>NC_081195.1:64521381-65721381 GCF_902713425.1 Acipenser ruthenus
ATCTCACTATATCACACTATGAAATACAAGGAAATGAAATGCTACTAACCGGGTCTCCAGAATTGTCGATGAAATAGATTTTGGTAAGTCCAACGAAGATCACAAGGTATTTCATACAAATAATTCCACTCTCATAACAGTCCTTATTCTGAGCTGTAATGGAGACTTCTGTTCCACTGATACTCTGAAATAAAAAACAAAAAGCAGGTGATGCTTAACTATGGTCTATGAGATCAAAACAGATCAATAAATCAATCAATGCTGCTCAGTAAACTGACCCGTTTTCAACACACATTTTCATCCAGCCCCTCCCATTGGAGCCGCTTTACTAGTCTTTACTGTTTCTCAGTTTTTACATCACTGTTGAAAGGAGGAGATAGGCGTGTGCAGCTGTAATTTCTGTCCCCTCTTCCACAATTGCATAGGAGGGCAGAAATTGCAGTTGCACACCCTTAGTGGTCATTTTTCAAACCACCTCACTTCAAAAAGTCTGCTTTTTCACTGTGTAAAAGGTAAGGACCGTTATTCAGTCCTGCAGGGTAGTAGTGCCACTGGGGTGTATCTGTATGTATTGTGCAGTGAATGCTATCGTACATGTACCTTGACACTTGCTCTGTTCAAGCACAATGATCTTCTCAGGGTTGCATGCAGACATTCATGCAGATCAGTTTGATCCTTGGGGAACTGTTACCCTTTAAAGCAAACTATTCAATGGGAGAAAAAGGCCACTGCTAGGTCGTTCTTCATGAAATCAATAAAATGTTTGAATTAAAAAGCAAAACAAAGCAACAATAAAACACTGCCATTAAAAGTTACAAAGACTTTGAATATTTGTCAACGCAGCAAAAAACAGGGACAAGGGCTGACGTATCTTTAATTTCTTTGTTTGTAAAACAGAAACCCTTAAGAAAATTTACCTTAAAAAAGCTCTCAGACTGGCTTTAAGGTCTGGGAAAAAGGAAAGTGCAAACTGATTGGAACAAGTTCGCCTTTGTTTGGTATTTTGACTTTGCCCTGTTTATCCAATGGATTTGACATTTCATTGGATTATATTACAGCAATCCTGTTCTAATTAAAAATGCCTCTGATTTTCCCAAGATTAGGGCTTTGAAAATGTGCACATATCTGTTTTCGAGTGATTCAATCCACCCTGCTGAGGGCTGCTTTGAGGCACTGAGAGTGGCTGGAGCTCACTCCGGGGCTGGGTATCTGAACTGGAGGCGTTCAATTTCCAGTGTCAGAGCTTGAAGGAAACCGGAACAGGTTTCAATTCCATCAGGAAATCTTCTTTCGTTCAGTACAATACCGGCCATTTTGTTGTTTTTGTGGCTTTAGATTTATCAAAAACAATAACACAGCTTAAGACAATATTCACAGTGTGTCTCATAAATACCAACATATAGAGACCTTTCCTGTGCTAAACCTCTACAAGCGTGACCCCTTGTGGAAAATATTTGAACAAACGGAAATTCAAAGATTACAAAATGGCATAAGCGTCAAGGCAGAATATACCTTCTGTTTGTAAGCATGGGAAAACTCATTTTCAAAAAATGTCATGATAATTGATGCCTGTACAGGTGGAAACCGATCTAATATAATTTACAGATTTTCAACCAAATTAGTAAGGAGTGAATGATATGAACTTTCCAGTACCTACAATATCAATAATCTTGATAGAAAAATTAAAATGATCACAATCACAGAAATGCTACAGTATCGACCTGTTTTGCCAGCGTAATAAGAGGTTTCATAAACCTTTAGAACAGGCCCTTTCATGGACGGAGAGAAAATTAGGAAAAGTGGTGAAAGATTTTAATTATGTGCTGTATGCTGTTGTTAGAATCCCGAGAGGAGCTGAAAGATGAAATACATTGTCACCCTTGTTCTAAGGTATGCTGTGCGCAGAGCAATGAGCCTGGGAGGAAGGTGGGTCTGTAGGTGGAGGTATAATCTTGGGATCACAGCACACTGGGGTTCAAACACTTTACCTCTCTTTCACAAGCTGACAAAGCAGAATTACAACTCTTCACAGAAACACATAATGATATTTTGGTATTTACAGTACAGTAAGTTTTACCATAGGAAGTTTTTGCAGTTTTACCATACGTTTTCCAATAGCTACGCTATGCATTTACCATGGTTTGCCATGTTTATTAATATGCTTTACCATACCTTGCCATTATTTACAATGCTTACCTATGCTTTACTATGCTTTCACTAGGCTTTTTCTACACGTGGCTACACTTTTACTATAGTAAACTTTTCTAAGGGCATTAAGTGATAACCTGTGGTAGCTCTTAAGATAGGGTGTTCATTTAGTCAAGGCAAGTTTCCATGAACAATCTCCGTCCATAATCTGCTGATTTGAAAAACCTGGCAGTCCATAATTCCAGAACTGATATAGTCATGAAGAAGCTAATCTGAAAATCATAGCTCTCCTAAAAATGAATGAGCTCCTCTGTTTAACATGTTTGTTAGCGTTTTATCAACACAGTCCAAAAGCTAGCAAGCTGTGACATGACTTTGAGGCTTTTAAACAACCAAACGGTTGACTCAAAAAACAACAGACAGCTCTATGAAGTCATTTCGGTGCTCTTTAAGGGACGCAATAGTTTAACAATATCAACAAATCTGTTTTTAAAATACTTATAATGATATATAATACTATAATTAAGTATGGGGATATTCATTTTCAGAATTCGTAGTACAGGCCCCATATGTGTATTAAGAGTTGTGCTGGACACAGTTTGGAAACTGCGTCAGTGCCAGTACAAGTGTATTGGGGAATGGCACCTGAGTACCTGACTTTTTTTTAACAGAGAGCACAGCTGTCTATAACCCCAACTCTATTGATGTTGTTTGTAGGTGACTGTATTGCCTGAACAGCCTATGTCATAACAGATTTCTATGAGCAGGCTAAAGGGTGTTTTCAGACTGGTGATGGTGTGGGCATAAGGGTTAGGTGAAGTGAACTAATGCCCACAGGTTGGAGGCAAGTTCAAACCTAGGCCTTCTAAGGTGGACTGCTTGTAATACTTGCCACTGTGCCTAGAGCTTTCTTTTCTGTAAAGAAATGAATACATAAACACATAAATATTATTATCCTTAAAATAATTGTAGCTTACAACATTATTCTATAAATCTTAACTGTTTTATACCTCCATTAGCTTCATTGGTCTCAAATGTGCAGTTTTGACAGATATACGTATTGTATAGCAAACTTGGATTTTCTGTTTAAAACATGATATTTGGTACTAGGTTAAAGAAAATTCTCAGTTGCTATGCCTTATTCTCAGGTCATCTGTTACTATTGCACTTCCTGGGTCATTTCACCTCAGCAGTGTTTTCTGGGTTAAAGCATGTTACTGGCTGAAAGCATTACTTTAATTGTAATTAACATAAAACTGCTTTTTAACTTATATATATAGACAATTTAATGCTGTAAATCATTGGCAAATAATATTTTGCAGCCTGTGACTCACATGTGCCACCTTGTGGTTTTAGGGAAGCATAACAGCTATTTTCTTTTTCTTATTTGAATAGTCTGTAGCTACAGTGCTCTGTTTGGAACAGACTACAATACACATTAAGACATGGGAAACAATTCAAGCAAAAACTAGACTGTTGGGTTTACTTGAGGACCAGGGTTGACCACAATTGGTATAAATAATTACAAACTCAAAGCAATGACAAAGCGCAGGAAGCTTTGTTAAAGTTATGCTTTCTTAATCCTCCACTCATACCACCAACATACAGCAGGTTAGAATAAGAACATTCATTAAATTCTCCCTACCTTTACTAAGTAGACTTGACAGTCGCTGACATAGTCATATTCCAGTCCGTCAAAGGTATGATAATGCCGATCACTGTAAACAGTGCACACAGACGGGCAGGGGTAGTGGGTACAGTTGAAAAACCCTCTGTGGCAGACACTGGAAAGAGAAAACAGAGACTGTCAGAGGTTTCAGATTAAAGACATAGGGTCAAATGTACAGTATTAATCACCTTAAGACTTATCCAAGATTTAGAAAAAAAACCCTCTTTATTATTAGCAGGCTCATTAGATATTAAAGTTTTCAAATACAGATGTCCTATGCTATGAAAATAAAAAGC
This sequence comes from Acipenser ruthenus, assembly GCF_902713425.1. Lineage (NCBI taxonomy): Eukaryota > Metazoa > Chordata > Actinopteri > Acipenseriformes > Acipenseridae > Acipenser > Acipenser ruthenus. The sequence goes on from NC_081195.1 coordinate 64,525,495, forward strand.
TTGTATTAAATGCTCATCAACAGAGGTTCATAAAAATGATTATAGTTACAGTTAAATTGGGTAACACTAATCGGATACCAAGGTCACTAACAAACTAATGGATGAGTCCCTATAGTTTCTTTCAGTCTGTAAAAACATATACAACGACAGGAAGTTAACTCGGCTAATTGGATGTCTATGTACTGATAAACTGGTCACTGCGGCCAATAACAAAATAAAGAGAACTTTGTCCTTAGTCATATGCAGGTGCATCGCTTTTACTGCAGCATTGTCCAGTATGTACCAAAAATTCACATGATATGACATACCATTTATAACAAGGTGTGGACACCACCTCTCCTGGTAAATACTCCAGAGCCAGCCAGGCACAGGGACAGCTTTCTGGGAAATAGCACTCCTGCTTGTGCCTCACCAGCCTTGGAAGAAACCAAGAGAGAATGCAAAAGCATTTATTAAAGATGTATCATACAGAATAATACACAGGACGTCAGGCTGTCTAACCTGTAGCACTCTAGAATTATGCTGAACTCTCCTTCACCTGCCACATCAGAAGTTTGTAATATCAAACTGGCATTTGAATTTAGTGCTAAGATTTTTAAGCTCTGCACGTTGTTTTCTGTCACCTACTGATCATATAAAAATAACCGACATTCTCTGTTCTGATAATAATATGAAATAATATCAGCTGGCTTGTGCAATCCATTATTAAGAGTGGTTGACGTTGTTTCAGAAACCCTTCTTTTTTTCATTACTATTCTCTTACAGCTTGGACTCCAAGCCATATATTAACCAATATATTATTATTATTATTATTATTATTATTATTATTATTATTATTATTATTATTATTATTATCATTATTATTAATTATTATTATTATTATTATTATTATTATTATTATTATTAGTAGTAGTAGTAGTCGTAGTAGTAGTATTAAATATGCCCATTTATAAGTAGTTACTTTTATTAGTAAGGTAAAACGACACTTACTGGTATCACAGAGGCTTACAATATAAACTGTAATATAGCAGTGCTATAGTTCAGCGATCCTGTAATCGCACTGCACTCTCAGAACAATTCCACAGTCATTGCTGTTGGGTGTGCAGCGCTCTTACCCTGCTGGGCAGCCACACCCGCGCACACAGGGGGTGGCAGGTGGGCAGGTCAGGTTCAGCATCAGGTTGCGGCAGGTTACTTCACAGGCAATGCCAGTGCGGGGCTGGCCAGGCTGGTGGTCTCGGCAGTTAAAGTAAGTCTTCCCAGGGGGGCACTCCCCTGGATCAGGCTCTGCAGAAATTGCACTTGTTCAGTAGCCATACACAACCACGTAATATGAGCTTGTCTGATCTCAGGCAGGTCAGCGAAGAGCATTGCAGTAACACACACACATTTCTTAGGAGTAGTTACATTCATATTATTACTAAGTCATGTCCCCAATAGGACTTATATGAGATGTAACAACTCTTCTAATTCTGCCAAGGGCATTGGCTCAAACTCAGAACATCAACACATCAGTATTCTAAATGCCTCTACATTACCAGGAGGTGTTTTGAAACAAAAAAAATTACAAATGCATATATAACTGGAAGAAAAGTGTATAACAGAGAAGAACAGCTAGATATTCACAATCCTTCCATACTGCTTTATATGACATCAAATATAAACATCTATATATGTATGAAACTTAACAGATGTCATCCTTGCACAGAATGAGGGCATTGAATGAGCTAGAATAAGGCATGACAGGCAAAACGAACATGGACGTTTTCTCTCATCAAAGCAAGTCTAAATAAGCCCAGGAGAAAAAACAGACAAAAGCACAAACAAAAGTTTCAATATGAGGCTATAGAAGGACACTGCTTGGTTAAGTCAGTGAATCTACTAAGCATCTGAAACAGGGGCAACATACTTTTAATAGTATGACGAGACACATTGATTGAGAAAAAACATACCTGGTTCCTCGGGAGCACATTCCATCCGTCCATTTCTACAGAGGCTGGAGAACAAGAAAGCAAATTAAAAAAAAAACTTCATTCACGGTATTTAAAATAATAATAATAATAATAATAATAATAATAATAATAATAATAATTATTATTATTATTATTATTATTATTATTATTATTATTATTTAATCAACATAAATGGAAACTATGAAAAATTTAAACGAAAATGTAAAAAATAAAAAGCTGTGTATTTTGATTCATTCATATGTTCATATTTAAATTAATGTCTTTAGACAGGGAAAATAAATACTGTTCATAAAGTCAAATGAAACCTGCTGAATAATGTTATATTATCATATTGAATTACATACCGCGCTGTAGTTTTCCATGTACTTAACGATAAAAAAAAAAACTGACAAAAATAAAAAAATATATATTAATTATGTCTCAATCCTAAAATTGTAGGTGATGCAAATCTTTTGGTCCTAGCTGTACAGTGTCAAATAATAATGCTGCTCACCAGGGGCCTGATGCACTGAAGGAGACTTCACCAGACTGGTATACAGCCCCCATGAAATAGCAGTGGCACTGAGACCTGAAACAAAACAGCGCAGGTTTTTCCCTTGTACAGTATCTCTGGGGAGAACAAATGGTGTTAATGTGCATGTACTTGATACCTTCTGCCTCTTTATTTAGCAGCTTTCAAGATAAAGCAGACACCATGTTTCTTAGGACAGTACAATTGTTGTGTAGCGTAGTATACGATGCGATATTCAAGCAAACATTGAAATACAGATTGCACAATTAACAAAAAAGCAATACACTGAATTTTTGCTGCCGAATTTATTTGTGAATGGAACAATAATAACAAAGATCCTAGCAAAAACAACAGACAGAAGTGCACTTTAGAAGTAACAGGGGGTCTGTAATATATTTATATCAAGTGTTAAAAAACAAATATGTTTGTGTCTTAGCTGTAAATAGCGTTTGCTGTCTTGCTAGACGACCCAACACCAGGGTACTCACTCTGCGACACAGCGCTGTCGGGCCTCATCGTAGTACAGCCCCTCAGCACAGTTACAGCCCTCAGCGCAGTCATCGTCACAGGCCTCATTGTTAGAGAGGGACAGGCAGGTCTTCCCGCATGTGCTGGTGCAGGAGTGGTACATCATCCCTCCGAGGCAAACCATTCCTACCCCAGCAAGAGCAGCTTCAATTAGCGGATTCAAAACCAAAAGACATTCCTATAGCAAGAGCAGCTTCACTTAGCGGATTCAAAACGTACATACATTCCTACAGCAAGAGCAGCTTCACTTAATAGATTCAAAACGTACATACATTCCTACAGCAAGAGCAGCTTCACTTAGCGGATTCAAAACGCACAGACATTCCTACAGCAAGAGCAGCTTCACTTAGCGGATTCAAAACATACAGACATTCCTACAGCAAGAGCAGCTTCACTTAGCGGATTCAAAACGTACAGACATTCCTACAGCAAGAGCAGCTTCACTTAGCGGATTCAAAACGTACAGACATTCCTACAGCAAGAGCAGCTTCACTTAGCGGATTCAGAACGTACAGACATTCCTACAGCAAGAGCAGCTTCACTTAGCGGATTCAAAACGTACATACATTCCTACAGCAAGAGCAGCTTCACTTAGCGGATTCAAAACGTACAGACATTCCTACAGCAAGAGCAGCTTCACTTAGCGGATTCAAAACGTACAGACATTCCTACAGCAAGAGCAGCTTCACTTAGCGGATTCAAAAAGCACACATTAAACAGCGAGCCACTTTAAAGTTAAATGTTTCTATCACCTTACACTTTGATGTTGTTTTCAGTCATTCTGTGGTTCTTATTTCAGTTTATCAAATGCTGTGTTTTTGTTATTTGTATTTTGATAAGCCTGTGTTGATTTCACCTGAGCTCAGGAATAGCTCTTCAGTTCCAGTTCCCTGCCATAGATATATGTTCAGGGACACAGGCTAGATCAGCCAAAGTGTCTTTATAAAAGTAAGAGCCATCTAGTGATCTGCCACTTTACGCAGATTTTGACTTTTTTTGTTGTTGTTGTTGCTTGCAATACACTGCTGTGCACTAGAAGGTGCTATACTGTATATGGTTTTACATACACATCACATGTAACTCCCTCATTGTGAACAACCCTAAGTCAATAACACAGAACATTAAACACTCAATCATTGCTTTAGTTTTAGTTGTTCTTAGCTTCATGTAAAGAGCAGCTCACCACTAACACTGCTCCCAATCAGTCCCTTTTCAATCTGGAAAGAAATCTCTACATGGCATTTGACTCAGCAGATGATTGCCTGCCTATGAGAATAGCAGTAAACTAAAGGGTAGCTGTAAGAGAGGTTATGAGGGAGGTGGAGGGAAACCAAAGAGAGTAGGAATCCTGGCCTCTTTTTAATATCTGACTGACTAATTAGGTGTTCGTTGTGATGTGTGCTGGGAGTTGTTGCTCCTCCTGAACTTCCTAAACTTCATGTAGAATACAATCAAATATATTTCCTAATCAGTGTTATCCCACTTACCACATTCCGAGACGTGGGCCCTGAAATTCACAAAGACCTTGTGTTTGGCGCAGATGTATGCATAGTGTGCTAGCGCAGTGCACAGGCAGTTGCTCCCACATTTGCAGGCTTGATAGCGGCACTGCTGGAAATAGACACTGGGGCTCACATAGGAATGGCAGGGGGAGAACAGGCCTTCATTGATGACGTCACACTGTGATGCATAAAAAACTAAAACAACAGACACCGTTGTTAGAAAACAAATGGGATTGTCCTTTCTGTAGCCTTGTTCTCTTACAGGAAAGCCCCTATATAAATCATCAAATGCGTTTGCAGAGCCACATTTATGATTTCTTTCTTGTCAGCATGCTCTGGCATTGATAACATGCTAAATATCTCCATCGTTACGTGTATTCCTCAACTTTCAGAACTAAATCAGAAAGTCTGAAGTAAATCTGTGAAGCAAACTATTTCCACAACTATTACTTTCAACTTGTTTGTCTACCTGCCTAACAGTGTTACAACCCATGTTAACAGATACAGTAAAAACAAACAACAGACTTAGCTTTCTATTATAATCATTACTAACTGTCATTAATTTAAACAATGACCTTATCACATGAATTATGGGCATTTGGTCCGGATATGATATACCAGCAGGTTCGGAAATATGTATGAATGGGTTGATAAAAAAAAAAAAAGCATTGCAAATCTGAATTGCAGGAAGTTCCAGCTTTTTAGTGAAACCAGTGCTCCCAACAAGATGAAACCACAGCATAAATGCTGCTGTATCAGCGTATGCAAAATGCAATAGAGTTCATGTACCGTTTTGCTGGTTCATCTCACAGGGATCTATGATGGGGATGTTCACAGGGCTTGTGCAAGCTGCTGACACCTTCCATGCATTGGCATGAAGCTGGGGAGTGCCCTCAATCATGCCTGATGGAGATCTGAAAGAATAATAGAAGATATAACACCTGCAAGGTGCATGGACAAGGTGGCTCAGGAGGGAAACAAAGAGCCGTTTTCATGACGGAATTGCAGAGGTGCACGTATCAGCACGCTGATGTTTCATGAATATTGTGCTGAACAAGATCTGACTGACACAAGAACAGGGAGCAGCCATAGCTTCTTGCAGTCTTATCTGGTCAGCTTTTAGAAGCTAAGCAGGGATAGGCTTGATCAGTACTTGGATGGGGGATTGCCAAGGAAACCTAGTGCCATAGCTGCACTTTCTAGAATACCTTGCACAGGATGTTAATTCTGTTTTATTGAGAGCTTTGTGCAGTCTGACTGTGGCTGAAATGTGAAAAAACTAGGAAAGTAAACTGCAGTCAATGATATTATTTAAGTAAGACACCAACAGGTGTGTCTGCGAGTGCGGTTCAGGCAGAAAGGTGATGAAGCAGATGACGTGACAGCTGGCTGAACTGGCATCAGGTGCCAGGTTGGTCACAGGGTTTCCAGCAAATCTTGCATGACTTTGCAGTAACTTAGTAACTACACACAAATATCTTCACTTCCTCTTACTGTAATAATCAATTAAAATCGAATTAATATCATTTAATATTATCTGCCACCGAAATGCGATACGCAGTCCGACCTTGATAACTCAAATCCGCAGACTACAATAGTGCATTCATAGTTTTTTTAATGAAGTAGGATTTGTAGTACTAGGAATTTAAAAAAACTAAAAAACGTAGCTGCTGAAGTATGTAGCTGCTGAAGAGACTTACAGAAAATCATCTCTTAAATTTCCGTTGAAGGTGCCACAGAGACCCACGATTCCACCTTCCCAGCTGCTCTCGACCTGCACGTACAGCCTGCCTCCTCCTCTATCAAACTGGACCCGCAAACCAAAGCTGGTCTTCAGCTGCGTGAACAAGGAGGTCACCTTGGAAACTACAACATCACCTGCAAGGTGAAACAAATAATTAAATCCACCTGCAATCCATCATGTATTCAGCTGCACTGCAATGAGCTATTTTGTTGTACTCATTGAGATGAAGTGCCTGCAGTTAGTCCTGGGTGTAACCAAGGAAGGTGACCGGAGTAAAGGTGTAAGGGTTCAAATTCAACCTCTCACGAAGGAACTCCATGCAATAGAATGCAGTGGTGTTGGACCCCATATACTTTATTTAAATAACGTTTGTTGGCTTATAAGACCAGTCATTTTAAGCTTGTACAGCTGGGAATGTGAATGTGAGCTGACAAAGTAGCAAACAGGTATTAGGGGACAGAAACTTATGTCCTCATGCTTATCACAACTTATAACTAGCACATAGGCTATGTATGGACTTCATTAGTATAATGGTAACCATGAGCCAAAACCCATGCAAAACTAGGTTATCTGACACCTTCAATAACACGTACCAAACAATTCCCAGAACAAGTTGAATCATAACTGTATAAGCAGTTCTCTTAAAAACTAGAAATGTACGTTTGACACAGTAACATATTTATTTTATTTATTATTATTCATTTCTTAGCAGACGCCCTTATCCAGGGCGACTTACAATTGTTACAAGATATCACATTATACATTATTTCACATTATACAGTTATCACATTATTTTTACATACAATTGCCCATTTATACAGTTTGGGTTTTTACTGGAGCAATCTAGGTAAAGTACCTTGCTCAAGGGTACAACAGCAGTGTCCCCCACTGGGGATTGAACCCACAACCCTCCGGTCAAGAGTCCAGTGCCCTAACCACTACTCCACACTGCTGCATCAACAGGGTAAAAGGTGAGTAATTCGATAAGAAAACAAGCATTGACAAGACAAATCTAACCCCCTACTGTGTTTCCAGTTGGTGTATTAGTCAGGTAAGATCTTGACAGCACCTGTTGTTGAGATCTAGTGGTGTGTTGATACAAGCACTAATCTGCCCTGCTGCCTCCTTGACATTCAACCTGACTCTGATCTTCAGGAAGGACAGTTGGAGTTTGGGAGCTGACTTTAAGAATAAATGCCAATTACCGATTACCAGAAGGGATGATTGAAGAGAAACAACAAGTATTAGGACTAGTATTATTAATTTTACCGGAAAAAAAAAGGTTTCCACAGTGGTGACTGCCAAGAATGGTATGACATTCACCAAACTTCAGGGGGTGAAATGAAGAACAAATGTCCCACCCAGTCGGTCTGTACTGGCAGTCTATAAAGAATATTTGGGGTACCGTTATGGGACGGCTTGCTCATCAAAAGTATTAAAATGAGAGGTCGTACAAAGAGCAGCAGGGTGTAGTTTAACTGTAGTTGTCATACAGTTCACAGACTCTATAACTGGAGTTAAAATGTAATTATATTTAGTTTTCCTCAAGTTCTTTTCTGTAGCATGTTGTTAATGGCCTGTTTTTTTTTATTTCCTACTCGTTTAATATCCTATGCTGTGTTTCCACTATCACTCTCCGTTGTTGTTTCTGCTCAGTTCATTTTTACCATGCTTACTTACTATGTGATCCACCACTTTCTAAAAGTTCTCTGAAGGGCACAGTGTCTTACCATCGGAGTAGGGGAGGCTGGCTGCCTGGTTAACTCCAATCAGCACCTCCCCGTCTTTAGTGAGGGTCACCTGCCGGCTCACATCCTCATCCACCACCAGCGTTATCGACTGGATACAAGAGTGCTCCAGACTCTGCACAAGAACAGACATTAATGTGAAGGAGGAGCAAAGGCTGTCTGTGGACATGACAATTGTACGACGTGGTCAAACAAGTTCACTTTTTTAGCAATTCATTTGTATCTGTTCTGAACGTGCAAAAAACATTTTCATAGCACGAAAAAATCCCTCTCTCTCTCTCTCTCTCTCTCTCTCTCTCTCAAGTGCAAAATAGTAAGACATACACATGTATGATGTCCTAATGTTATGTTTATAATTATCAAAATATATGATAAATATAAACATAATGCAATTAACACATACATGTGCCAGTTCTAAAAAAAACAATACATCTGTATCATATCAGTAGCTTTAAATTATAATTCACATAAATTATTGTTTTCATGTCAGATGCAGGTAATAAAACAGGCCAAACAAGGTGTTGAAATGAGTCACTGAGCTTGTAACTGGGCAGGCCCCTGAGTCTATATATATATAAAGTCTTTATTACTGTGGGAGTTCACCTGAAGGCTTATTAAAAATGTGTCTGCGCAGATTACAAATTGCTACATCCAATAAAAAGATTAGCTCACTTTCTTTGCCAGAAACTTTATTTTATTATTATTTTTTTTTAAATACAAATCATCACACTGAGAATTTTAATTAGTGAATTTGTGTTACCTCGCCGCAGGGCATGTTCTGTAACGTCAGTGTGAATCTGGTGGTTCTCCAGCTCTTCACCAGAACGTACTGGCAGGTACCGATGAGCATGAATATGCGACCGTCGAAGGAGGTGATGTGTGTGTGTCCCGTGACCGAGCACTCTGCTGTACCAACAAGAAGAGGTATTATTAATATGTGTGTCTGTGTGTGTGTGTGTGTAAATCATCCTTCCTTTTTATAAATGTCTCTTTACTAGAGTACTGTATCTATATATCTGTAACTGTTACATCAGGGGTGTCCAATCACAGTCCTGGAGGGTCATTCCACTCCTGGTTTAACAGGTAAAATAATGTAATGAACTACTTCAGGGTCTGCATAGAGGTTTAATTGGTTCAATTCAACAATTTAGAAGAGCGCTGGAACACAGATCAGGAATATAACTTTACATGATATAAATACTGATGCGTATACTCTCTGTAATCTATATAATATCTTACTTTTGTATACCAACATTTCAGACAATGCATTTGAGTCTCTAAGGTGTCAATTTCTGTTCGCAGATGTGTTGTCATGGCAGCAGCTTGCACAGTTTGTACAGTTTGTAATCTACAGTATTGGATTCTGGCAAACTGTACAGACAGTGTATCAGTGATAGTAAGTGCATAGATTCTAATCAGTGCGTGTCTTTAATGGAATCAGGAAAAAGGCCAGCTGAGTTGTATCAGCAGCTACAGACATGAGTGTGAAACACACTACCATCAGATAACTGGAAGAGATCAAAATGAATCCCAACTTTAATGATAAAATAACTACCTGTGCAGTTATTTTCTGTGCAGTTCCATAGTCCACCACTGCAAATGCTGCAAGATAACAATAATAATAATAATAATAATAATAATAATAATAATAATAATAATAATAATAATAATAATAATAATAATCACATATCACTTAGCAATAACACAGTAAGTGGCATAAACCTAACTGTGTACTTTGACATGCAACAAAACCATCACCAAAGTTTATTCTATTGATCAAAACGATGGTGGATTGACCCCAATGTCTACCTGAACAGAATGAGAAACGTGACTGGACTGTAAATGAGCTGGACTTGTTAGTTATGGAAGCTACTTTCAAAGCGTTACTGAATAGGCTGTAGGGTTTTAAACACAACGCAATTACGTTCCTTAATTTTCTTCTTTGTTCTACATATTGCTGCAATATCTTTTTTAACATAATCACGGTTGATTTGACATTTTTATGAACATATCCTTAGTCATAAACCAGTTTTGAGTAGTTATTTTCATTTTACATCGGTTATGCACATCAGGTCTTCCCGTCAAAATGCCTTCTGAATTCAAAACATTGGTTGGCTGAGTCCAACCTGTTCAGTCAGTCACATTTTCATTGGTTCCCGACTCCTCTCTCTTGATTGGTGCATCTGTCTGTCACCATTGCCAGGATTCTACCTGCTCGCTCCGGCACAGGTTCAGAGGGACTCAGTAACACTTCAAGACCGATCTTACCAGACACTGCAGCCCTGCTCCAGTACGTAGCCCAAAGGGTAGGACGTCCCGTGGTACACACAGGGACAGTTTTCCACCGAGATGCAGCTCCCATTCTCCATAATCAGTCCTGATCACAGGAAGAAAATGCAATTGCAAAAAAAAAAAAACATGTAAACTGGCAATGTCATTGTTCAAGCACTGAAGACAACTCCACATGTGAACGGAACTCAGTGGAACAAGTCTGAGAACACAGGTCTAATACAGTGTATTGCACGGGGCGGTGGGGGGGGGGGGAGGTATTTGTCACTACAGTATATCAGTTACTGCTTAAGATATTCCATTGCTTACCATCAGGGCAGTAGCAGCCATCCAGACAGTGCAGATTGCTCCCCAGGCATTCCCTCTCAAAGGTGCAGGTTGGGGGACAGCAGCTGATACAATCCCGGTGGACAAAGCTGTTGTCGCACCCGTCAGCTGCAAAGTGACAGTATGACAGAGTGTGACTGGCGGTGAGAGCTGCAGTGGATGTCATGCAGCACAGTACCCCAGGTACGGACACACTTCTTTACTTACTGCAAGCAGGGAAGCTCTCTCTCCACTCCCGCACAGGGTAGCCTGCGTGGGAACAGGCCCTGGTGTACTCGGTTACCGCTCGGCAGAATGTGTCGTCATCCTCTGATCTGTTCCAGGAAATCAAATGCTAAAAATGATCTCACAATATTAAAGTGACTGCAGTTAAAACAATTATTCCATAAATCGTTCCTGCCGCGCACTTCCATGCAGTTTTAAAAAAGCACACATTGTAGCGAAAAAAATATCATTTTCTTTTACTACACTAGTTTAGAAAGTTCTCATTTTCCATGCCTCACTTTTAGAAAAGCAGTTACACTAGGTTATTTCACCACTTCAGTGTCTTCAGGGTCAAAGCATGTTACTGCCTACTAAGCATGTTAATCAAAAGGGGAAGCAGCTGGTTGGTTAAATACAGGAAATGAGGTGTTGAATGAGTGGGAGCAATATCCCAGTTAAGTGTAGTACCAGATATCATGACAAACTATTGAGATGTACCTGTGCGGGCCCTGGCATGCACAAAGTGAATGACCTAAACTAACTGCTTTAATCATTTAACCTTTTTATCCTAGATACATCTGCGGATGTTTAAACTTCTTATTTTCAGTAGTTTTTCATAGCTTTCCACTCTGTAGGACTGATTTGTTCACTTTAATGAAGAGTTTTATCAATGCCTTGTCAATACATTTCTTTTGTATAGTTAAGGTAATGTAGTGGTGATTTAAAAACAAATATTGAAATGTATCATTAACAAAAACCTTGAATTGGTTTCGGCCTCTTTCCACTTTAACAAGAGCCTGCATTGCTTAGGGGAGAGACTGGATTCCACGCCCCCCTCTCTATATTATAGAACAGGTGCAGCTATAAAGGAAATACACACAGGTCCTACAGTTTCAGCAACAAACCCCCAGTCAACAACCACGGTGAAGAATGCCCCAAGGGCCTGCCCAGAGTTTCTAGGCAAACCCTCCCCTTCATTCCCACATAGCAATATTGAGAAGGTTTCACTCAGCGACAAAATAGCAGTCCTTTATAACTTCATTCTTTGAAGCAGCCCCAAAGATTTTTTAATTATGTCCCTTAATAAATATAATCCCCTCGTTGTAAAAGGTAAAACTCCTCAGGGAAACTTTTGCATTGAACGGGTGCCAAAATAAATAAATAAATACATACAAATGTCTATAAGGTGGGCAAGGATATTTTAATTACATACCAGAATAGGAGCTTGCCAGGGGATGGTCTATAGTTTCACAGGGAAAGCCCTGGTAAAATGTACGTGAATCTCTTTCAGCAGGACTGCCCCCAATCTAATCTAGTAGACATACTTACAAGCAATATGCAGACTTACACACATAGATCACTGGCACAGCTGGCAACATATGGGTTAGGATCAATGTTCTCATGACAGGAGACAAAAGGGAAGAACAAGATAGCAGTGCACTTCTCCAACGCGTCCTGCATCAAACAGAATGAGAATACAACAACCCCAATCTATCAGTCATCCGACACACATACTGTAATAATAATAATAATAATAATAATAATAATAATAATAATAATAATAATAATAATAATAATAATAATAAAATTCAAAATTGGATTGAAAACTCTTTTCAATTGCAAAGTAGCTACTGTAAGGTTTGTATTTTGGTTTCATCTTTGTTCAATACAGGCTATCATAACTGTTATTGACTACAGTCCCTGAAAGAAGAATCAGAAGAAACTGTTTTTTTTTTATTTATTTAACTCAATGTTACCAGTCTACATTTTCCCATTGACACTTTGTAATGTTGAGAATTTCAATTCTATCTTTGTGCACGAGACAACACTCTACAGTTTCTACTGTTGGGTCCTAATGGGGCCATGCTTCTTCATTAGATAATTAAAGTATTTACAGAATCATATCATGGTAATATTATCCAGCAAGGCTTATTTGTAGAAATTCCTATGCAGTAAGATGATTGCGTTTCTGTCAGGAGGGATATAACTGATGTCTCTCAAGCTATGTAAGATAACTCACTTCCATGGCAGATTCGCTTGAGCAAGGTCCAGGGAAATCCTCCTCCAGGGGGTGGCACGGTGCTTCGGAGGGCAGCTGTACCACCCAGCTGTTTCCAAAATGGGCAGTATCCTCTGTCTGCACATCTGGAGAAAAGCAAGTCAAATTAGACAGGTAAGGAAGTACAAAAAAAATACATTAACGCAGGGGTATCCAATCATGGTGCTGGAGGGCCATTCCACTCCAGGTTTAACAGATAAAATTATATAATGAACTACTTCAGGGTCTAGATGGAGATTAAATTGGTTCAATAGAACAGGGTTGGAATAAAGACCAGGAGTGGAAGGGACAATTTTGGCCACCCCAGCATTAACATGTTTAATCTACAGTCATTACTACCACGTATGCAGATCCTTAAAGAGTAAGTTGCGGGGTTCCGAAAAAATATAGTGTTACACCTCCCCACGTGTTGCTAGAACTATTTAAATAACGCGCCTGTAATTTTTCTTTTCATTGTTCACATCCTGACAACTTTTTACACTTATAACTTTAAAGTCTGTTTCAAAGATCTTTTCAAAATGGCCGCTCTAGTGCACTCATAGTGTAAGGATTATTGCCCACATTGTCAAACAGATAACACAGCAATAACGATCCATGATGTGGTACGTAACAGAAAATCCAGAGCACCTTGTTCTGTTTTTTTATTTATTTTTATTTATTTTTATCGCTCTTCCTGCAGTGATTCAGAGGACAGATCTCAAACCCCAGTGCACTAGAGCGGCCATTTTGAAAACAGACTTTAAAGTTATAAGTGAAATCATGTATATCAGTCAGGTGAAGATCAGCACATATTAAGTCTGATTGCTCTGGAACCTGCTACAGTTTAAAACAAGGCAAGCCAAATCATTAGCCCTTTTAAACAGTACAGTTTTTCCTTTAATGAGGCATTTGGCTGAGAGGCTGGCTAGGTGTCTCACTCTAACACCAGGGACATATTTTAATGCTGCTATTGTACAGTGTTTTGAGATGCTGGCATGAAAAGCCTATATACATGTAAATTGTGTTTAAATAAATAATAACATGCAATTTGGCTATGAATGAGCGGATAGCCACTGCCGGCCTGTTTGTCTTACTGTAGCTGGTGGTGAGGTCATCTGCTCCATCGTCATTGTAGTTTCCACAGAGTCCACAAGGCCTCCCTTTGTGTTCCTCGGTCATTTTGATGTAAACACCAGAGCTCCCGTCCCAGGCCAGGGAAAACCCAAAGGTGCTCTTAACCAGGATGTAATCCGCCAGCCGCTCCATGAATATATTTCCAATGGTCAGGGGCAGAGTCAGTCTGAAACACAAACAGAAAAACAGAAAAACATTAATATGATCAAGAATGGAGGACTTTTGACAAATTTGTAACTGTGATCAGTTGATTTCTTGTGTGTGATTTATAACTGACTGTATAAAGTAAACCAGAAGCAGCATGGTTCTAAAGGGGAGCTTTCATTTGAATTTGACACAAGTCCACACATTATCTCCAGCTGACAATGGAGACAGGGAGCCTATGTGCACTGCAGGTAGAAGAGAGAGTACATTAGGAACTTCTCGATGTGTTTAATATCCTCATCTGTGAGTTCTCCTTTTTTGTTTGTTTCTTAGATTATTGTTTGTCATGCTTACTAACTATTCCAGCAAACACTGCTCACAAAACGTCACTTTCCTGTGGGGAAGCATATCAGTGCTGCACAGGCTGCAGTGCACAGCGCAATGTTAATTTGCTTCCCCACCTCACTTCCCCACAATGAGGATTCTTCCTGAAGTACAGGTACTTTTAGCTGAAATGCTTTGCACGGTGAATAATGATCTAAGCAAAAACAACAATAAAGAATCATACAGAACACACATAATAGAATATGAAACAGGGAAGACAGTAAATATTAGGACAATGTAGATGACCAAAAAATTCCCTTTAATTTTAAAGAGATTAAAAGCCATGTACAGTAGTTCTAACTGTTCTTCCCTGTTGAGCTTAGATCAAAATGAACAGGACTGATATACAGAGAGATCGATTAACTTGTTCAAGGTCGTCCAGTATACCGATGGCTCAGCAGGAATTTCTTAGTTCTTGGCTCTATCCACAAGAACAAACTGCCTCCCGGAATGCTGAATTTCAATCCTACTGCACTGTGGGTTGAACACACCATACCTAAAATACAGTACCCTGGCAAAATGAAATCCCATGGGTAAGCAGCCATGCCACATTACTCCAGCCCTTTTAAAATGGGTCATTGAATCTTAACAATTACATTATTTGATCTTTAATTTGCTTTCATTTAGGTAATACTCTGGCTTTCGGAGAATGCAATTCACCTCTAAAGACTCGGCAACAAACCCTAATAAAATGATTTTAAATACTTGATCGTATTTAGTTAAACTTAATGCATTTATGGTACTGTATTACACAAAATACATTGAAAAAGACATTGAAAGGGCTATCTAATTAAAAAAATATATATTTTTTTACATTTTACTTAATATCGCCTTTTTAACACTTGTTATATTTGACACAGCTTAGTACCGGTATCTATAAATAGTCTTTAAAGGCATTCTTTGTCCATACTCCTACTAATCTGAACAATGCATCAAATGTATTCTCAAGTTCCAAGCATGAATTACAAAACATTCTACCCCTGTAAGCATCTTATCTACATCATAACTTCCAGAAAGTTCTTTGGCAGTCACCTTATGTTACCCTTCTTGACTTCATGGCCAATAACATGGATCTCAGCTTCATTGGGGAAAAACAGACTCAAAGATCTGTGACAGGAGTACACTGAGCCTTCGCAGTCACGGCTGTTATGAACCTGCAAATTAAGGAGAAAATAATTACTAAAGATTAGCCTGGAACCCCTGGGGACTTCAATGTAATTGAGTTCATGTATAAAGGGCTCTGCTTTCTTCAACAATTCTGCTGCAAGTTTGCCACTGTCTGCATTCCGCACAAAAAGGATATTCATGGACTATTTTGGGCGATATTAAAATTGTAATATTGTTTTTCATATCTCAGTGTAAAGCATTGCAATTAAGAGTGCCCCGGTATAGGGAATAATGGAATGTCTTGGCCCTAGATATCCACATATGCAAAGTTTATGCTTTTAGTGATAAAAATCACTAGCTTTTTTCAATTTAAAATGCATCTGTGCATCGTTATACTGTGTAATTAGGAGAAGAATGTGCAGCAATTTTTAAGCAATCCTGTTGACATCCCCTTACGGTAATGCTACTTGGATACTTTATTCAACAGGGGATAAGTAATACATTTACAACAGCAGCATTATTTGGAGAATTGTTATATACAGTAAAAGTGGTAAATATGGCCATCTTGTGCCATGTAACACCCTACTGAATCCAGCTGTTTTCATCAATGGTGTTTATCTAATGCTGCTGTGCTACTGTTAGTTCCTTCACATGTATGTCCAATAATAACACTATGAAACACAATTTTTGTTCCTGGGTAGTAAGTGTTATTTCCTAATTGCTTATGCCTCAAAAGCAGCTGCTAATAGATAAGCCACATGTTACGACTAGATAGACTGTAAAAATGACTGTAAAATTACAGGACTTCTCATGGATTTCATGATTGAATTACACCGTGTAACAATTTTTTTATTTTTTTTTGGTTCCTGGGTAGTAAATCTTTTGTAGTCATTTTTGTATTACTTTAGTATAAATACATGTTAATTTGGATTCATATGTTGTTTTTTTCTGACTTTATGTGAACGAAAAGACACAAATTCGCCCGTTTTCTCATTGGAAATAGGTAAATTTCAAAATATCACTCCTGGTCACAAAAGCAAAATTTGTGGGGAATAATAGCCATTTTCTATACTTTTGAGGCATAAGCAATTAGGAAATAACACTTACTACCCAGGAACCAAAAAAAAAAAAAAAAATTGTTACACGGTGTAATTCAATCATGAAATCCATGTGAAGTCCTGTAATTTTACAGTCATTTTTACAGTCTATCTAGTCGTAACATGTGGCTTATCTATTAGCAGCTGCTTTTGTTTATCTTAGTATAACAATGTGCTTGTCCATACCCAGATTGTGTACTGTGGTTCTGTTGCGTGGCAGTCTTTGGCAAGGATGTAGGAACACGTTCCCGGGAAGTAATAGTAGATGCCATCAAATGATTCATAGTGATGCTGTCCCCAGGATCTACAGATTCCATCCCGGTCCTGTCCCATGTTAGGGACTAAGGGAAGAGAAGCCATGAACAAAACACACTACGGAACAGGTTAACAAAACTGGAAGATCTCAAAGTGATAAACATCTCAATTACACATTTTTCTATCAATATGCAAATACCATTGCATGCAATTGTTTTTAATGGCACACCAGATCTGTTCTGTCATTTATCTTCCTTTTACTGTGTGTTAGTTGACTGCTCATCAGAAATTGCTAGGAAGGTCAGGTACCTCCATGTACTGCATTTTATGACAATTATACTTTTTGCATGATTTGTACGACAGTTATGGGCTTGGGGTACATACCTTGTTATGTGAACGGCCTGAACCCAAGTACTAAATACATTTTTCTTTGATCAAAACAGAACACAAGCTGTATTTATATAATTTGATTCATTACATTGAGACTTAACTTTTGCAGTTTAAAAATAATATAGTTAAAGAAAACATTTAAATAACAGGTAGATAGATGCCAGTTACAAATGCTCCAAAAAATGACTAAGCAGCCTGTCCTCAAATGAGGACAAGGACACTTAATGAGTTAGCCTGAAACAGAAAATCAGAAAATGAAGCCCATCTTCATACATAATAAAGACAGCTTTTCACCACTAGGGATAATCAGCACAATTTCAAATATCTGCTCTTCAACTGTTTAATCCAGAAAGGTTAATCATTTAATACAGAACCCTTCATTATTGAATTAACCCAACAGCACAGAAAATGCTAATCAAGCCTAATCTGTAGGGTTACTATAAAAGCATGACAAGCAAAACACTTCGTTGAACGAAATCACCCGTAACTGAACATTTTTTTTTGTCACCAGACAAAACGTCTCTTAGAATTCCAGAATGCGAGCACTTATAGAAATTCTAGAATCTCTATATGGGACACCTAGATAGTGGGCACTCAGGTGGTAATCAGCCCTGCCAGGGAAGTAAAGGCTCTCTTTGTTTGAGAATACTGGCTGCATCACTTCAAGTCATGCCATTAATCCAAAAATACACATCCACAAGGTTTCTTTTTAGCATTTAATGGAAATGGTACTTAAAGATCTGAAGAAAGGATGTCATTGTTCTGCATGCTTAGATGACAAACACTCTTCCCATCCACTTCTTGGTAGAGTTTGATCAAAGTCCAAATATGAGAAAATGCCTGTTATCTGTGTGCCGTTTGTAATGCTGCAGCCCAAATGGCAGCCAGCACAACTGGAACTGCTGAACACTGCTAGGATTACAAATATACAGAGCACTAGAGGGAACACTATTTGAGGAACTGTATAAATATAATGTGAAACAATGTTAAGCAAGGGGCCTAAACCACATGACCTGTCAGGTGACTGTACAGCATGTAGCCAGGTGTTTTAGTTGGCCATAAAATGGTAGAAGCAAACATTTATCACATTAGATGTTAGGTGCCTGACTGGAGCATTTAGCATCTCCAGATGCAACTAGTAACTAAACACTGAAGAGGACAGCAACATGTGAGAGGAGTCGCTGGATTCCAGTAGTGAGGAATCTATCCAACCCCACGACATGAATTTTCATCGTCTTTTACCAAGACGTGCACTTCTGAAGACAATGAACTTGACCACACTTAGAATGAGCAGTGTTTCTTTTTTCCCAGTGTGCCATTTTTTTTAGCTTAAACTTGATTTCAGTTGCATTGGAAAACTTGATTTCAGTTGAATTGGAAAACTTGATTTCAGCTGCCTACTTCATTTCAAGAGGTGAACCTAATAAAGCGGAGACATCCTCTTCAATACTTTTACTCTGCTGCATCTGGTCTTTGGGGGAAAATAATCAGTGAATCTATTCACTGTATAAAAGCAAGAACCAAACCCGCGAACAAGCAGTTGTTTCAGACCAGTCTCTATTGTTACAACAATGAACACAGGACAGGTACTCACTGATCTGACATCGGTCTCCATGAGCCTGTAACTCATTGCAGTCGCAGAGACCGCCCTCTGTGCACCAGCCCCCATTAAGACAATTGCAGGATGCTGAAAGTTAAAGACAGCATTCAATATGTGTTACAGCCATCATGTTAGCACTGCATTTGCTATTCATTTGGAAATATAGAAACATTGCTTACTTGGCTGGCATGCGTATGGATAGGTCCCTGGTCATGTTTCTGTGAACCCCCCATGTCTTTATAGTGCTTTGTATTTACACAGCAGTTTCTAAGTAGTCTGTGGAACACTGAACAACAGTGCACTCAAATGACAGCGACGCCACAAAATGTCAAAAGCCTCCATTCTTTAACGTAGGGAAATTAAGGGTCTGTTTGTCGTTGACATTTTGGGAAACACACACCACATGCACTATTTCCTGGCATTTGATTCGTCAGCTTCAACATTTCTATTAAAAGGGTGACACTGCATGGCTCAGTATCTCAAATGTAGTAATACTAAGTAAAAATTACTTTATAGCTGTTTCAACCAGAAGTCTCTCTTTCTCACTTGTCTGTTATTAGTCCACTTGTTATACAGCAAAGGTTGTAGCTATATTATACAGTATATATGCACAAATATTACTGTGATTATAAAACATATGAAAAAACAAATGGAAAATATTACCTCAGTTTTACTGAGGCAAGATTTGCACAATTTTCACAAGTTATCCTAAAACTTTTATAAATTATACTGTAACTTTAATAAAGCATATTGAAGTTTTGTATATCACCTAAAGTTGCAATATAAAAAAAACAATTAAAAACATACATAGGCTAAATAAACTCATAATTTTAAACAAACTTCTCAACATAAAGTCATTCATATATTTAACACACACCTTTATGTTCATGTTGATGGACACAGGGCTCTAATCTTGTTTTGATGTTATGTTTAGTGAAGGTTGCTGGAAAACAGAAGTTACCTGTAGGGGTGTCAGCGTCGCGGGTGTAAGACCGGTAGTGAATAACACTCCTTGGCAAGGCAGTTTCAGAAAGCATCGGTCTGTACGTCTGTTATGAAAAAAAGGGATCTGGGGGTAAATCTCCTGAGGTGGTTCAATATTAACAGCAATGTTTTTATTTATGTATGACGATATTTCATTTAAAATACTGTAAGACATTTTATATTCCATTACACAAAAATTCTTATATTCATTAAAAAGTTAACATGTTCATCCCATGACCAACACATTCATTTTTAAAAATGGGGGAACCTGGGCTAACTTTAGAGATTCATATAATTTTATGTATAATATGTTGGCCCATGCGTGAAAAAGATGTGCAATAAAAACTGTAGTGAACCATTTTTAAGCAGCCCTCTCCTCCATGTGGGTCAAGTGGTTATTAGAGCCCCCCCCCCCCCCAATGCTTTCTGTGCACTGTGCTGTCATTTGCTTGGTCAATAGTTTCTATATAGCAAGAAGGTGTGTGTGTATTAAGATGATTCCAAACTAGAAAGGCACTCTCTGTGCTGCTTTCACAGACCCTGATTAGCACTGATCTTGAGCTACCTATGTTACCTTAGACAAGGCAGTCCCAGATTAGTGCTGATCGGGGGTCTGTGGAAGCAGCCCTCTATGTTTAGCAAGTAAACATTGGGACTCTTATAGGCACAGGCAACACTGGGGAGCACGAATATGGTGTTGTAGATCAGAGACAATGATAAGAAGAGCAGTGAAATGAGACTGAAACTAGCAGGGAGAGGAACTTGGATTAATACTCCTCATCACAACCTAAGAACAACTAGCTTCACTGTTATAGACCCCAGTTTCCTGAATAAATATGCAATGCTGGTAAACCTTTCATTGTGCGAGTGCTTTATATTCCAGAAGGCTGCAGTTCTGCAAATGGAAATTCATATTGCCGTTGCTTGAGTGCTAGTGATAAGTGTGATTGACAGCAACTGCAGCCGCTGCTCCACAGACAGCGAGGTAGCAGACTGCAGAGCAAAGCCCTGAGCAGTTTTGCTGTTTGTGTGCGGTTTACAAAGAGGTCTTTGTAGAATCAGCTATGCTTCAAGATCTTAGGTTTTTTTTTCTTTTGTTTTTCTTTCTCTTAGGTATAACCTACCTCTTCTGCGAAGAGATCTCGTTTCTGTCGAAATGCATTAAACCTCTTCCTAGAATGAACAAAAAGCAGCCTGTGTTATCAAAGATTTGACCAGCCTTACAGAAAACCTAAAAAGTTTATTTTTCTGGCACAAATATACCTGTGGCCATCACCCTATAGAATTAACTAATTTTGCTTCATAAAGTCGAATGAAACCCGCTGTGTTATGTTAACAAATTTAATTACATACCACTTTGTTGTAGTTTTCAATATACTTAAGGAAAAACTGAAAAAATGTGACATTTTATAAAAGCCAAACATTCAATTTCATCTCTTAGATATTTTGGTATAGAAAAGGTTGTATTTTCAAGGAGGGGTGGTGATTTTGATACTTTTCTCTTAAAAAGAGAAGCTTTTTGGATTCATAATCTAAAAACTCTTATTCCTAATGGTATGAATATTGATTTTGATCTTAGACCATTCCTTTAATTCATTATTATGACTATTATTGTGCATGATTATTATTGATTATGCAACATTATTCTATTGATTCTATACTTATTTTTAATTAATAACTTGTTTAAATCTATTATACAACTATCAATTATGTAGATTGATTGTGATTTCATAATTTTGCTGATTGTCAACATCTGCTACTTTGTCTATAAAAAAAACCCCAACTTATTAGTGTCTTTTTATACCCTGACGAAGGCTTTGCTCGATGAATTTTGTAAACGTTTAGGAGTATGTTTGAGTGTGCGGCTTCCCTTTTTTTTCTTCGTTGATTTAAGCTTTACTCCGTTGTCCAGCACCTTGGCTACTGGTGTGCATCTACTTTTTGTTTTTCTTTTGTTTTCCTATTTTGAAGTCTAACATGAAATACTGTGCTACTATTATGGTAGTTTTTATTTATTATTATTATTATTATTATTATTATTATTATTATTATTATTATTATTATTATTATTATTATTATATGTCTTAATCCTAAAATTCTAGGTGATGCAAAACGTTCGGCCATATTATCAAACAAGAAGATGTAACATTGTTTGTAAAACAAGTATATCGTATATAGTTTAAATACGTATAGCAAATGTATAACACCTGTTTTGTGGAAATTTTCTAATACTACACTGTAGGTATCTTTTTTAAAAATGTTCATGTAATCATGACGTGAACATAAAGGAATAACAACCCCATTGCAGTATGGATTTAATACCCTTGGTATTAAGTGTTAGGCTACCACTGTGCTATTAGCTTTTGGAATTCTGTGTTGCATTTTTTTCCCCCGAACAAAATTGTTTTGTAATACATTTTTATTAACACAGAGATTTTAATTGTACTTACCTTTGTATTCTACTTTGTAGACTTGAAGACTGACAGCTAAAACCTAATGGACAAAAAACACACAATTATTTTGCAAACAGGATACTATTAAATGTATGTATTATAGCCTCGTGTGCATAATATTCTCCTGTATTGTATTTCGAAGCGTTTGTCAGTGATCGTTTCTTGAAGTATATATATATATATATATATATATATATATATATATATATATATATATATATATATTCATTTAGGACAGAAGACCGCATAGACAAATAATACTTTTATGATAAACAATATAGTTCGCTTTTATTAAGAAACGTCACCGTTCCAGCTATCTTTGTTAAATGTGTGCAACAGGTTGTTTCACACAACGATTTTAAAAGGCAGTACACAGATAAATACATTAAGGTTCATTCCCAATAATATTAAACTAACATCACTCTGAAATGATACACATTAGCATAGTCTAGTGAATGTTTTGTTTTGTTTGTAGTTCAGCATTTAAGATAACTATAGCTACTATTAAGGTATGCTGATAGATGCCTGGTGCACTGCACGAAACTTGTGGTGTACAGAATGTAATGATAATATAATATATTCATGACACAAAATACACAGGTATCTAGCACATACAGAAGCGTAAACCAAAGCAGGTAAGTTGACAGCAAGGTATAACTCTAATATGAAAAAAAAGAGAAAAAGAAAAAAAAAACAGCTAATATTATAATAAAGGCTTTCGACTGTAAAGCAACAAGAAAAAGCCGTGCTTACCTTGCAACAAGAGCAACAGGTAAAACAGTACCACAGTCCAGGGTATCATTAATTTTAAATTCCTCTTAATGATCATTTCAGTGTTGCGTCCTAAATAGAAATCAGTAATAAAATTATGAGGGCATCTTAATGTATGTCTTTAGTTATTATTATTATTTTTTGTTGTGTGGTGTTGTCAGAATTTGTACAGAAATGCCGTCTCTATGTCTTTCTGAGCTGCAGAAATCCTTTCTCCGACACGAATCTTTACAGGCACTCGCAAATCTTCCATGAAATCTTTCTTGGAGCAGTTCGTCTCATTAGTAATGCATGGTGACTCCTTACCTGCGGGTGTATTAGTTACACTGACTCAGAGTCGTCTTGCAAATTATACCTGTCCTAATGCCCAGACGGAATTAATTCCTTCTTAGTTAAATTACTCGACTAGCAAAATATATTGCTATGTCATGCACACTTTACTTTCTACTTACCGGCTGCTCTAGGTAGTTTGTAATTATGAGAATGTGTTGACCAGTCGGTTATTTTCGTACAGATTTGTAATCTAGTATCAGATCAATCTGTAGCTTTAGTTTGCACCTGTCTTTGTAACCATATATTTTATATTCCCTAAAGACCTATACTCTTTCTGTAGTTTCCCACAAAATACCTGACGGGACCCTAGACATGCACCTGGATATACAAAGGATGGGCACACGTGTTAACTGTCAGAAGGTTCTTTTCACTTTCTCTGCTATGGAATTTGATGGGCAGATACACATTTACACAGGCAACACACTAATAACTGCAGTGAATCTCGAAATGACTATCTGTGTTCTAAATGGTAACAGCTACCTTCTTTGCAATCTTTTTTTTTTTTTTTTTTTAGCTGTACTGGTAGTGTTTCTATTATTGATTCAAAACACAAGAAACTCATTTCTAGGGCTTTACACATGAAAAATGTATAAGCAACAATGTAATTTTTGCTGTTTGTAATATTAAAGTTCTTCTAACTTTTTTTTAATTGGTTGGGCAAAATTTTCCAAGTACTTTGAAGTGTATTTTGTGTCATTGTCTTTTTTTTTTTTTAATTGTTGCTTTCTAAAATTATATGATGCACTTTTAGGTCTTGTCACCAGCTGACAGTACAATGGAAGAGCTTCTAAAACAAACAAAAAAGAAACACAAATAAAAACCTTTCCTAAAGACCATCTTTACAGTTTGAGTCTTGGTATACAGGGTGGAAATTAGCAGGCAAAGGCTTCCAGATACCTGGTGTCCACAATAAGCAGGCCACATGACATTTCTGTATTATGCAATGTGACCCAAATGATGGTCTCTGAAGTACATTACACCCATTTAGACAGCAGCATTTCAAACAATAACTGGAAACTTGGTTCAGGAAACTAAACCATACTTTTAAATCCACTGAAGCTATTACAGCAAATATGGGATGGACAATTTTATAATGGCCCAGCCAGTCACCATACCTGACTGAAAGCATGCTTGGCAAACTTAATGAGAGCAAGAGGGCAGCGTGAAAGCAATACGAGGAGTTCTGTGTCTGGAAGAATTAAGTGAATATATATATATATATATATATATATATATATATATATATATATATATATAGGGAATGGGATGGGAATTTGTGACAAATAATGTAACTATGTTATTTGTAAATCTATACCCACGTGATGATTTACATGCATCTCTTCTGAAGTAAAATCTTTCCTCTAACTTCTACAGTGTGGATCTGGATCATAATGGAGCTTCCAGGGGCCAGTTTAAATAAAAAATAAATAAATAAATAAGCTGGGGGGAAGCTGTCCAATAATTCTTTGATGACTGTACTATAGTTTGTTACTGAAACTAATATATATATATATATATATATATATATATATATATATATATATATATATATATATATATACTGTATATATATATTGCAGTTTCATATTAAATCTGTAATTAAACTTGACCTTAGAAGATAAATAAAAGTAAAGATAAAGCTTGAGATAATCAGTTCAATACAAATCTTAATCTCGTCGTCCTTAATTCAAACAATGGGTACATTAATGTCTTCTGGAGGTGAGGCGTATCTGTGTTATTTTGGTATGCAAGGTATGTTTGGGCTCCCCTAAAACAGTCTGAAGAAATAATGTCTTCTGAAGTAAATTCTTGTTCCAACATTGGATTTTCTTGGAAGCAGTGTATAGGTGATTTGTGTTAAGCTGCTTATCTCTTTTAAGCCTTTAAAAAAATCTTAGAACACTGCATCTTCTAATAGTGTCATTGAGTTTCTAAATGAACCTTTTGTGACAAATCAAAGTTCTGCTGTTAAATGTTTATATTTAACTACCCTAAAATGCTCTCTTCATAGTTTCCATGTTTTGTGGCGTAGCACTTTTGCACGTGGCATTTGAAAAGGAAATATTTTCAACTAATGATGGACAGCCCTTCCCTTTTCAACTAGTATGATTGAGTCATATATTACCCTTCCTTTTTTTTTTTTTCAAGAAATGGATGCAAGACCAACATCTCTAAAACACACCTTTTGTGACATGAGAAACACTTTGTGTTATTACCAATTTTTTTTTTTTTTTTACTATTAACATGACAATTTCATATAAATGTAATGTTATATTAAAACTACACTTTGTAATAACGTTTATATCATCAGTTAAATTCACCAAACAGATAACAGGCTCATATCTATTAATAGCCAATACTTTAGAGAGAATATATTATGGATGAAAAATTCAAACGGATTCCAATGGATGTCATTCCAGATTTGTTAATCTTTTTAAGACTGCCATCTAGTGTAAAACAGGTAGCATTACTGCAGGTACATATGCAATGTACAATTTCAGGTCCAGGTACTACTTGAGACAATTTGGACATAAATAAAAAAGCCAAGGGCATTCGATTATAGAATTCAAAATCCACTTTGAAAATACTTTCATCTGTTTTACAACATATGGAAAATAAATTGCAGTCTACTGAAACTCCAACTACATACATGAAAATGTTTACAAATGTGTTCACAGCATGCAACACTTGGGTTGAAAATATTACACAATTATACATCACCAAAATAAAACTTTAATTGTATTATGTAACAATAATTATTGTATTCCTAAACAGTACTAACTACAGACCTATTTGCACTAATCTTGGGACTACAGTAAAAATTAGGTACTCCAAAATTCATGCTAATTGGGGTATGTGAAATCAGCTACATTTGGCCCTGATCAGTACCAAATGGGTGACCCTCAAAGAATATCAGGTGCATTGAGAAGCAGTGTTCGTTACTTGGCACGAGGCACTCCAAGCCAGAAATGAAACCATCCTTCTGATGTTAAATGAATGACAGTCTGTGTGTTTTAAAGATCCTACTACACTTTTAGGAGCAGGAACCCTGGTATCACAGCTTAATTCCAAAATAGGTTAAGAACTTTGCTTGGTCAACTTCCCTCTGTACTAAAAACATTAATTTCCTCCTTGGAGTAGGACATTTTTAAAATCATGCCTGCTTAAATGAACACCTCACTGATTAGGCTCACTACTTTTTAGTGATACTCAGGACAAGGTGTGAATTTAACTGGCTCTGACCACTAATCTTGTGTTTGTAGATCTCGTGCAACTAGTTCGACAGACTGCGATTAGAATGAATCTTGGTGCTAATCAAGGTCTTGTGAAAAAAAGCCTTTAAAAAAAAGTTATCCCAGGAGTTGATAGTTCACCAACTAAATCAATCTAACACCTCCATTTGTGTCAGTTCACCATAATGGCTAAATCAGAACTCACATTTAGACCCAAATCTTTCAAGACACACCTGTGGATTACATTTAAATGCTTTAAAAACAAATACAAGACAGTGTGGGTTGAGATTTTGTCCAGATTTATTATTGTATGAAAATGTACAGAATAAAATTTAACGGTAGGACTTCTGGTAGCGAGCACGGGCTCCAGGTCCACCAAACTTCTTGCTCTCACAGCGACGGGGATCAGCAACGAGAAGGGTCCTATCGTACTGGATCAGGATGTCCTTGATCTCTTTCTTGGAGGCCTCGTCCACATCTGAAAAAAACAGCAGGTTAGGCACTAGGTACAGAATAATTCCACTAAGCAGAGGTTCAAGAAAATTTAGTGGCTGCAGATTGCAACCACCAACACCTACTGGTGAAAGCACACTATACTTTCCCTAACACTGTTGCAAAATGGACTGAATGACAGCGGCATAGCAGTTATGAAACACCATATTGAATAAGAGATCAATATCTGGGCCGTTGCAGAAAAAAAAAACCCACTGGTGGATGCATTTGATGAACGCTTGGCTAAACCCACTTTTCAATACAACACCTGTACTGTAGGTCACTGAGATTGCATAATAAAACTCTTCAACTTTTGTGTGTAAAACTGAATGCATCTGTTCTGCATGTAAAGGAATAACTACTTTTTGAACACCCAGAAAAGAAAGTGTAGTATGTGAACCAAAAATTTTTAATATGAACTTACATTTCTGGTAGTAGGCAACCAGTGATTTAGAAATAGCCTGGCGGATAGCTGTAGAAAAAACATAATTAAATCAAATCACACAAGTAGTTTGACAAGCTGAGTGGTTTCTAAATCAAAGTGCATGCCATATAAGACACAAATACCTTACTTTTTTGGTGCAACTCTGACAAATTAAGGCTTAATCTGAGGTAGGGATGCAAGTCGGTTATAAATCGGTTTGTTTCTTTCATCCTCTTTCAGCTGTGACATACAGTAAGTTTTCAGTAAAACCGAAATTAGTTTAAAATTAAAACTAACTATTTGTGCAGCCAAGGGAACGAGGCAACATCTGTTTCGTTTTTCAGTGTCGCCCAGTTTGGGCTGTCAAACTTCCAGCTTTAGCTTTTCATTTCTTAGGATAACTAACAAAAGGTTTAAGTTAGGGGAAGTCAGTGTCAGCATATGAACAGCCCTAGACATCTGACCACCCAGACCAAAGTATGAAGCAGCAGTTATCCCCGCTGAGGGCTGTCAGAATCAATTAGGCAAGTCGTGTCATAACTTTTGATTTATGTAACCAGATTAATTAACTGATGTTAATATTAACTGTCCATATGCAGTTAATATTATGTGATGAGCTTAGTGGTTAAACTACAGGACCTTTTAATTGAACAAATGTGGTTTTACTTCGGTTTTCTCTTTTGTCAGTTATCGTTCAGTTTTGAATTTTATGCAAATGTCTGTTTTGGAAAATAACAGCTACATCCCTAATCTGAAAGATACAATTTGTTTGACGTTTCAAAGCCCAAGTTCCTAAATAGTATGTACACTTGGCACAATTACCCATAAACATGGTAAAAGTAGTGCACTCACCATCACAAATACCACAATGGTGCTTTTACCAAACTTGAGTGGTAAAGTTCCAATAACAAATTGAAACAACCAGATCATGCACAAACCCAACTCAAGACACAGCAACAAGCTGGAAAAGTGTTGAGTGTTAAAAAATACCACGAGGAAACAAGCACGATTCTGATGTTAACCAGAGGAAGACCAATTAAGTAAATGGCTGGCTATTGCATATACTTGTTGGGATAAAAACAGAAAGCTTCAATGTTAAAAGTTCCTCACCATAGACCTGTGCTACATGTCCACCACCCTTCACGCGGACTCGGATGTCAACACCAGCAAATCGTTCCTTGCCCAGGAGGAGCACAGGTTCCAACAGCTAAAGGGGGGGTTGACACAAAAAACAGACATTGGTAGTTACAGTGCTTGCATTAAGTGACTGCATCACTAAACACTTGATGAATCTAGAACCTTGCTTGTTTTTCACCATTACAAAATGTATTGTGTCAGAAGTGATCATTGACTTCAGTTACCATGAAATATGATTTTTATTGCATTAGGTAAAAAAAAATAAAAAAAGAGAGAAGTGCTGTTATCTGCATGGGTGAATAAATTAAAAAAAAAACTGTTATTACACCTCACACAGTCATATGTATGACTATGGATACATTTTACAGTATATAAAAGCCTATCATTTCACAATTTAAGTAATCAGAATAACAAAATTAAATAAGATGAAGGCAATTTCTACATTTCACGTGACATATTGGAAATTGCTTTTTTTTTTTTTTTTTACAACAGACTAATCACTGAATATTTAAAGTAAAGTAATTCTGTCACTTACCTTGTACTGCAGAGTTCTCGGCTCAATCATCTCCAAGGGCCTCCCATTCACCTTGATAAGGCCATTGCCTCTTTTACAGTGAGCAACAGCTGTGGCTGTTTTCTGGAAAGAACAACATTTCGATTTTTATCATGACTGAATTCAGACAATCCGTGCCATTTTCGATGCCTATTGGCACTAGCCGTTTCACGTGAATACTGCTTTTGCTTACTCCAATAGCAAAACAACGCAGCGTTTACACTAGTACGGATTATACAAAACCATACCACAAACACAGCCTAGCTGCTGAAAGTTAGGCCCCTAAAATGGTGGTTTTTGTTTGTATAATTACTTAACACAGATTAAGGAGTAAGTTTTCAACATAGCATCTGGTAAAAGTATTTTAAAAACACAGTATCTAGAAGGGTACATATGGAATACTAGAGCACACAAAGGGTCTTGCGATTTCTTGGTACAGACAACCCGACTGTGTAATTCCTGGTCATAGACACTTGTCAGAAAGCCAAACTACGGTTTTTGTTTTTAAAAGACCTGAACCATCTTAATTCTAACTTCCAAGTCATTTTAACTCGCCTCCTCAACCACCACGCGAGACAGATATCAACTACAAGGCCGCAGTCGTCTCAAAACGCAGAGCTCCATATATTCCTCATCTTTCAAAGCCATTACACGCTAAACACAATAACCAAAATAAAATTAATAACGTAAACACCACCGAATACATAAAGTAAAACCACATTTTATAACATTTGCTATATTTAAAATAGTCAATTGGTTTCCATTACGTTCAGTCAATGTACTAATACTAGGCTGTATGTGTGACCGAGTAAGCCATTCCGTATACACGTGGACTGAAATAAACTACTTCTTACTCACTTTACGTCCAAAAACCTGGACGGACTGCAGAGGACCTTTGGTTGGCATGTTCCTGTAAAATAAAAGGGCACTCTGTGTTATTTTTGTACTTTTATTTAATTGAAAAACATGAACACTCGCCACAGAGATCTCCGCTGTGCATACCTAGTTATGCTCGGAAGCTGCAGGGAAAGACCGAGCGGGTTTCCCACTCAGGCTATCAGGGGCTCCAGCACGACACCGGAAAAGTCGTTTATGGCACTGGAGGGTGATCTGTACGACAATTTGACAGGATTTACGTGTCAGCTCGTTGCCTTGGGACTACAAACAGTTTCAATGGCTTAAAGACAGATGTAATGTGTAGGGTGATCAGACGTCCTTGTTTTCCATCAAAGGTCCCGATGTCGCGACGTTTTATATGGTTATAGATACACGGTTTTGTAGGACAAAAAGAACAAAAAAAGCAATGTATGATGTTTATATATATATATATATATATATATATATATATATATATATATATATATATATATATATATATATATATATATAAAATAAATATAATCTCTCATATAATATAATTTAATATATTTTAAAGGAAAACAAAACAAATACATAGTCTCCTAAAATGTGTTACTAGTTTTTCCTTTTTTTTTTTTTTTTTTTACTGTTGTAGTCTTGGGACTTTAATAAAGTGTATTTTCAATATTTGCCACAAGATGGTCACAGAACACTAGAACTTGAAAGAGAATGCCATTTATTTATTTATTTATTTTGCCAAATCACAATGTTAATTTGATTTCCAAATTGTTTGTAAAATGTAAGCTGTTAGTCAAATTCAAATTGATACCACTCTTTACATCTGAATGCACAGTTCATAAGGTTCTCTTGGCGTGTATGTGATAGTGTAGCCACTGTAGGGTAGGGTACTTGCATTTGTGTTAATAATAATAATAATAATAATAATAATAATAATGTACAAAACAAAATGTGACAGCCGTCACAGCATATATACAGACTGCCCAAAAATTGGAGAATGTATATTAGAAAAAAAAAAAAAAAACTTTTTCAAGGGTTATTGTAATGTTATTGTAATGTTTCCCATGCATTTAGATTTTCCCTCAGTTCGAATGAATGTGTTTTGTTCTGCATACCTTTTGTCTCCTGGCTTCTTGTAGACGAGGTTCACTTCATTTGTTCCCACAGATTATACCTATCCTGGTACTGCATACTGCACATTCTCTTCTTATTAGTCATTTTCCTGCTCTACAGTTATTTATCAATACACTGCCATTAAATACCTTGTTTTCATTACTAAAGCTAGTCAGCCTGGCTTATATGAAATATGTCATTGTGCTTTGTATCTGCTTCCTAATGACTTCAACATGACCATGATGGTTCCTCACATACTTCACAGTAGAGAGCCAGTCTGGCATGTGATGCCTTGTTATCTAAACCTATAATATATAATAGTTGACTTCATTGGGTATTGGTATTACAACATTTAACATTCAACACTGTATAGTGCAACATAAATTGATTTGATCTCTGTTCTGAGTGCATGTTGACTAGCATTAGAAACATGTTAAGGGAGGACAGGGATCTGTAACAAACCGTCCATAATGCCTCCAAAGCAGGCCGTTGATTCAGCTTTTATAGCATGCAGGTTGTTGAATGGTCTGGTGAATAATTCTGAAGTCAAAGACATAGATATAATATATGAGTTTGCTATTATTATTATTATTATTATTATTATTATTATTATTATTATTATTATTATTATTATTATTATTATTTATAATAATAATAATAATAATAATAATAATAATAATAATAATAATAAATGACACAGAAACGCTTCTTTTAAAAAGCCTGATTTATCTGAAACTTGCATTGCACCTTTGTAACTGAATTTCATGAATGTTGTTTATTTGACTGAACCTCTGGTGGAATTGTATGATGACGCCATTTTAAAAGCAAAGGCTGAGATGACAGTAATGTTTTCAGGTCATTTTAGGTGTAGAGTATTCATTGTGTTTCTTTTACCCAAAATTTGTATTAACGCAATTTCCTTCTGCTAATTCTCCTTCTGCTAACACTCTCTGTGGTCTTATCATTTTGGACACCCAGACAAGACATGTGATAAAATAAGTGGTATTAAATTTATTTTTCTGGTTCAGATTATTACTAACTTGGTTACATGCAAGATTGGTTATAAAGTACACTATTAATCAAAATTGTTGTTCAAGTTTTATCACCATATGAATTGTGTGTTGGCATATCTAGGAAGTCTGCTGTATACAACTGTTTCTTTTCTAGATCCAGTCCAGGAGTCTTGAGGCTGTCTAGACCCACACAACATTTAGGATGCTGTTGTCAGCTACTTTTTTTTGTTACAGGAAATGAAATCAGAGGTTTTGTTTTTGTAGTACAAAAAATCCCCTAGTACAATCTCCAATAAGGACATCATATACTGCTAATTGTTATAAAACAGTTAATAGTGTTTACAATTGGTACTGTAGACAAGCTGATTGTGTTTTTTAGCAAGGTGTTGCTAATGCTTACTAGAAATACCAGCCCTTAACAATGCTCTTGGTTTTGGAGGGTCTTTGTCATGATAAAAGCTCAGAAAAATGTACTGTAGTAAAGAACAGTAAAATGTCAAATGCCAAATTACTGTGCAAATATATACAGTGGTCTTACTAAGGCACTGTTCCCTTTTGTGTACTTTTACATACAGTAATGTCAACTTATTATCCTGCTTTTTTCTCATATGGCAGTTTTTTAACCCGAAACGTGGCTCTTACAACAGTCACCATACCACAGAGGAAGCTGAGGTCTGTTCCAAGCCCAAAAAGTTTCTTGAAACATCATATGGTTCAGAAGATGCAACAACAAAGCATGCCGTGGGAGATACTGTCAGCTGTACTAGCAAGGCATCAATGTTAAAACTGTACAGTATTTTTACACGGCTTACCAGAATGCTCTTTTATAGTTTCACTGCACTTTGCTATGCTTTTACAATGCTAAACCAAAACAACAATACTTTACTGGTTCTGTCGTATTACTGTAGGAGCTGCATATGATCTATTGTTATAAACACTTATGTAATTTATGTCCTCAGCTGTGGAAATAAGCTATACAGTGCCTATAGAAAGTCTACACCCCCTTTCAAAATTTTCACCTTTTTGTCACCTTCAAAATCACACACCAAGTTAAGTGGCCTGCACCTGTGTTAAATTGTAGTGATTCACATGATTTCAGGATAAATTCAGCAGTTCCTGTAGGTTCCCTCTGCTGGGTAGTGCATTTCAAAGCAAAGACTCAACCATGAGCACCAAGGCGCTTTCAACTCCAGGACAAAGTTGTTGAAAGGCACAGATCAGGGGATGGGTATAAAAAAATATCAAAGGCCTTGAATATCCCTTGGAGCACGGTCAAGACGATTATTAAGAAGTGGAATGTGTATGGCACCACCAGGACCCTGCCTAGATCAGGCCGTCCCTCCTAACTGCAAGAAGGAGACTGATCAGAGAGGTTACCAAGAGGCCAATGGCAACTTTGCAAGAGCTATAGACTTTTATGGCCAAGACTGGTCAAAGTGTGCATGTGACAACAATATCCCAAGCACTCTGGCCTGTCTGGTAGGGTGGCAAGAAGGAAGCCATTACTCAAGAAAGCCCACCTTGAATCCCGTTTGAAGTATGCAAAAAAACACTCAGGAGATTCTGTAGCCATGTGGCAAAAAGTTTTGTGGTCTGACGAAACTAAAATGGAACTTTTTGGCCTAAATGCAAAGCGTTATGTTTGGCGCAAACCCAACACAGCGCATCACCCAAAGAACACCATCCCTACTGTGAAGCATGGTGGTGGCAGCATCATGTTATGGGCATGTTTCTCATCGGCAGGGACTGGGGCACTTGTCAGGATAGAAGGGACAATGAATGGAGCAAAGTATAGAGAAGTTCTTGAGGAAAACCTGTTGCCCTCTGCAAGAAAGCTGAAACTGGGACGGAAGTTCACCTTTCAGCATGACAACGACCCAAAGCACACAGCCAAAGCTACACTGGAGTGGCTAAGGAACAAAAAGGTAAATGTCCTTGAGTGGCCCAGTCAGAGCCCCGACCTAAATCCAATCGAAAATTTGTGGCATAACTTGAAGATTGCTGTCCATCAATGCTCCCCAAGGAACTTGACAGAGCTTGAACAGTTTTGTAAAGAAGAATGGTCAAATATTGCCAAATCTAGGTGTGCAAAGTTGGTAGAGACCTATCCCAACAGACTCACAGCTGTAATTGCTGCCAAAGGTGCTTCCACCAAGTATTAACTCAGGGGAGTGGAGACTTATCCAATTATGATCTTTCAGTTCTGTATTTTTAATATATAATTTTCTTCTCAATAAAAACTTTTTTCCCCTTAACAGTGTGGAGTATGGTGTGTAGATAAATGGAAAATCCTCATTTAAATGCATGAAACTCTGAGGCACTGACACAACAAAATGTGAAAAAAGTTCAAGGGGGTGTAGACTTTCTATAGGCACTGTACATTGTCTTAGCAGTGCTTGACATACTTAAGCTGGATCTTCTGCAGTAGATACTCAATAAGGAAAGTAAGAGTGTGCTGGTTTGGGTAATGCAAACAAAGGGTATATGTTTGCATTACCCAGAAATAGTTATTAGCGTCATAAAGAAATAAAGAAAATGGAACTAAGCTGTGGGCATTCTTATTCCCATAAAGGATCTTGTGGCTTGGAAAGGTAAAGATAGCTAGATAGCATCTTTGGAATCTCTATGCTAGTTTTTTTCCTGACATTTACAAATCAGAGCTGAATGTGTTTACAATAGACTCCTAATGAAAGTGCACCTCTGGTTTTTTTTTTTTGTCAGAGCTGTAGCAGAGATGGGTGCTTATTTTATTTCATTGTGTGCATTCTGTTGCTGGCATTTTGACTTTTCTCCCCTATACATTTGGCTAGTATTTTTACTGATTAGTATTTACCATGTTAATAGATGGAGCAGACCTGTGAAATAGATCAGGGACAAAAGGTTCCTATGCTAACAGCCAAATTATGTTTTGTTTTTTGTTTTTTGTATTTATTCAAGTGTCACACACTACATACATCAAGACTTCAGAAAATAATAACCACAATGTCCTTGTTTTTTCAAAGCTATTTACTCTAAATTGTTATTGCATGATTTAATCAGAAAGGAAAAATGCACCCAATAGAGTTACCAAACCAGACATGAACAACTCAAGACATCCCGTTCCCTTTCATTCACAAAACTAACCTCACAGCCAATCTTCAGTGAAATGAGCAACTCATACAAGAGTACCATTGTAATTTGAAGAGTAACTTTGCAGTTTGCAATGGTTTCTTATGCTTTACCATGCACAGTACTTCTCCTTTCTTCACTTAGTATTTGTTTTTTAGTATACAGTACCACAGCATTTTTTAAACAGGAATTTGTGACATTTTCTTTTTTTTTTTCAACACTGACATTGGAGCTTTTTTCCCCAGTGGAGCCTGGTTCCAATAGACATACAGTACTGGCACCAAATTCCATTAGCTCCAGTGGTGGTCCAAGAAACATCTTATTTCTTGTGCTATTTAGTGCTTTATTTAAGATATTGTTTTTTTTCATAGGGTCTTTGCAATGTGAGCATGATGATGATTAGGGGTTTACAATAATTTCACCTGATAAGACTCATTCTAGATCTGAAAAGGAGTATGCTATATTAAGACCACATGAATACAATAGTCAGAGCAGTACACATACAGTGTCAATAGAAATTACAAATTACTCAAACACAAGACCAAGTCATTGTAAACCGGAAAACCGGGTGAAATAAGTTGGAAAACCATTAGCGATGTACAGTCTTGTACAGTATTTTGTATTTTTGTAGTTTTACCACAGAAGGCTTTCCGCTGAGAAAACACAAACTTACAGAAGGATATCCATACATGCAGACAAACCTACACATACAATCACTTACACATAGCCAAACAAGGACACAGCCCCTTAAGAATTGTGAATGACTGCAGGGTTGTTTAGGGCGAGGCATTCCAGAGCAGGGCAGCTCAGTGTGTCAGTGTCATGCATTCTTTAATGAGCTGCCTTACACAAGCATTACCATAAGAACTACTCTTATTATATCCATTTATTTCAGTGTTCCTATTATACAATGCATTGGTCCAGGTAAATCACACAAACCTTTTTACTCCTAAATCATGGGTTCTGTTTGCTCCTTAAAACATCCAAACAAGCACCATGAATGAAATAAACCATTGGCTTTATTCATACATATTTAACTCAGGAGTAATGTATTCAGGCTAAATGTTGTTTATATGTAAATGTTGTTTATAACATTGTTGGGAGCGTTAGATGTACAGTATGAAGGTAACAGGACTACATGTTAAGGACTACTTTTTCAAGCCCCATTTTGAAGAACAAAGGTTTACAGATGACCTAGGCGATACAAAGTGCAAACCCCTGAAACTAACAAAGACGATTCTGTAGGACAGAGATCAGGTAATCTGAAGGCACTGGGGGCAAGGATCAGCCTGGCTAATGTCTGCCTGGGCTCATCTGTGCCAGTAGGGTTCACTGATGCGCATTCAGCACTCCCAGCACTTCCTTTGGGCCCCCAACCAAGACTGGAAACTTGGTGAGGACGGGATTCCAACCACGCTTGCATGACCCACCCTGCACTCCACACAGCAGTGCTTTTACTAGGAGAGCCAGTGCATAAACCCCTGTACTGCAAAGAATGTTGGGGGAGGGGGGCTTTTAGATATTTCTCTCCAAATGTTTAACATGAATTAAGGTTATGGACACTTTCCAAGGTGAGATGCGCATTCATTTGTTTTTCTTCCCTGTGTTACACCAAAGGCCTCTCTGTTCACACTGTAATTGTCATGCTAGTTTTACATTTTCCAGACCTTGCAACGTTCCACATGAAAATGCTCTGGATTACTGATTTGGGTATGGTATTTCAGAGAGGTCTACTGCCATATAACTTGCTTGCTTTGTGAAAGGCTTTTTTTTTTCTTAAACAGTTGAGTAATGTTCCCTGAATAGTGTGTCCATCAGTAAAGGGAATCTGCCTGTTGAGAGAAAGCTGGAGTTCAGGGACTATGGTGCAGTTTATGAAAGAAAAACCGGGATCTTCATTGAAAATCTTACCATATATGACTGTGAAGGGCCTGAGTGTTTATACTGAAACACACTGCACTGGAGAAGCATCACCTGGAACGCTGAGCTCTCATCACCAATGACAGCCACTTCTTCTCAGTACAGTAACGTTAACATGAGAGAGTGGTAATGTCCCAGTAGCTTTACAATCCCACCTTGTGACACTTGACCAGAATTGGCCCCTGTACTATTTTAAAATGATTTTTGTTGGTACTTTAGGTTTGCTTTGTATTTAGGACTTGCCATGCTTGGGTGCTTAATTTACACAGAATTCAGTAGTTTCCATGGCAATAAGGTGACACCAAGGTCACTAGGAGAAATTAGAGGGAAATTGCTGATACGCCCCAAAAATATAGGGCTTGAGATCATACTGTATTAAATGATTAAGAATATGCCCTGTTATTAATAAATATAGTGCACACAGTCATGGTGCACTTGGAACACACTACACAACCCTCTACCAAAGAGCGGTAATAATGACTACAGAACCATGGGCGTTCAGAGCATCTTCACAGAGTGGAAGCACAAACCTGTTTGCAAATGTGTTCATATATGATGTTGAAGCTTTGTGGGACTGAATGGGGCTCAATATTTACAATTAGCTTAGAGCAAGCCTTTCCTTTAAGAACATAAGAAAGTTTACAAACGAGAGGAGGCCATTCAACCCATCTTGCTCGTTTGGTTGTCAGTAGCTTATTGATCCCAGAATCTCACCAAGCAGCTTCTTGAAGGATCCCAGGGTGTCAGCTTCAACAACATTACTGGGGAGCTGGTTCCAGACCCCCACAATTCTCTGTGAAATTTTTTTTTTTTATTAAACGTCTGTGTAAGGTCGCTTTCACCTCAGTTCACACTTTTCATTTCTAGTCTAATATACACTGTAAGTAACACAGACTAGAAGATTATTAAAAGTCTTTACAGGAGTAAGAGCCCGCCTCATCAAGTGATCTGCCACTTTGGGTCAAGTTTAACCGGGAAAACACTGCTGTGCACTAGATGGTGATGCACTTATTAATAAGAAAACATCTGGACTCATCTAGACTACAGCACATTACATAGGTACATATACAGTAACTCATAGTCAAAGCACCTCAACACAGACAGTAATATCAATAAGGACCACTCAGGGGGATTGCAAACATGATATTTAATTTGAAGCTACTTATTTTTTAAAGTAAATGTAACTTTTCTTTGAAATATCATAAACTGAGATTTTACTGGGTATCCATGCCTTGGCATTTCATAGGCCAGAAGGGTACTGTATCGGAAGAACAGCACATTCCATTGCCTGCTCTAACTGGACCCTTTTCAATGTAAAGAAGGGAAGTGTAGAGATTTTCTAAAGGTTTCTTTCGCTAAACCACAAGCTCAGGTCATAATGTTGTTGACCTTTAACTTGTTAACTGGATAGACAGACCTGTCTTTCATGGGTTTAAGACAATATTTGTTGAACTCTGTAGAAGGCTTTTTAGATCCAAATGGTATTTATTATTATTTATTTCTTAGCAGACATCCTTATCCAGGGCGATATCACATTATTTTTCCTTTTTTTTATTTATTTATTTTTTTTTTACACATTATTGTTACATGCAATTACCCATTTATACAGTTGGGTTTTTACTGGAGCAATCGAGGTAAAGTACCTTGCTCAAGGGTACAACAGCAGTGTCCCCCACCTGGGATTGAACCCTCGACCCTCTGGTCAAGAGTGCAGAGCCCTAACCACTACTCCACACTGCTGCCTGTATGAATGAGTCAGAGGTCAGACATAACCTAATTTGAGATGGCACATCACAGTAGCTATTTTTCCAGTTGCCACGTAGCAACCAGTCAAACAGGAGTCATAAAGGTAATGATTTTATGCAGTTAGAAAAAACTGAAGACCTGTAGGGGGCCTCCTGTGTTTCCTTTTTCA
Source organism: Acipenser ruthenus (assembly GCF_902713425.1). Classification (NCBI taxonomy): domain Eukaryota; kingdom Metazoa; phylum Chordata; class Actinopteri; order Acipenseriformes; family Acipenseridae; genus Acipenser; species Acipenser ruthenus. Next base: position 64,564,795 of record NC_081195.1, read on the forward strand.
GTAATCCCTGTCTAAAGTGTATTAGTCTTCAAGTATAAAGTCCACTGTGCGTAATGTGACCAAAGCTGACAATCCCTGAGGTGTTCCATTAACACCACTCACAGCTTTTAAAGGCCGACATTAATTAGATTGTCTAGCTCTTTTAATCACACACTATTATGAGCAAAAGCTTACGGAGAAGCTTACATTTTCAAGTTTATTATAAAGTCATGTTACCTGTATATGATGTTTGCAATCATTCTTAGTGGTTCTTATTGCAATACTTTTTAAAACTTAGTGCTATATGTGTTTTGCTTTTTGATGTAAGGTGCTTTGACCTGAAACTTAATCCGTAGTACCGTTTCTATAGCTGGAGCTGGGTATTACTTCTAGAAAGCTTATTTGTTTTGATCTATCTTGAGTTACATATGTCTGTGGCAGGCAAATAAAACAGTAGGGCAGCTCCTGAATTCCAGACAACAAATACAAATTATTTCAATACAAACCACTCAGAATAATCACAGACGTCATGAAAAAGGTAAGAGGTCAGTAAAAACATGTGCAACACTTTACATGCAGCTGCCTTGTTTTTTCCTCATGTGACTCACGGGTGAGTTTGTAATTGGCAATCTGGAGCAGAGTGTCAGGAGGGGTTGACGATAAGGATATTTTACAAAACTTTATGACAAGAAACAATGCTATGTCATAAATTATTGACGTCAAATAACCAGAGTAACTGTGTGATGCATACAGTAAACAACTTTTTTAAAAACCAGTTAATCTTCTGTTGCTAGGAGGGTGGAGGATTAGCAACAGGAAAGCGTACTGTACCTGAAAGCTTCAAGTGTTCCTAAAAGTATTTGCTACGTTGTACAGTCTGTTATTATTATTTTAACACAGGAATCACAAGGAAATATTTCTGGAATGTTACATAGTAAATTAACTTCAGCTATTTCCAGATGGCTATCTACTACTATTTTTATTTTTGTGATGTCATTCCAAGACTTGCGTCGCATAATAAATATTAAATGGTAGTTGAATGCCAGTGATTGAAGTTGGATTGGAGAGGATATGCATTTTTTTTTTATCTAGCCAGATCACAGTACCACAACTATATATATATATATATATATATATATATATATATATATATATATATATATATATATATATAATTTATTATTTATTTATTTATTTTATTTTTTATTAAGACTGGCCCCTGGAAGCTCCATTATGATCCAGATCCGCACAGTAGAAGTTAGAGGAAAGATTTAACTTCAGAAGAGATGCATGTAAATCATCACGTGGGTATAGATTTACAAATAACATAGTTACATTACATCAGAAATAAGTTTAAAAGAAGAAATGACTGAATTCGCTTAGACATTATTTGTCAGAAATTCCCATCTCACAATTTGATGGGAATAGTTATCTTGACTAGTCGTGTCACAGATCGTAAATCGAGCCTTTTACAAAATGTGACACCCACACAGTTAATTATAGTTATTATAGAACAGACGGGTTTGTTTGTTGCTGTTAAGCCCTTATGACTTGAATATTCCTTCCTCTTGTGATTTATGAGCTTCCGACAGTCAGCAATTACTCGTGTTACATAACAGAAAGCAGCATACTATTGTGACAGTTTGTCCTCAGCATCTTCCTACATTAGATTCACTCCCCAGTTAACAATGTGTTTTGCTCATGCACTTAACGGCTTGTAATAAACTGTGCAATACCTGTAGAACAAAGATACAATTCAGTAATAACTTTCTAGAATGATTTTGCTGAAGATTTTAAATATTTTTTATTTGTGGGCTATTAATCAGGTGCACGAGGACTGGACCCCAAGTACAGCATGCTCCTTGAGGCTATCAGTAATATATTTTTCCTTCTGTCAACTACAAGTGGATTTAACTTAGACCTAAAACACATTATGAAATCACAAAATGAGCTGGCATGTTCTGAAAACGGACATCTCTATTTTTAAGTCGGAGGATTGCTTAATCTTGAAGATCGACACTCATCACTGGGGTCTGAAGGTTTCCTGTGTAAAGTGCAAGATCTCTGTTATTAGCTGAGTGCTTAAAACTTTGCTCTGGTGTCACAGACTAGTAGTGGCAGTGATACAGAAGAAGTATAAGACGCGTGATTTATGTGGGGATGTGGCAATGTGGCCACGCCCTTGTGCGTAGTTTGTGTTATATGTTGTATGTTGCGTGTGTAAATGTTGGTGTATAGTCATTGGTACACGGGATATAAATGGGTCTGTGTAACACGAGTGATTTAAAAATGTAGATTTGCATTTAGGCACGAGGATGGCACAAATCACTTCACGTGCTGGTTAAAATGTAATGTGTGGTCACGGGAGTACACTTAATTAATCCACGTGCTGGGATTCAAGTGAATAATTAATTGGTAATTGAATCCCAGCACAACAGTATAAACAGATGCACGTTTCATTCACTCGGGGTTGTGTGTTCAGGGCGAAGGAACGGGAGAGAGTGAGGAGATAAAGTAAAAAGTAAGCGAATTGCTACGTGGTACGTGTTTGTTTAGTGTTCGTCCCTGTGTGTCAGTGTCTGTTCGTTTTGTTTATCTATTTATTTTGGCGCAAGTGCCGTGTCCTATTTTGTGTTCGAACCTTTTATTTTCTGTTCTGTCAATTTAATTATTAAACGCTGAGCCCGATCACGCGCTCAGCTTCACCAAAACCCCAAGTCTCTGTCGTTTTATTTCCTGCTTCTGATCTGACGCCACCCACTCCGGCCGTCTTTGTGACAGGGGATCAAGTCAATTATTTAAAATACTGCAGTATTATAGTGTATACTATATTAAGTATGATTTGTTTATCAATGCTACATTTACTAAAGATGTATATTAAGCACAACACTATCTTCTGATTGATTTATTTATTGACCTGGAAGGACTAATACATTGAAAAGCATAAAACATAAACCTTACAGTAATTTAACATATGACCACTGTACCAATAACGGCACTGTAGAGCACAAACACTGCAGCAAGATCAGTGAGCAGTTAAACTGAAATACATTTTTTGATTATAAACATTATCACTGGCCCTTCCTATGTTGAGCTGAATATTTTGGGTTCCTTGCTTTTTTTCACAATAAGTAAGATTTTTCTAATACAGCACAATGATGTAAATTAAAGTTTAAACATCTGCTTCCTTGTACCTTAACACTTTCTTTGCTAAAGGTCACATGTCCAAATTGTAGTTTGACCATTGGACAACATTTGACCTACAGCACAGGAAGTATGTAGTTACCAGGAAGTAACAGAAACATCTATAATCAGGTCACGGGGAGAAGTACCTTCTCCTGTTTCAGATTCAGAACCACACAGCTCTCTAGCAACAGAACTTACCAATTATTTTAACACAATTTCATCAACCTGTCTAGAAGCACTTCTGTCACTGTTGAAACAACTAACAACACAAACCTAAAACCTAGAGTGAGTGAGCGTCCCAGTCCTGCATATATTTCAGAGCAGTCCTTTCATTTATCAACTGGTGTTAATTTACTTAACCACCCCCAACTGACGTATGCACGAGGATTTCTTTCCAACGGTTTCCACGTCTGTACTGACTAGCCTGAAAACCAAACACACAGTAATAATTACAGCAATTACAGATCGGTACCACTGTAATATGAGGCGGGGGACCACTCACCTCATCTCAATGCCATAAGTGCACTATTGCATTTGTTAAACTAAAATAGGTCTTTTTTATTTAGTTTTTACTCTTATAAATAGATGGCTTTTGTGTGCATTGTACTAAAGAGGATGCATGTGCATTGTATACTAAAGAGGATGCATACTTTGATTTAGTTCCATTATTAACTGAAGTTATAATGTATATTTGATGTTATTACATGCATATGTCATATGTTTAACCACTTATAGTGGATCCCTTAACTAAAGTTTCACCTCTGTGGCTGTATGGGTGACTCCAGAGATTCAAGATTCCAGTTTAAAAGGCTGTTGAGAACCCAGAAGAGGCTATTTGACTATTGATCACTACACTAAGCTCTCTGTGATTAAAAGTACTAGTGCTTCTGGCGTGCATGACCAACTAGGAACTGCTTGTTTCAACAATCTGCTGCTGGATAACCAAGCATTGCATAAGAAGTCAAGTGCCTTAGGCATTCTACTGTATATATCCGCCTTATCATAGGAAAAACATATCAATGATGATGGATGATTCTTTCAGTGCTTGACTTACCTAATTGATTTACACTGTATTGTGTTGAGTGAAGCCAAAACCGTGACACGTTGGGCCTGCTCATTTGAAGAGAAAACTGCAGACCTGTTTATAGGTCTAGGGCAAATAACTCAAAACACCAGTAAACTGATATACGCCCATTGAAAGTACTGAACTAGTTATCCTAGGATTTTCTTTCTGTAAGAGTTAAACCGTGTCCTTACCTATTTGTGATGGTAAGTATGTCAGCATGTTTTCAAATGTTTTTTGGCAGGGTTTGGTACTAACAAAGAAGCCCAAGTTAAATTTAAAACACAAAAAAGCAGTATTAGGTGGATTCAATCAAAACATGTAACACACAGTTATTTTGCTATTTTAGTCTTGAGCCTGCCAATGGAACATGCAGAAAAGGTCGCCATAACAAGGAAATTACACAGACGCTGCGCTTTTTTTATTGATAGCGCACACAGACATTTAAAAAAAAATAACATACTTTATGTATCATATGTTTTAATTTTTTTTTTCTAATTTCAGGTTTGGGTGACACCCACTTCTTTTCTTAATCTGAACCCATGAGCAGAAAGTGGCTGTCTAACAGCGTGTTTATTACTTCAGAAAATGCAATAGCTTGTAATTGCTTCTCAGGTTCTTTGGTCTCACCGGGACATTTCTTTTTTAAAACTGGTCCCTCTCATTCTGCTTATTTGTACAAAATCACCTTCGCCATAAAAATCTTTCCAGGGTTGTATGAAATGACAGGAACCGGGAGCACTTAGTGTCTGCAGCTCCATCCCAGCCATTCTACATTTCCCTTCTGCATCATCAAGTGATACTCCACTGAACAACAGCAGCAGCATATTGTGTAACCATGTGTCTATAAACAGCAGGAGACAGTGAAGTAGAAACTGTGCTCAGAGGGATCATGGCAGCTGAGGGAGCAGCCTTCAAGCCTTTCATTACACAAATGAAGTGTTTGCATCATGTTTTACAGTATGTAGAATATCTTCTTGTGTTCTCAAGATAACCTTACTTTCTAAACACCCTGTATACCCAGAATCTAAGACTCGCAATACTGTATGCTAAATATAGTTAATACCAAGGTTCATTGCGATTGGATAAGCTGTAATGAGTGTGGAATGTGTACAGTATGTTCTGTAGGACCGCCTCTATTGCAGGGGAGGATGACACTGATTTTCTATACAGGCTTGGTCTCCCAGTTGTTCTTTTGTTTGTAAATGCCTTTAGGGGAAACCTTCAGTTTCATTCCTGTTTCAGTCTTGTGTACCCAGGTAAATATATTGAGAGAATATGCTCGATTCAGCTCATATGGCAAGAGTTAATATAAAACAAATTCAAAACACCATTAATAATACAATAAATTGTGCAATAAGAGTTCACTATGTACCAAGATAGTGTTTACTTAAGCAGGGCTACATACCTTTAGTGGCAGACTTGCAAATCAATCATGATCGTGATTGTTCTTCTTTGTGGAAAATCAATATTAAGTAAGAATGACTAATCAATTAATGGATATCCTGGCATGCCTTTTAGCTTATGAATTAATAACATGTTTATAGATTGTTTATAATCACTTATAACAGTTACCTAAACTAAAATGTTATCAAGTAAACTAGGAAAATCGTTACAGAATCATGACTATAAAAGGCAATTGCCTCAATCTGCTGGCCTGCCAGGGAGAATGTATGTCCTCCAGACAAATCACCTGCAAGAGATTGAAGTTTATTTTATGTATAAATAATGTATATCTGTGTCTAGGATACAGTACCTGTTAATCCTCTACATTGCATACGTTTGTAATGGGATTTAGCTGTGGCTTGTTTTAACAGTTTGCAGAACACGTTTACAGGATTATATGTATTAAAGTACACTGCATTGATATATCTTTCAAAGACACAAACCCATAAGGAATATAAACTGGTTGTTTATACAGAAGTGAACATAACAAGTTTAAACAGGAAATGGAGATTCCTCTTGCGATTACGATGGCCATAATAAAGATAGCCATTCACTTGAATTGCAATTGTAAATAGTTTTATCCTGCAAAGGAATTAGCAAATCTATCAAGGAATTAAGTGTATGGCTTTGTCTTGGTTTTTAGCCACTCGCAAAACTGTATATCTGCTTGTTCAGTTGATGTAGTTATGATGAATGGTCAGTTTCATTCAGCAAAATCTGATAATTATTGAGGAAAAGTTAAATTTCTCTCCCAATAAGCAGCCTTCAGATTCAAAATCGATGTAGCTGACAAAATAAAACAAAAATGTGACCAATGCTTTTATACAGGTAATTAAATATGGTATGTATGTAAGTATTAATGTTGCTGATATTAAGTCCTGAATTCAGGGCAACATTGTTCTATCAATTGTTAACAATACCTGAACCAGTCAAAATGTTTCAGTATTTCCAGTTTTGCCTAGACAATGTCAACATTACTGTAACAATGACTTAACTCCTCCCATGCCAGTTCAAATCAGTTCAAAGAAAGCAAAGGCGCATGCAGATAATCTGTTCAAGACACAATATCCAGTGTTGCAGATATGCTTTCGCTAATAATGCAAGACAGTAAATTCAAGAGAGCCCTTGTGGGGGGGCAATATATAAAACAATCAGATAAAAAGAAACCTATATAGAACCCTCTGTTGTTTCTTGAACAAGAATCATTCTTTATTGAGAGGAAACAAAAAAGAGTTTTCAGTTCATCAGTTACTTTTATTTTTAAATAAGTATTTCTAGTGATTGTGAGTATTTCAAGTGATCTCTCTCTTTCTCTCTCTCTCTTTATAGAGCCACTTCCCAACATTTCAATATGATGTCTTTCTCAAGGGAGCATGTGTTTGAATCAAAACATTGGAAGTATTTGTAGGTTTTTGACGGCATGACAACTACTTGTTATTGTTCATATTCAAATCCATGATTTATTCGAACATGATGTAATGGTGTTCTATATATTGTGACATAATTTTTACTTCTATCTTTAAATCTGTATTAATTCTAATTAACATTATTTTATATAAACTTATATTTATATTATCATGCAATATCATGAAATATATATATATATATATATATATATATATATATATATATATATATATATATATATATATATATATATATATATACTGTATATTAAAATTGCATACTTCTCAGCAAGACAATAAAAAACATTCATATTGTACAGTCTTGCTAATTTGTTTAGAATTACTAACACAGACCTATGACAGATTTCTACGTCTTCATAAATATGCATTATCACCTCACACTGTTATAAACAGATACTGCTAGAGTGTTTCTATAAATAACTGGTTTACATGTCACGGTATGTTTTGTGTCCTTAACTCCAGTCCTGGCTCAGTGTATAGTCCCCCAATATTTGTTGAAGTCAGTATATTTTTATAATTTCTTTTCAAAACAGCCTGCCAGCAGAACATTTTTGTTGTGTTTTGCAAAAGTATAATTTTCATAACAGATTTCCTATATTCCCTAACAGTCCCATGATCTGAGTACGGTACATGTCACTTAATTGATCTTGGAGTCTAAAATTGTTAATGAATGATGTGGTTTCATTTCTGCTCTTAGTTGATGGCCTGAGGTGGTCATGTGACTGACTCTAAGAGTCTAGCAGGACAGGCCATGGCACGCCAATAGCAGCAGGTGGTAATTTTGAGCAAGAAAACTAGTCTTTATCCACAGACCCAAGTTCACAGGCAATGCCCCTCATTCATAGGGATATTCCAGGGTTCAACTAAATCTAGTACAAAACACTTGGGCTTCTGCTGTAGACAGATATATACTTTGTGCTCACAATAGTATGATAAAGCAGACTGACTAGAAAGCACTCCAGCACCATGTTAAGCAGCACTACATGTTGAGTAGAAGTAGACCTACATTCAGTGGTGTCATAAGAAATTGAGAGTAAAGTGGCAAAGATGCAGAGTTGTTTCAGGACTTGCATAGTAATGCAAGTATATCAATTACATCTCGCAGAATAAACCCAAAGACAACACCAAAAAACTGCAACGTGAACGATGCAGTCCAAATCACATACTTACTTGGCTGGCTTCAATCAATAGGGAGTCATATGTGAAAAGACTTCCTCTCTCTCTGTGCTCTGGGCACCAGACCTACCTCTATTTATTTTAACCAGATAAATTACCAGTTAGGCTAAAAAGCAAAATACAATTATTGTTTGTTTGTTTGTTTTTTTCTCTTGTATACAGACGTGCTCAAATTTGTTGGTACCCCTCCACAAAAAACGAAGAATGCACAATTTTCTCTGAAATAACTTGAAACTGACAAAAGTAATTGGCATCCACCGTTGTTTATTCCATATTTAATAGAAATCAGACTTTGCTTTTGATTTTTTATTCAACATAATATTGTAAATATATGGGTGCTTTTAGCTGTGTGTTTTGGGTCATTATCCTGTTGGAGGACCCATGACCTGCGACTGAGACAGAGCTTTCTGACACTGGGCAGTACGTTTTGCTCCAGAATGCCTTGATAGTCTTGAGATTTCATTGTGCCCTGCACAGATTCAAGGCACCCTGTGCCAGGCGCAGCAAAGCAGCCCCAAAACATAACCGAGCCTCCTCCATGTTTCACTGTAGGTATGGTGTTCTTTTCTTTGAAAGCTTCATTTTTTCATCTGTGAACATAGAGCTGATGTGACTTGCCAAAAAGCTCCAGTTTTGACTCATCTGTCCAAAGGACATTCTCCCAGAAGGATTGTGGCTTGTCAATATGCATTTTAGCAAATTCCAGACAGACACAGTGACTACTTTTCTCCATTTAAATAGGCTGAATGACTGATTACAAGATTGGAGACATGTGTGATACTAATTAAAGAAACTAATTAGTTTGAAATATCACTATAATCCAATTATTTATTATCTTTTCTAAGGGGTACCAACAAATGTGTCCAGGCCATTTTATTATTATTATTATTATTTATTTCTTAGCAGACGCCCTTATCCAGGGCGACTTACAATCGCAAGCAAATACAAATACATTCAAGTGTTACAATATAAGTCATACAATAAGAACAGGAAATACAATAATTCTCAAGTGTGACAAACCACAATTCAATAATACAGCAGATAATAGTGAAAGTTACATCAGGATATGATTAAGTAGTGATAGTTACATCAGGATATGATTAAGTACAAAATACTACAGATTAAACACTTGGGAGATTACAATATTCTGAGGTACAGGATTAAATGCAGTAAAATAGGGGGCAGATAAGAGCAAAATAAAGCATATTTAAATGAAGGGTGATAGTGTCCCAGGATACAACAGAGGAGTTCTACAGGTGCTGTTTGAAGAGGTGAGTCTTAAGGAGGCGCCGGAATGTGGTCAGGGACTGGGCAGTCCTGACATCTGTAGGAAGGTCGTTCCACCACTGCGGAGCAAGGGTGGAGAAGGAGCGGGCTCGGGAGGCAGGGGAGCGTAGCGGAGGTAGAGCCAGTCTTCTAGTGCAGGCGGAGCGGAGAGGTCGAGTGGGGGTGTAGGGAGAGATGAGGGTCTGGAGGTAGCTGGGTGCAGTCTGATCAAGGCATCTGTAGGCTAGTACAAGAGTCTTGAACTGGATGCGAGCGGTGATCGGGAGCCAGTGGAGCGAGCGGAGTAGTGGAGTAGCGTGGGCGAAGCGAGGTAGAGAGAACACCAGGCGAGCAGCAGAGTTCTGGATGAGCTGGAGCGGACGGGTGGCGGACGCAGGGAGGCCAGCCAGGAGGGAGTTGCAGTAGTCTAGGCGGGAGAGTACCAGGGCCTGGACCAGGAGCTGGGTAGCATAGTTGGTGAGGAAGGGTCGGATTCTTCGGATGTTGCTCAGGAAGAATCTGCAAGTGCGTGCCAGAGTGGAGATGTGCTGGGAATAAGAGAGGCAGGGGTCCAGGGTGACTCCAAGGTTTTTAGCTGAGGAAGAGGGAGAGAGTGTGGTAGATTCCAGAGGAACAGAGATAGAGAGATCAGAGGAGGGGGAGGAGGAGGGAAAGAAAAGGAGGTCAGATTTAGAGAGGTTGAGTTTGAGGTGATGCGAGTGCATCCAGGAGGAAATAGCAGACAGACAGGTAGAGATACGGGAGGAGATGGTGGAGTCAGAGGTGGGGAAGGAGAGGAAAATCTGAGCATCATCAGCATAGAAATGGTATGAGAAACCATAGGATGCGATGAGGGGGCCCAGGGAGCGGGTGTAGAGAGAGAACAGGAGAGGACCCAAGACTGACCCTTGGGGGACTCCAGTCAAGAGAGGGTGAGGTGTGGAGGTTGCTCCACGCCAGGTTACCTGGTAAGTGCGGTTGGAGAGGTAGGAGGAGAACCAGGCCAGAGCAGTGCCAGAGATCCCCAGGTCAGCAAGAGATGATAGTAGAATAGAGTGATCAACAGTGTCAAAGGCAGCAGAGAGGTCGAGGAGAATTAGGACAGAGGAGAGAGAGGCAGCTCGGGCACACTTAAGTGAGTTGGTGACAGACAGAAGGGCGGTTTCAGTGGAGTGAGCAGAGATATTTTAGAATATCTTTGTAGAATAAGCAATAATTCATCTCTTTTCACAGCTTCTTTGCTTTATTCTATGACATACCAAAGGCATGCAAGTATACATGATAAAATAGCTTTTAATTTCATCACTTTTCAGGAAGAATGAAGCATTATTTCAATGAGCTGTAAGGGTACCAACAAATTTGAGCACATCTGTATGTGTCACTTGAGAATGGAGATGACTAAACATTTATTGGACATAGTTATCTCACGACTTTCACTTGTTCCAATTATAATGTTTTTGAGTAAATGAAGAAAAATAACATGTCTTTGAGAGTTACTGGGTTGAGTAAGGCCTTGGGGAGCCCTGTGTTTATCCAAAGGCAGAATCAGCATGGGGTGGAATGGCAGGCATTCCCACACTGTAGCACCAAGGGACCTCAGCACTGACCCAGTCAGCCCACTGTTAGTATAAGCAGGCTATTTTAGTCCCAATGTTAATTCACTGCATGGCCTCTTCTGAAGAAAGGAATCATTTACTGGGGGATATCAAAGGGTGCTGGGGGCTCGATGAATACACAACTGTAGACCAGAAGGTCACAGGTTCAAATCCTACTTGTTCATAGCCCAGCCATTGCAGTTGAAAGGTATCTGCATTGCACTTTAAAGTTTTTCTCTTTGAGTGAGACCCAGTAAACATCAAGACTCAACAGAAAAGTATGTAGTCATGTCACCCTCTAATGTATTGCTTTTGTACTCTTTGCTGTCATACAAAGAGTGCAAGATAAAATACACTCCCAACATGTTTAGAGGTAGCTGCTGAACACTTAGAAACATATTATAAGTCATTACATCTGAATAAAAAACAGATGAAAAGCTGATATAAACGTGTTTAATCTGTTGTGGTTTAAACATTTAGAGTGTTTTGTCATAGAAATTCTACACTCTCAGCTAAATTATAAGTATAGTTGCTTCCAATGGGGAGGTGAAAACATCTAATGCTGTAGGTTTATTGTATAGAACAGTGGATTTCAACCCCAGTGCTCAAGTACAAGGTTTTTGTTTCAACCGGGAACCAAACTGGTTTTACAAGTGCTTTGTTTTCCAGTGCACATGAGACAGCACTTAACAGATAGCACATGACAGCCTGTGAACATGGTGTCACTACAGTGAGTGTTCTGGAGTCATCACCAGACTGAAATGCAAATTTAAAAAACAAAACCAAGGACTGTACTGCGCTTGAGGACCAGGATTGAAACTACTGAAGGTTTGATTAATGTAGGATGCAGCTGTAATGTGTTCACTATCCAGCAGGTGGCTTCCAACCCTGTTCACCCAACTTGCTCTACGGTAGCAAGAAACCAGACAGCCAGAGTCTACAGAGTTTAATGGGTCACATGATTTTTCTGGAATCAGCCTACAAGATCTCCATGCAAGCCCAGGTAAAAACAGGAGTGCTACTGAGAATACCTTCCTAGGCACAGATTGGACTGCTCATGTATTTATTTTAATTAAAGAATAATGTGTGTTAAAGGTATACTTTATATTTGCTATTTTTTCTCTACTATATTATCTAGTTTGCATGTTCTGTATATTTGTCTATTGTTGTTTCTGCTACTGAAAAGACAAGGTTGATTGTGGGGAAGTCCTTGAGGAGTCTTTACAGAAGAATGTTCGCTGGAATAGTGAGAAAGCATGACAAATAATGAACTAATCAGAAACAACTGCTGTGCAGTGAATCATACAGAACCTACATAATAGGATATCAAACATGGAGATTATTGTGGAAAAAGTAGATGATAAAAAGTCTCTCTGTCTTTTTGTCCCATCAGATGATCCCTGCCATGGCTGAGTTCAATGCTGTCATCTCATACTGCTGAGGTCTTAATTCATGTTCTGTGTCCTCCAGAATCAATTCCTGGAACTCCCTTTTCTCTGGGCTTCCAAGCTCTTTGATTAATAGGAAGCAGTTGGTTAAAATCTCTGCAGCACGTGTCCTCTCCTGTTTTAAAATGAGCCAGCCTGTCCCGTTATTTTCTCACCCCTTTTCACATGGCGACAGGCCATTTACCGAGGTCTACCCAAGCATATCCAATTCCCATGCTTAAATATGCAGGAGACCTATGAGAGCAGAGCTATTAGTTTCTATGTACCTCAGTGCCACCTCTGCCTGATTATATTAATTCATGTTACACTAGACTGAAAGATTTTTTTATATGATGTGGCTTTTTATTAGTTGAATTGTGATATGTGTGAAAGGTACTATGAATCCGAATTGTGAAGTTACTTAAGCCACCATGATCCATCTATATCCCCCCAGGACATACTGTTTATGATCTCTGTCTCCACACCCATATTAAAAGGATTCTGTATTTACACTGTATTTCATTTCTCACCTGTTTAATATCCTATTCTGTGTGTTTACTACCATTCTCTATTGTTTAGATTGATTACTGAGCTCGCTGAAAGTCCTAATTGTAATCAGCTCACTAACCAGAAATTCTGCTTTTAGGAGTCTTTCCAGAAGCAGCCCCCCTGGTTAAAAATGGGGCATTAGTTATTATGCCTAGTAAATGATCTCAGTAGAAACAGCAATACAGAATTATATTTAAAAAACACACACACACATACTAGGATACTAAACAGGTAAGAAATTAAATATTCATTCTGCTCTGGATTGCTCGGGGTAAATGTGATTCTGGCTGTAGGCTTGCGAGATCGGAGGATGCGTGCATGCCCTCAGAATGTCTGTGATGTGTGGGGACTCGCTGTGGTGAGGAGAAAAATAAAACATAATTGGACATTCCAAATTGGGGGAAAATAAATAAAATAATAATTGGTCATCCTAAAATTAAATAAATAAATACAAATTAAATATTCACAACCGAGTCACTGTATTAGTAGTGAAGGTTTCGTAATGACAATATAAATGTTGACCTATATTCCGGAATCTCACATTGTATTATTTGTACTACACCATTTCATAGCATTTAATAAGTATACATACTTATCCATATCTTGTATCCCAAGATCATCTTTGGGTATAAACTGATTTCAAATACTTCAAATAACAGACAGACCTTTACAGTATGCACAGTTTCTAGATTGGCTTCTGCTTAGGCAATGGTTCAACCAGACGTAAATAGCCATACACTATAACAGTTTACTGTAAAAGAACCATAAATCTATAATGCTTCAGCATATTTCCCACTATTCATGCTACACCCAAATCAAACTATTCCCTCAGATTGTGTAATGCAGTTGTTTATGTCTTTGCTTTCCTGTGATATATAAGGCTTACTCTATTTATAAGAACTACCAGATACAGTACTGTTTCATTCTTCTTGACAGATTAAACATCAGCATCAATATGCTTTTTTTAATGGGTGCGGCATTACTTTTATCAGGAACAAAAAAGGAATTGCACAAACTACAACACTAACTGAAGAAAAAAAGAATGAAGCTGAAATCACAATGAACAACAATACATGTAAAGGTGGACAGCACATGTAGGAGAAGGCTCTACTCCTGGTCTTTCTCCTCTCTGTGAGTAATGATACAAACCAGATTCCTGTAATCCAGGCTTCTGGCAACATCTGGGGTGGGGGGCATCTCTTCCTTGAGAACCACTCTGCTTGGGCCGTCTACATTTCCTCAAAATACTCTTTCTTCAGAATGCCTTTGCCCTCAGGGTCTAAATGCTTAAACACGTATATATTGGTTTTTTCCGCATGAGAGCCTTTTAGTTTTTCACGTGACATGGTTAAGAAGATGGTGAAGTGATTGGTCCGGATGCTTTCTTAATCCTTTATCATACCAACAATCTCCTCGTTCTTCACATTCAGACATGCCCAAGAGCTGCAAAAGTATCCCAAATGTCCACCTTGCTGATGATGCCATCCCTGTTCTGATCCATGATGATAGAAGCTTAAACTCCTGAATTTTAGCCTGCTCAAACAGGAAGAAGAAGAAGTCAGAGTTAGTGCCCACAGCTCTCTTCGTGGCCTTTTTGGCTGCCATTGTTGTTGGATGCAAGAGGAAAAACTGGTGCTGTTGAACAAAAGGAGCATTATATTTTTACTTTGTTTAGTGAGAGACAGGTAAACCACCCCCATCAACCCCATTGTCCCAGTCTTAGAATAAGAATGTAATTTTGTGAGGGCTGTCGGCAGCTGGTTTTCCAAGCGTGCATTAAAAAAAATTATAAATCTGCTTTAAAAAATCCTGCTCTCTGATTGGTTAGCTGTGTTCTATTAGCCTTACGTTAATCCCACACAACCTTTCAACAGACCTTAGATTCAAATAAAGTAACCACTAACTTAAAGACTACCACCAGTCATAAATAAAAGAAGGAAACATGGCAGAAAGCAATTCAGCTCTAAGGTAATTATTCTTAAATGAGACATGAAAGTAAGAAGTCACAGGGACAAGAGAAGCGTAAATAACATATCCTGTGTTGAGAATTAAACACAACGGAGCAATGGGAGTTATGAAAATCATACAAAACACAACTGTCGGCCTCTGAACTTGTTTCCGCGTTTGATCTTTTGTGACTCCATAAAAGAAGAAATCTGGTAGAGCCGTCACAAACACCCTAGGTGATCCGTGAAGGCTTTCTGGGATACAATATAATACATGGAATCGCTTTATAAAAACAAACTGTATTGTGATTTACAAGCATCAATGAAAAAAAAATAATAATAAACACTTTCAGATCATCTATCCAGTAGTATCAATGACAGGTTAAGTCATTTTCTGCAACATGATTTGGTAATTTGGTATATTGATGGTGTGTTATTATGATGGTTTTGCACTGTAAGTCAACTATAGAATATTTCATTACAATACATTTACCAGGAAAGAGCACACAGCTGTTACCTTATAAGAAATTACATAATATATCAGGCTTTATGTAACCAGAAATCTGTTCTAAAAGAATGGGGAATCTGTTTTAAATAATGCAGATCATTTCAATGGAAACATAAGCTGATAAATGGTCTGTAATAACTAAGGCAATTAAATTATGAAACATTTCATACATTTAGAATCAGAGCTGAAGCACAGTCGAACAGGATTTCTTCTGCAACTGCAATTCTTGTAAAATGTTCACCTTTTCTTAATCCTGTTCTTTGATACTTTTTTCATAGAGCTCATCCTATTTCAGTGTATTTAGTGTTCAATTTCATCAACATATACCCCATTGGGACAACACAGATGGATTTTATTGGAACATTTTACATCACTAGGGAATCATCCTGGATTGCTTCAAACACCTACTGTATATTGTATAAGTAATTTAAAAAGTATGATAAATTGTATTCGGTTTGAGAGTTTAGGCAAAAAGAGCTGATACCGTTTGAATGGACATTCCTTCAGTTTAGATAAAAGGGGTCTACTATCCAAAAGCAACAGTCAAGTATATGTTTGTTCCCTTAAGACAAAGCCATGAGAATTCATATATCTGTTAAAAATGAATTGTCCCACAACTGAGCTTCTGTTGGTGAGCCAGCCAGGTGATGATGACTGCTCAGGGAGTCATGAGCAGCACTTCAAGCAGCGACTTCATAAAAACAGTTACGGGAACATTTAAGTGAGGAAACTCAGGAAATTCCACGAGAAGTGAGGTAACAGGGTTTGCATCATTTTCCATTGATCACCATGGGGCATTTCTAAGTCTCTCACTTTACGAACAAATATATTAAATTGGGTTACACCCACATCTCAAAATAGTGATGTATTGTAAAAGGCATATTAAATCTAACTTTCAAAAGTAGCTGTTTCCCTGTCCCACTGATCTGCAGAAAATCCTATTTTCACTAAGCTGCATATTGTTGCATGATTTTATGGTTTGGGTTTCTATCTACCTGCCGTCTTGGCTATTTTTAACACTGTGTCACTGATGTGTCACACTTGTTATCTCCCAAGAGAGGCAGAGAGCCCTGTGTTTATTAATACACTGTGTGTGTGTGTGTGTGTGTGTGTGTGTGTGTGAGATATACTATTAATAACTCGCTGTTTATCGAAATACATACAGTACAAACTGTCTATATGCATTTGTGTGAAAAATATCAAATTCTGCAGTAATTTTGCTTTCATTTTCAAAAGGCTCTTTCCAAACACTTTACATTACTAAGGGAATGAACGTGGTATATCACATGAGAAACTGTATTATCTCGCTAAATATCAGCAATAGAGTAATACTGTAGGCATGCTTTCTGTTTTCAGTTATTTGACATGTAAATATCCCATTATCCAATTTGTAATAACATTCAGCAAATATGACTGAGAATTAGTTATAGTTATTTTTAAAACAAAAGTAGAATTATGTATGTTGGTAACTAAAACATGCACAAATTAAATGGGTTACATGAAATAATTACCAGACGCCACTTTCAAAACTTTACATACGAGACTACATCCTATGGAGGTGCATTCTCTAGGCCCGCTGGAAACCCAGAGAAGCAAAACATGAAATGTCAACAAATAAAACCATGGACTTCGTTTCACTGCATTCTGTTTTTGTTATACAAACAGGGTTTTCAGAAATACTGTACTTAAACAAATTAAAGATTGAATTATGGGGTAGCTTTATGGCTCACTGTCGTTTTTTTTTATTGCAAAGATATTCACATCGTTGTGTTTAATTAAACACTCTAAACGTTGCTAGAGGCTTCAAGCCACACTTCAATTATTTACTAGGAATCAAGCAAATGTCACTGTTTCTATTTTCACCAGCACCATTCAATTGCAAAATCTCCTTTTTTGTGTGTTTGAACTATAACCTGATGACACTTCTTGTGCTGTGGGGAGACTGAAGACGGTACCGCCCCGCCGTCATCATCATCCTCAACCTCCTTCTCCTGTTCTTTGTCTCGCGAGTTTATGTAAATATATTCTTCACCACCCGACGCCCCAGTGAGCTGCGGGATAGTGGCAGTATAAAGTATATCCTCCCTCGGAAAGAGATAAGACGCCAAGGCAGGAGGGAGATGAAGATGGCGGACGCCAAGCAGAAGCGGAACGAGCAGCTAAAACGGTGGCTGGGCTCGGACACTGACCTCGAGCCGCCCGTCCTCAAGAAAAAGAAGAGCAAAGTGAAGTTCGACGATGGCGCCGTTTTCTTGGCTGCTTGTTCAAGCGGCGACAGCGATGAGGTTCTCAAACTGCTGGACCGGGGCGCTGACATCAACTACGCGAATGTGGACGGACTCACCGCCCTCCATCAGGTTTGTGGCTTTTCCCTAGTCTTCTAACCAAAGGCTATATCTAACAGGGGCCTTGGGTTTGTAAATAACACAACAACAAAAAGCTAACTGTGTTTGGATCGACACGGCATAGAAAAAAAGACTTTAACTGTTTTTGCGGGCACTAAAACCCCGAGTGTGTTTATTTTTTTGGTGGAGACGCTGGAGGAAGTAAACGATTACAAAGCTGTAACGTAAAGTCTGATTGTTGTAGTCCGCAGCAGTATTATTGTTTATTTCTTAGCAGACGCCCTTATCCAGGTATTGTTAAAAAACATAAGCTCTGTTGAGAGACATGGGTGGTGTTACTCGTCTCACTGGCTAAGATGAGACTGTTTCGTTGTTGCTGCTCCTGCAGTTATTTTTTGTTGTTGTTTATCTCAGTGTAAAGTAGCAGACAGACTTATACCGGCAGGTCGATGTAATGGAGGTGCAATATCCTGATTTTGCGATTGGTTGAGCTCGAGTATTGTGTGTTTGTTTTTGTTCATTACATAATTATGATTATGATTAGAGAATTCTAATATATAATCGCAAACATTACATTTTTAATTTACCATCGCTTTGTTAATAGACCTGAAGTGCACTAATTAGTTTTCTTGGTCTGTGTAATCTTCTTGAGGAGGGGATGCAGTAGTAGGAATATTTTTAGTTTTACAGCAATGCCGCAGTCCAGTAAAAAAATAAAATAAAAAAAGGCAGAACCGACCCTCGGGCCTAACTCCCTGCAAAACAGGCACAATTCAGGGCGATTGGTGGGTAGTACAAGCCCAGGATCTTTAGTGACACTGTTTAGATCCTGTTTTGGTTTTTAAAATGTCTGCTAGCTAAAATTATATTTATATGTTGATTTCTATCTAGGCTACTGCAAATCTTAAAACACCAAAGCGGAAGGTGTGGACATTTTAAAAGCAGTTGTGTATTGCTTTGACAGTGTCTGGGCCAATTTGAATGCCAGCAAGGTCAAGGGGAGAATTGACTAGTGATGCACAGCTGACATTACCGTATAAAACGACTTACAGTAATCGTTTACGGTAAAAAATGGTGACCTAACTTGTCATTTACGTTTAAAAAATATCGAGCCATGCATGCAAACAGTATTGATGCATTACATGTGAGTTGTAGTATCTCACATAATTGTCTCTATTCAGTTTATTGTATTTCTCAATTATTCCCCATATTATTATACTTATGGTTTAACCAAAATGTCAATTACATTTAAGAAAACCCTTTAGTATAAGGAAAGTAGCCCCGCATTTACACTGAGAAATGAGAATACATCACAAAGGTGGAGTTTATACAAATCAATATGTACAGTTTTGTGTATTGTAAAATGTTTACACAAGCATTTGGAAGAATGTAAAGAAACACAGTTGTGATATGTCGTTTAGGAATTAAGAACAGTCACTGATGCAGTAGTTTACAATGTGTTGTGGCAAAGATTAACATTGTCTGATCTTAATTTAAAAAAATGCTGGCTTAAAGTGCAGTGTTTGCATATTAATGACAAGAAAGCTAATGTGGTTGCTATGCATTGCCTCAATGAGCAGCGAGACGAGTCATGGTTAAGTTAAAAGTTGAGTTGAATTTTGTATCAGTCTCTAGTGTTAACCACTTTTTGAATTGGTGGCCATCAAATTATTTTACTGTTTGCTGGCAACCAAGTTCTTGGAGTTGGCTCAGGCTGTCACAGGTACTCTTCAATAAGCGTTTACAAAAATGCCTTATTTTGGCACGTGCACGTTTTTAGTCAATTTAAACAAGACATTTTAATACAAATCTTTGAAGTCGATAAGTAAACTTGAATTTTATAAATGCATTGCACTATAGTCAGGATCCAAAGTTTAAGAGCCTTTGCGGTTTTGTGTTATTCAATGAACAAGCAATTGCTAGTGAAAAGTCATTGTGTAAATGGAGCCATGACCATACTGCCTTGTAAACAAGGTAGCATTGTATACATACTCAGTGTTAGGGTATAATTGAAAACTGCACACTGTTAAGTGGATCAGCGCATTCCACATTATTTACGTTTCTTGGATAATTAAGTCATGCTGTCTTGTAGTGTGAAAAAAAGTAGTGTATTGTGTCAATGGGTTCCCAGAGTGTCTCACCTAGTAGAAGTGCAGCTGCATGGTGCACAGGGTGAGACATACAGCGCAGGTTTGGGGCCTGGCTGTGTGAGTAGGTCGGTCTTCGCTGGAGACTCCAAAAGGGAGCGTCGCATTGGCTCTGGCCAAGCACCCAGTGAGCTCCAAGACGGACACCTGTAGGGCTGGTCTTTGTCCTCCAGAGGTCGGTAGCTCGCTGACCTCTGTTCTCAGGTTCCTGGGTGAAAAAGGAAGCTGGCTTGGTAGTGGGACGCCCACTGAACCTTCGGGTCACCTGAGCCATATGGGTAATTGTTGTGGGGAGTGGAAAAGCGATGGGGCACTCCAAATTGGGAGAAAATCAGGGGAAAAATAATAATAGTACACACTAATATTATACTAATGAACTGAAAGTTAAAGCACCAGTTGCATGAGGACATGTGTTATCAGTGCATGTTTTGTAAATCCTGGTTTCTATCCTTTTTTGGTTTGCTAACTTAGGAATTTTGGTTAAAGAAAACTGAACTTCTGTAAACTTTGAAACTGATGAGTACATTTTGATTTTTCAAGTCCACGTTGGAAATTAAGACTTCTGATAAGCTACTTCTCGCTCTCTTTTTTTTTTTTTTAATATATATAGTACTGCGGATTCGGATATTTCGCGGTCCTGGAGTTGGCTCCCCATTTTTAGTCTAACTGCACATGCCGTAGCTGCAATATACATAGGCAATTTCACTTAGAATTACTGTTTGTTTTATTATGTACTGCACGCCACAAACAAATATACAAAACAATTAAAAACAAAGCATTAGTATCGTACTGTTCTCATATACACATGCATTGCACGATAACACAAAGCAAATTAAATATCTATGTGCTGAAGCAGTTTTTATTTTAGCCAACAAGGTGTTCATATGTGGCAGAAAATGTACTAGCAAAAGTCACGGGCAGTGACGTCAGCTCCCAACAACAAGTCTCCCATGTTGGGAATGGGATTCTTTCAAGGAGCAGCAGTGTGGCGTAGTGGTTAGGGCTCTCGACTCTGGACCGGAGGGTCGTGGGTTCAATACCAAGTGGGGACACTGCTGCTGTACCCTTGAGCAAGGCACTTTACCTAGATTGTTTCAGTAAAAACCCAACTGTATAAATGGGTAATTGTATGAAAAAAATTAGTGTAATTGTATGTAAAAATAATGTATAAAAAATAATGTAGTTGTATGTAAAAATGTGATATCTTGTAACAATTGTAAGTCGCCCTGGATAAGGGCGTCTGCTAAGAAATAAATAATAATAATAATAATAATGCAGTGGGTTTGTGCGTTTGAAAAAGGAGAGGAAGACGCATTAAATTAATTGGAGACTTCAGTTGATGAGAAGCAATTACCCTCTGCAGTACGAATTAAAATAGTGTGCTGCTTTTTATAAGAAATGAGAGAAAGCGGGTTGCATAGAGGATGTATATATTGGACCCTGACGCCCCGATAAAACGAGGCAGTGGTTGTACAGTATTTGTTAGCCTATTTGTTTTTCAGTGGGTCTCACTATATCGCAGCCCTCTATATAGTTGATTTATATTGGACCCCGACACTGTGTGTGTGAGATAGAGATATATAATATATATATATATATATATATATATATATATAAAATATATTTTAATGCAAAAAGTTAATTGCATGTCCACCAATATGTGATACTTTAAGGTGGTCAATTAACAAACAAAGCAGTGTCCTATCTCATTGTGCCTGTGTCACTTGGATTGTGGGTGGATTTTTAGACTGAGAATGAGTGAGATAAAAATGACTATCGGTAGGATTAGTATGGCAACTACTGAAAACATTTTGAGTAATCTGGTATGCAGGCTAGATAAAAGCCAGGAACAGGAGAAAATATATGGATATTTTTAGAAAATCTCTAGGCCTATTCCATATTTTAATAGCTACACAAACTGCAGTGATGGTAGAGGCTAGCAGTTCTTATTGGTTTCATTGTCTGCCACTTATTGAATGAAAGTATAACGTTTGAAGTTTCTTTTTGTTTTATAATTAAGAATATACAAAACATATTTAAGGGAAGTAGATCTGAATTGGCATTTTGGCCCTCAGTTATGTATAAGATAAAAATAAGGGCTGGAAGACATGGCTGCTAACTTCAGTAGACCAAAACCTACATTTATATTTATTAGGTATACTGGAAATTTGTTACTTTTGTCTGGTTTATTAACAGGCACCAGGTCCTGTTTAAACTGTGATTTCATCAGATCATTCAAAATTTGGTCACTATAGAGATTCTGCTCTCCAGCTTTCACTGAAGTATCATGGCTATTAGTGCATTATTTCCATCTCAAACTTTGGGAACCAAATGGGCACTACCATGTCTGGAACAGATCTGTTTGAAATGGTGCACTGTCAATTTGGTAAATGCAAAAATGAAACACTTCCTATTTTTGCATTAGCTACTTTATCTATTTGAGGTGGGGAGGGGATTGGATGACTGGAATGAGATACCAAATGTTTTGGAGTTGGTAGTTGAAACTTTAAATAGAATTTGGTATGTAGAGTTTTAATTTCCCCAAGTGCTGCTATGTCACCAGGGTTTGATTCTTAATCCAGTGCAACAACATTAATTTACTCAACTGCACCCGAATTAAAATTGTTTTGTTGAATCGTATCTCTGCAGCATGTCAGATACAAAAAGGCTTCTATGCAAGCTAGTCTTAAATCCAGATAAAAATATGTTTTACAATCCCTTTGGAATATAATAAAAAAAAAAAAAAGAAAAAAATGAGATGCTACTTGATCCAGGACACACAGAAGCAAATTATGGAAGATGCTTTTTGGAAACTGTAAACAGGCTGTTGACAAGCCAGGAGGAATGTTTACATGTGGAATCTGCATTGATATGACACAGGGCTTAAAAAGGAAAAGGTGGAGGAGCGTGAATCACTGGACCTCTGCATTTGCAGTGAGCATTAATGTGCTCTGTGTGTGCAGTTACCTGATGGGTGGATACATTCCAGGCTGTCATAGTCTACAGTATACATTCCTGAAGTGACAATCGGTCGAAACCATGGAATAGGAGTGGAGGCATTCCTCTGCTGTCACCTTTTTACACTGGCCTGTGATTTCCAACCCATTAATGTATAGTACAAAGGAAATGAGTGCACTACTGCAATTGGATTATCACATCAGGAGGAGGCTTGGTGGCCCAGTGGTTAAAGAAAGGGGCTTGTTACCAGGAGGTTCCCGGGTTCAGTCCCGGCTCAGCCACTGACTGTGTGTGAACCTTAGCAAATTATTTAACCTCCTTGTGCTCCGTCCTTTGAATGAGACGTAAAACAAACAAGGTCCTATTGTAAGTGACTCTGCAGCAGCAGTTGCTGATAATGCATAGTTCACCCCTAGTCTCAAGTCTTTTTGGATAAAAACATCTGCTAAATGACTCATTAATAATAACTTTTAGAAGTGCTTTCTATGTTACACAATTGAGCAAAGTGTAGTACAATAGGAATGAATGGAATGTGTGTGTTTTTTTTTTTTTTTTTTTTTTTTTTAAGAAATGAATACATTGTAAAATACAACTGTCTGCAGACTAATCGGAAAAAGCCCTGAATATAACCATACCTTGCATTACTACTGTACTGTCTACTGTAATACAACACATGTTAATGTTTTATATTTAAAGTGCTGCATTTTATGAAGCAAACCTCGTTTCAAAACTGTCAAGTTTTAGGGAAGTGACTGATCTCGGTTATCTATATCCTGTTGGTACTGTTCAGTATTTGTCAGGTACACACAAGCCAATACCCTCATAGATCACCTTTTCATTTGATGGCAGAGTTTACAGAACAGCGTAAAAGCTATGACCTTTTTTTTTCTATTGGTTGGTCTCCTCCCATTTAACTGACAATTGCTTTTAACAGCAATTAACTTCTAAGTGCATTTGATCCGATTATGCTGCTTTCCTGTCTTTATACTTTTTACTAGTGTATGTAATACAAGTTTGATTATTGCTTTTTTTTTTTAAATGTCAAGTTTCACTTACTGTAATCTATTTGTTTTGGGGGCATTTCATTGCCTATGGCCGCCTTTTAAGCATGTAAGCTAGTCTAACAGTTTTCAAAAGCTCGATAAGCTAACCTATACTGCCTTACTGAAGCAAATATCCCTTTTGAGTGTATGGCACAAGAAGCCTGCCCTGTTACTTTATATATACACTAGGCTTTCACAACCTCTTGTTGACCAATTGCCATTTTATTTTTGTTTTTTGAGTTGTAATTTCTAATTAACTTACCAGTTTTAGATACTAAATAACCTATACTTTTTGAAAAGATTTGTGACTGTCCGTTTTCTTGGAATACTGGGTGTGTTTTATTAGAAAATGTTTGACAAGAACTTTGTCACTGCCTTAAATTGGGGTGTTAGATAGTTTAACTGCATTAAGGAAATTAAACAAACACCCTGTTCATGCTGGCATGCTCTACCCATGACTGTTTGTTACTTCCTCTGCCAATCATGCATTTTGTCTCGCTCAGCCCGAGCTAGGCAGTGTGGTCCAGGGCTTGTAACCAGAAGGTCACAGGTTCAAATCCCACCTCTGCCACTGATTGAGTCACTGTGTGACCCAGAGCAAGTCACTTAACCTCCTTGTGCTCCATCCTGCGGATGAGATGTTAAATCAATTTCGTATTGTAAGTGACTCTGCATATAATGCACAGTTCTCAGCCTACTTCTGTAAAGCGCTTTGTGATGGTGGTCAACTATGAAAGGTATTATTATTATTAATAATAATAATAATAATAATAATAATAATAAGGCTTCTGATTTTTGGTTTTAACCGATAAAACACCACCCGATACAAAAAATAAATAAATGATGAAATTGGTGGATAGCCAGTAAACACCAGAAAACACAGGAAAAACTGTGGAAATAGTTAATACACTTTGACTTTACCCTTTTCCCTTAAAATAAAACCTACTACAAAAATATTAATAAATACATTTCCCAGTGCTGCTGGGCAATGTCCCGCCTTCCTGACTTGCATCTATCATAGATTCGTTCTCAATACTTTAAACCCGCCCCAAATACTGAATGACAGCACATTCCTACTTTTCTATTGGAGAGACTGCTCGCAAGATTTAAAACGAGATTACAATCAGGATGGAGGCTTGTTAGCAGGATTTCAAGCTGTATTACAATTAAGATACAGAGGATTTAAAGAATTGTGGCGAAATGTACAAAAATGCTTACACACAAAAACCCCAGAAGAATGTGCCCATGACCATGGGGATTTCATTGTGGAAGACAGCAATGGAAAGACGGTACAACTTAAGTGTGCAAGTACTGTCGGGTTACTACTACACATATTTTGACAGAAAAAAAATGCTCAAGCATTTTGGAAAGTAACCAAAAACACTAATTTCAGTATATTCAGTATACAGTATATCAAAAACGAAAGCCCCGAAAAAAAACGATTTGCATAAAATTCGAAAATAGCTACAAATAAGCACTGAAAAATACAATTAATAAAACCCAAAAAACAGAAGCCTAACTATTAATTGGCAATTCATATACACTGAAGACATGAAAGGAGTAAGAGTGTGCAATTTTAAGCCCGTTCTGTCACAATTCAATTTCATTCTGCCTAATCTCGTTTTTTTCTGCAGTACTGTACTTGACAACTGTACGTTCACATTATTATTATTAAGGACGAGTTGTTGTATGCCCATTGTACCTGAACATCAAGTCAATCCTAAAACACTTCACTGCAGCTTTAGACAGTTCTTCCTTCTTTCTTTTTAAACATTTTTGAGTTGGCACGGGGCTTAGACACAGATCACACCGTGACACTGCCAGTGATCATGTGTGATCGAAAAATCCTGGAAGCGTGGTCGTATTATCCTATTTTACAGGTTGTAATTGGTTAATTTGTATCTTGCTTTGTCGGTGGAATTCCAGAGAAATCTTACAGCTAGACCAAATTTTACCATGCATTTAAAAGTCAAATGGTTTGCCTTGAAATTGAATCTGACATTGAAGACTAACAAAGACTGTGTTCATGCTGCCTAATCATGAACTGTACACATAGAATCTGATCATTGTTAATTTTTCTGGAAAATTACTGTTTCAAATTACGTCAGATTGTTCAGTCAAGTAGTATGGGAATGAGAGGTAATAGGTTAAATGGTTAACTGATTAATAAATGCATACCGTTTTTACATAAGTTAACGTATAATAGAAATTGATAAAATGTGTCCGGCATTTTGTGTTTTAAAAGTAAATATCCAACAAAACATGTGCTCTTTACGCTCTGCAACTCCTCTGCCTGTAACTTTTTATTTGGAAACACATGACACATGGGTTAGGCATGATTAGTCGACTGAAAACTCAACTCCTATCAAACTAGTCTCAAGCTGTCGATTTCCAGTGTTCGTACGTGGAGTACAGCAGATGGTGTCAAAATAGAAAAGGTTGGAATGTAAAGATGGAGCAGTCAAAACAAAGTTATGTGTCGAATACCTGCGAAATAAAAGCATTTTAGTTTAAGAAGCAGGTATGTTAATGTATTATTATTGTCACTTTTTACTCAATTGTACTCCCAATGAATCCCTCGCCCTACCTGCCTTTGTCTAAAAGTTCTAAACTGGTTACCTAGCAACCAAATTGCCATGTCAGCGGGATGCACTTCTGTAGTCTCTGTGATATTTTTGTTGTGAAGGGAGTTCAAAAAGTTGCTTTATAAATATCAAACAATTGACAGTTTTCTGATGGAAAGTGTTGGAAACGGGAGTAATGAAGGGGAATCGAGTGGCACTGCAGCAAAAGTGCCGACAACAATGACCCGATCAGCAGTGTAAAAAAAATCGTGATGCAATTAAAGAGGATTTGTGCTCTTAAGCTGCCTCTTATGTTTGCTAAACAAATGTCAGTGTATGACAGACTAAATATGTGTGGAAAGGGTATTTATTTAAAGGGTATTTAGTGTGACGGTGTAACTATGGTTAACCGATAGAAATCAAATAGTTTAAACAGATTTTTTATTAAACAGTTGCATCCCTAGGGGATACAACATAGAAATATAGAATAGACAAAGAAATGGTGGGTGATTTGATGATTCTTTTGCGTGGACCCTTGCTTTAAGCTGACAGGAATAGTTGAACCAGAAATATTGTACATCTGCTGGTAACTTTATTTTATAAACGAAACAGTAGTCCAGTTGTAACGCTTCAAATTTTATTAAATGAATGTTAACTGTCCTGCCACTTTTAGAACACGCTGTAATCTAATTTAAGTTGCTTGGATGAGCTTTGTTGATACTTGCTATTTTCTATCAAGATAATATTCCTAAAACGATTGTGACATTCAATGGCTATAATTAAAAAATCGGTAGAGCTGTACAAACTGATTTTTCAATCATTAGGATTGAGTTGAAGTCAAAGTCATTTGTGTTGATTGAGTTCATTTACCATTTCCCAGATTCAGAGGGAGCCTCTGTATAACCCAGCTTTAATAGTGGCCAGCCTGTATACCGCAGTGTTCTGATGCCTCATTTACTGTACCTGTGCTAAAGAATGTCCTTAGCAGGTTTTAAAAATCTATTTATCAATTAAGATTATTTATTTTTTGTTAAGGATTTGTCCTTGACTGTAAAATCCACATTTGTATCCTGGGTTGTGGCAGGAAAGATGTACTGTAACTAATTATAGGTTCATAACTAGGATTTAGGCTCATGTGTTCTTGTCATCCAGGTACTGTCAATAAGTTTCACTTAATGTTTTTAATATTTAGCCGTTGCCAAATAAACAGTCCAAATGTGTTCACTTAAGTGCAAGTAGTAAGCCTAAGTGAACAGTATATGCTTGTTCTATTTCATATTCAAAGTAGTCTGAACGGTTATGAAATTAAAAACACACCTACTGTACATCCCACAAGTGCAGCAGTACCACTTAAATCTACCATCTGCTTTGAGGCTTTATTTCATTATTTTAACCCTTATTGAATTTTAAAGGCACTTTAGTACTAATGGTCCTGTCTAATGCTGGGTTGCTTACAGTTACAGATCATGGAAATAAATGCAGAGCCTACATTTCTAGCTATTTTGGCTGCGCAGTGTAAACGAACACTGGAATGTGTGGTTTCCGATTTTTAAAAAAAAAAATTATTTCTTTTTTTTTTTTATCTGGGCCTGTTTTTTCCCATGGGAATCCCAGTCCCATATATGGTCAGCAGTGATTTGATTTGTGATGCTTCGAGGAAACCAAGCTGGCCATGCAAAGAAACCCAGCTGGCCGAGTTGTGATTCCCTTTTCCTGGCCTCCAGCAGAAGCACAGTAGCTCATTTTAGTAAAGCCAGCTTGCTGCGCAGCCCTATACAGACAGTAAAAGGAATTCCTTTAGTGGGAGTGTTGTCGTACGGTAGACAAACTCAAAGCAAGGAATTGACATGCATTTCACAGATTCTTTAAACCAGTGTGCTTTGTGCATTGCATCACAGAATGTCTGACAAAGGCCACTGTAAAAATAGGTTATAATTTAGTGAAAGAATAATCTAATTTCGTAGATGACTCTGCAAATAAGGTTTCTGTAACACTCATGGAGCTTAGTCTAAATTCTTGGAACTTTACTGTACTGTCATTTTTAATGTGAATACAGAGTGCATGTTGAATGTGTTTGTGACCCCTTCTGCTTGTCACTGTACATGCTGTATTGAGTTTGACAGATTAGCCAGTGTACTGTATATACATGTGTTAATCCATTCTGCAGCTAGTCTACATTTAGGCCTCTGCGGTCCTACAGCTCCTCCCCTTCTTAGTACAGTAGTCTCCGGCTAAGAGAACTACCCTCAGGAAGCAAGCAAACTGTTCTTAGGCGAAGTGTTCTCTAAGATGGAGTTGACCACCAGACCCAATAATATATAAATATGTACTACTTGTCATGACGCACGTGCATCACCATATGAAATTTACTGAATAAATAAGAGAAAAAGTGTATGATAACACAGCACCCCTACACGTTAAATGCAGTAGCAGCTCTAGGTTAATTATGAATACATGTACAGGAACAATATTCAAGACATGCACAACATTATTTAACAGAATGGTGCAGCAGCTCACCAGAAAGGGGAAACACAAATTGCTTTGCGACTTGTGTCTGATTCAGGTTTTTTTTTCCAAGACTTCGAACAAATTCCAGCTTTCTGAAGCAAGAGAAACTCGCCATTTGTTTACATGCCATTTTGTAGCGATGAGGAGCACTCGGAATAAACAAGGCAATGATGACGGCAGTTCTGGAAAGATTTAAACCATCTGTGTGCCTCAAACTCTCTCGCGATGACAAGTCACTTTTGAAAAGACTGAATAAACCATTTGAATTTAAGTTTATCAGGTTACAAAACAGTACTGTATCGGTTGTGAACGAATCGCTATTGGTGCCAAGAAGGTGTTCTTTTATTTATTTATTTATTTATTTTTATTTATTTATTTTTTTTAATTTAGTCGTCGCCAATTATTTTTTACCCCGGTTTTCACCCCAATTTAGCATGCCCAATTATTATCTGTATCCCCGGCTCACCGCTCGCACCGTTCCTCCGAAACGTGCTCCTTCCAAGCTGTCATTTGTCGCACTGCAGATCCACAGCAATGCCACCAGACCTATAGTGCCAGAGGACAACACAGATCTGGCGGCTCCGCTGCAGAGCCACAGGCGCCCTATCGGCCACAGGGGTCGCTGATGCGCGGGGAGCCGTGGATTCCCCTGCCGACCTAAGCCCTCCCTACCCGGGCAGCGCTCAGCCAATTGTGCGCCGCCCCCTAGGAACTCTCGGTCACGGTCAGCTGTGACATAGCCTGGATTCGAACCTGCGATCTCCAGGCTATAGGGCACATCCTGCGAGGAGCGCCTTTACTGGATGCGCCACTCGGGAGCCCCAAGCGAAGGTGTTCTTTTAAGTGAAGTTCCTGTTCCTTTAGCCAGAGCATTTACAATGGGGGGAAAAATCAGTTTCACCACAAGGGTGTTCTTTTAGGCGAAGTGTTCGTTTGGGAGGTATTCCTATACGCAGAGACTACTCTATAAATAAGGACATCTACGTTCCCTCTAAGACTCATTTAGTTAGCCACTGTGGCTAAAGCAACTTTACATTTTTTAACCACACTGGAGAAACTTAAGCCACTTAACAATACTGTGAACAAGTTAAACATACTGTTTCACAAGGCAAAAAGATGTGTATTTTAATGTTAATGCCTACCTGACCAACTGCAGCTCTATTTACACAAGCTTGTACTAATTATTAATTACATTAGTAGGATTGTACAGCCACTACTGTGTTTTAAAACCTTTTTTTTTCTTCTTTCACCTGGGACTACTGACAGTAATATTGCACCGATTCTGACACTAAAACTCAATATATCATAGTGAGACAAATCATTCTTTTTAAAATAAATGTGTTTTTTTTATTTATTAAATTGTTCCTCTTTCGAATCCACTCTGTTACTATTTCCAAAATATATTTCAATACATTTTAAAGATAGCAAAAAAAAAACTTAGCTGTTCTCTTTTGAAGCTGCGTGTTTCTGACTTGCCGTCTGTGAAAATGTTCTTTCGGGACCAGAGGGTATATTTGAAACCATGGCTGCTTCACCTCCCTGTGACTATCACTGTCATATTTTAGTTGTGTGTAAATGGTTGGTATTCCTTGGGTTACATCTTTCAGAACATGATTCTGATAATTTGTCTGTACAATTCTTTGTTTAAAAAAAAAAAAAAAAAAAAAAAAAAAAGTCAAGAATTTTTCCGTTTTGGATTACATGTTTTTAAAAAAATATTTTTTATAAGCAGCGCCATCCGCTGACTGTTTCCAATTAGAACCTCTGTCCTCCCGCCAAACGCAATGTTTGGCTTGCATTTTATGTGAACAAGCTAAAGGGCTTTCATTGGGCGAAATTAAGTCAAACTAAACAGTCTGAATTGATTCATCTACCAGCAAACATTGAAAGTAATTGTGCTGGCAGTCTACACAAGTACATTTTTCAAAGCCTTCGCCACATTGGTGAACTTGGTGAAAAATAGTTGAGCGACAAGGGAAAACATTTCGCTTGTGGCAAGCGGCTAGCAGGAATGTAGGACATAATGTTTATACAGCTGATGTTATTCTAACACCATGATGCATCTTATATGCCGGAATGGTTCAGTGTTCCTGAAAAATGTGTGCTTTATTTAAATGCAATATTTATTATAAATTGAACTTGGACATGACCGCTACAAGTGGCTTTTAAAGAATGTGTACAGTACTGGTGGATATAGTTTGCAATATCTACTGTAAGCACGTCCAGTAATATATTGAACATGTAATGAAGGAATAACGCTTCATGTGTGCTGATTCAATTGAAAGCTGTTGCCTGGCCACCATTTTAGAAAGCTATCTGGTACTGTAATGTAGCACTGCCTGTTGTGGCAAGTGAATGCTGTTTGAGGTTAAGTACAGGACTTTGCCTGTCACTTAATGTTGGCCCTTGGAATGCTTTGAACAAGTGAACTGTACAAAGCTGCTAGCTGCCTGTCCTTAAATGTTCTTTTTCCCCTCTGTTTCCTTGGTAACTAGAAAATAGTTGGGAAAGTAGAAGTAAAAACCTAAAGAATTTTTGAAAAGGTTTTATTTTCTAAAATCACTTGACATTGACACCTGCGCTACAGTGGTATCTGACTGGTGTTTGTTTTAGGTTCTTGCCGAGAAAGTGAAATGTTTTCAGAGTGAACAGCTTTTGAGAATTAATTCTTCATTAACCAAGTTTCTACACCTTATGGTGGTGAGAATGAAAAAAAAAAAAAAAAAAGTTTAATACAAATTGCAAGCGTCTGATGTATCATGGAGGCACGTCCAAGCTCCGGGGTCACTTGACAAGCGTAAGTTCATATTATTATTATTATTATTATTATTATTATTATTATTATTATTATTATTATTATTATTGTTTAATAACACTATTAATAATATTATTAAATACATAATAATGAAAATAATAAATAATAATTTAATATTTAATATTTTTAGTAGTAGTAAAATGTGAGTGACTGATAACCTGCTTGGAATTTTTAAATGAAGCTTTGTTTTGCCCAAGTCCGCTGCAGTTAGTGCTCCTGCAGTGCAAGCTTAATCGGAGCAGCATCAATTACGTGCAAATAAACAATGTGTTTTTTTATTTTTATTTAAATTATAAAAACATGATTACTGTTCTAATATAACATATTTTTAAACTACATATAAATGTGTTTTATTCATTTTTATATGGATTGTCTGTAAAATAGAATTTTCAATCCAATATAAACAAGTAGCACCAGTAAATTATGCAAGTTGGTACCATCGAAGGTTTAAACTTTCCATCGGTAATGTGTTCTCAACCTTTGAAGGTCAATGTACCCTTTGTTGCAGCCCTATAAAATACCTAATTTTAAATAATTTAGTTTACTTTTTACTCAACTTGTGGTGGCTAATGCTGTGTGTTGGGGATATAATTCTCAAGAGCAGGGAGGAGTCACAGGAAATGTGTACAGAGTGGTGCAGGGCCCTTCTCTTATCTATCTTGATCACCAAGAATCTTCAACATTATCCTGAAGATCTACACCAAAGAAGTTTAAAGACTATAGGTGCTGTGAAAAATACTGTATAAGCCAGTTTCTCTACTTGACTTCAATAAATCTACTGCAACAAAATTTTGCAACTACTAAACCAGTAGAATTATATTTACTTAATATAATGGGTCATGTTATGATGACAGATTTTGGTTGATGTTGAATTGAAGCATTGGGAACATGCTTGTGGAATGCTTTGGGACAGATAACTTCTTTCTATTTCAAGCGGCAGGTCACTTGAACGCAGCAGGGCTGAGAGAGGTTTGCTTTCCAGTTAACTAGGTTCACAAACTAAGTGAGATTGTGATGTATTCTACTCGACTGGTCTTTTTAATGCCATTAAAACAGTAGTACTTGTTGAAAGATCAGGTTTTTGTTTCATTTGTTTTTTCTTCTATTGAATAACTACAATACCAACCCTTTCTTTTAAAATTGGGTGTGTTTGCAGGCTGTAAAAGGAACATAAATGCAAATATCCTGTAAGAAACAATTGACCTTTTAGTATGTTAGCATAAAATGACAGACTTCCAAGGCAGCAACAAGAGGGTAAGTTGAAAATGAGTTAGGTCTGAAGGAAGTGATATTTAACCTGCCAAACCTCAAGTGGAATAGTTAAAGTATAGCTCATTAAGGGATGTTTCAATTTAAACAGGTTACTTGTAACCCATGTGACAATGTGGTGCAATCCTGGAATAGCTTTGACTAGACAGCCAGCTCTATATAGGATGTGTGGCACCATTTCAGGATTCTTCAAAATGCTTATGCCAATCTCCTGATAGATTTTGCTGCTTTTGGAGAATTGTCCAATCCATTTATGATTTGGATTTTGTGGTCGAAGGTGGATCTGATGAATTCTTGCCAAAGCTAATGACAAAGCCACTGGTTAGTTTAGAATGCCAGTTACAGGTTTACATTGTGTATACAGTCTCTTCAAGTGCTTTATGCTGACAAACATTCTTTAGCAAGTCATCGTCATCAAGTTGAGTCTGTCTGTACACTTGATTTACTTCATGATACTTATTTTGTGTA
Organism: Acipenser ruthenus; assembly: GCF_902713425.1. Classification (NCBI taxonomy): domain Eukaryota; kingdom Metazoa; phylum Chordata; class Actinopteri; order Acipenseriformes; family Acipenseridae; genus Acipenser; species Acipenser ruthenus. The sequence goes on from NC_081195.1 coordinate 64,598,480, forward strand.
CAGCTGGCACTGACATACTTGTTACTCTGGCAGGAAACATCTACTATTGCATACTGAATCTTCTAGTTTGTAATTTATTTACTGTTAGAGTAGGCTTCCATATGAAGTACTGTAGCTTTTATATGCAAGTTACTGGATTGCATGCACTTAATTATCAAAATAAACTGAACTAAAAAAATAAGGTACTGGAAGCCTATGAAAGTAAAGAGTGCTGCGACTCCGACGGGCAGCTGAGTAAAGCCCAGCAGACAAAATATGATTTATGTTTAGACTGCACAGGACAAAAGTAATCACCTAGAGCTTTCAAGTGACATGATAAAATGTGCTGGCATATAGGTTATAATGTTGCTTTATCATACGTAGGAGGATATTTATCGTATGTACTGTAGTCATATCCTTGGTTGTGTGTGTTGTGTATGCTGCAGGTGCTGGAAGTATTCTGCAGCACTGGGGGGAAAAAGCTAATTGGATTGGTGCCTGTGAACATGGAATGATGAGCAGATAAAATGAAACACAAAATGCTGCAATCCCAATTTTGCTTGAAATCTGTGTGGGTTATATATATAAGTTTTAGGCAGGTGTGAAAAAATGCTGTAAAGTAAGAATGCTTTCAAAAATAGACATGTTAATAGTTTATATTTATCAATTAACAAAATGCAAAGTGAGTGCACAGAAGAAAAATCTACATCAAATCATTATTTGGTGTGACCACCCTTTGCCTTCAAAACAGCATCAATTCTTCTAGGTACACTTGCACACAGTTTTTGAAGGAACTCGGCAGGTAGGTTGGCCCAAACATCTTGGAGAACTAACCACAGTTCTTCTGTGGATTTAGGCAGCCTCAGTTGCTTCTCTCTCTTCATGTAATCCCAGACAGACTCGATGATGTTGAGATCAGGGCTCTGTGGGGGCCATACCATCACTTCCAGGACTCCCTTGTTCTTCTTTACGCTGAAGATAGTTCTTAATGACTTTCGCTGTATGTTTGGGGTCGTTGTCATGCTGCAGAATAAATTTGGGGCCAATCAGATGCCTCCCTGATGGTATTGCATGATGGATAAGTATCTGCCTGTACTTCTCAGCATTGAGGAGACCATTAATTTGACCAAATCCCCAACTCCATTTGCAGAAATGCAGCCCCAAACTTACAAGGAACCTCCACCATGCTAAACTGTTGCCTGCAGACACTCATTCGTGTACCGCTTTCCAGCCCTTCGGCGAACAAACTGACTTCTGCTACAGCCAAATATTTCACATTTTGACTCATCAGTCCAGAGCACGTGCTGCAATTTTTCTGCACCCCAGTTCCTGTGTTTTCGTGCATAGTTGAGTCATTTGGCCTTGTTTCCATGTCGGAGGTATGGCTTTTTGTCCGCAAGTCTTTCATGAAGGCCACTTCTGACCAGACTTCTCCGGACAGTAGATGGGTGTACCAGGGTCCCACTGTTTTTTGCCAATTCTGAGCTGATGGCACTGCTGGACATCTTCCGATTGCGAAGGGAAGTAAGCATGATGTGTCTTTCATCTGCTGCAGTAAATTTCCTTGGCCGACCACTGCGTCTACGGTCCTCAACGTTGCCCGTTTCTTTGTGCTTCTTCAAAAGAGCTTGGACAGCACATCTGGAAACCCCTGTCTGCCTTGAAATTTCTGCCTGGGAGAGACCTTGCTGATGCAGTATAACTACCTTGTGTCTTATTGCTGTGCTCAGGCTTGCCATGGTGTATGACTTTTGACAGTAAACTGTCTTCAGCAACCTCACCTTGTTAGCTGAGTTTGGCTGTTCCTCACCCAGTTTTATTCCTCATTCACAGCTGTTTCTGTTTCAGTTAATGATTGTATGTTCACAGACCAGAAAAGGAGTTTGTGTAATTGTACCTTTTGACATGTGACAATAGGCCCTATTTACCTCTAACTCTTATCCAGGTGTTCAGTGAAGTACAATAATCACACGAGCCACTGTACTGTGGCTACATAGTTGAGACAGGCGTGTGTACGTACATACATACACGTCGGTCTGCTTTTTCAATTGTAACGAAACATGGTATAGTATTAACATTATTTAAAGTTACTTTTACTCTGGGGACATCTGTCTCCATGTGTGTGTTCATCTGCATGTCACTTAACATTTTTTTGCATGTATCTGAAAACCCCCCTTATTGTATTGTGATGAAACTTCTTATTAGCATTATTTAGCATAAGTTATTGGTAGTATCAGATTGTAAATCCATGCTGGTGGCTGTCTGTACGCTTAAGTTTTTACTTGAATACAAAGTTATTTTACATACTGTAAATCTGTCATTTTTAATAGTTTTCTCATGATACGAAGACCTCATTTGGTTACCTGATGACATCTAGCTGTTAAATATAAGTTATCCAATTTTCATTGGTGTCGGTCATCAACTTTTTTTTGTCATACTGGTGACTAATTTTGAATCGCAGCCATGATGGGGGATGTATGTTGCTGTTATACTTGTTAAATATACATTTTTTTATTCTCTTTTTAAAGAGGTAAAACTGAACTTGGACACTGACTTTTTTTCCCCTATGTTTTTCGCACGATGTACAGTGCGAGTTTATGGGAATAGTTTTGAATGCAGCACTTGATCTACATAGGACAGTTATAGGTGTTCCTCTGTGGCTTGTAATCCAAAGCAATGTCAGAAGGTTTGAGTAGAGTGTAAACATGGAAGATCAATCCTGGTAGTTCAGAGAGACTACTTTGCACCTGCTGCTGTAGAGTATTGAGATACTGTGTATCCTTGTACCCTTCCCATTTCATTTGGAAAAGGTCCAGACTTTTCAGCACTATTCTTAGCCCTAATTAAAGTAAGCCATATATTTGGTTTTTGCTAGTGGAATGTGTAGCAATCCACTACAGAATAATTTTAATGTAGGATTCCTTAAACGAAAACGTATTGATATGCACTCTAATTGTTGGTCTGTGTTGCAGCTTGATAGAGGCAGTATACTGTGTGGTCACACAGTTATATAAATTACACTGTTTTCAGTAACCCAAGGTCCCTGGTCATTTTTCCTCATGACCCTTGATTTCACTCACCTCAGTCCCAAGACGCACACCACCAGAATCAGTTTTCAGTTGCATTTTAAGATAAATGGGTTCTTGTACTTCCTTTTCTAAAATCATCTGGAAGCATTTTCACCTATTACAACATTTTTTAATATACTTTGGCCAATTGATTTTTTAAATTTTTATTGCAAGTTTCTTACAAAATGTGTAGCATGGTTGTTTGTGCATTAAAGCAGGATTGCACAGCAATGAATGAGTGAACCAACGATGAACATTGAGTTTCAGAGCTTGTGACCTGCACAATGGGAGGGATCCAGGTGTACTGTACAAGCGGTATGAACACGCTGTACCAAAATTTGGAAGTACTTCATTTTTAGGGTCAGTCTCTGATTGATTTATTGTGGCTGATTTGTAACATAGTGGTGTCCATGTTGCATTTTAATCTTTACAGTATGGTTGTGTGTAGTGGTTGCAGAATTGGTTGGATGGAATTCTAGGTGTCCTTGTTGGGGCTTTTATAAGCATTTTTAAAAGTAAAGGCCATAGGCCTAGAGCATTGCTTATACAGTTTGTGTTGAAACTTGCTGAACACATTCTTTAGACTATTCAGAGTATGAATCTGAAAGTAAAAGGAGATGCAGTTAAATTTTAAAATGAACTATTGGGGTAAAGCATAAGCTCTTGGTAATTTAAAGTTTTTTGGTAATTAAAGTTTAAATCCATATTCAGTACAATTGGCTTTGAAAAGTTGAGGATTGCAGGGTTCTCCCCAGGAATTCTGTACAGTTGGGCGGCAGGACATTCTAGCCAGGAGCACTTAATGGATAAATAAACTTGCCTTACCATAAATATATAATATGACAAAATATGAATAATGTGTTGTCTTTCGTTAACTATCTGGTTGCTCTTTATGTTCTACATTTTCTTTTTCATGACTGTTTTTTATTATGGTAAATTACCGTGCTTATTTAGAGTTCACAAAAAAGTAACCTTTTCACTTCCTTTTTAGCTTATTTATTGAGCTTATTGCTTCATTTAAATAGTTTTCTTTGTGTTAAGTTTTCAGGGCATTTTGTTTATGCATGTCTATTTGTTTTTTGCTGTTCTACATTTTTTTAATGCAACTGTTCATTTTAACCATTTTTTTTTTTTTTTTTACACAACAGTACTTGCACGTTTCGTCAACATCAGAACTTGCATGAAACCGCAGTGTAATAATCCAGCACCTCTGCACTTAAGCATTTGTATGTTAGCTGACAAATGTTCTACTGATATCCCATCATGCCTTTCTTCCTAAAGGCATACAGCTTCTATACATGAACCGCCAATATCTCTCACAAGCAGCTGGGTACATATCTTTACCATATCACAACAAAAGGAATATGCTTTTTTTGTGCATATGTATAGCTATTATCACATTACAATAATATGACAAATGGACTGTATGATAATACCTGAAAATAATCTTAATATTTTTAATGAAGTAGGCAGCACAAATATAGTATTAGGCGGTGGATTGCGCTGACTGCCGGCTTATTTTGAAAACCCTGCATTCATTGTCGCTACTTTTGCTTTGAAAATAATGTTTTAGCCTCTCGAAGTGCTAAACACAGAAAACCCGCCCCTTCAACTCTCTGATTGATTGGTTAAATGTTGTGTCAAGACGTAACACAGCTGTCATGTGGTTCCAAGAATTTTTTTTTTCACCCAGCAACGCGCAAGTGGTCAGTTAAAAGCGCAATCAATCCTTACTGTTAAAGGCACAGTAGCATCTGCAAGACGGGCACATCAGGATTTTTTTAGCAGGGCGGCGACAGCCACTTTGCCGGGCAAAAGACCTGGGGAGAAACCTGGATTGAAAATGTGGATGCTCTTTTCTTGGGCTCTGTTCTTGGAAGCAGCTGTGCTATATCTGTAGGGTGAGGTACTGTGCTGTGGGCAAGTCTGAGCACTGCAGTCAGTCAATGTCAAGCAAAAAAAGTGCGGCTGCACCTGGTAGTACTTATGACAAAGCTATATCTTTACACAATCTTATTACAGCTAGTCTGCAAAGTTACTCAGGCAAGAGGAACAGACGAGCTGTGATAACAGTGGAAGCACGTGAAGACTCAGTTCTCGGTTCATGCCATATATGGCACAATAAACTGCCCAAAGTTGGTTATGTGTTTTGACAGTCTAGTCCTGTGCCTTGAACATGAGGCATGTACTGTAGAAGCTTCCTACACTGCACTGTTTTAGTAACAATGGGTTGTGACTAGGTTTTAAAAAAAAGGGCATATATATTTAAAATGCATGTCACCAAAAGACTGTGTCCCAATTTTAGCTTCAAGGTGGTGGTTAGTTGGTTTTTTCCACCATGTTAATGATTTTGTTTTTTACTTTATCATTTGCTCTTCATTCTCCTTCAAACATTAACAGCACTGCATGATATTACCTGTACAGTAGCAGCAGATGTTCTGAACAGGACTAAATCTTCATAAAAAATAAAAAAAATGAAAGGATAATGCTCTTGGGCATTTAACTGTTGGGTTGTTTTTTTTTTTTTTTTTTTTTAACTATTGAATCATTGTTTTTAATATAATTGTTTTTAACTGTCCACTTTGTAAACCCAATTGCAACAAATAGATCAACTCCTGAAATGTATTGTTGTTTAATTCACTCATTGCAATTCTCCTGTAAAGTGGAAATTCTTACTCCATGTGTGTTCAGTCATTTATGCAGTGGAATGTGACCTTGATTATAAATTCCATCTGGCATTTCCCTACAGCAATGACTATTCATGAGCTATTCCTTTTTATTAGTTGTGTGATAACACAGAAGTCTACTTAACTAGAGGTTTCTGTTTTAGTGACCCAGATAAATGGTCAAGTCAAGTTTACAACTACACATCATAATCTGTTCATGTCAGCCAAAGCAATCCCCCTCTTGGCAGATGTTTAAGAGATTGTGGGGTAGGAAATAACCACATATCTCTCATTTTAAGTTCAAATGTAGTAGTCTATCCAAGCTACTGTAAAGTTCTAAACCAATAACATTCTGTATGTTAAATACAGATTTTAAAACTTTTTTTATCTGTACATTCATGCATTCTGCTTCAATTCTTGAATATATTGACAGTTATTTTAGCTGGGAATGTAATTTTTTTTTAATGGACCAAACTAAGTGCACATTTCTACCAAATGTTCTTCAACATAGCCAAACAAACTTCAAAGCAGTGTCAATAGAGCAGCTTTTTCTGGAAGGGGGTCATGAGGCCTTTCATCTTTAACCTGCCTGGTGCAATTTCTTAAAGGCCCGACCCCTATGTTTTATAATAAATTCCATATACAATGTTGTAGTCCTTCATTACACATTGACACTGTAGTACACCTCTAAATGACACCAATTAAGAATGTGAAGTTATAACTGCCAAAAGCTGCTTGTTGTTCAAATTACTAGTATACATTTGGACAGCTGCTAAAGTCGGGCGGCGGGGGACTTGTCGTCTTGTTTGTCCTGGGTTTAAGGGCTGTTTTAATGAGGTTAAGAACAAATTGCACAGAATAATAATCTTGATAGATTTGCAAAAATGTTCACGCTTCATTATCCACGAAGAAAGTATAGTTGTTTAAGAATTAAACATTTCACAATACAATAAACCATAGGTGTTTTGAAGAAAACTTGTTTTGTATGCAGTTTTAAAAATGTTGGTATAATACTTACAGCATCTCCTAACTGCCTTGAAAGCATACATAAATTGCCCAAGACTACCGCTGTACTACTGTTCATTCAATTTCTCTTGTACAGGCCTGCATAGATGACAATATAGAAATGGTGACATTTCTGGTCGAAAATGGGGCAATTATCAACCAGCCCGATAACGAAGGCTGGATTCCGCTGCATGCAGCTGCTTCCTGTGGATATCTTGATATAGCTGAGTAAGTACATCAGAGGTCTCATTGGACATTACAATTGTCAAACTTTCAAATGTACTTTTTAAAAATTAATCTGTGTATGAAATTACTGTAAAATGCTACAGTAAGGTTCAGTTAGGTGCGAAATCCAGTTGGACAGCATGTCCGCACATATAGACCAATTCTGGTTCTTTGCAGTTGAATAAATAGTCTACCTTTTATAGATCTCCTTGTGGTAGGGCTAAGGCCCTGCACTTTTAAATATTAGTCTAGGGAAAGGACTGGGGGCAGCAAGTTGTGTTCCCGGTCTCTGTACTGAGATAGCATAGCTTGGGTGCCGTTTTTTGTTTTTGTTTATTTTGTTTTATTTAAATAAGTGAGCATGAAACTGCTTAAATGTCTTCTGTCTGCTATTCCTGCTGCTAGCCAGCCATGACTGTAACACTACTCTACTACACTTTTCTAAATTAAGTCTTCAGCAAACCTGGATTTCCCTCTACAGTACTATTAACAAGCCAATTAAAGTTAAATAAAAAAAATCCCAAACTTGTTTAAAGTTTGGGTCTGGAATCGTCCCAGTTGCATTTCCACGTACCTGAACCCCTGCAATTTGAAACCAGATTATTTGAAACCCATTTATTTGGTTCCAGATCCATATCTTGTACTATTTGGATCCGGATTGTTTGAAACCCCAACGCATCTGGGCAGGTATGTGGAAACCAGGTGTATGCTGTACGATGGTGCTTGATGAACAAGCGGTTCTTTGGCCCCTAGCGAGTGTCAAATTTTTCCCCTTCAAACATTTTTGCTTTCGCACGACAATATTGGCAAGAGATAAAGGGTTAACCCACATTGTAAATATCTCCCAAATTAGACTACCCATTGACATTGTGAATTGATGTTGGTGCATCCTCATAAATACATACTCCCCAGTAGGCAAAATATTTTCTTCTTCAATAAAGTACTCTTAGTGACCGTTCTCCAGTAGCTAAAGGTGGTATATGACAGATTCACGTGATTGACCAAATTTAGTTTATTAATTTTGAAATGGTGATTTTAATGTTCTTAACTGTTATAGCCTGTATCTTCTAGATTCTATTAAATGAATGTGCGTGAGTCTACTTCTACTGAGCTGCCAACTGGACATGCTGTACTGCAAGTGATATTTAACTGGATAATAAATGTAACAATTTTATCGCAATGTTCCATGTAATTTATTGTCCTTTAGAAAGATATTGGAATATTTTGTTTTTTTCTTTGCAGGTATTTAATTCGTCAAGGGGCTGATGTAGGTGTTGTCAACAGTGAAGGGGAGACTCCGCTAGACATTGCTGAGGAAGAAGCAATGGAGGAGCTTCTGCAAAATGAAGTGAATCGCCAAGGTAAATGGATACTCCCTACAAAGTACTAGAAATCCAAGTGTGCTGTGGGAACCATAGAATTGTCAGATTTGTTAACGAATGGATCTACAAATATTTTTGGGGGGTGGGGGGGTTGGGTTTGGGAGTAACAGGTAAATTGCAACATTACCTTGAAGTCATGAGTAATCTCAATAAATACTGTACAATCTTTAACAGTGATGGGGTAGGCATTAAAAAAGAGCCTTCCATTTTAACTGCAGTGTTACTTTGAACTACTGTACAACCACGCGTGTGTTATACAAAGTTCTTTGTCGGCTCAGCGCATTTTTACGCAATTTTTGCAAATTAATTGCGTTACTTATATTTTAACATTAAATTCTTAAACTCGGTGAACATGTTAAAACTTCAATTATAAAGCCATACAGATAAATAAAACAAGGAAATGCATTAAGTTATAAAACAGTAATTTAATATTATAAGCTGCATTTTTCAGCAGTTGCCTTTGACGATGGTTCCAGTTGGATTTGTAGCTGGAGTCTCAACCGGTGTAGCTTTGAGTTTTTCTTATTCTTACTCTGATTGGCTGCAAAGACAATCGGGCCAGCCAGAGACTGGATAATGTTCATAAGGGAGGTGGGAGGTGAGTTAGACAATCTGTGCAGCAAAGTTGCTATGCATATTTTTACGCATTTAAATTTAGTGCGTATTTCAGATTTTTTAATGCGTAAAAGTGGCAGGTACTCAGCTGATCTGCTGCGCTGGTGGAACTTTTTTTATAATAGATATAAAAAAAATAAAGCAATAAAGGCTCTTCCAATGAGAGTATGGCTTCAGGAAATTAAAACGAGTATGTTTGCCTCTGTTTGTGGGCTGGTTAATGTATTAAATTGTTAACCTGAAATTTTAACTTAATTTTTCTTTGCCTCTGTACATTCTCAGACTATCTGTAATGGATCCAAAAGCAACGACCAGGGGCTGATTCACCAAGTACTGTAGTTCTTTAAAAGAAAACAATCATTGACTAGCATAGATGATTTCTGCAAAAGATCTACTGTTCTGTCTTGAAATAGAAGAGCCTTTGTGTAACTGCCCTGAGGATGTGGATGGCATAGGGCTTGTGTATTACACTACACTGCAGGTAAAACAGAATCGTATCAGATTAACCGCTTGCGTGTGTGGAAATTGGTAGGCTGGTCACCACTGGGATTGGGACCACAGTTTATCGGAGTACAACCACACACCTCATACGATTTTGCTTATTTAAACTGTTGATTTAGCTTACCACTGAACATTAACCGTTTTCAAGGTCACATTGTTTTAAGCACTCATTGTCGGGGCTAAATAAACCTTGTATGCTACAATTTGTCAGTGACATTGACCTCTGACCTTGGGTTCTGTTTCCAGTTGACGTCTCAGTATATTGTCCTATCATTTGGATTCCATTACAGAAAAATGAACAATTTCACTGCCACATTGTTAGACGTCTGGCAATATCAGTAATCCAGATAATTTTTAAATTGGCTCTTAACTTATTTTTTACTAACATTTTGATCTGAGATGTCATTCCTTTTTACATTATTACTATATTTCCTATTTCTACAAAGTGATGTTTTCTAGTGTAGACTGAGTGTTGTATTAATTGGAAACACCTCTTTTGCAAATACTATTCTGGAGGCAATAAAAGCACTCTTTTCATTGGTATGAAGCACAAAGAACAGGGATGAACGTGTTATTATTCTCCACTTTTCTGTTTTGTTCAGGTCTAATTTTTATAATTTTGTTTTTGCCCCAAGACTTAGGTAGTGTAAACTAGGCTTACTGTACATTCATATTTTGAGAGATGAGAGAGGGCAGGTAGCAGAGAGCTTGTAACCCACAAGGTTGTGTCCGGAGTACATCTCAACACTTCTCATGTCCTAAGGGCTTAATTTACAACATGCATACTGTGTTAATTATCCCTGCCTACAGTGTGCTATGATGGTCTGGTCATATTATGTATGTGATTTGCTTAGCTTACCACAGTATCTGTGTGCCTGTAGTGACAGCTGTCTGGTTTTATTTGCAATGTTTGACTGCTGATGCAGCTTTATAGCAATGCAGCGGCATGTTTCAGAAAATGATTAACAGTGCAGTATTGGTGGAAGTTGCAAAATTAAGATTCATTATTTTATGGTAAAAGGCTTTCTCGGTTATGAAATGTATGGGTACCCACTAGAGCCAAGCTTGATTTCTATTGTATTTATTCTTGCCCATTGCTAAAACAGGCCTTAATTTTTTTTATTTTTTAAATAAATTCAGTATTTATTTTCTCCCAATTTTAGAATATCCGCTTTTTTTCACACTGCAGACTCACCATGCAGCCACCTCGGAGCTACAGCGTCGGAGGACAACGCAGCTCCGAGCAGCTTACAGGCAAGCCCGCAGGCGCCCGGCCAGACTACAGGGGTCGCTGGTGCGCGGTGAGCCGAGGACACCCTGGCCGACCTAAACCCTCCTCTCCCCCAAACCCCCCAGGAGGCACTCGGCCAATTGTGCACCGCCCCCTGGGAACTCCTGTCCACGGTCGGCAATGGAATAGCCAGAACTCGAACAGGCAATGTCCAGGCTATAGGGCACATCTTGCACTCCACACAGGCATGCTTTAAGAGAGGAATAAAATATTTATTTTAAAGGAACAAGAAGAAAAACCTTAGTGGGCTTGCAACAGTATTGTAAACTTTTTTTAAACATTGACTATTTAAAATAAATGACAGGCACACAGGGCGACCTCAAAAGTCACTGGACTAGGGGGCTCCCAAGTGGCGCATCCAGTAAAAGCACTCGCTAGAGCGCTCTATAGCCTGGACGTTGCGAGTTCGAGTCCAGGCTATTCCACAGCCGATCGTGGACGGGAGCTTCCAGGGGGCGGCGTTCAATTGGCCGAGCGTCGCCCGGGAGAGGGAGGGTTAGGTCGGCCAGGGTGTCCTCGGCTCACCGTGCACCAGTGACCCCTGTAGTCTGGCCGGGCGCCTGCGGGCTTGCCTGTAAGCTGCCCAGAGCTGCGTTGTCCTCCGACGCTGTAGTTCGCAGTGTGTAAAGAAATCGGCGGCTGACGGCACACGCTTCGGAGGACAGCGTGTGTTCATCATCGCCCCTCCCGAGTTAGCGCAGGGGTGGTAGCGGTGAGCTGAGCATAATAAAATAATTGGGCATTTCAAATTGGGGAGAAAATAATAAAAACTAATTGGCAACGACTAAATTTATTAAAAAAAAAAATAAAAATAAAAAAGTCACTGGACAAATTCAGTTCAAACTTGTCTAGTGATGTTTTTGAATCTCCATCTGCCCATGTAACGTCATGTCACTCAGATTTATAATGCCGTCTTTATTAGAGTAGATTAGGGTACAACTTGATGTTTTACTCCTATTGTGGACTGCAGTTTTGTACTGTTAATGTTACAGTATTCTCCTGGCTTAATTATCTTGTTTGCAATTGCTTTCATAGATAACAGTAGAGTAAGTAATTCACCTCAATATCACATCAACGCTTTATACAGTATTCACTGGCTAAGAGAACAACCCTCAGGAAGCAAGTGGGCTGTTCTCTTATTGGAAGTGCTCTCTAAGACAGAGTTGACCACCAGACACAATAAATAAATAAATAAATATGAATTACTTATGACACATGTGCATCAACATATGAAATTAACAGAATAAGAGAAAAGCAATAGGCAAGTGTATGTTAATAAACTATATTAAAGTAACAAACTAACGTTAATAAAATGTCAAACTAAATTAAAACAGCACCCCTACATACGTAAAAAAATACAGCAGATGAATTATGAATACATGTACAGGAGCAATATTCAAGACATGCACACAGTTATTTAACAGAATGGTGAAGCAACTCGCCAGAACGAGAAACACCCAATTACTCTGAGACTTGTCTCCTGGTTCGGGTTTTTTTCAAGAGCTTGAACAATTTCCAAGTTTTTTGTAGCAAGAGAAACAGCGGCACATTTCACCGTTTGTTTACATGCCATTTTGTAGCGATGAAGTGCACTAGGAATACAAAACAAGTCAGTGATATGACAGCGGTTCTGGAAAGATTTAATAAACCAATCGGTGTGCTTCAAGAGGGGGGGGGGGTGAGTGAGTGAGTTTCACCACAAGGTTATTTTCTTAGCTGAAGTGTTCTCTTAGGAGGTGTTCCATACGCGGAGACTACTATATTCCAATGTGATCTGGTTGTCTGGGCAATAATGAAGAACATTGTTTGCAACACAAAGTCATACACTGTCACTGTCAAAACTACAATGAACTGTATAACCCTAATGGTTGAATAAATAGTTTAAGCTGTTGCTTGACATAGCAACTGTAGACTAATGGTCCCCAATTATAACGCTTTATAATAATAATTTGACTAGTCTACTTCGTTAGAGTACAGATTACTGTGTATAATGAAGTAATGGAAATGTGTGTGTGTGTGTGTTTTGTTTTTTTTTTTTGTCCGTGAGTGTCTTGGTTAATTCGGAGAAAATGCAAGTATCATTAACTATTTTATAAGATTGTGAATAAGAATACAATATGCTTCAAGGTTATTAACAGCAAGTTCAGATTACTTTCCTCCATTGAGATACCAGTTTCATATTGCAAAGTTGTATACTGTGAGTTGAAGAATCTAGAGGTTCTGAAGACAACACTATTATGCAAGAGGCAGCACTGATTTCAAAACTCCATCAACTGCATTCCAGTAGGTTGTGTTGTGTCTTTAAATGTAAACATTGGTTTCCAACACCATTATTGGAGACACTATATATTTAGGTCAAACTAGCTTACAATGTTTGAAACATTTGATTTACATTAGTAAGAGAAAAAATAAGCAGGAGGAGGGGGACAATCAAAAAGCAGAGGATTGTACAGGCCCCTCCTTGTGTTGAGAAAATATATCAAATTCATTCGTTGATTTGTTCTCGATCCATGATGACAGGGTTTCTATGGTTAACTTTTTTATACAGACAAGTATTATTATGTGTTTATTTGCTTACGATTGTAAGTCGCCCTGGATAAGGGCGTCTGCTAAGAAATAAATAATAATAATAATAATAGCAGACGCCTTTATCCAAGACGATTTACAGAGACTAGGGTGTGTGAACAATGCATCAGCTGCAGAGTCGCTTACAACAACATCACACAGTGAGTCAGTGGCTGAGCCGGAATTTGAACCGGGGACCTCCTGGTTTACAAGCCCTTTTCTTTATCCACTGGACCACACAGCCACCTATAACTGAGTGTATCTGTATATGAGCATTAAAGATTACATTTATACCCTCCTATTGCTGCACTTCTAGTTGGGGGGGGACAAGCAACAGTGCCCTCTGTGGTACCTGACTTTTTTAATGCAATGTGTTTACCTGTAAAAAGTGACTACACCCGGATGTTTCATTCTTATTTTTGACCACTACAGTGCCTTGCGAAAGTATTCGGCCCCCTTGAACTTTGCGTCCTTTTGCCACATTTCAGGCTTCAAACATAAAGATATGAAACTGTAATTTTTTGTGAAGAATCAACAAGTGGGACACAATCATGAAGTGGAACAAAATTTATTGGATATTTCAAACTTTTTTAACAAATAAAAAACTGAAATTGGGCGTGCAAAATTATTCAGCCCCCTTAAGTTAATACTTTGTAGCGCCACCTTTTGCTGCGATTACAGCTGTAAGTCACTTGGGGTATGTCTCTATCAGTTTTGCACATCGAGAGACTGAAATTTTTGCCCATTCCTCCTTGCAAAACAGCTCGAGCTCAGTGAGGTTGGATGGAGAGCATTTGTGAACAGCAGTTTTCAGTTCTTTCCACAGATTCTCGATTGGATTCAGGTCTGGACTTTGACTTGGCCATTCTAACACCTGGATATGTTTATTTGTGAACCATTCCATTGTAGATTTTGCTTTATGTTTTGGATCATTGTCTTGTTGGAAGACAAATCTCCGTCCCAGTCTCAGGTCTTTTGCAGACTCCATCAGGTTTTCTTCCAGAATGGTCATGTATTTGGCTCCATCCATCTTCCCATCAATTTTAACCATCTTCCCTGTCCCTGCTGAAGAAAAGCAGGCCCAAACCATGATGCTGCCACCACCATGTTTGACAGTGGGGATGGTGTGTTCAGGGTGATGAGCTGTGTTGCTTTTACGCCAAACATAACGTTTTGCATTGTTGCCAAAAAGTTCGATTTTGGTTTCATCTGACCAGAGCACCTTCTTCCACATGTTTGGTGTGTCTCCCAGGTGGCTTGTGGCAAACTGTAAACGACACTTTTTATGGATATCTTTAAGAAATGGCTTTCTTCTTGCCACTCTTCCATAAAGGCCAGATTTGTGCAGTATACGACTGATTGTTGTCCTATGGACAGAGTCTCCCACCTCAGCTGTAGATCTCTGCAGTTCATCCAGAGTGATCATGGGCCTCTTGGCTGCATCTCTGATCAGTCTTCTCCTTGTATGAGCTGAAAGTTTAGAGGGACGGCCAGGTCTTGGTAGATTTGCAGTGGTCTGATACTCCTTCCATTTCAATATTATCGCTTGCACAGTGCTCCTTGGGATGTTTTAAAGCTTGGGAAATCTTTTTGTATCCAAATCCGGCTTTAAACTTCTCCACAACAGTATCTCGGACCTGCCTGGTGTGTTCCTTGTTCTTCATGATGCTCTCTGCGCTTTAAACGGACCTCTGAGACAATCACAGTGCAGGTGCATTTATACGGAGACTTGATTACACACAGGTGGATTCTATTTATCATCATTAGTCATTTAGGTCAACATTGGATCATTCAGAGATCCTCACTGAACTTCTGGAGAGAGTTTGCTGCACTGAAAGTAAAGGGGCTGAATAATTTTGCACGCCCAATTTTTCAGTTTTTTATTTGTTAAAAAAGTTTGAAATATCCAATAAATTTCGTTCCACTTCATGATTGTGTCCCACTTGTTGTTGATTCTTCACAAAAAATTACAGTTTCATATCTTTGTTTGAAGCCTGAAATGTGGCAAAAGGTCGCAAAGTTCAAGGGGGCCGAATACTTTCGCAAGGCACTGTAAGTTTCTTCCTCAAACTGATTCTGATACTTCTCCAAGCACAGACATATGAATATATGGAGAACTGTGGTTCCCAAGTTCACATACATGCAACAGATTGAGTGATCCGTCCGACAAGCACTAGGGTAGCTGAAATATTTGCTTGATGTACAGAATGCCTTAGTTTCACATGACCTGGAAATTGCTTTCCTAAGAGTTTTAGGGAAAATAGGCTTCTGTCATTTTTTTTTTTTTTTTTTTTTTTCCCCAGGGGTGGATATAGAAGCTGTCCGGAAAGAGGAGGAAAGGATTATGCTTCGTGATGCACACCAGTGGTTAAACAGTGGCCAGATCAATGATGTCAGGCATGCCAAATCTGGGGGCACTGCATTGCATGTGGCTGCTGCAAAGAGTTATGTAGAGGTTTTAAAGTAAGTGAAGTGTTCAGGTTCTTCTTTTTGGATAATTTTAAACTAGTCATTACATGTGCACACTACTATACTTACTATTGTCTAAATTCCTATGAAATTCCAGGTGCATTATTTAGTCTCATTCCTCCACAGGCTTTTAATCCAGGCAGGGTATGATGTAAATATTAAAGATTATGACGGTTGGACGCCACTCCATGCTGCTTCACACTGGGGCAAAGAGGAAGCTTGCCGTGTTTTAGTAGAAAATCTATGTGATATGGACACTGTCAACAAAGTGGTAGGTGTTTCAGTTGCTTAGATACTAAACAATTAGGCAAAAATCACTTCATCTTTAATGAGCAGGTAGCATTTAGAATGGGTGTTTTATTTGCCACTTTGCACCACCTGGTGGTCAAATCTTCCTCCTGTACCTTTTCATAAAAATAGATTTTAGTGTTTAATAAAAAAAGCTAAACCGTGAATTTCTGCACACCTTACCAGCAGATTACTTCAGCAGTGTGACTGATTTGGTTACTAATGAAAATAGTTCTAGGTTTACTATGATCAATATTAAGCAACTATAATATATCGCATTAGTATAATGATGCATATTCAAATGTAATGTACTGCTATGAGTACAACTGTGTGTGTTTTGCTTGGAGTCATGCAGGAGCTTATGTTTTTTGCAGGGTCAAACAGCCTTTGATGTAGCAGATGAAGATGTCCTTGGTTACTTAGAAGAATTACAAAAGAAGCAAAAATTGGTAAAGCCTGTTCTGATTTGTATTTCCTGGTTTCAAAAGTAATGACGAGCTGTGTTGCTGCCACGAAGTTAACACTGCACATTTATGTAAACAATTTGGTCAGGCAATTCTCCTTGATTGCAGTGAGTATATACCAGTGGAGGTGTTTGTGTGCAACGATGACCTGTTAATGAAAACGTTAGCATTTTTAAGTGGTCCAGGATTTGACAGTGCTTCAGAAACTTGGATTAAGTCAAAGTATAAAACTTTTTATATGAGCTAACGGGGCAATCGGTTGAATAAATCCGTAATTCTTTCTTTTGCTTTTATTAAAGCTACTTAGCGAGAAACAGGATAAGAAGTCTCCTTTGATTGAGACAACGACAACAACGGAGAACAACCAGTCGCTTAAACCAGTCAAGAAGTAAGTGGATCCTGCATTGTACAAGGGCCTGCTATGCAAGTAATATTATCTCATTAGGCTTGGCAGGTCTGATTTGCAAGACACAAGTTCATAGACCTCTTGCATTCATGCGAAGAATGCCAATAGAATGCATTACTGTAATTTTGGGCCACTCAATTGCTTATCATACACTCTCAAATTGACAAGGACACTGTTGATGCACATTAAACCCTGTTTGAGATACAAACTTTATGGTGACCCTGACCTCTGATGTAGACTGCCATGTCGTCATGGAATTGAGCTGTGTTCCAAATGTAAAGCCAGTACCAGTGTTTGGACTCTGGTGTATTATTCTGTTTATGGTTATTGTCCAGTTGTTGTATATTCTTTTACAATGTTCCTTCAGTACAAATAGTCTGAATGTGACCTGTTTTTGCTAAAATCTGATTTTATTTGATGGTAGATAAGTTAATGAATTTTGTGATAATACAGTTACACATGCTAGGCAGCACAGCAGGATAATGTGCTATGCTGTGCCACAGAGGAACCTTTGTGTTTGCTCAGACACAACTTCAGTTCTACAGTCAAAACTACTTCTTCTAAGATGACTGTTGCCAGTAAAAGTCTGTGTCTTCACACAGATTTCAATACATTCGCTTTATTTATATATATAATATATATATATATATATATATATATATATATATATATATATATATTAAAAAAAAGTTATGGGGAATTAATTGTTTTATTAGGTTGTTGTTCATTCTAATGTAATGCATGGTGACAATGAAAGTTATATTTTTACTGGAACATATAGGACAGTTGATATACTGTAACTTACAAGTGTTGTGTTGAATTAAATCTGTTTTAAATATAGTTCAGGATTTTTGTCGCAGACTGTCTGTCTGTGTCTGATTTTATTTCTTTATTTTCAGTAAAGAGACTCTCCTCACCGAGCAGGAGAAGAGCATGCCCCGCATCGAGTCTCTGGAGCAGGAGAAAGCAGACGAGGTAGAGGAGGGGAAGAAGGATGAGTCCAGCTGCTCCAGTGAAGAGGAAGAGGAGGAGGACTCTGAGTCCGAAACAGAAGCAGGTACATCCATTTAGTGCTAAAGACCAGCTCAGCAGGGCGGCGATAAGCTGCAGCCAGGCTGACATGATTAGCTTGGTGGAATTAAAGGACACGCTTTGTGTGTGAGGTGAGTGATTAAGGGTTGCTTTTGACCTGGTCTCCGTGCCACCTGACCTATTGCAAATATGTGGTTTAAATGTGTTTTTAAAATTGATTCATGTTGTAGGCTTCAGCATAAATATTAAAAATGTTAGGTGGAGAGGCTAAATCTGTTTTAAATGTAGTATTTTTTATTGAATTGTATATGTATGTATTTGGCTTGGTTTCTTAACCTTTTAATGTCGGCTGTTTTTTTTAATACCTTTTTTTTCCCTTAGAAAAAAGCAAAACTTCTGAGCCTACAAATAGTACCGCAACACAGCCATCCAGCGTGACGGTATCTTCTCCAACAATACCTACAAATCAGGTTACACCAACATCACCTGTCAAGAAGGTAGGGAAAGTTGATTCCAGTTTATATATTGTTACAACTCTCTATTACTTGGGCATGTGTGTGTATCCAGAGCTACAAAGCCTTTTTACAAAAACATTACTTTTCTTCCATTTTCTTCCAGTGTTCAGTGGTTTCATATGAGGCCAACTCAAAGTGATTGGTTACTGAGAAATGTTCCTTTTATAGGAGATAATGGTGTAAAAACATACAGTGCCATGAAAAAGTATTTGCCCCCTGTCTGATTTTCTGCATTTTGCACATTTTTCACATTGTATTTGGTCAGATTTTTTTGTAGGTTGTAGTAGTATATAGAGGGAGTCTGAGAAAAAATGACACCAAGGTTTGGTGCTTCTTTCATTTGTTTGGTATGCAAGGTAATCAAACATGCAATCTTCAGGTCTGAAGAAGTTATTGGCCCCCCTAGTTAACTCAACCCAATTAAAG
This sequence comes from Acipenser ruthenus, assembly GCF_902713425.1. Taxonomy (NCBI): domain Eukaryota; kingdom Metazoa; phylum Chordata; class Actinopteri; order Acipenseriformes; family Acipenseridae; genus Acipenser; species Acipenser ruthenus. Next base: position 64,617,377 of record NC_081195.1, read on the forward strand.
GGATAATTAGGGTTAGCTGTTTGAGTACTTTGGTTAACAACCAGGCCTGATTTGGGCCAGCCCTGCCCAATATAAATCTGACTAACTTTGGCCCTTACCATCAGAGTGAAGTTGTTGGCACACAGGTTCTAGAGGCACATCATGCCACGAACAAAAGAAATTCCTGAAGACCTCCGTAAAAAATTTGTTGATGCCTATCAGTCTGGAAAGGGTTACAAAGCAATTTCTAAGGCTCTGGGGCTCCACCGAACCACAATCGGAGCCATATTGTCGAAATGGAGAAAGTTTGGGACAGTAGTGAATCTTCCCAGGAGTGACCATCCTGCCAAAATCTATCCAAGAGCATGGCGTAAAATCGTCCAGGAAGTCACAAAGAACCCTAGAACAACATCCAGGAATTTGCAGGCCTCTCTCGCCTTGGCTAAGGTCAGTGTTCATGACTCCACCATCAGAAAGACACTGGGCAAAAATGGGATTCATGGCAGAGTAGCAAGGCGGAAACCATTGCTTACTAAGAAGAACATGAATGCTCGTCTCAAGTTTGCCAAAAAGCACCTGGATGAACCTCAAGAGTTCTAGAACAATGTTCTACTGACAACTTTTTGGCTGACATGGGCCCCGTTATGTCTGGCGAAAACCAAACACTGCATTCCACAGTAAGAACCTCATACCAACGGTCAAGCATGGTGGTGGTAGTGTCATGATTTGTGGATGCTTTGCTGCATCGGGACCTGGACGCCTTGCCATCATTTGAAGGAACCATGAATTCTGCTCTGTATCAGAGAATTCTATAGGAGAATGTCAGGCCATCCGTCTGTGAGCTGAAGCTGAAGCACACAGCAAGACAATGATCCAAAACACACAAGCAAGTCTACATCAGAATGGTTGAAGAACAAGAAATTTAAAGTTTTGGAATGGACTAGTCAAAGTCCAGACCTAAACCCCATTGAGATGTTGTGGCAGGATCTGAAACGAGCAGTTCATGCTCAAACCCACAAATGTCACTGAGGTGAAGCAGTTCTGCATGGAGGAGTGGGCCAAAATTCCTCCAGGGCGCTGTGAGAGACTAATCAATAACTACAGGAAGCGTTTGGTTGCAGTTATTGCTGCTAAAGGTGGCGTAACCAGTTATTGAGTCTAAGGGGGCGATTTTACTTTTTCACACGGAGGCATTGGGTGTTGCATAACTTTCTTTAATAAATAAATGAAATATGTATCAATTTTTTGTGTTATTTGTTCACTCTGGGTCCCTTTTATCTAATATTAGGTTTTAGTTGAAGATCTGATAACATTCAGTGTCAAATATGCAAAAATGCAGAAAATCAGACGGGGCAAATACTTTCACGGCACTGTATCTAGTCCATACAGGGATGGGCTGCAACTTTTTGTTAGAAACTGGTGCAAGCAGTTGTTCCTCCCAGTAGGATGTTGATTATCATAATGTTTAAGGGCTAAAGTGATGCTATAGGTGGACAAAATTTGTACAGACAATTTATTGCGGTAGACTTTGCATGAAGACAGGAAAGGGAACTTGTGCTTGTTTTCTGTCAGCGTTATAGAAAGCAGGCTTGTCATAAGGGGATCTTGCAGGCCAGACATAGACCATAAGAAATATAAGCCTGTAATGAAATGTCTGTTTGCCTTCATTCTATGTACAGGTAGCATATATGTTTACTTCTCATTCAGTCTGATTTGTTGGAATACTGCATCTTCCTGTGGTCCTGCAATGTTGCTACTTGCAGTTTATAAAAAAGGCATGCTCTTTGCAACTGTCGCTCGAACAATTCAGCCTCCTCTGTTCTATCACCGTTGGTGACTGTTGCATGTACCCATAATTTCAAAATCTTCCATTTTCAATAGTTGTGGTTCAAAAGTTTGTAATAAATGGAACTTTATACAATGAATAAAATATTACTGAATCACTTTCTGTAGATTTTGAATTGTGCTTTGGTACCCTGTCATTTCACTGTGTGTATATATGCTATTGCTGCTTTCCTGAATCTTTATCTTCTCATCACACGTCTTGTCTTGATTTGGCTTTAGTCTGATTTTATTACTCCTCTCATGCCTGTGGCGGAGCTATGTGATCCTGCATCATGGCGTCAAGGCTTGCGCAAAACTGGCATTTCTCTTGTGCCCAATAAGGGTGAAAAGGCTATGGTGAGGCATTGGTGTGCTCAGGAGTTTTTTTTACAGGTTGCTGTTAACCAGATACAAAAAACAACTACTGCATGTCTTTTGTCACCGATATTTGCATGAGCGTGCTTGCTTTGTGCCTTTGTTTGGGTTTTGAAGATACTTGGGTTCCATGTTCTTATTTTTAAAGGGCACTTATCAACAAAACTGAAAGTAGAGGACATTGACTGATAAGCTGCCATCTGCTTGTTTTAATTAATTTAATACTAATTGTGTAAATATTTGTTGAAACAGGTGAATGTTACCATTCTTTTGAATATTAAAAAAAAAAAAAGTTCCTCTAGTAGTTTACTCAACCGTCGAGCTTTGTTTGAAATGATATACAAACCTATGTGTAACAAGGGTGTGAAAGTTAGTTCACCATAATTCATTGTGTAGATTAACTAGTCGAAGATATTGGTGTCCCCATAACATTCAAGACTAATATTTTTAAACATGCAAGCTTGTTCTGCTCAGGAAAACTGAACAAAGACCTAAATGTTTTGGTGTAAAATACAGTATGTAGAGATTTTAAACTAATTTTTTGGTGGTAAAATATACGTTCATCTACTTAAAGACCTGCGTTTTGTTTTTAAAAGGTTGTTATTTTGAGTGTTTATTTTTGGAGTGTGCCCAAATACGTTAGTCGTTCACCTTTTTTAGAGTTATTTGTTTGAGCCTTCACTTCTTCATGGAAACACTTACATGTTTGTGTAGCATGTTGGTGCTTTAATATAAAAATTTAAATTTTATTCTCAATTTGTGACCAGCAACACAGTGCCTCACCCGAATGGGTGGAGGTATTGGGTTAAAATTTGCTAACGGGCTCCCGAGTGGCGCATTTGGTAAAGGCGCTCCACGTGGAGTGCAGGTTGCGCCCTATATCCTGGAGGTCGACGGTTAGAGTCCAGGCTATTCCACTGCCAACCGTGGATGGGAGTTCCCAGGGGGCGGTGCACAATTGGCAGAGTTCCGCTGGGGGGGGGCGGGCGGGGGGGGCTTAGGCCGGCCAGGGTGTCATCGGCTCACCACGCACCAGCGACCCCTGTAGACTAGCTGGGCGCCTGCGGGCTTACCTGTAAGCTACCCAGAGGTGCGTTGTCCTTCGATGCTGTAGCTTGGGTTGGCTGCATGGCGGACCTGCAGAGTGAAAAAAAACGGTCTGCTAACGGCACACGCTTCGAAGGACAGCGTGTGTTCGTCTTCGCCGCTCCCGAGTCTTCGTAGGAGTGAGCTGAGCTTAAAATAGAATTTAGATATGTCAAATTGGGAGAGAAGCGGGGTAAAATTAATTGGCGACTACTAAATTTATATAAAAATAATAGTAATCGCTAACAGTGAATCCTGAATAATCTGTTATTGGAGACTTGTTGACTTTCTGATTCACACCCTGTCTGCTTAGTTAAGGTAAAATATGATTAACATCTAATTGTATTGCTTCATAAATTGTTTCCCTATTATGTAACCCCCCCCACCCCCCACCCCCCACTCCTTGTTTAAGTCAGTTAGTCAAACAAATACATGTGATTTATGTTGAGTACTAAACATCTGTAACTTGTTGCACAAAGGACAGATTTCATAATATTTTAACTAAGAACCAGTGTCTGATCAAAACAGAAACAGCCACTCTAAATATTGTAACTGGGTTCGTCAGCTCGCTGAATTCTCAGTGCAGGCATTTTTGTGATTTTTAAATTTGGTTCCTGTTGGTGGGCTTATGCACTTATGAATTTTTTTTTTTCTTCTAAATATTAATATGAAATGTTAGCAAATTATTATAATCCACAAGTAAGTGTCATGTTTGGTTATTTGGATATATTTGGAACCAAAATCACATTTTAGAAATTGTGACATTTTGGTTTTGCAAACCTAATACATTTTGTAAGATGTCTTACCCTGTTGCTTATTTTCCAGTTTGCTCCTCCTGCTGGCAAGGTCTCTCCAAAAGAGGAGGAGAGGAAAGACGAATCACCTGCCTCCTGGAGGTCTGGTCTACGGAAGACTGGCAGCTATGGGGCACTGGCTGAGATCACAGCAGCAAAGGAGGCTCAGAAAGAGAAGGAAACTACTGGGGTGATTCGGTCGGCTTCTAGTCCTAGACTTTCTTCCACCTTGGACAACAAGGTAATCTGCACACCGGTATAATGTGTGTGTGCTGGTGGTTTTTTTGGTTTTTTTTTCCCGCCCTTGAATACTTTTGTAAAACTGGCTACACCAGCTACTTCTAATACCTAATCTTAGAAAGCATTTCAAATGCAGACTTATTTTTAGTGTTGTGAAAATTGGCAAACTCTCTTAACAGTACCTTTCACTTTGACCTGTGATCTAAGATGGCTACCATATTGGGGTGGTGTGACTTTCCAGGTGATTTTTAATGACTTGTGGTGACCCAATACGGCTGCCAAATTGAGGTCTCCTGACTTGAAGGTTCTTGAATAAAACATGATACACTTTATGCTGTTGTCTTCACATTTAATTTGCAGCTGTATTCCATGATTCTCAGTGAAGTTCAATTTAATGGTGGTGGTCAGTAAAAAATAAAATTAAGTTCCTCCTGGACATATCAGTGATACATATCTTTCATCTGTTACATTCAGTTGCATATGCCTTCCCTTAAATTATGGCCAAAAGATGTTTTGTTTTTGTGCGCAGTTTTTTTACAATGGGTTTAATCAAGCTTTATTTTCACACGTACACACAGAAAGTGATAAATACTTAAAGCCTGAACTTCGATTTCCTTATTAAAGGGTAACCACGGTTAAGTTCAGGTAAGACCCTATTATCAGCAATCTTACTTGGAATGGGCAGGCGTGAAGTGCTGTGCTGATTTGAGTGAAAGATTGCTGTACTCTGGTTTAGTTGGATGATATTTTAAGTATTGCCTCCCCCCCCCCCCCCCCCCCAGACATTTTTACAAATGTGTGTGTTTTGTTTTTTCTCTACAGGATAAAGATAACAAAGGAACCAGACTTGCTTATGTGGCACCCACAATACCATCCAGAAGACTTGCTAGTACATCAGACATTGACGAAAAAGAAAACAGGTGGGGGGAAATAAAGGCTTCTAGTTTCCAGTGATTCTAGTTTTGAAATTGGTATTCTACTGCTATATTTGTAATAGAGTAGGGCATGGGCTCTGCAGTATCTTGCATGCTTCTGTCCCCTTGTACAGCTGGCTTCCAATGCATTGAACAGCAAACAGAGTGCCACCTTGATTTATTATTCCTAAATGTATGAGTTTCCCAAATAAGACTTATTGCACTTCCACAAGCCACTTTAAAAATAAAAGTAGTCTAGGTTTGTTACTAAAAATAGCACAAAATGATTTAAAATCTCACCCAAAGGTACAAATCTTGGATCCTATTGTAATGTGTGATTCACAGGGATTCTGCTGCTAGTTTGGTACGTAGTGGGTCTTACACACGGCGAAGGTGGGATGATGACCTGAAGAACAATGAAGGATCATCTTCCCAGAACAAAATGCCAAGTTACCAGCGAAGGTAACTATACAGGCATCTAACCAAGATATTTATAATTCATCGTGCAGAGATGGTGTTATGGTAGGGTGTCCACGTAGGGTGTCCACAGCAGCACTGTGGAGCCAAGATCTCGTGGCTGTAACAATTTGTTACAAATGCAATAAGAAAATGCCAGGCGGCTGTGACAAACCAACTGATGTATTTGCGAGTTGGATCAAATGCATGCACTGCAGACAAATATGCAAAGGTCCCATAGCATGTTTAATTGAGTTTACATAGCTCAATTAATTTCTTCTGTTTTCATTAATATAGAGTCCAGTTTATTTTAAAGAAAGCATGCGTTCCAGCTTACTGCTTCAACGCTTGAGATTGAAGTTAAATCTCAATTCGTAGATGTCTTAAGATTTGTATAAAAGCTTGGCTTTCATTATATGTGCTATTACTTTTTGCATGTTGAATTTGTTTTCTCCCTTTTTTTTTGTACCCAACTTCTGTTGTCATTGAATACGTTTGGTGTTTTGTAGCCAGTATCTGCTTAAACTGTTGCCCAGTGTTATAAGGCCAAAGTAACACTTCAAGATTGAAATGCCCAAAGGCAACTGACTAGTCTTGAATTTGATGCATCAGTCTGTGCTTAAGTATTGTTGGCTGAATTTTATTTTAACATGCTCTTCTGCTTGGTGTGCATGCAGCACTTCTTACTCACTAGCAATAGGCAGAAGTAGCAGTGCGAGAGAAGTGCCAGCTAAGTCTTCATCTGCCATCAGCTTGGATCCTAATAACACTAAACCTTGGCAGCCCCCCTCGTCTCAGTACTCGTCTTACAGCATTTATAGAAGGTATTGCCCCAAGAGGGTTTTTATAAGAATGCACACAAGTCGCTTAACCCCTTGAGCCATTTAGGTGAAAAGCACACCTTTTAATAGTCGCAGACCTACACTTAATCATAAGATAATTGAAGTTAATATGACACAGACCAAAATACAGTTTTCTCATAGTTTTAACACAATCTTTATATAAAGAAAAAAAGTACTTAAGCAATTTTCAAATATTTGTTCATGATAGAAATATTGGCACCCTTGCTTTCAGTGTTCCATTTGTCCTTTTTGCTTTTATTCCTGCTTTCAGATGTTTGATAAAAATAAACCACTATATTACTTCCTATTGGTGAAATGTGAGCCCATTCTGCCTTGCTTATTTCCTTCCAATCAGACAGATTGGATACCAAATGCTTGGCTACAGCTTTTTTCAGATCAGTCCAAAGCATTTCTGTTGGATTGATCTGGTGAATTTTTTTTCCCCTTCAAAGAAAGCCATTCCAGAACATTTATTCCCCCCCCCCCCCCCCCCAATAATTCCAGAGCTGACTTGGCCGTATGCTTTGGTTCGTTGTCGTGTTGGAAGATAAACTGTCGGCCAATCAGCCTATGAACAGATGGTGTCATTGTACTTTTTGTAGAATGTTTAGATACATTCGTTTGATCTTCAATCACATCAATGTCTCCAGTTCCTGAACTGCTAAAACCACATTTTTGTATTTTGGTCTTTGTCATATTAATTAGTGGCGGCTAATGTTCACTAAATGCTTGTATTTAACATGTTTTCTAGAATTATTATATTAAGTGTAGGGTGCCAGTACTTTTGTCTGTGACCTGTATAAAATGTGTTAAATATTTTATAACATTATTGAAAATTAAGGTATTATCTTATTCTAATTGTATCCTTTGTTTATTTTGTATTTGAGTATACAGTGTCAAAGGTTTAGGCATGACTTTGTGTGCGTTCTTGTGTGAAATTTTTTTTTTTTGTGGGGGGGGGGGGGGGGGGTAAAAGATCATATTTATTTAAAACATGGGCAAATTCTGAATATCTGTTAAAGATTTGCAGTAATCCTTTAATTAGTTGTGCAATAAACACAATCCCTTGTAAGAAACATCAGCCGTGTATTCTGGTGGAGGAGGAGAAATGTTAATGTATTGTGTATAATAAGGTTCCCACAGTATCACTATTCCAGTGAACACTTTTAAACACTGACAACATTCATTTGCATATGTGTTTGCCTATCATGATATAATAATTTGACTTGGCAGAATTAAAGTAATTGATGACCCTTGAGTGGCTCCAGATATGTGACCCAGTCACTCCTCACTCATGGGGCTTGTCTAAACTGCTGATAAAACACAGAACAGACTGGCAAAAAATAACTTTTCATCCTCTTCCCCAACTTTTTGATGAACACATTTCTTACCTGTGGTTCTATACAAAAATGATTGTATTCAAAATGGTTTCAGTTTGTAAAAGTGTGTGTAAATAGAAAGGTTCAAATAAGGCTTCCTTGTGTATTGCCAGTGGATCTTTTGGGAGAAGGCAGGACGACTTTAGTTCTAGTGTTCCATCCACCACCACCTCGCCCTCATCTGTTACCTCACCCACTGGCCTACAGAGAAGTCTGCTCTTCAGCTCAAGCACTATTAGCAAAACCACCACAGCAACGGCTCCTTCAGGCTTAACAAGCAGGTATGTCAAATGTGCTTGTAGTTTAGACATTTATATTTAAATGTGAAGGAAGAAATCCCCATAATTTTGTATTGCATATATACACTGAACAAAAATATAAACGCAACATGTAAAGTGTTGTTCCCATGTTTCATGAGCTTATTTCTCTCAAATTTTGTGCACAAATTTGTTTACATCCCTGTTAGTGAGCATTTCTCCTTTGCCAAGATAATCCATCCACCTGACAGGTGTGGCATATCAAGAAGCTGATTAAACAGCATGATCATTACACAGGTGCACCTTGTGCTGGGGACAATAAAAGGCCACTAAAAAATGTGCAGTTTTGTCACACAACACAATGCCACAGATGTCTCAAGTTTTGAGAGAGCATACAATTGGCATGCTGACTGCAGGAATGTCCACCAGAGCTGTTGCCAGAGAATTGAATGTTCATTTCTCTACCATAAGCTGCCTCCAACGTCGTTTTAGAGAATTTGGCAGTACGTCAAACCGGCCGCACAACCGCAGACCACGTGTAACCACGCCAGCCCAGGGCCTCCACATCCGGCTTCTTCACCTGCGGGATTGTCTGAGACCAGCCACTCGGACAGCTGATGAATCTGTGGATTTGCACAACCGAAGAATTTCTTCACAAACTGTCAGAAACCGTCTCGGAAGCTCATCTTCGTGCTCGTCGTCCTCACCAGGGTCTTGACCTGACTGCAGTTTGGCGTCGTAACCGACTTCAGTGGGCAGATGCTCATCTTCGATGGCCACTGGCACGCTGGAGAAGTGTGCTTTTCACGGATGAATCCCGGTTTCAACTGTACCAGGCAGATGGTAGACAGCGTGTATGGCGTCGTGTGGGCGAGCGGTTTGCTGATGTCAACGTTGTGAACAGAGTGCCCCATGGTGGCGGTGGGGTTATGGTATGGGCAGGCATAAGCTATGGACAACGAACACAATTGCATTTTATCGATGGCAATTTGAATGCACACAGATACCGTGACGAGATCCTGAGGTCCATTGTCGTGCCATTCATCCGCCGCCATCACCTCATGTTTCACGTAATGCACGGCCCCATGTCGCAAGGATCTGTACACAATTCCTGGAAGCTGAAAATGTACCAGTTCTGTCATGGCCTGCATACTCACCAGACATGTCACCCATTGAGCATGTTTGGGATGCTCTGGATCGACGTGTACGACAGCGTGTTCCAGTTCCCGTCAATATCCAGCAACTTCGCACAGCCATTGAAGAGGAGTGGGACAACATTCCACAGGCCACAATCAACAGCCTGATCAACTCTATGCGAAGGAGATGTGTCGCGCTGCATGAGGCAAATGGTGGTCACACCAGATACTGACTAGTTTTCTGATCCACGCCCCTACCTTTTTTTTTTTTTTTAGGTATCTGACTAACAGATGCATATCTGTATTCCCAGTCATGTGAAATCCATAGATTAGGGCCTAATGAATTTATTTCAATTGACCGATTTCCTTATATGAACTGTAATTCAGTAAAATCTTTGTAATTGTTGCGTGTTGCGTTTATTTTTGTTCAGTGTAATTTGGTTGGTATCTACTCATGTAATTTGTGGCCTTTGTCCCTACAGCTCGAATGGACTGTGATAAACAACTGAAGTTTCAGTGAATTGTATTTTGGTTGGAAACTGCATTAACAAGTGAAGAACACCAACTGAATTAATCACACGCATAAAATGTACTCACTCTTGCCTTGTTGTAAACTTAATTTCTTGGCCACTTCACAGTAATACAATTTAGGCTTTCCATGTGTGGTGGTCGTATGTATGTGTTTTTATTTGATTTTGTCTTGCAGTACCTCAAATCGGTTGTGGTCTGATGAAAGTGCGGAAAGGGAGAAAGATTCTGGGCCAACATCCTTGGCAGTCATTCCTACCATCAATACTGCAGCTTCTACTAATACTACCACCACATCCACCACATCCACCACTGGCACTGTACCCTCAGCCGATGGCAGGGAGCGCCGCAGGTTAGTAATCCATCTGCTTCCCATGCTTTAGGAACCTAATGTAATGCTTTGGATAGCATACAAGGAAAAAAAAAACTGAGCCAGTACTTTTACCAAGCTGCTGTTGCTGCTCTGTCAAAGTTTCTTATTTGAGACAGGTACTCTCTTAATTTTTCCTGGCTTATATAAACACTGTATTCTTGACCTCTGACTTTACCCCTTGACTGCCTTCTGCAATTTTGTCCTTTTAAAGTCTAGACGTTTAATTGATTTGTTACATGACAGTCACCTAAAGTAACTGTCAGTGATTCACCTCTGTACAGTTTCATGAAATTAATAACAGTCATCTCCTGTCACGTACTTCCGTATGGTGGCATCTTCAGAATGCCACCACTAAGTGTGTAGAAGAAAATCACAACTAGTATATATCTTCTTATTTTTGTTACACATTTCTCATGTATCAAATGTTGACCAAATGCTGAAAATTGTTTAAACCTTTATTAAACGAACACAAACTGGAAAAACAAGTGGAAACTAAATCCCTTATGAACCAAAGCCAATAATTCCTTCTGTGCTGTAAATACTAGTGTGTGGTTTATTTCATCACTGATTTAATCTGGTGTAATCACTTGGTTGCCTCATATATAAATAAACTTTTTGAATGCTACCGTAATGTTACAATTATTAACTTGACATGGTGTTTAAACAAAGATTACTTCTGTATAATGTTACTGACTTAATTGTTAAACATCTTCTGAAGTATTTGATAGCTCAGTTTTAACCCTAACTAGTAATTTGTTGTGCAAAAAATAACTTAATATAAACTAAAATAGGTAATGGCCTTTTGAATAACTTAATTTCTCACTGAATCGGGCAGTTTTTTTGAGAAACAATCTGTATAAAAGAAGCCTTTGTTACTCCATAGCCATACTTGAAATAAGGATTACTGGTCTGCTGTTCACTTTCACTGAAGGATTTTTTTCTCTTGTTGCATGCCAGGCACAGATAGCGTTCCTCTTACAGCCTTGTAGATATTAAAATTAGGGGAGTAACATTAGCAAGAATTCAGTACAAACATGTTCTCCACTTGTGCTGTCTACTAGCATGTGATGTGTTGAATTCGAGGCCTGTGATGGCCAACTGTGTGACTGAGATAATGTTCCTGGCAGAACTCCAAGCTAGATATGGATCCTGAAGCTGACAAACAAAGGGGTGGAAAGTTTTTTTTATTTTTTTTATTACTTTTTAGAAAACTGTAAAATGTACTTATCAAAAGCTTACACAACCAAATGTTATGTTAGTTCAATATAGTGTATGCTGGCATATAGATAATGGCTGCACGATATGATGTTTTTAGAACACTGGATGTTGGCTTCAGGTCATGGGTAGTCTCTGATACTGGAGGCAGTAGTTCAGTGATAGTGAAGAATAGCATACCACCTAATTGACCACATGTACTGCAGTCTCCAACATAAAGTGGATTGGTTCAGCGGCATTGAATAGGACTTGTCCAAACTGCCAAATGCAAATACAATCAGACAGGTATGTTTGTGTGCGTATGCTTCTGTTACAAACTTTAAAAAAAAAAAAAAAAAAAACCCAAGCAAGTGAGAGTTCAGTTTATGATTTAATTCGCCTTTTTTTTTTTTTTTTTTAATGATAGGTCGTACCTTACTCCTGTCCGAGATGAAGAGTCGGAGTCGCAGAGGAGAGCCAGGTCCAGACAAGCGAGGCAGTCAAGAAGGTCCACTCAGGCAAGTGCTCATACGGGTGCTTCTTGTACAATTTATACTGGAAAGAAAGTGTCTTGCCACTTCAGCCCCTGCTCTGTCCTAGTACATGCACGAGGTAAAACGGAAAATGCTTCACCTGTAAACCTGTTTCTGCATTTTTAGAAAGACAAACCATAAAAATACAAATCAGCCGCTTGGCACTGGCTCTTGTGAATAAAGAAAACTTAATTTGAAGTGTGTTGGGACGTGTTGAACTGCTGAGAAGAAAAACAGCATTTTGGAATTGTAGCGTGTGTGTGTGTCTATATATATATATATATATATATATATATATATATATATATATATATATATATATATATATATATATATATATATATATATATATATATATATATATGTGTAATATATATATATATATATATATATAATGGCATCCAGTTTGAAACTGTACCTCCTGCTATACCTACTGAAGGTAGCTATAGATATAATGGAGCTAAGGACCTAAGAACTTAAAACTAAATATTTACACATGTGCACAGTTTATCTGCATGGTTGTGTACTGCCGTCTGTTACACATTTTTTGATAGCAAAGTTGGATTGAATTAAAGAGGGTGTACTTTTATTATAAACTGATTTTCATAGGAAACTGTTCTTTGGGTCAGGTTTGTTTGACATTTCACTGGAGCGTTTTAAGGGTAGCTGAACAACTTTAGCATGCAGTAATGAACCATGAAGCAAATGTCTAACCATTTGATACATGTTTGTGATTCAGCTAACTTTAAACCTTTGCAGTGCCATTGTAAAAAGAACGCTGCTCCCTCTGTGTTTTCTGATTTTATAATTCAAGATTAAAGGGTTAACCAGGGATGGTGCTATTTTGTTTAAGCATTAAGTAAAGCTAAAGAACAAAGTATTTTAAACCTGAAGATAGTTATATCAAATTTTAAAGAGGATTTTAATTTATAACTTCCACTAAACAGCATGGTACCCCCAGGGCAGTCCCCTAAGAGAGGTTTAAAAAAAGAAACCAAAGTATTTACTTGATCCTTTTGCAGGGTGTAACCCTAACTGATCTCCAAGAAGCAGAAAAGACTATTGGCCGTGGCCGTCCAATTCGAACTCGGGAAGAGGAGAAGGAAAAGGAAGAAAAAGAGAAACAAGACAAAGAAAAACAAGAGGACAAGAGAGAATCGGAGACACGAGAGGATGATTATCGACCGCGACACCGGAGCTTTGAAGAGGTACTGTATGTCTTGTCTCTGTCTAACCAGTTCTCCTATTGATGCGCATGAAGACTAAAATGAATTTTGCACTATTTTCTTGATATAATCTGTTGGTAGAAATAGATTGTGTTAGACAAGAGTGCCCTCTAGCTGTTTCATAGTAAGGCAGGGTTTATATTTAAATCTTCAGCTTTGTGTTTTTTTGTAACAATAAATATGAGGGTGTTGTAGGTTGACTTAAAATGTGATTTAATTTCCCCCCTTTTTTCCCCCCACAGACTTATCAACGTTACAGGCCAACAAGTGCTTCAACAGCAACTTCATCTTCCACTTCCAACACATCTAGCCCACTCAGTCGGCCTAACAGCCTGATAGGCATTACATCTGCATACCCCAGCTACTCTAGGACGTCAAGGGAAACTGAAAAAGGTAACATTGTAAACTAGTTACATTTCCTCATTGTCCCAAACTTTCCTCTGCGGTCTGGGTACATTGGGTTGCAGTCAGTGCAGCTGCTTTTATTAAGCAATTTTAGGTCTGTATTTTAACAGAAGCTGATAAAAAGGAGGAAGAGAAAGAAGGAGAAGATAAGTCCCAAATCAAATCAATACGTGACAGACGGAGACCCAGGGAAAAACGAAGGTCCACAGGCGTCTCCTTTTGGACACAGGATGTAAGTGTAACAAGGCAGCTTTACACAGGGTTCAGCTAGATAAATCCTCAATTTTTTGTCCCCTTGTTGTAAGAGTAAAGATTTGGAGAATAGCATGTTAAAAGATTTGTTCATTTTTTTATTTTTTATTATTTTATTTTTTTTTTAGAGTGATGAAAATTATCAGGAACTGTCAGATTCAGAAGAAGGAACAAACAGGAATGAAACCCAGGTAATTTTTTAGCTTTTGATTTACCCTAAATGTTGTGAGATTTGCATATTTCTCTCTTTTGTAGTGGTGAGCAAATTTGGTTAATTTCAAGCTTGTATTTTCCAAATCTGCTGAACCTTTTTGACAATCACAATGTCTTGCCATGTATAGTAAAAGCTATGCAGTAGCCTTCAGCCATTTATCTGACCCTTATTTAGACTATTCTGGCATATATTGTTTTTTCCTTTTGTTTTCTAATTTTGAGATGTTTGATAGGTCAGATGAAAATAACAGTTCTGTACCTAAGGGATCTCTTTCAAGCTTTGTGGAACATTCCATTACTTGTTTATGCCAGAGACCATAGCCTTTAGATTTTTAATTCATATGAGGTATGAAGTTAAATTATATATTTGTCAGACTTTTGAAGTTCATGGTACATTCCTTATAGACAGGATGTATGACTGTATATAATATGTTACCCTATTACCACCTACAGATGTGCTCAAATTTGTTGGTACCCCTCCACAAAAAACGAAGAATGCACAATTTTCTCTGAAATAACTTGAAACTGGCAAAAGTAATTGGCATCCACCATTGTTTATTCCATATTTAATAGAAATCAGACTTTGCTTTTGATTTTTTATTCAACATAATAAATGTAAATAATAAAACAAATGAAAATAGTATGAACAAAATTGATGGGACCGCTAACCTAATATTTTGTTGCACAACCTTTAGAGGCAATCACTGCAATCAAACGTTTTCTGTAGCTCTCAATGAGACTTCTGCACCTGTTAACAGGTAGTTTGGCCCACTCTTCCTGAGCAAACTGCTCCAGCTGTCTCAGGTTTGATGGGTGCCTTCTCCAGACTGCAAGTTTCAGCTCTTTCCATAGATGTTCGATAGGATTCAGATCAGGACTCATAGAAGGCCACTTCAGAATAGTCCAATGTTTTGTTCTTATCCATTCTTGGGTGCTTTTAGCTGTGTGTTTTGGGTCATTATCCTGTTGGAGGACCCATGACCTGCGACTGAGACAGAGCTTTCTGACACTGGGCAGTACGTTTCGCTCCAGAATGCCTTGATAGTCTTGAGATTTCATTGTGCCCTGCACAGATTCAAGGCACCCTGTGCCGGGCGCAGCAAAGCAGCCCCAAAACATAACCGAGCCTCCTCCATGTTTCACTGTAGGTATGGTGTTCTTTTCTTTGAAAGCTTCATTTTTTCATCTGTGAACATAGAGCTGATGTGACTTGCCAAAAAGCTCCAGTTTTGACTCCTCTGTCCAAAGGACATTCTCCCAGAAGGATTGTGGCTTGTCAATATGCATTTTAGCAAATTCCAGTCTGGCTTTTTTATGTTTTTCTTTCAAAAGTGGAGTCCTCCTGGGTCTTCCATGGAGCCCACTTTCCCTCAAAAAGCGACGGATGGTGCGATCAGAAACTGACGTACCTTCACCTTGGAGTTCAGCTTGTATCTCTTTGGCAGTTACCCTTGGTTCTTTTTCTACCATTCGCACTATCCTTCTGTTCACTCTGGGGTCGATTTTCCTCTTGCGGCCGTGCCCAGGGAGGTTGGCTACAGTTCCATGGACCTTAAACTTAATATTTGCAACTGTTGTCACAGGAACATCAAGCTGCTTGGAGATGGTCTTGTAGCCTTTACCTTTACCATGCTTGTCTATTATTTTCTCTCTGATCTCCTCAGACAACTCTCTCCTTTGCTTTCTCTGGTCCATGGTCAGTGTGGTGCACACAATGATACCAAACAGCACAGCGACTACTTTTCTCCATTTAAATAGGCTGAATGACTGATTACAAGATTGGAGACGTGTGATACTAATTAAAGAAACGAATTGGTTTGAAATATCACTATAATCCAATTATTTATTATCTTTTCTAAGGGGTACCAACAAATGTGTCCAGGCCATTTTAGAATATCTTTATAGAATAAGCAATAATTCATCTCTTTTCACAGCTTTTTTGCTTTATTCTATGACATACCAAAGGCTTGCAAGTATACACGATAAAATAGCTTTTAATTTCATCACTTTTCAGGAGGAATGAAGTATTATTTCAATGAGCTGTAAGGGTACCAACGTCTGTATATCCAATAACTTGACAATATTTTGGGCTAGTCATGTGACCTCAGTCTTTGGTCTGGTTGGAAGTTGTCATTGTTAGTCACCCACTAGGGGGCGCTGCAATCTGTTTTGTCCATATTTGAGCAGCTTGAAACTTTTTTTCATTCAGAATGAATGGGAATATGTTATGAATATTTAGTGTACATACATTTGGTTAGCCTGATTTCTTTAATGTGTGTCTTCTGTTGAAAGTGAAGTGTCTTCCCATTTGACACACACATACCACAGAGACATACACGTACAACAATGACTTGATTCTTATTATAATTATAAAACTGTTATAAAACAGTTTTCTACACTTGCTTTCTACATGCTAATCGGCTGTTGAGGTGTGTGGGTTTTTTTAAAAACGTTTTTATAAATGGGACAAGGGTGGTGTCCACGTGAATTGAGTAATCATTTCCGGTGTTTATTGGCTTTACATGGATTTCATTTTCTTTGTATTGGGGGGTGTTTCATCAGTTAAAACCAAACATCAGAAGCACTATGCATCCCATACATGTTGGTAATGAAGTCACTTGGCCACATTGTGCAGCAGCCTTTTGAAAATGAATTGAAATAAAGGTCGCCCGTTGAAATGTTTCATTGCTTTTATAAGAATTTATTTTTTCAGCAAACATCAGGGCAAAGTGGCCAATTGATTTTATAACCACCCCTTGTAATGTATTCACTCCTCCTGTATGGAATACCAAGATCTTCTGTGTTGAATTTGAAGACCCTTGTTTCTTTTGATGGTATTGGAAGTTCTCTTTCCAAAAAAATGTCCACATTTGCTACTATAAAAACAATGTGCAAAAGTGAGACCAAGAACAACCGTCCGATTCCATACAATTCCTTTTTATGGCGAGAAATGTTTACACAACCCAAGTTAAGGTTTGTAGAAATTGGCAAGCAGATGTAAAAATGCTGGCAAGCATTCTTTTAAAATTTTCCCTGACTGGATTCCAGATGGTTTTCTGCAGTGGGTGCAAAAGTAATCCGGATGAAACAAACCAGCAGATATTTTGAACTGTGTGTATTTTTCATAAATATGTTAAGATAGGTTTCCATATAAGGAGCAATTTGAAATAAATGTAATAAATTTACTGTGTTAACCTTTTGCAAGCTTCCCCAACCCTAAGCTGAAGTGATGTTAAATCCAAGGTTTGGCAGCTGGAGCAGTGAGCTCCGAAAGGCTGCACACAGCAGCGGTGAGTCACTGACAGTTTTGGCAGACACTCAAGAATGTAAAACACAAGGGTCGAGGCGGGTAGAGGGGTCAAGCGCAAGGCAAAAGAAGCCTCTGAATGAAGTCTGATTGTGGGGAGAGGGGGGGGGGGGGGGGGGGGGGGATATCTGATACGTGACCTGTAGTTTTTAGAGTTTTTTTACCTCCACAGATGGAAAGTGTCTTGGGTCTGTCTTAGAGTATTCTTTGAATGAAACAATGTGAGACAGCGTCAATGTGTCCTTTGCTACTTTAAAACACCTATAGTGTCATGTCTGACAGGAAATATCAGCAGTGCACTAAGCAGGCTTTTGATTCTGAGCTGATATGTCAGGTTCTCTTGGCAATGGGTAACTTGGAATGCATTAGCAATGTTCAGATTGTTGTGGGATATGTACTATGTAAATGGAAACACCTATTTTTTTTCCTTTTTTTTTTTTTTTTCTTTTTAAATTTAGTCGTTGCCAATTAGTTATTAGTTTTCATTATTTTCTCCCCAATTTGAAATGCCCAATTATTTTTAGGCTCAGCTCACCGCTACCACCCCTGCGCTGACTCTGGAGGGGCGAAGATGAACACATGCTGTCTTCCGACGCGTGTGCCGTCAGCCGCCCGCTTCTTTACACACAGCGAACTCACCGTGCAGCCGCCTCAGAGCTACAGCGTCGGAGGACAACGCAGCTCTGGGCAGCTTACAGGCAAGCCCACAGGCGCCCGGCCACACTACAGGGGTCGCTGCTGCACGGTGAGCTGAGGACACCCTGGCCGACCTAACCCTCCCTCCCCTGGGCGACGCTCGGCCAATTGAGCGCCGCCCCCTGGAAGCTCCCGTCCACTGTCGGCTGTGGAATAGCCTGGACTTGAACCGGCGACGTCCAGGCTATAGAGCGCATCCTGCACTCCAGCGAGTGCTTTTACTGGATGCGCCACTCGGGGGGGGGGGGGGGGGGGGGGGGGGGGGGGCACTATTTAAATTGGGCCAAATCAATTTGTATAGGCAGAGACCTAAATGCGCAATAGAGGGTCCTAGATGACAAAAGCAAGTCAAATCACAATACACCGTTCTCAGGGGGAGGGTGCTCAAATTGGTTTACATGTACATTATAATTATAATATGAAAACAGAACTTCTATAATTTGACTACTGTATATTGGATTTGCATTTCATTTTTTTTTTTTTTTTTTATTGCAGAGCGACAGACTTTCAAGGTATGTAATTATTTTTCAAAAGTGTTTTATCATGAACAGTTTTAAATAGTGTCAACTTTTTGCAAATGGTGTCCTAAGAACTTTTTTGCAAACTTGCCTGATCCTAGGTATGACTCTGGATTGTCTAGCACGGCTATTGATCGTTATGACCATCTTATTGGTCGCAGCAACAGTGAAGGTAGAAAACCATATTCTAGCAGGCTGGAAAGAGAAGATACAGCCGACTACAAAAAGGTATTTACAGCAGTCATTTTTCTTGACCCCTTTTTTTGTGTTTAAACCTATTTTGCATATTGGGATGTGATGCATTTCTAAATCCAGATTATTAATGAAACAATATTCAGTTTGTCAGCAGTTTTTGGTGCATATTACAATTTAAATACTGTAAGATAACTTTTAAAATTTTTCTACTAGCTTTACGAACAGATTCTAGGTGAAAATGAGAAACTGAAGGCACAATTACGCGACACAGACTTGCAGCTAGCAGACTTGAAATTACAATTGGAGAAGACAACACAGGTTTGAAATGTTTCATATCTGTCAAAGTCCTGTAGACAAACATTTTGGTTACTGTCTTAATCGGTGTATTGGGGATGAAGACATTGTCGAGAGGGCTTGTTCTCAATTTGATAGTTTGAGTTAAACGTGCAGTTTAGGGTGGCATAGCAGATACTGCTTTTTTGTTTGTGGTTTTAAAAATCATAGAAGTGAAAAAATAATCCTAAGCAAATAAAAATAGACCAATGGTTCAATTACATATGTCTACTAGACTTTTCTTATGGCCTTTCTTATGGTGTGTTTTAGTGCATGGTTTTGTTTTTTTAAATGTATAGACATCAGGGTGAAATTACAGACACAACAGACCCCCAGTAGACCAAGAAAAATGACAAGGAGCTGGTAGTGGTAATTCCAATGTACCTCCTGTTCAGCCTGTTTGGGAGAGGGTTTGAATTATTCATCCTACTTCTCTATGCGATGCAAACTGTTTTTGGTCAGTACGCTATAGAGTACAGCCACCTTTTTTTATTTTATTTATTTTTGCTTGCTTGAGAACCACATTAGAGTTAATATTTAATTTGAGCAATATCGAATAATCTTTTTTTTGCTTTGTTTTTTCAGAGACAAGAACGGTTTGCTGACAGGTCGCTGTTGGAAATGGAAAAAAGGGTAAAGACTTTGTGTGGCTCTCTGTTTTTTGGATAGTTTGAAATGGAAGCCTTTTTTTCTGGTTATACAGACAGTGGGGTTATACAAGTCATGAGAAATGGTGCTTTTGGGTCTTTTTGTATTTGGATTTAATTGTCCAAGGACATGCTGAACATGTTCCTTTGCCAGACAGGAAATATCCAGATAGACTGCTGTAGAATTTCTACTTGGCGTATTGACAAATGTAGCACTTGTATAGTGCAGCTTCATTGGGTGGTATTGAGGTAGGTTGTCTAGTTTACACAAATATTATTCAAGATATCCACCAATTTTGTGTTACATTTTTATCCTTGTTATTTATAATGCATTTATTATTAAGTATTGCAAATAACTAATCTTTTTTTGTTTTTCTAAACTGAAAACGTTTCCACATGGTTTATATCTAAAGGTGACAAGCAAGAGCTATTCTCTGCTGGGTGGTATGGTCTAACCTGTATTTTTGCAGTACATTGCTCCTGCTGCTTGCTGTATATTCACTAGCTATATTAGCTGGGAAACTACACTGCAGAACCACTAGCTGTTTTGTTTCACTGGTCTGTTCATAAACTCTACAGTCAGGATATGGGAACCTTTCACATTACAAAGATTTTTTGACAATTTTTATAATGAATGTGATTCTCAAGTGTAACTCCAGTGTTATATAAGAGCATTATGCTGTGAATCACCCCTTCATAAAAAAAAAAATCTCTGCAGGATTGCATGTGCTTTTTTAAATTACGAAAAAAACAAAACAAAAAATAAAAAACACTCCACCCTTCTTACATGCCACTATCAATTGATTTAAAAAAAAAAACGATGAAATAAATGATTACTTGCTGACCACTTTAATGGGTGTTTGAGGATGGAGTGTAATGTGCTTCTTAACCCACTTCGATAGTTAGCATGACTACACAGTAGTCTTGCACGTTATACTAAAGGCTTAATATGTAAGATATACTATGCAATGTTTGTACTTTAGTAAACAATTTACTGTGGAGAACAACTTCCTTTTCCAGAGTGTTTTATATGTATAATGTTTAATTTATTTCAATAGCTTTTCAATAGTGTTAATTTGGTTGATTTTTGTAGAAAAATACATTTGATACAGACTTGTATATGTGTCGGTTTGCTTGAAATGCTCCACGTGATCTGCTTGTGTGTGTTAAGTGATGTGTGTGTTTTGTTTTTTTTTGTAATAGTTCACAAATATCACTGTAAATGTACACTGCTTAATTAAGATTTAAACAAATTCTGCTGGGCCCATGATCTGTTTTTTAAAATACCTTTTTGTTCTGTTAAAACAGGAAAGGCGGGTTCTCGAAAGGAGGATAGCTGAGATGGAAGAAGAACTAAAGGTACTTGTCTCAAGATTTCTGTTTTGACTGTCTGGGGAAAATTGCACACAAGAACTGATATGGTGATGTGTCTCTAAATGTAATTCTATAGGAAACCTATTTAATCTCAAGTATTTGATATCTGTTGCACTGGGTCAAGTTAATTTAGCTTAATAGTCTATACATTTTTCCAATCGGATATTCTATTATGCTCGATCACTGGGAACTTAACTATTGCAGACAGATAGATACGTTAGGGTATTGTGGCAATTCGGATACACTGAACTGCATTGATTTGATAGCCTGTATAATACGTGCTTGTGTAGATGTGCTGTGGTTTATACAGTTTTAAGAACGCTTCCTTTCCAAAGATATTTCCATCAGTAAAATCAATACAAGACAAAAAAGGTCCAAATCTGAGTGTCAGATTTTGATCTTGGCATTCTAGAAGTCACTTTTTTTCATGTAATTTTGGCCTGGAAAATGTCTGCACAAGATGGCATACTGACAGAATAATTATTACTTAATGGATTTCTCTACATTCATTTATGCTGATGTATTTTTTGTTCTCAAACATTTTAACTATTAAATATTTAAACATAGGCAAATGTATCCGAGTAGTCCCCATTAGGGGTGTGCATATTTTCTGAGTAATTCCCAATTATTAAAGGAAACCAAACAAGCCTATTGATTTAAAAAATGTTGCAGCATTTTTTAATTAAACATTTTGCTGCATGTTTTAGTCAAGTCTATTCCAAGGTTACATCTTTCCCAGGACTACAACCCCACAATTCACTGCAGAGATTGGGCATTTCTAAGGATAAAATCTAAGTAGATTTATATCAAAGATAAAATAGAAGTGGTTTTAGTTAGTTGGATCTCGGCAGGTTTTATATGTACACACACACAGTTGTAGTCAAAAGTTCACATACCCCAATGGAAATTTATGATTTCTAGAAATTTCTCAAAGAATTTTAGGAAAAAATCTTTTGTAGCAAAAGTTGCTTTTGTGGATGAGTAAAAAACATTAAGAAATAGAGGTCTACATTTATTTCAGCATGTTTTTTTTTTTTTTTTTTACAAAACTCAAAAAATGCCAATTCAGAAGTATTCATACCCTTTGATGCTATGATAGTATTGTCTACACCAAGAACAAGTAGAAGAATTAATAACATTCCGAGATTGACTGCCAAAGATATTAAAAGTGAATTGGCTGCAAGTAGGACTGGGGTTTCCATTTCAACCGTAGGTTGAGTATTGCATGGTGAAGGTCTCGGTGGTCTCTGGTCTCAGACCAAGGAAAAAGCCACTCTTAGGAAAATGTCACAAGGACAATCGCTTAAAGTTTGCAAAACAGCATTTGAATGATGGATATGCGTTCTGGTCAAAGGTTTTGTGGAGTGATGGAACAGAAAGAGCTGTTTGGTTACGCTGATAGTCGTTGCGTTTGGAGAAAGTCTGGTGAGGTGTACAAAGAAAAAAAACACCATACCTACCTGGAGGTGGTAATATCCTTCTATGGGGCTATTTTTCCCTCTCATGACACAGGAAATTTAGTTCCAATACATAGTAAAATGCGTTCCATAGTATACCAAAAGATATTGGCCAAACATCTGAAGCCCTCCACTACAAAACTTGGTTTAAACGCAACTGGCCGGTCCAACACGACAACGAGCCAAAGCACACATCAAAATCTACTTCAGAATGGTTAAAGAAGAATAAAATCAAGGTTCTGGAATGGCCTAGTCAAAGTCCCGATCTAAATCTGATTGAGAATCTTTGGTATGAATGAGTTGAAGAAGGCTGTGTACAAGGGAAGTCCACAAAAACAAAACTTTTGCTACAAAAGATTTTCCCTGTAATTTATTTTTTGAAAAATTTCTAGAAATTATAAAGATTCTGTTGATTCTGTGTGTTTTTATATAATATATCTATATATATATATATATATATATATATATATATCACATCACAGAGATCTTTTTCATTTGCCAAAAAACTGTCACACAAATTGTGGTGAGACAGTAAATAAGTGCAAGGTATTTGTCATTTTGTAGCGAATACGAACATCTCTTTTGTATCCGAATACACGTCAAAAAATATTTGTTCGGATATTTGTCCCAGCACTGATATATAATGCACACCAGTAGTTACCATGTAAAAGTCCACCTGTATACAAGAGGTCTTTTGAGGTAGATTGAAAGTTTTCACATTCCTAAAACTAGACATGCAACTATTTGATTTGTCTGTGGTGCATACATGATTACTGCTTGGCATTACATAAGTGCAGTAAGTGAAATTAATTATACCGACTTTTTTGGAAGATGGTTCTGTTGCTGTAACTTCTTTTGCTCTTTGGCCCCTAGTCTCTGGAACTCCCTTCCAACAGCTATCAGGGACTCGGTCTGTCTAAGTCGCACCTCATTTTTATACATTGGCTTACTGCAATGCATAGTTTTTATTGTATTGTGTTTATATATATATATATATATATATATATATATATATAATATTTTAATGTAAAGCACTTTGGGATATTTAATGAAAGGTGCTATACAAAATGTGGTATTATTATTATTATTATTATTACTAAATTCAATAGTAAGCATATCGCTATGTGTAAAAGCAGCATATCCCACAGAAGCAGCAGATATTGTTCATATGTGGGATGTAATGTGGAAATTTGATATTGTTGTAATTGTATACCAAAAATGCAGTAAGGTTCAGACTTTAGAAGTTTTGCAAGTATGTTAAAATTAATAAGGCTGACCTATTTCATGAGTGTTGTGCACACTAATAATTGAAATTACAAAATGCCTTCTTGACAAAGACTTGGTAACACTTTGTAGCAAAAAGTTGACAGACTTCAAATTATTTTCAAAACATTCAGCCCTTTCAGTTCTTGCAAACCACTGAGAATGCAAAAGAACTTTTCTTCTTATGGGTGTCATTTTTTCAGTGTACTTTTTTTGATCTGCAAATTGGAAGACACTAAGTTTGATCTGCTGTTCTCCATCAGTTTTGTTTTTGTTGCTCTTGCGCTCAACATAAGCCACACATCAAACTGGAGACATTTGTGTTTAACCCATCTGAATTTGTATGCTTGTCCTTTCCTAATCTCTTCCTTTTTTCCATACCCGAATCTCCTTTTCCCCCTTTTTTTTTTTTTTTTCTTCAATTCTATTGTTCTTGTGTTCTGATTTCCTGCAGAACCTACGTCAAGTAAAGCAGATTCAGACTCTGAGGCAGTTAAATGAGAGATTGGTCGCTGAGAATAGGGCTCTGACCAGAGTGGTGGCAAAGCTTTCAGAGTCCTGTAGTCAGCTGCAGGCTGTGGACTTGTAGCTCCCCCTCCCATTCTTCATTACCTCTACCCCGCCATAGCCAGGCAGGTGCCAAACTTCAGCCGTCTTCCTGGTGTAGATATTCGTGGTGTTATTTGTGTGCCTGGAGACTTATTTTTTTATTTTTTTTATTTATATTGTCAAATTGCTTGGTCTGGCTTCTTGCATGATGTTGCTGTCTGTGGCAAGAACGGTCTTTTTCATGATTTCACATTATTTATTGCTCTTGCTATTTATTCTGTTTTGTATTTCTACACTGTGTACCTTTATTGCAATATGTGGTTTTACATTCAGGATCCCGTAAGGATAGTTTTTGAAAGGTAATGTTCTGTAATGGAAATATGTGGTTAGGTAGAAATTGGCTATTGGGCCATCACAGTTTTGCATGGCTTGAATTCTCACTGAAAAATTGCTGTGTTTGCTTTGGGAAGGCAGTTTGGAGATGTAAGAACAAGCATGTCTCTACCAGTGTAATCCACTTGGCAAATATTTGTAGCCTGAATTTATTTATTTTTTTCCTGTTTGGTTGTCTAAGGTGTTTGGTAGACAGTTAGTTATTTCCTGTAGTTCACACATCATAATACAGTTGTTACATGATTGTAATATATTTTGTAACACAATTGGATATTTTCATCAGTCCATTATAGAATAACACCGTGTAACATTATTATTATTATTATTATTTTTTTTTGGTTCCTGGGTAGTAAGTGTTATTTCCTAATTGCTTATGCCTCAAAAGTATAGAAAATGGCTATTATTCCCCACAAACTTTGCTTTTGTGACCAGGACAGTGATATTTTGAAATTTACCTATTTTCCAGAATATTCCAGATAGATTCAGTGCTGAGTAAACTTGGAGTAACTTCTAGAACTTTCCAGTAATATAAATAGTAGTATAAATACAGGGGCCTTAAGCCCACCAGTTCAGTTTAGTTCCAGCTGCCTAAGTGGATACATATCTGCATTTTTCTGAGATGGCATCAAGGTCATAGGAGACTTCAAAATGGTGGCATTCCTGATGGATCTCCAAGGCGGTTTTACCAAGTTTCCCTGCTATCTTTGCCTTTGGGGCAGCAGGGACACCAAGGCGCACTACCACAGGCGGGACTGGCCACAGCGGACTGAGTTCTCTGTGGGGAGGAACAACGTCAAGTGGGAGCCACTGAAACAATTTGTCAGAGCTCTAGATAAGGAGTCGGCAGCCTTCAAGTACCTTCAAGACTTCTTCCCTAAGCTGTCTGAGGCAAAGGTCAAAGCCGATGTCTTAGTCGGACCACAGATAAAGAAGATCCTGGAGTGCAATGAATTCCCCAAGAAGCTCACTAGTAAGGAGAAAGCGGCTTGGAACAGCTTTGTCGCAGTGGTTCGGGGCTTCTTAGGCAATCACAAGGCCGAAAACTATGTGGAGCTGGTTGAGACTCTGGTGAAGAACTACGGCACAATGGGCTGTAGGATGTCCCTCCAAGTCCATATCCTTGATGCTAATCTTGATAAATTCAAGGAGAACATAGGAGCGTACTCGGAGGAGCAAGGCGAGCGCTTCCACCAGGATATACTGGACTTTGAACGTCGCTACCAAGGACAGTATAACGAGAACATGATGGGAGACTACATTTGGGGGCTGATTCATGAAAGTGATTTACAGTATAATCGTAAATCTCGAAAAACTACTTGCTTCTAAATCTTTTGTAGTCATTTTTGTATTACTTTAGTATAAATACATATGTTGTATATGTTGTTTTTTTCTGACTTTGTGAACGAAAAGACACAAATTCGCCCGTTTTCTCATTGGAAATAGGTAAATTTCAAAATATCACTGTCCTGGTCACAAAAGCAAAGTTTGTGGGGAATAATAGCCATTTTCTATACTTTTGAGGCATAAGCAATTAGGAAATAACACTTTAATACCCAGGAACAAAAATTGTGTTACATAGTGTAATCAGTTCATCAAGTGGAATTATTGACATGCAGTATCCGTTGAGCAGTTTCTCTAAATATCTTATTTAAGGCACTTTTTGTGCATTGCATTGAAAAACAATGTGCTTCAACTTGAAATATATTATTTTATTAAAATAGACCAATATTTATGGTGGGGGCACTTGGTCTGCATGGGTCTTGCAGCTTTGATATTGTTTGGTGAAGCAGGGTATTCACATAGCTTTTGTATTTGAAAATACCTGGGATAAATAGATCTTTGGGATTAATTTCTTGTATCAGGGAGCTTTTTTATAAAAGGTGTTCAGAATTGATGTTCCTATTGGTCCAACAAATCTGAAGTAGTGTGCCGGTACTACACCAAAATAAAGTGGAATACTGACAAAATAATTGGCACTTAATGGTTCTTCTCTATTTATGCCACACCACAAGTCTGTTCATGTTTCAATTAGCATTTCAATGCTTCTGTAAATGGGAACTGAAAGAATAACGTAATAACCAGATTATTGCAATAACCTGACGTGGAGTGCACTGTAGTTGGGTGACTTCTTCTAAATGGCCTGTTTATGTACTAGCTGTTGAAAGGCTTTTCATTTTATATATGTATTTATTTTTCAGATGCTACCAGACTTGAAAGCAGACAACCAGAGACTAAAGGATGAAAATGGAGCCTTGATTAGAGTCATAAGCAAACTTTCCAAGTAAACCAGTTTCTGCAGCAGCACAACTAATGGTATTGCACAGTAATATTAATTGCAACAGACATCAGCTACAAGGCTAAGATCTCCTTTTCTTCCATCTGCAGAAGCACCTGCCCCACATCCCATCCTATTTTATCATCCATTAACCCTAACTAGGTTATTTTACTGAAACCTGCGGCTGCTGACAAGACTGAGTTTACAGTGAGAAAACATTACAAGAAAAATTAAGGCCAGGGACGCCTCGAATATTTAACCAATAAGCCTTAGTTGTACATAAACACTTGCATCAAGCGCTCTCAGCTGTCACAGAAGAAGAGTTACTCAACACAAGATTAACTGTGCCACAGAGCTTGCATATTTTTCTGTTTGTGTTTTTTTCATCACCTGCTTAGAGGTGTTGTGTGCTGTGCTGTTCTTCTAACCACCCATGTGCCAGAGGTATTTCCCTAGTTGCTCAGTGTTCACTCAACTGTCCAGTCTGGAGAGCCCAAATAATGGAGGTTACTGCAAGGGTTGGTTATGTTTTTTAAACAGAGGAAACCATTTGTCTCGCCATATTGAACTGGTGGACTTGGTGGAACATGAGCTTTCACTGTGTGCAATATGCATTTATTTCTTATAAAATGCTTTAATGAGTCCATTAAAAGTAGAATTATTTTGATTTATTTTCTGCCTTCACCATTTTTTTTTTAGTTTGTAGCGTAATTTTTGGATTATATATTGTAATCTTCACTTCATTTTAGCCGGTACTGAGTGATGCTGTATATATGTACTGTTTGAGTTTCAGACCACCACATGGCATGCATTATGCTTCCCTATTTACAAAAATAAAGTCTGTTACTATTAAATGTACAACTGCAGAAATAGTGTGTTTTTAACTAATTTCAATTATTTTATAATATAAATATTGGATATCATAGAGCTTATTTAAAGATAGCCTACAGATTTTTTTTTTTTTTAAGTGTTCACAATAATAAATGTGTGAAAGGGTAATAATAATTGCTTCACTACATTTCACACAGTGTATCTTTGGAAGAGTGCTGTTTTTTAATCTGAAGTACTAGCCAAAGCATCACAGTGTTGGGTATTCCTAACCCCATCCTTTCACTTTACTGTCTACATGCACTGTGTAAATGCCATGTGAAGAGTATCATGTCGGAACATATATTTATGCATTTCGGTGGTCTTTTCAATTAGCTATAGTGAATGAGACCAATTGTCAGCAGCATTTTTTTCTTTTTTCTTTTTTTTTCCCCAGTCATGGCATGTAAACAGAAGTGTGACTTCATACTGGCACACATTGTGCTGTAACCTAAAACCACTGAAGAGATCAACCATTAAAAGAAATTGTACATTGTAAGGCTTGCGGTAGCTATTGTATTATCATTGATTATATTGTATACTATATTAAATGTGAATTTATACCCCCTTCATAAAAAGCAAAACAAGGTCTTGGTGTTTATTACCTATTTTTAGTTTTAAACCTGGGCAAGTGTCCCTCTGTCTGTCTTATTTGGTGATTGGTTTTGTGTAGGTGTGAGGCCATGCTCTTGCTACCATGCTCAGGATTTTTGATTTCAAAGGTACAAGGAGAGTTTGAAGTCCCTCATATGGATTGATCTTGTGTGACTGGTTGATTTATGATGATCCAAATGTTCACTGAGCAATTGGGTATTGCTAAAAGAGTAGAAGTTTGAATGATAGTGAACAATGGGTTAACTGGTTACTCTCACTGTGAGAATTACTAAAACCTTACAGATTTTGTTAGTTTTGGGTGCATGTGCAGATTTATCAAAGCTAATTGTTTCTAATATTTTAGTGTTTTATATTTAGGTTATTTATTCTTTATCTGAGAGTGAAGTGGCTACAGTGCTATGATTTTATTGGTGGTATCGAGCAGACCTTGTATCCGCATGAAACTAGTTGCTGAAACTCAGTTATTTTGAAAAATGTATTTTGACATACACAAATAAAAACAAATAAAGTTACATTTAACGTGTCTTGTTGTGTTAAAGCTAGACTTCTAATAATCTTGCACATGTACAATGTTATGTTTTCTAACTTGTCTAAGCCAGGTATACATTTAAGAATAGCTACAGTAAGTAAATGGTAATATGATGTGTAAGGCACTTTTTTATGTTGAATGTGATTAATATATGGTGACTTACAAATGTGTCCCATTGAAGGGCCATTGTGCAAATCAATGTTGAAAAGGTTTAAGTAAAACCATTTCTGTTTTAAAAGGAAGGTTTAAGGTATTGTTAATAATATCCTTTGGTTTCTGATTTATTCTGCTGTGAATTAAACCAGAGACATTTGCTATACCAGAATTTTGACTTTTACCGGTATTCCATCTGCAGGTAGGAAGGACTTGGTCTTGAAATACAAACCAAGTGCTTCTTTCTTCTTGGTGGGATATTTACCAGTAGGTAGAGTCCTGGAAAACACAAGCTACGTGTCTCTTCTGCTCATTCATTTGAAGTGTGCATTTCTATTTGTCAAGTATTTGTGTTTGGAAGTGCCAGAAGTGTATTAAAAAAAGCCCTGCAACACTTAACAATTTCTGTCCACGTTACTTGTAACAAAGATCTTGTCAGAGCAAAGAGCATTTTTATTAGGAATATATAATGCATGCCATGTGGAGCTACCCATGCAACCTCTGGAATTAATCTGTTAGAAGAACTTGTTTTAATTCGGCCAACTCTTCTAATTGCAATGAGACCAAATCCTGAACCTCGGAAAAGAACAATATGCAGTATAGAATAAGAACAATGTTGCACGCAGCGAGTGTTGAGATGAACAAGCCAGCAGTTACTTAGCATTTCAGAAGAATGGGTATGGTACTAATAAAGCATCCTTGCAGGGAGTACCACATGTATTTATTTACTTCTTAACTTGCCACCACTCTTTCTACACTTCCTGTGGGTCAGCAATGCTACAGTAACTGTCTTGTATTGTGCATTATAAATATGTATTAAATGAACTTGTATAAATACTACAGAGTACCGTGTGGTAACAAAGTGGCCAACTTCCCTCCTGGAATCTGTTGTGACCTCAGCTCCCATCCCCTTGTGCTGTAAAAATAGAGCCGTGCTTGTATCTGGGATAGAACATGTTGGATTGTTCCTGTAACTTTGGAGAGAGACGTTGGATGTCGGGCAGTTTACTCGGCCAGCTGAAGGACAGGAACGCCGAAGAGCCTTGCACGTTTTGTACACAGCTGTATTTTATATTTTGTTATGTTCTGAACTGGGCACCACACACACAAATATTAATTTTTTGTTTAGCTATAATCTGTGTTAAATTTGATTATGTATGTCACTCACATTTAACCGTTTTTAACAACACATACCTGACACAAAATAAAATGCATGCAAAACTACATATTTATGCTGCTATCATCAACTGAGCGATTTTAATTTAGTGTTTTATGTATGAACTGTGTATTTTTGCGTGTACAGCTATGGCCAAAAGTTTTGCATCACCCTATAGAATGAACTAATTTTGCTTCATAATCAAATGAAACCTGCTGAATAATGTTGTGTTAACATTAAATTTAATTTTTAAAAAAAAATTTGGGTGAAGTATATGGAAAACTACAAATTGAAAAATGTGACATTTTAAAATCGAACATGAAATACTATACTACTATTATGGCTTCCGGTAGACTTTTGTGATCTCATTTTGTAGTTTCTTTGATTACATGATAAATAAAAGATCTAAGTTGTTTATCTTTTTATTATCTCAAACCTAAAATTGTAGGTGATGCAAAACGTTTGCCCATAGCTGTATATGTTGAGAAGTACACTGAAACCTGTCTAATCCGGCATTGATTAAAGGACTGGAAATTTAGGCAGAATTACACAGTATGCTGGATTAGTGGTATTGCAAAATGTACTGTACCAAAATATATTTTAAAAACTCACAGTACATGGTATGACCTGTAATTCAAGGTTTATATTAATTTACTTTCTCCGTTGTGTAAACCAGGATTTTACTGTAGATGTACCATATGTGCCGGACGTGCTTATTTACACAACATACTTGACTGTAAATTTAGATAAGAAAATCACATGACTTGGTGTTGGACTGCACAGCCAGATTTACATTGGTTTTAGGCAGACAAGTCTTGCAGATCATGTCGGATTCCAGAATAGACAGGTTCTGGATTGTAGAGGGTATTGCTCCATTATTCCATTATTTGGCTGGAAACCAAAAATGATGCCCAATTATACAGCATTCTGGTCTGTACAGTGGCTGGATTGGACAGGTTTCACTGTAGTAGTTATAATAGGCCTCAGGACTATGCTTTGCTATTGATTACAAACACACAAGGGGATTCATAAACTACACCCCATGTGAACATTACAAATCATGTTTAAAATGAGCTGTGCCATTGGTCGGGTCAGTCATTAAATTGTCCTGTACCTCGGCTACAAGTAATTTCCCCCAGGATTTGTAACTGAGTGTAAACAGACTTCTACATTTCTGGGTATATGTAATAGAATATTAGCTATACACATGTGAAAGTAAATTGTACAGATACCTCTTTTTGCCTGCCAAACACAAGCAACAGATGTTATCAAGCCCCTAAACTCGATGGGATTGTCCAGCCTGGTGACCAATAGAGTGGCTGAAGTCCAAAAAATAGACAATCCCCTTTCCTTCCTAAACCAGCAGTGCACAAAGATCAGCCACTCTCGTGGAGGTTCCACAGCCAAGATCAGCAAACCCAGTGGCAACTGGATTCACATTGCTCTCGACTCTAAGCAGCAGTACTACCCAGAAATAAATATGTATTTGACAACACCAGGCTAACATGTTAATATCCCTAGTGTATTAAGTACACCTTTAATGTATAAAGTATGTACTGGTAATTGTCCAGATATGTTGCATTTATTTACCTTTTCAAGTAATAAGTTCATTGTGTTTCTAAACTTCTAGTTACAGATGTGCTATCATAAACACACATTAAACATCATAATGCATGATGTATTTTATTTCATGTGAGTGGTTTTAACGGTGTATATCACTGCACCAATGTGGCCCTTTATTGATTTCTGTAACCGCTTGTTTCACAAACCCCAATTGGCACTAAGCTCAGGCTATTTTACCCAAAGTAACATTAGGTTGTCCAGGATTAGTGATAATCGGGGTCTGTGAATATTAACCTTTTGCCCCAAACAGTTTTTCAGGTGTTGCCCTCATCCAAGCATTTGTTCCACAAATATAGTACTAGTTAAACCTGATCTCTGCAGTATTTTTTATAATCTTAAAGTTTACTTTAGTTGTAACTTGTTTGCTTCTTCTGACAAGTCTTACCCAGGAACATGTTGCAGTTTGTGAAACCACAAATGCATTAGGAAAGTCCTATTGGCAGTATGAAGGGTAACACACACAACAGTCTTTGTAGATAAACATTCAATCCACTAGGTGGTGCTGGTTTGCATAAAGGCATGAAGATTTATTACACAGTACAAATAAATTCCCTAAAAAGCAGAAACAATGGACTTTTGTTTTAGTTAAATTATTTTTTTGTACTGTGTTCTTGGATAAATTTACATGCATTGTATTGCAGTTCCTTCTGAAATGCCTTTCAAACAAAAATAATTGAAAAGAACAACTAAACTAAAGGAAATGTACTGCAGTGTATGTTACAACATATTAATAGAGGTTATTTATAGTGTCTTTCCAGTAAATCCTTTTACAATTGGTACATGTTTATCTTCACATTTTAGTGGTTAAGCTGAGGACTGAGCTAGCTAGCAGATCCTGGTTTATCATTTCAGTGTACCATAATAACATGTAATACTGCACTGCAAATGCTTTTGTCTGGATGAATAATCATACAAATAAGCAGCAAAAGTAATAAATGCATGCACAATTACAGGGTTGATGAAATGGATGTGATGTATTGCTTGCACCTTTTTGAGTCCCATTAAAACAAAACATTTTAGTCAAATAATATAAAATAAGAGTCATTTAAAAATGTGAAAATAGGATGGACCTCTTAAAAGTTACAAATGTAGTGTTAATCAATAACCTGTTAAATCCAGGCTCCATACTGCTTTCAGACTGTTTGCAATGTGGGCCTCCAAATTAAAGAAAAATGATGCTGTAAATCTCCTTAAAAACAGGATTTACATGCTTGGGAAGGCCTACAAGCCCACTTTGAAAATGTCTGTGCCGTTGGTGTTTCCTGTAAAATGTTAACCGGATAAGAAAAACACAATTTTGAATTTATCCGGTTTTTTTTTTTTTTTAAATGCATGTTTCCTTAGATTACAGCAGGCATTCATGACCACCTTATTCTGCGTGTAAATAGCAGGGGAGTATAGTTAGTGATCACCCAGGAACAGTATTTTACCATATTATTGAACATGATTGTGGGAGCCTCTACTATGCATTTATAGTGCAACTAGTTTTGGTGCAGTGCTTCATCTCCCATAGATCTCAGCACTGTACAACACAAAAACTATTAAGTTACATTAAACTTTGAAAGGATATTTAAAAGAGTTTGAGATAACAGAAGTTATTTTCTCTCCTCTCTTTTTAAAGTGCATTCAAGTTTAGAATCTTAAGCATGAAATTACCTCGAGAAACACAACAAAATATCAGTGGGATCAGCGAGTTTAATTAGGTGACCAGATGCTGAACATAGCTCGTTGTGGGTGCTAGCCAAGGCAGGGTTGATGTAAGTTTCTCTCTCAAACATACTGAGAGAGACACATAAATTTACAGTGTGCTTTATCAGCTTCATGTATGTGTGTATATATATATATATATATATATATTATATATATATATATATATATATATATATATATATATATATATATATATATATATATAATATATATATATATATATAAAATGATGTAACAAAACATATTTAATTAATTTTGTGGTTGCTAACAAATAAAATATTCATGAATTGGCTACTGTATGAAAAACAAAGATAATAATAATAATAATAATAATAATAAAAAATGTGCTAATAATATCCAGCATCACGTCCCAAAGTTCTAACAAATAATCCATTCTGGTGAATTGGATATTGTATGTAAAAAATTCTATTAAATAACATCATTAGGTACCATAATCTTACACTGCTCTCTCAACCAGAGCTGATAGTACTGAGTTTATAGTTACTTAATTAAGAATAACCTACTTCTTAATAAAGTGGCCACACTTAACGTCATGTTAACAAAGCATTTACCAGTTACCACCATGCTAAGGTAACACTATTTATTTCTAAAAAGATCTATAATGTTGATGTTAAAAATCTTCAAATAAATCACTTCTATGTGCACCTTATTTTATTCTGGCTAGTTTTGTGACGAGCTGTTTTGTTTGAGAAAAACAATGACACAAACTTAGCACAGTGGTTAATGTTTTGTGAATATGGCTCCTTCTAGTTAATCACGCTGGTTTAGGGAAAAATGCCACTGTACCGACCTTTTTTTGTCCATTTCTGCTGTTAGTAGCGCATGTCTTAAATGACATTGACTTGGCAGGAAGCACATTTGGATTGCACAGGTCTTAAAATGAACTTTTATGAGATATGATGATATGCACTGTAATATATATATATATAAAAAAACTGTACTATAATGTTTGTATCTAGGAATCCCACACACACTCTAAACACATTCACAAAAGGGTTTGCTCAGTTCCTAGCCACCCAATATAAAGAGGTTGTTTCACTCAGGCTCAATAACTAACCTTCCCTAAACTCCAGTACATTGCTGTTCTGTACTTTGTAAATCATTTAAATTGTAATATTCCTTTTATGAGGTATTTATTTGTGAGTCGCAACCACAAAATTACTTCTTGAATTATTGCTTTTAATGAGGTATTTTAACAATGTTGTCTGCTTGTGTAAAATAGATACAATATACATTTCTCATTCTTCATATAATAATTTCTTGTAAATTGATTTTTTAATTTTTTTTTTTATTTATCCATGTTTTTTTTTATATGAAAAGAGGATGTGTATAGCTGGTTTAGGATAAGAACATTGCAACAACGAACAAAATCCCCCATTAGAATGTTACGTTTTAGTTTTTTTTTTGGTGAAAAATGAAGAATTATTATATCCCACTGGACATGCCTTAAACATAATCATTGGGAGGCTTTAAGACCAGACTTCAGCTACTACAGTGAGAACAAGACAAGCTTTGATGGATCAAATGGCTTCCTCTCGTTCATACATTTTCTTATGTTCTAATGCTTAAACTTTTGTGTCTTCTCAAGAAATACGACAAAGTGTAACATACTGGGGCATGTTCTTTCATCCTCTATCTTCAAAAGATAACTATTTTATTGTTAAATGGGAACTAATGCAACTATTAGCTCTGCTACTGTTGAGCAGGTACATAAGCAGATTCCCATCCAGCCTGTGGGTCAATATTATCTTTGGATTTCTGTTTGTGTGGGAAGAATGAGAAATGACATGAGGCCTTTTTTAATTTTAATTATATTTTCAGTACGAATTCCCAGGGCCTTTTCCCAGAAAAAAATAAAACAGGGCTGCTGCAGGGCATGCTGGGAGTTCCATGACCACACCCCCAGTACACTCTGTTAATTATCAAATTACTTAAAATAGGTTGTGGTTTCAGGGGTTAGAGCTGAGGATGTGGGAGCCAGGAATTATTGGCCTTGAATCTAAGTTCAGCCACTAATTCACAGTAGGAGTCTTTGTTTAACTCTTAACACTCTGCACACATAACAACTAAACTGACAATTGGTCTAAGCCATTTCCAGACAGCCAAGTAATGAAAAGCACAAACTGTCTGGGCCAAACCTAATGACTGTATTGTCAAACTAATGTGGTAAACTTTTCAACAAGACATTTTGATTCAGCAGTAAAGGACAACAGTCATTTTAAGTCTGTTCTTGGGCCATCAATCTATAGTGATGAATACAATCTTGCATTACTGTGGGTATGTATTTCAGTGATACCGCTGTGTTCACAGTGCACACAATTAGCATGAAAAACATACAAACATGTGGGGTGGGGGGATACTAGCTGCTACGTAGCCTGACCGGTTTCCTTTGTTTTTGACAGCCATGTGTAGCAGTGTATATAACTTCTGTGGTTTTCATCGCTAATAAAGCAATTAATAGGCCAAAAATAGCCCTAAATGACAAGCGTCCTGACTTCTCTTAAAATTACAGTTCCTTGTTGTTATTCATTCCTCAATCCATTAGATTCTGCCATGACGGTTCCTGACTGATTGTTACAACCGTACAGTTTGCACTATTCATTTTGTACTGTGCTTTACATTGCTTTATACTGTGACATGCTGATCCCCAGACTGTGAGATACAGGTGCAAGACTTTGAAGTTTAAAGCCGTGCTTTTGTTCTGCTACCCGCTTGATTACCTTGATAACAACCAGGCAGTCAATCCCTGAGTCATAGTTATTGCTACAGGATTGCATTGCACTGTACTGTATTCGACAGCACAATGGGCCCTATTCACAAAGCCATACCTGTGTTTTATTTTTCAATAGCTGTTTGCACATTCTGTAAGGTAGAGCGTTTAGAAACAAACGAATAGACAACTATTGTTTTTTGAAAACCGCCGACAATAGTTTAGGAAAACCAATTCATCGGAGCAGACTGAGCCTGATTAGGTTGCAAGGCAACATAGTGGATCTGTTAAAGTCTAGTCATGTGGACCAGCGGTTCAGAAGTTACAGAGGGACACAGTTCTGGGATTTAACCAACATTCAAACTGCTATCACGGGATCCATTTGAGTTATAGATATGATTTCAGTGAACACAGTAAACAGCACTGTTGATTGTTGAATAGTTATGGATGCATATGCTACTGTAGTATATGCTGGTGAATTGTGACATCAAAGGTTATTCATTTTTATTTTTTATTTAAAGAGTAAGTAGCTTTAATAGAAGGTAAGGTGTGGCTGGCAGAGTTGAAAGGCCACATTGTGAAATGGTTTGATGAGGACATCTGTTCTCTCCAAACTACTGAAAGCCAGCTAGTCAGACTTAGAGAAA
Source organism: Acipenser ruthenus (assembly GCF_902713425.1). NCBI lineage: Eukaryota > Metazoa > Chordata > Actinopteri > Acipenseriformes > Acipenseridae > Acipenser > Acipenser ruthenus. The sequence goes on from NC_081195.1 coordinate 64,654,421, forward strand.
AATAATTAAAACTGAATAGTGGGGAGAGATTACCCAGAACTAATAATTACAAATACCATATAAAAAAAAGAAATCATGAAACTATTAAATAATGCAAATCAAATTAATAATGTGTAACAAAAAACATTGTTAGCAGCACGCCTTAATCAATCAATCAATCAATCTTTATTTTAATAGCTCCTTTCATAGTGGACCACCATCACAAAGTGCTTTACAAGATACAGTAAAAAAAAAAAAAGCATAATACATTAAATGCAGTGAAAAAACAATGCATAATACATTAAATACAAGGCTAGGATGTAGAAAGAATATTCTTAAAACATTGTGCTAATAACAGATATCAGGCTTAAAGAGCATGGCATGCAAGAGAGAACAAGTGGGTCTTGAGAGCTGATTTAAAGCGAGCGACTGTGGGAGCATCACACACCAAAGGGTTAGTCCTTTAATTTCCAGTCTTCTGTTCTCTTCTCTTCGAAGCATGCATATCAATTGTAGTTTGTACAATACATCTGCCAGTACTAATCCTAATGTGGCTTCTTCCAGAGATTCTTCTGTTTGAATGGAAACATCTGGGCCTGTCCTCTCTGCTCCAGTCTCAAAAGCATCTTCTGATTCATCCATGTGAAAATCTAATTATGCAAAAGATGTGGTAGAGTCTATAAAGTAAAGCAGACTGTGTAGATTCAGCAAAGGCCATAAAGTAAAAGATATTGTGTAGATTCAGTGGACTGCACAGCATGCCAATTGTTCATGGTGCCTTAGCTGCATTTTTTCTCTCAATTATGGATACAGGAATAAAACGGCCATTATTAACCAACCATACAAAACTGAAGCTGGCATCAACTTACTCTTTAACCTGCCCACCGAATTAATTTCGAGATCATTGTAAAATACATACATAATGGAACTGGAAACAGCAGCTGTATGTACAGCAGCACACACCTTTGTGTTAAATGAACTCTCAGACCAGATTTGTTTGCCAGCACTGACAGTATTCTGTTCTATATAAAAGCTGCCTCTCCCTGTTGCAAGACCTGACAAACTTTAAGTGAGGGCTTATAGCAGGCTTTGTGTTAGTCCAAACACGTATATCAAAATAACTATGTAATCGCATGTTTTTTTAGTTTTTTTTCTTCTCCCAAATGTTACATCAACCCCAGTGCCAGTAAAGGTAGTGATAGTGCCAACAATATATATGAATCCCATCAGATAGAATTTCAGTCATTCCAATCTTGGTTAAGCTGCCAAACCAGAAATGAAACATACTATTTGAGATTTCCTTCACCAGGCCACTGTTCTGCTCAGTGCCATGAACTGTTCCAAGTGCTGCCTAGTATAACAGCACAATAAGATGGAAGCAATTAACAGCCAACATGACTGGTCCCTTTAGGACTCCAGGGCCCTGCATCATCGTGGTGTGTAAACGAAGCAATTCCTCTTGAGCAGATGGACTGAGAGCAGCGAGAGCACAATCAACCACTCTCAAAAAAAGCCTTGTGGTGAAATTCACAATGTTACAGCCGAGAGCATTCATCTGCTGTCAGTCTAAAGTGACAGTGAATTTTTGGACACGTCATTCAGACTAGGCCTGACAAGGACACACCTACAGAGGATTTGCAAGCTGCCATAGACAAAAAAACTCTGCTGGCTCATTGGAACTAACTGCTAGTGTCCTTGACCTATTAAACTGTCAACAGGCCTGTTTGACCATCTGTGTCCTAGTGGAATTCTAACTACTTTATCCAGTCATGCTCGTGTGGCATTATCGACAGGATGAGGTCAACATTAGGTTCACACAAGCCAATCAGAGGGGGGATCACTATCCAATATCTGCGTTGAGTTTTGGGAAACTGGCTGTGACCCATTGGTTAAGATGTGAGATATAGCTTTTCATGCGTCTCTTCTCTTCTTGGCAGGATATTTTGTGTCCAGTTAAAAGGAATAGGGCCATATAATCTGCAGTACATTTATTGCCAGGTGATATTGAATTTCCAAGCAATGTCACCAAATTATTACAAGATTGTTACCGGATTCACAGAATCAGGCTTGGTCAGTTCCCTGAGAAAAGTACAATAATACATCTTAAAATACATCTTTACTTGGGGACAAGAAAGAAAAGAATGCAGCAAAGAATGTGACTTCTTTATCCAATGTTCCAACCACTATATTAAAATGAGGATGATTATTATTATTATAAAAACAATGCATCTTTAAAACTGCAGTTCTTACTTTATTTTTTTGTACAAAAGTATAACTCTGGTGTCTGTTTAATAACATAATGTCTAGTTTAGCCTTGTGTTTAATCTACATTTTTGTATTCTGTTGTGATAGTATTTTTTTTTAGGAAAAAGCATTTGGGATGATGCCATTCAAAGCATATTTTAAAACATGCCATTTCAGTGTTTAAGACCTTGATACAGTTTACTAAACATGCCCCTCCCTAAGCTAGTTCAGCAGTGAAGAATGTTGGCATTTAGTTTGTGGTTAAAATGAGCATTGTTCCTACAAGCAACATGCCTTTGATAAAGACACTGCTTGGGCAAACATTTACAAATGTTTTGTCTGTTTGGACTAGTTAATTTGGTAAGACACCAGCTCAGCACCAGTAAGGGTAAATCACTACAAGAGTGTCCCCTTGTGGAAAAAATGTGTCCATACAGGGTGGAAAGCAAAGCCTTCACGAGCCTCTTAAAAATAGTCCAGCAGGTTTTTCATATTTCTAATAAAACTGGGTCAGTGGGACTCGTTTATTTTCCCAATAAGGAACTGTGTATTTATTAGACTTGGCATTACATGACAGCGCAGAGCCCTATCCAACCCCTCCTCCAAGTTACAAGTTACAAATCATGTATTGGGAACTATCAGAAAATAAAGCAGCCAGCGTAATGCAAGTAAGTTGACATATCATGTGCTTGACCAGTATATAAGCCCTGGATTAGTCAGTTGGAGTTCGAATGTAGTAGAAGCAAACATAGATCATCATTACAGTGGTGCAGACATCACCTGCTACTCCACCACGTGTCTACGTGCATGAGACAGACTTCAGTCATCTTCCTTGGGCAGTAGATCCCTGGATCTCAGTCCCATTTTGCATCAGATAGCCTTCAGGATAGCCTTCAGGCCTATTTTGCCCCCCCCCCCCCCCCCAGGTTTAATAGGTACATTGAGATAATTCACTACTTTAGGGTCTGGAGGGAGGTTTAGTTGGTTCAATTAAACAATTTAGAACAAGGTTGGAACAAAGACCAGGACTTTCCATTTAAATATGTCTGGATTTTATAGTCCAACAACATCAACAAGAAACTGGTGCATTTTGTACATTACAGATGTTAAAAAAAAAAAAAAGCAACTAAAACTAAAATAACAAGAAATTTAATGTATCAGTCAGCCCTAAAATATGTTAGGTCTGTGTCCTTAACCTGATTGTTACTATATTTTGTATAATATTATTACTTTGTTTCTATTTTTAGTAATGACCTTGCACATTGTTTATTCGGTACATATATTCAATTACAAACCGAATTTTTCCCATCAGTTCGTTAAGGTTAGTGTTGTGTACTCACCACGGAAGTATAGAGGTAACTTCCCTCTGTTTGAAATTGCTGCGTTCATTGCATGACACACAACTCGGCTCTATTCGATAGAGCTCGTGTATGACCGGACTCTGCCAGAGAGAGAGAGACAGAGCGAGAGCACTGTAGAACTGAAAGGGCTGAAGTTTCAATCCACGGGACTGTACACCTGGAAAGTACGAGACAGACAACAGAAAGGAAAACAGGTAGGACAACGAAGTAGTTTCGTTTTTATTTTAAGACACGTGCTATGAGGGAATTATTTTTGAAAATGTAACAGTTTAATAAAGTATAAATGCTTGGAAAACTTTCTATAGAAACTTAGAGCCCTCGTGTACAGTAAAAAAAAAAAAAAAAAAAAAAGAGAGAACTTGCACAGACCTGTACCATACAGGATAGCTGGCTGGGAAAAAAACAGGTTCAAGCAGTATCGCTGTAGCTCATTACTAAAGTGCATTTCGTTATGAAGGTATGACAATTTGTTATATTGGGAGAAATGTGTATTGAGATATGTTTGTTTGGCTTGCAAGAAACTTCGTCTGCAGGTTGTGAGATGTGCCAAATGAAATTACCGGTGTGTTTCTTTTTCTCCCACAGTGTGCAGCGAATTCGTTACTGTGTTTGAATTATTATATTAGCTGTTGAATTCCAGAGGAATGCTGCGGTTTTAGTTACAAGACGGGCATAACAACTCTGGGAAGTGTTTGTTTCCCATTTTAACAACAACAACAAAACGTAAAAGCAATTATTGATCCAAAAAGATAACATGGCGACCGGAGGCTTCAGAGCACCAAATACAGCAACGGATTTTCTGGAAGAATGGAAGGCTAAACGAGAGAAGATGAGGGCTAAAATGCTTGGGGAGCTTGCTGTTTCTGGCAGCAGTACTGGAAGTGGTAGCAACACGGTGGCAACAACTTCTTCAGTGGTCGCTGCAAGAAAGAATAACAACGAAACTGTCAGCAGGAGAGTAGTTGGGGCAAGTTCATCAAGCAGTGAATTAAACAACAATGGTAACCCTGATCGTGGAGTTTCCTCTACTTTTAATTGTGTGTCGGTTTCTTCTCAATCAATGGTCCGATCGCCGTCCTCCTCGGCTCTCCGGAAGATCGAGGATGACCCACAGCAAGCGCCCGCCGGTCGGGGAGCCGACCCCGCGGGAGGTAACCTAGCAAAGAAGGTACAATCCCAACCGGAGAAACTCCCCGGGACCCCACAGGCTGAAGGCACCGGGAATGTCTGCAGCGAGAGCGACAAAGAAAGCACCCCTTCCCCTGCAGCGAGCTCTAAAGGCAAGGAAAAGAGCAAGAGCTCTGGCCCAAGTGCCAGGAAAGGAAAGGGGCAGATTGATAAAAGAAAACTAAGAGAGAAGCGAAGATCGACAGGTGTTGTCAACATACCTTGTGAGGTAGGTACTGATGCACTTTACAACCTCACAATGCCGGTTACACTACGATGCAGTAGGTTCTTGCACTAGTTATTTTACTAAGGTGTATATGATCGCGCTAACCGGCTTGACAGCTTTTCAGCAGGTGGTTGTGCGCCTTGTTTTCTTTTAAGAAATGTTTGTTTTTGGATTTTGACAATCTGGAAAGGTAGCCTACAATTATTGCAGTATGTCAACCCACAAAGTAATAATAGGATATGGATATGTAACTACATAAGGTTTGAATAGAGAATCGTAATTATGAAAAGCATGCAAACATTTTCATTGAAGTTCATTTTCCTACTTATTTAAATGTATACATTTTAGCATTTAGATTTGTGATTAGGGACAAAAATGTACCATGTGGGGTTCCACAGGCCTCCTTGTGTGTTCTGTGAAATTTCAATCAAGTTCTAAAATGAGAATTTCAGAATCAAGTTTGTACTTTCTTTCTGAGGAATACAAGTAATAAAAAGGTGTTTCTAAATATTTGCAATTCATATATCTACATGGGCTTCAGTGAGTTACAGGAAAATAATTGATACGAATGTACCAGCTTTACATCATTTTTAAAAAAAAAATATTTATTTAACTTATTCTCATTTTGTTGATCATTAGTGAACATTTCTGTACTGTGGGTGCTGTCGAGTGATTGAAAACGAGACATTTTGTGTTTGAATTGAAAGTGATGGTCTCGAGGAGTCGAATGGGTCAAAGTTCAAGTATGTTTTCCTCTAGAGGAATTATCACTTTTTGACGTCACTACTGTGCTATTATGCCTTTTTTTCCCGAATGGCTCAGGATGCAACTATAGCCTTCATTCATGTATTGTATTATATAATGTCACTATTTTTCCAGAATCATTAAAGGTAGGACACTTTCAGATTTTTCCAGGTTAAAGATCATTCGGTTTTATGTTTGACAAAGTGGATTCTAGGTTAAAACCTACAACTTTTTTGAAACCTGTAATATTGGCAGTATTGCAAGGGAGTATTCTAAACTGAACTGTACTGTGCAACTTCAGTGAAGTTGCAACCCAATTGATTCTCATAGGAACAAACACTACAAGCACAAGTTTTGAAGACAAACTTGAAAAACAAAGTCCAGTCAACCCCCCCAAAAAAGGATAATTGCATTTCAGCTTAGTAAAACCAACAGAGGGTCTCCACAATTTCAATCAGACCTTACATTCCAGCAAAGTGTCGCATTACATTGAGACAAACTCTGCCAGCAGGCTAGGAGATGTGTCTGCTGTTCTGAACTCCCTTGATCTGAGTAAATCTCCCAGTCCTGTTTGTAATGAAGTTTATTTTCTACCCAAACAGATAGGCAACCTATCTAAACATGACAGTTTATTACAAATCTATTAAGATTTTTTTTTTTGTTCTTGTTTTGGTGTTCTTTATAAACGTCTGAATTCGAGCAGAATAAAAGTGATTCATCCTTCAGTTGGGTATTTTTCAGAATAGTTTAGTAGCAGATGGCAGGATGTCATGTAGTTGCACAACATATTATTCAAAGCATCTACAAGTTACTGAGTTCATAAATGTTTGGGAACTCGGTGTTTGAAGTGAAAACAAAGCTTTCCATAATATGCAGGGCTGGTGTTTCCTGAAAGCTGGTGCTTGGGGTATATCTGCAGCATGCAGGCTTTTTAAAAGTCATTTATCACAACTACTGAAAAGCCAGAGGAACTAATGATACCCATCTGTGCCAACGGGCGCTCTAATTAGCATGTTCGTGATTGAGGATGTAGGCCCGGCAAGCACATTTCAACTGTTTCTTAATCCGAGGGGTACAAGATTGGACAATGATACAAGTTTTGTTTTTTTGTGCAGTGTTTGTACTTAAGCTGAATTGAATTGCTTTACAGAATGTAGTATTTGTATTGCCACCTCTAGCAATCAGCAAGGCCTGTGTCAAGGGCAGTTTTTTGTTATTGATAACAGGTGTGTTGGTAAACATCTGTTCTGTGATTACTTGATGTCTGTCATGTATTTGGTATTACCAGTGGCTAATGGTCCTGTTCCAGTCCTCATACTAAAAGTACTAGGTGGTGTAGTGGAACAAGAACAAAAAGCGACTGCTGTAAAGCTGAGGGGAGTGTTAGTCAAGGTTTAAATTTAAACCTTAAATTGCATGCCATTAAACTACAACAATCAAAATGGTTATAAAAAACAACTTAAGTCTTTTAAAATGCATTATATGTAGGCAGAAATAAAGGGATCAAATACATTTGTCTGAATTTACTCAAAGATCGGCCTGCGCTCCTTCTCATTCACTTGGGGATACATTATCTGTGGGTGCAATGAGTTGCTCTTGCTCTTGTTCTAAATAGAATGTAATTATTTAAGGTAAGTGTTTTTGTGACGTGCTGTAAAGTGGAATCAGTTTGTACTGGTTCCCCTCAGCTACTGTAGGCAGTGTTGTTGTTTTTTCTTCTTCTTCCCTCATGATTTATATAATATGTTTTCCTAATACTGTGTCTATGCCATCCTCTGATTTTTTTTTTTTTTAAATTTCCTTCTCTTACAAAACCTAATATTGGATTTCCCTCAGGTGGTAGCCTACTCCATCACCTTTAGAAGCTTCCTATAAATCACCCAGGCAAATACTTTCCTTATGTTGTTGCTGCTTTCTAAAGTAACCCCAATAGTTATCAATAAATCTAGTTCTTAAATAAATGGGTTTGTTGCTATGCTGTACTTTCTGTTCACTCCATTGCGAGAACACTAATGTGCTACATAAATAGTTGTATTCACTAAACCCAGATCCCTATAAATCAGTCGGTCGTTTTGCCTTCTCATTGAACATGCATCAAATTAATTTGTATTACTGTAGCTTTACTACAGTCGCCTATTCCATTTATTGCGTACTACCAAAATTCAAATTCCACGTTCTGATTTTTTGTGCGATGACATGAAATATCACATTCAGTTTTCCTCCCTGACCAATATGGAAACGCAAAGGCCAAAGCAATGCTCCTTATGGATCCTCAACCAGGATCGGGGAACTTGTGTATAGCTGGTCTATCCTCCAGAATTCCTGAACCTTTTACACCACAGTCTATTTCATTTTTTTTTTTCCCATGGGCAGCTATTCTATTTGCCTGCACGATGATCTAGAACTGTGTGAAACCTCAGTGCTGTCTTCCTAATTACACAGACGAGCGGTTTTAATAACGTACCTCTGCGGTCAGTTAGGTAACTGACAGCACCTGACATTTTTAATTCTGAATTCATACACTTGCACATCTGACTTAACAGTTGTACTCTTCCTATGTGCTGGAATCTTAAGCATGTCGTCCTAGAAATGGATTTTGCATACGAAACCAGGCAATCTGTGATTGAAACACAATTCCAGAGAAGTTTACACAAAGGGGAACATTTCCCCAGAGTAACACTCCAGTACTTGGCAGTCTGGTTAGTCTTACAAGGCCTCTAATGTTTAAGACCTGTTTAGCATTTGTAAATGACAGGATATTTCTTTAGCAAACTGATTTGAAATGATAAAGATGTGGTGATTTTAATAGAGCTCTTGTGAGGGGAGCTTATGTTTTTGTAAATCCACTGTCTTAAATCTTCATTTGCTTGTATACTGAGCGTCAAAAGAAACTTATCACTTGTATTTGGATAAAATTCAGTCGATGTGATCGAAAAATGACAAACTGCGTTTTAGAGCAGGTGCAGTGACTTTTTATTGTGCTGATTAACAGTTGACATTTTGCTGTCTAAAGTTACGGGGGAACGGGGGATACTGTGAAAGTCACAGGCTAGTCGTGTGTGTGTGGCCCCCGTTGGACGCATTACAAGCAGTACATCTGCGCCGCATGCTTTGCACCAGGTTTCGGATGTTGTCTTGTGGAATCCTGGCCCATTCCTCTTGTAGTGCCTGGATAAGCATCTGCCTGTTCAGTGGTCTCCGAGCCCGTTTCTTTTGATGCTCGGTATATCTCATGAACCATTTGAGAGGCCTAGTTCTTTGCCAGTGTGTGGCTATTGGTGTGTGGTCTTCCAGGATGCATGTACAGCATGACACATGTTCAAAGTTGGTGTAGTTAGCTGTGCTAATTTGCATTTCTAACCCTACAATGACTCGGTATGTAGTGGCTGCTTTACATACAGAGTTTCAGGTAGCTGGTTCTCATATAAATGTATTGTTGGTGTATTACACCAAGAGAACAGTTTGCTGTCCATTCCTCCAACAATAATCCTGTTTAGTTTGATTTCTTGTGTACAGCTGTGGCCAAAAGTTTGGCATCACCTAAAATTTTAGGATTGAGACATTAAAAATAAAAAAAATACTATTTCCAAATGTTTCTCTTGTCGTTTTGAGATATATTATTGAATTACACACTAATTAGTGTATTAATGTGATATCTTGTAACAATTGTAAGTCGCCCTGGATAAGGGCGTCTGCTAAGAAATAAATAATAATAATAATATTAATAATAATAATAATAATAATTAAAATTACACTCTGCTGGAACATCGCCTTCAGCGTGAAACCCCAATCTGAGCCGTTAAAAAAATGCACAAGCCCCTTTTACACCTTTTGAGTAGAAAAAGAAAAGGGAAATACATCTGTGTTCTCCCTGCGAGACAGATCAGGGAATTCATAGGGTCACACAGGGACAGTTACTGTAGAGAAAGAAAGGGTTAGATCCCAGTTGCTGATTTGCTAAGTCTGACCTTTTTACAAATGTATCTCACTGTTACACATTTGTTTCATTATTAGGGTGTAAATGTGACTTGTTTGTTCAACATTGTTGTTAGTTCAGCAGCATTAGGTTTGACTAATGTGGGCAGATTTTGTGAGTCAGTGCTAATGAGGGCAGTGTGCATGTTTAGGCATTGGGCCTGTCTGTTTGTATTCATTCCAGTAGAATAATGGAGGCACGGACCAAGATGTAACTATGCAGGAAAGCATGCAGAACCCTGTGCAAATATTACCATACAGTATTTCTGACATTTTGCTTAGCATACAGTCACCTCCCTTTTAATGTAGTGACTTTTCTTGTGGTGGTATTTTAAAAAACAAAACAACAAATGGTGCATTGGCCACACATGTGTTGGGGATGGGGCGGAGTTGTGCTTTGATAGGAGAGCTGCATGTTTTGTATACAAAAGTAAAGGTAGCTAGGTGGGATTATGCACTGTAACATAGCAACAGATTACAAAGGCAAAAATGAAGGTCACTTGCTATTCTTTACTTTAGATAATAGTTTGTTTAGTTTGCATCTACAGACGTGCTCAAATTTGTTGGTACCCTTACAGCTCATTGAAATAATGCTTCATTCCTCCTGAAAAGTGATGAAATTTAAAAGCTATTTTATCATGTATACTTGCATGCCTTTGGTATGTCATAGAATAAAGCAAAGAAGCTGTGAAAAGAGATGAGTTATTGCTTATTCTACAAAGATATTCTAAAATGGCCTGGACACATTTGTTGGTACCCCTTAGAAAAGATAATAAATAATTGGATTATAGTGATATTTCAAACTAATTAGTTTCTTTAATTATTAAAACACACGTCTCCAATCTTGTAATCAGTCATTCAGCCTATTTAAATGGAGAAAAGTAGTCACTGTGCTGTTTGGTATCATTGTGTGCACCACACTGAACATGGACCAGAGAAAGCAAAGGAGAAAGTTGTCTGAGGAGATCAGAAAGAAAATAATATTCAAACATGGTAAAGGTAAAGGCTACAAGACCATCTCCAAGCAGCTTGATGTTCCTATGACAACAGTTGCAGATATTATTAAGAAGTTTAAGGTCCATGGAACTGTAGCCAACCTCCCTGGGCACGGCCGCAAGAGGAAAATCGACCCCAGATTGAACAGAAGGATAGTGCGAATGGTAGAAAAAAAAACAAGGATAACTGCCAAAGAGATACAAGCTGAACTCCAAGGTGAAGGTATGTCAGTTTCTGATCGCACCATCCGTCGCTTTTTGAGTGAAAGTGGGCTCCATGGAAGAAGACCCAGGAGGACTCCACTTTTGAAAGAAAAACATAAAAAAGCCAGACTGGAATTTGCTAAAATGCATATTGACAAGCCACAATCCTTCTGGGAGAATGTCCTTTGGACAGATGAGTCAAAACTGGAGCTTTTTGGCAAATCACATCAGCTCTATGTTCGCAGACAAAAAAATGAAGCTTTCAAAGATAAGAACACCATACCTACAGTGAAACATGGAGGAGGCTCGGTTATGTTTTGGGGCTGCTTTGCTGCGCCTGGCACAGGGTGCCTTGAATCTGTGCAGGGCACAATGAAATCTCAAGACTATCAAGGCATTCTGGAGTGAAACGTACTGCCCAGTGTCAGAAAGCTCTGTCTCAGTCGCAGGTCATGGGTCCTCCAACAGGATAATGACCCAAAACACACAGCTAAAAGCACCCAAGAATGGATAAGAACAAAACATTTGACTATTCTGAAGTGGCCTTCTATGAGTCCTGATCTGAATCCTATCGAACATCTATGGAAAGAGCTGAAACTTGCAGTCTGGAGAAGGCACCCATCAAACCTGAGACAGCTGGAGCAGTTTGCTCAGGAAGAGTGGGCCAAACTACCTGTTAACAGGTGCAGAAGTCTCATTGAGAGCTACAGAAAATGTTTGATTGCAGTGATTGCCTCTAAAGGTTGTGCAACAAAATATTAGGTTAGCAGTCCCATCATTTTTGTCCATGCCATTTTCATTTGTTTTCTTATTTACAATATTATGTTGAATAAAAAGCACAGATCTGATGGCTCCTCTGCAGAACTGCAGGTGCCCTATCAGCCACAGAGGTCGCTAGTGCACGGTGAACCGTGGGTTCCCCTGCCAACCTAAGCCCTCCCTATCTGGGCGGCGCTCGGCCAATTGTGCGCCATCCCCTAGGAATCCCCGATCACGGTCGGCAGCGACATAGCCTGGATTCAAACCTGCGATCTCCAGGCTATAGGGCGCATCCTGCACTCCACGCGGAGGGCCTTTACTGGATTCACCTGGATGTTTTTTCTAAGCAAACTGATTTAGAAAATGATAAACGTACTGTATGCTACTCTGCAAAGTAAACCCTTTATAGGTTATAAAATCAACAACTAAAACTTCAAAGAAGATTGAATTCTCAGGAATAGCACTGCAGTACAGCCCACAACAAACCCAGCTGAAGACTCTCGAGACTCTCTGTGTTTTTCTTTAGGTGGGAGCTAGATGGTTTTCAGCTGTGTTTATGTAGCCTGTCATTTCTGACACATTTCTTCAGGAGCCTTTGATGAAGTACAAAAATCACCTGTTTCCCTGGTACATGGTGCGGAACAGCAATGTCTGCACACGCTGTTTAACAATGGCCAGCAACTTGTCAGGGGTTAGCATCAGACATAAACCTGTCACAGGACTGCTGCTGTGCTGCCTTAAAAAAAAAAAAAAAAAAAAAAAAAACCCACACCAAACACCAGGCTTACTGGTGTCAGGAAAAAGTGTCACTGGGATGTACAGTTTGGCTCCTGGTCAGCTTGTGCTCTGTTGGGTTCTCTACTTTGCATTATTAGTGTGATCAATAGGAAATGACGGGGGTGGGTTGTGAGAGGACCCCTAGGAGTGCTATGAGGCACGAGGCAGAGCCAAGTTAAAAAAACAAGCAGGCAGAGCAGAGAACACAAAGATTAGTTTTATTTTTTATTCCCTGATGGTTTGTCCTGGTTTGCCAGCAGGGATATTACTTTCGCATAAATAAACAAAATGTTCATAAATTAATAAAGAGGAGCAGGGCTACTGGAATTTTTTTTTTGTTCTGTTGTTTTCCCAATTGGGTCGCACTTTGCTTGTGACATGTTCCCTTAGGACAGGACAACACACTTCAGAAAAGGAACATAGTTTATAGGTTCACCTATCCATTAGCTGGAGTACAGTATTTAATTATTCTCTACATTTGTATTTAAGATACTGTATTGTTTTTGTGCCTGTGTGGTTTTCATCAGGATATCTAAAAACCACATAGTAATACCGTTTTGATAAAACGTCTTTTTAAGTAATTGTCTAAAACCAGCCTTTTGTCTTGCTGTATGTTCCAATGAACAATTTCAGGTCAGATACAGTGCTACTGTAGGCACCCTGTTGGTGCTGTAGTTAGGTGTCTATGTTTCCATTGTCTGAGTAGAGTTTAACTGATTGGCAGCTAAATCATAGTAATTACTGTACATACAGCTGGACCAGGCTGGCCAGTTACTGGAGATGGATTTCAGAACTTATCTATTGCACTTTAGGCACAAAGGCACTGACTTGCCTTTTTTTTTTTTTTGCATTTTAAAGATCCTGTGCGTTTTCAGCTGTAAAGTACGCACATACAGTCTTCAACTTTTGAAGGGACTGTTGTGAGTTAAATTACAGGGAATGAGTTGGCTGTTCCTGCCCCTGAGTCTAACAGTTGCTGTGTGAATTATAGTACACAGAAAGTAGCAGAACAGATAGTCCTGTAGCTTGTACAGTTTTTAAGTGATCTGCCTTTTCATTTCCAGTACATGATTATACTGTGTCTTAGGCATAATGACTCCTGTTTACACCTAACACATAAAGAAGTGATTTTATAAACTATTTTAACAGGGTTTCGGAGACAGTGGTTCTCACCCTAAACAACCTGTTGTAAAGTCCCGGACTCCACTGCTTAATCTATGCTGTCTCTTTTTTGAAGTCAGAGGGTGTGTTGGCAGGAATTTTATGCATGTATGCAAATATTATGACAAATGTATTCAATACTGTTTGTAGACATTATTTTTGTTAGCTGCTTACACACAGTAATCCCTTCAAAACTTAATTAAATAAGATTAGGGTCATTAAACAACAAAGTGATTGTACTCCTTAGATAAGCATACAGCTCTTTTTAAGATTCGATGGAAGCATATTAGTAGTATACAAGTACTGCTTTGGAGATTAAAGCCAATTGTAAATAAAGTTTTGCTTTATGAAAGGTATGAATTTGGGTCAGTCAATTCAGCATACATATTTGTAATAAATTACAAGACCAGCTGAAGATATCTTGAAAGAGCAGTAACTGTGGTCATCTGTGAGTCATTTCTTGTATAAACTGAAAGTTTCACTTTGGGATTATAATAATAGGGTTAAATGCAGGGCAGGGCAGCAGTGTGGAGTAGTGGTTAGAGCTCTGGACTCTTGACCGGAGGGTCGTGGGTTCAATCCCATGTGGGGGACACTGCTGCTGTACCCTTGAGCAAGGTACTTTACCTAGATTGCGCCAGTAAAAACCCAACTGTATAAATGGGTAATTGTATGTAAAAATAATGTGATATCTTGTAACAATTGTAAGTCGCCCTGGATAAGGGCATCTGCTAAGAAATAATAAATAATAATAAATATCGGGAATAAAGAAAACAGACAGACAAATTAACGTTTTGCTGAAGAAGAATTTGCCAGCCTTATCCATACATGCCAACAGTCCCTATATGGTTGGGACAGGCCCGATTTCCTAGCAAATGTCCCGCGTCCCGATGCATAGGAAGAAAGTCCCGATATTTACCCATAGAAAAAAAAAACATTTATTCTGCACAGCAGAGTTAGTGAAAACCACACGCTGTGCTTTTCATGCGGCTGACACATCTGCTGATCACTAAGAACGCTTCATTATGTCTATTTTTATTGTCATGGTCATGTCATGTTGAGTTGGGGGGGATACGTCTATTACATGATGATGTGTTTTTTGCGTATGACTCCTCCCATGTGTGTGATGCGTATGAACCCCCCCCCCCCCCCACCAAGATGAGCATCCCGCTGAACAGTTTCCAAATGTTGGCAAGTATGCTTATCAGGGGGAGGTGGTGGGGGAGCTGATTTTAACTTTGCTTTATTTGGGAAACAAAATCTACCCTTGTTACTCTTTGAAAATATAATTCAGTTACTACTTTGTTTTATTGGAGCACACAGTCTTGGATAAGGTTTTTATAAGCATTATTACCGCTGTCTGTCTCCATTCCATTTAGTGTAAAAATGAGAGAGACAAACATTCTCCAACATCCAATAAAATGTTAAAACAAGAAACTCTTCGTTTCTAAGTTATGGGCCCTTCCTGTGTTTATGTGATGTTAACAGAATGCAGATGTTCCAGACAGACCTGAGCAGCCAAAAAAAGAATGTTAAGCTGCTTCATTTGAGAGTAACAATGGCATGTGCTGGTGCATTTTTTGTACAGATGTAAAAACAAACAAAAAAAATAACTTTACCATACATAACCATGTACAGCTTGTGAATTCACTTGCAGATAGCCAAAACAAATCTAAAAAGTGCAAGAGGCACTGAATAAGAATTACTGCTGTTGTGCTCCTGTTTAACCTTTTGTGATGTTTTGGCGAGTGCCTTCGTCCGTGTTTGGACTGTATAGTGCTCCAGATGCAGTATAAGGCAGTGGGTATATGACTCCCAATTTCCCAAGATTACTGGATGGCCCCAGTTCCTAATTGTACTGGGATTCCATCAGTAGAAGATCCTATAGGGGGAGGGGGTTGGGGCGGTGCACTGCCAGCAGAACCATGCTATCTGTTTTTGCTGTGTGTTTCTTTTTCAAGTAAGCACTGCTGTTTCACACTATGAACTTCCTGTTCCCAGATAACAGAAATGTGCCCCTGGTGCTAAAACCTTCTGTTCATGGTCAGGTTTCATTGAAAGATTTTAAGCTGTCTGGGGTAGACAGAGTTCAGTTTTATGCTGGATAAGTTTGCTAATCGGTTAATCTTATCTTTACAGAAACAACGGTACAGCTTAACAGTACATTTAGTGTGACCAAGCCCTGTAGATTAAGAAGGGGTCTGCTTTAATTTTCTTTTGGAATGCTGATATTGTACAGCACGTGTGTCATTTCTTTTTATTTGATTTTGTTTCTTTTTATTATTATTTTATTCAAAAACGGTCTAGCTAGCTACTGTACCTCCCTCCTGTTTTTTCTGGAAATAGTGCCTTCTGAAATACAGCGACACACACACACGACCAGATTTTAGAAATACTTAATGTCAGCTTTTTATTTCAATAGTAATTTTGAAAGTATTTTACAGCATCCTTTTAACACCTCTGGAATTGAGGATGGAATCTGGGTGTTGGACTTATCAAGGCACTGTTCTGCCTGGAAATAATGAAGACACATGGGGGCTGTATCGGGGACACCATTGGAGATTAAGTTTACTGACCAACAGGATGTTGGGAGCTGAATTTTAATGATCAAGTGGAACACACGTTTTTACCATCTTCCTCCCGAACGCCAGAATTTAAGCGATGTATATTTGGGGAGCGGGGGTAAAGTGGTGGGTAAAGCTTTGAGATTCGTCATACAGTAGATGTTTTGTTTTAAGCTAGTTGGTTAAAATGCATGTGTGTACTGTAGTACTGGCATGCAGGACATGCATTGAGGTTGTATTTACATTAGAACTGTTTGTCCAGGGCAGGGAATGGGTGAGTAAAGGTAAATAAGATGCAGTCACATCTTCTCTTTCTGAATGTTTAACAATGGCTTTGGAGTAGGATTAACTGAAAAAGCAAACCTTTAGATAGCTACAAACTAACAGTATGGATTTCGTTTATTTTGTTTTATTTCTCTTTCTTGTGTTGATGCATCAATGTAGTAGGCTAATACTGCTTCAGACATGGAAGATACTGGCCCAGAGTTTGGTTATACAGTAAAACCCTCGTTATCCGGTCTGAAATATCCTCAAATATTTAACGCCAGCATCAGAAAATAAACTCTTATAGGATGGATTAATATGGAGCTAATGGGCAGTGGATCTAAATACCATAGCCCATCAGCTCCATGTTAATCCAGCTGGGAGTTATTGATCCACTTATTAACATTACTACATACATTAAAAATGCAGTTAAATTAGGCCCTTAAAAAAAAATCTGGTTTATAAATGGCATTAAGATGCACCACTGTTTAGATCACTGCAATTGACCCCAAGTTGTCCTACACTCCAGGTTTGTTCTCTTGTGTTGCGTGATGCTGGTCTGCTTGCTGTCTCTGCTATTTGACTCCAGATTCTCTACGGGGTGGGGAATTTAGTAATATTAATAAGCACTCGGATGCAGATTAAAGAACCCCGTGATTGTGGCTCTGACTCTTAAGAACTGGACCTGATCTCCTCATTGCTTGACCTACTTTAAGCATCATTATTATTTGGTCTCACGGGAGAGTCTTGAGATGCTCATTCAGGGAATTGCTGTGCATGAATTTCCCTGAGTTTTTTGTTTTGCGTTACCTGTGGATTCATCCCCTTAACCTGATTTAACCCCTGGAAGCAGGAGAATGGAACAGAAATTGGAACGATGAAGTACCTAGTATGCTTGTTTTCCCCCCACAATGAGCCTGCTTAATAATTAACCAGATTTTGTTGTTACTGCAGTTCAGCAAACTTCATCATTGCTGGCTGAAAGTGAGGCTAAAATATACGTGTTTGTATTTATTTATTTTTGTCATATTCAATATGTTTCTGTTACTAAAATATGCATATTTTATACATACTGTATGACTGAAGTACTAAACGTACTTCTTCACGATTAACCCATTGACAATCTACACGTGGAGGTGCATAATAATGTAAGGCACTTCACCAAAAAATTGTTAAATATTGATTGTTCCACATGACAAGAATAAGATTAGTATTTTTATATTTAATTTTTTTAGCCAGTATCAGTTTTTTAACTTTAATACTTTATTTTCTGTGCTGTTGCTACACTGAACTACACTAGAATTCGCAGTATCACAGCCAATTTATAAAATGAATTGTTCTGAACAGCACTTGTATTAGCTGGTATCAGTTGCAGTGCTCGGCAGACTGGAGAATGTGTCCCCCTGGTGTTGAGTTTCATGTTGAGGGTCAGCTCACTTCTAGATTAAAAGTTCTTCCTAATTAAAGCAACAGGGTGGTGGTTCAGGTATGTGGCTTAAACTGCGTTTTAAAAAATCTAAAAGAAACCTAGTGGGCATTTTGATTTATTATTCCTTGATAATAAAAAGAATGGACTATTAATGCATTTTCTCGTTTGTTTTCAGACTGGGTTCGTTCATTTGTCTAGATGCATTGCTGGTCTTGCTGACTGGCAGTTCTATAGCTGGTACACTGGCTCTGCTGAGAAACAGTTTAATCTGTTGTTCTTCTTGTGGAATGTTGTTTAGGCACTGTCAAGTTCTTGTATTCTCACCACGTTGCAGTTTTATTAGGTTAGGGAAATGGGTGATGTGCAGTGAGTTAAGTTGCCTCATTCCTGCTTTTGTTTTTTTGTTCAAGCTAAGCTTTTCCCAGAGGGTTTGGATAACAATGTCAAACCCCATTGCTTTTAATTAGTTGGATTCATTTTTTATTTCTGTGCCTACAGTAACATGGGATTAGAATTGCTTTGTGCCAGGATCATTGGTGCAGAATCTTTGCTAGGACATTTCTTTCTATTGTTTTATTTATTTTTTCCCCATCTCTGTAGTCTTGTTTCCTGTATGCTAGTCACACTTACAGGTTTACCTGTGCCTATAGAACTGCTTTTCAGTTATGAAGAAACTTGAAAAATACATTCCTTCGTAGAATTTACAGTAAAATGAGTATCCAAATCCTGGGCATATGTGGTAGCTCTCTTTCTGCCCATTTCTTTGTTTGTCTGTTTGTCTGTCTGTCCAACTTATATTCTACCTGTGCATGCAGATGTTTACTGTTAACATGTTTTTACTGTTTAAGCTATCACATAACCTGTAGCTTAAATGAAAGGTTTTTTTTTTTTTACATTCTTAAATTGTTATAACTTTAATGTTTGTATAAAATAAGTAGCCAAACACATGGCAACAGGCAGTAATACAATTTAAATAAAATTGTCTAATAGAGTAGGTAGCTACAGATCCAGGCCAGCTTCAAATTTGAAAGGGGCTGTCAGAGTGAGTTGGTTACAGCAAACAAAAAATGTATTAAGATAAATCAAGAGGGGGTGGGGGGGTACATCAGTGGTAGAATGAATAAGAACACAACCACGTAACCATTTAAAATTTATCATTACATCACAAAACAGGTTTTGTTTTAAATGTATGGGCATTGGCTTGAGCACTGCTGACACCGTGATTGACTGTGGCCATTGTCCCTCAAGTTTCATGAGCTCTTACACTAAAACTGTCATTGCAACTGTTATTGAATGGGAAGGGATCTGTGGGGAAAATAGAAATGCTGTTTTAATATTAATTTTGCAATTCCGAATAGGGAAGGCTGTGGTTTCTGAATTGGCTTTTAAAAAAGGCGTTTTCAGTTGTCCATGTTACAACATTGTTGCTTCCATGCTTTCCTTGTAACTCATGAAACAGTACATGCTACTGTACTTAATCATTTTGGCAACTAAATGAGAGTCTGTCTGGAGGCCAAATTTAATAGCTCCCTATTGTGTTTTTCCTACCAAGCTTCACAACTCTACACTGTGGTGTTTGTGATCGGGGCATTTCCAATCTGCTTGGTGTTGGAGATATTTATTAATTTCTTCATTTATTTACTTTTTCACCCCTCCAAAAGTCTCTAACCACAGATTTGCCTTTTTAGAAAAATGTTTTTGTAACGCTTCACTTTTTATGTCAGTTATGGTTTATTTGAGTTTCATTTAACTATTTTAAAACATCATTTTCTGCTGCAGGCAAAAAAAGTCTGACAGTTGACCAGCTAACCGTAAAGGTTACTGTTGATACATTTTGTGAAGCTGTTTCAAACAAACTCTAACTTTTATCTATAAGGGACATGGTCAGCTTGAAATGTAGCTGTTAGAAGCAGCATCAGAGCTATTCCTGTTCCGAACATGCTTCTCCAAGACTCCAAGTGAAGTGGCCCTCAGGTCTGTGTTGACTTTTCAGAAGTGAATTGAACTTCTCGTCTTCGTTCACCATAAAGACAAGCATAGATAGCTTCAGTTGACAGGCATGAGAGGGAAGAAAAGTTTGGTGTTCCTACAAATTTGGTGATTTGAATATTTTTTGAACACCTTCACTTCAAAATAGGTTCATTATTTTATTATTTCTTTAGTGATTTTAAATTCATATTTTAGTTTCAGATCCAAGTCCACCTCCCCGCACACAGTCATATTGCTCATCAATATAAAGTCCAGAGGCTCATCAATGTGAGATTACAGCTGGAGCTTCACATTACATACAGTAAAGGAGCAAGTTGTTTCCCACAGCAAAGCAATATTTTCACTTAAAAGAGCTCAAACAATCCCTTGATTTTGTGTTTTTTCAATGTAATTATTTTAAATGATTGATTGTCTGTCACGACTGGGGTGTTGTATGAGCATGGAAGTGTTGCAGAATTCATGTTTTTATTTTTTATATTTACTGTCGCAAGCTTCACTAAAAAGAACCCCCTGCTCTGATGCAAGTTCATTATAACGAGTTTTTACTCTAGAAACACCAGAAACACTTTACTGCTCTGTGGTTAATGCTGCACTTCATAAGGCACATTGTGTTTTATTCTGTTTCTGTGCGGGATGCAAACGCATTATTTTACATAGCCCAGACAGTGGGAGTGAATTCTCTTTGAATTACTGTTCAAGCTACATCCAGCTATCTCTTTAAAATCCACTCAGAGGCATGTAAATCAGCACTAAGAAGCAGTCTATGAAAGCTTATATTCCTGACTCCCCTAACCTGCTGTGCCTGTGAGCATCATAAAACAATCAGTGCAGGTGCAGCTAACTCGCTGTTAGCTGCACCTGCTTACTCCTCGCTTTCAAAAAAATACTTTGAATGCCTTGCAACTATTCTCCCATTAACTCAAATACAGAGCTGTCCACGTGGAATCCAGATATTAAACCTGAAAATACAGTATCTCAAATTACATCAGAAAAATAGCTCACCAATAACAAGCATCTGTTTTATTTTGAAAGTTTGTCTGTATACAGCATATTTCCATTCCTATTAAACACTCATCAGCTATTGTTTACAAAACTGTGGCATTCCACAAAACAACTTAACTCTAACCAATTTTAACCTTAGATGTCTCGCTCTCTTGGGGAGGGAGGGCGGATAATGTTGACATTTTGAAAGAGAAACTTTGTCTAGAGTAGGTTCCAAAGTTATTTAGTGATTCGGCTTCACAGACTTTTAAGAATGTACAGTAACATACAAGGCAGCGAAGGACAATATCGACTGCCGGGACAGTTTCTAAATGATCACTGACTGAGATCGCTGTGGCACAAGCTTATCTCAGTAGACCCTACTATTTGTAGGGAACACCTACTTCACAGACCCATTATTTTCACCATGGTAACATAGTATACAGGGGGATTTCGTTTCTTCACTAGTAGACGGTCAAAGCAGACAGGAGCACATACATTGTGGGTGACTTTGTGGGCTTGGCATTCCTGTACTGTATGCAAGCCATGGGCAAAGTGCTTACTGTGCAGAAGAAGCTTCCCATGAAAAGTATTCAGACAAGCCAAAGACATGTCGCACAGTGTAGCGTAGGACAATGGTGGAACTTCATTTCCTGGAATGTGTTTCTTTATATAATGTGGTGTGTTTATTATGCCCTCCAGGTAGGATTCCACTTCAGCCAAGAGCAGGATATTCCTTAAAGCATTAGTAACAGTGAACACTTGGAGGTAGTCCAATACAATAGTGCTGTATTGATCATGGGGCACCTGTAAGAATTCAACATCATTAAGCACTCTTTTACCTTATGAAGTTGCATTAAGACTGCTGGTAATCACAAGCTATTATTCAGATTGGTGTAACTTGTCCACAAACCAGCTTGGATGAAGGTTGAAACCATCTGCAAAGCATTATGAGCTATACAGTTCTGAAACAGTTCTAAATTTTGAAACCTTTATAGCTTTTTATTGTCCAAGGGGTGCAAACTTGCCACTGGAGCTAAAAAAAATAAAAGTGCTAGTCATATATAGTCAAATTATTAAATAATTTACCAGCCAACTGATACTGTAGAGTTTTGTCTGGCAGTATTTTGTTTTTTTTGTAATTGTTCTCCTGAAAGATTGTGGCTGTTCAGGAAATTCTCTTTCCACCCCCCTGTGACCATTCTGTGTTTTGTTTAATTTATAGCACTTTAGTGGAGAAAAAATTGTATATCCCTAGGGTTTGAATATTAAATATCACTCTCCAAGAGTTCGTTTTCAAGGGAAGTCTTTACACAACCACATGGTTTCTCTTTAAGTAGTCTACTGTCTGCCATTTCCCCAGTGATCAGAATGGGTCTGATTTGGTTAAACCTTTCCTTTGGTGTATAGTTTCCTCAATTAAATAGATGCAGGCCTATGTAATGGACCCAACTAGAAGTATTCAACTGGGTGTGTTTAATGCAAGTGCTCTTACAGTAATGTACATGGATTATTATTATTATTTTTTTTTTTTGCATAGTCATTTTGCATTCTTTTCACATGCTTTTACATTGCAGTATATTTTTTATTTGTTGCCATGGCTTAGCATATGTCCCTCCCAGTGCTGCTGCTTTATCATGCTTTCACTATCCAGTAATGCACTTTACTATGCTTTTGCCACAGTTTACAACAGTGAATGCATAGAAAAATTGTAAAATATTGATTCAGATTTTGCACTGAAAAAATAAGTATAGTAAGGATGTGTCTGTACAGTATGGGCAGTGTTATAAAGGGTTGTATTGGGTGCCCATGATTTTTGCAGCAGCTACAGTACATGCTCACAGTCATGCTGGAATTTATGTCCTGCACAGCACTTGCTGGCCACTTCCAGCCCCATTGGAGGAAATGCATTTATTATGCAAACTAGTCATTTGACATGACTCATACATCTGTGCATCAGTACAATGGGAAATAATACTGTACATAAAAGATCTGCTGACGGAATCTGTATCTATGCTACTGAAATACCTGTGCTATATCTTGATATATACTGAAGCGCTGTACTTTATAATAAGGATTTGAGATTTTGAGCTGATACTCTTGGTGCTGTACCTGTCCCCTGTTGGTTGTGTTAATGAAGGGATTCTTGTTCTTTGTCGTTTTCTAAGCATTTTTACTCCAGCACCTGCTTCATCTTTCGCTGTCTTGAGGTTCGGACTGTTAATCGAGAATGCTAAGGAACGTAGTTACAAACCAGAGGAGGCCATTCAGCCCATCAGTGCTTGTCCGGTTCCTAGCAGCGGTTTTATCTCAAGACTCTGTCAAGTCAGGTCTTGATTTTTGTTACACGAGAGTAGATGTTAAAACTTCATGCTGATTTGAACTCGGCTCTCGCCAAGATAAGCACCAACTAAGACGTAGCTTTACAGTAAACTAATGTGATCCATCTGTGTCTCCATCCATTTGCGTTTCCTTCCATATGATGATGTAGATATCCTTCTGCCTCGTGTTGATGGCTGAAGTGTAATGCTGGCTCCAGGGATCAGCTTATTTGCCTCCTTAGCGCATCAGCACACACAACGGCTGCGATGCTGGCTCCAGGGATCAACCACAGTGCAGTCTCCCCAGCGCATCAGCATGACAACCGTCTGGATTGAGCTAAGTAGGGTACATCTCTGGGGTCTTCAAGTGGGCACCTGCCATCCTCAGTGATTCATCGACTAGCCCACGACAACTTAGGAGGACTCGATGGTGATTCTGGTGTCCCAGCATCACCCCCCTCCGTCCCCCACTCAACTCAGCCCAGCTTACTTACCCGTACATCAGCGTTTCTTTCTTTCTATTGTGCTTGAGATCCCCAACCAGACTCTTTCCGTCTCAACCACAGCCAGTTGCTTCACCTCTCTACTGCTTCAGATAAGTTCTTCACTGTGCGATGCAACTCTTGGCCACTGAATCCGACGTCTCTGAGAAACCGGGTTGTAGAGTGTGCCACAAATCCTCGACAACCCACCTCCACTGGGTAAACCTGGACTCTATCCTCGCTGTTCCGCTTCAGCAGATAGTTGAGCATACCGCAGTTTCTTCCTCTCATACGCCTCATCTACAGCATCCATGGCACTGTTAACTCTACCAGGTTAACAAGGCGTGCTGATCCAGACCACAAGACAGTATCTGGTCGAAGCTTAGTGGTGGCAATCTCCGGTGAAACAATAAGCAGTGGACCAACATCAGCTAGCATTTTCCAGTCTCTAGCAGCATCCAGTTGTCCTGGGCGAGGCTTGGTTTTAACACCTTTTCTTGGTGGTTGCTCTCCTTTTCTTGGTGGTTGTCTTTTGTGTGTAATGTTTTGATGGAACTGGTGGCAACTTATTGGTCATGTTACGCTTATCTTCCAATGTTAAGGCCAAACATCGCAGCACCTGGTCATGGCACCTTACATCCTGTCAAAATGCGCCTTAATGTTGCAGGTGATGAACACAAAGGAAATGAGGGATCCTCTCCTACCCAGAGGTTTAGGTTCTGTGGTGATGGGAGAACATCATATGTTGACCTGGTGAGGAAACTGATCCTGCTCTGTTCCATTGACCATCGGTCCTGCCAGCCAATCTTGCATTGTTCCACACTCTCTCATCTCATCCATTCTCCCTGCTTGGCCTGGGAAATGACCTTTACGCACCTCATCCTCTCCTCTTACTTTTGCACCTCGTTGACTACCAGCTTCCTCCTTGAGCTGGGGCGTCTTGTGCCATGTAGGATGAGCTGAACTGAGACCAAGACCCCCTTTTCCATGCTGAACTTGCCCCATGATATCACCAATTCAAAGGGCAGTCTTTGCATCTTCCACAGCTTTCTTCCAGTTTTCAACACAGGTGCTGCCTCCCTTACGCATTTGTCGCGTGACTCTACTAATTTGATTTTTCTATGATGATTTTTCTTAGCAAATAATGAACATATAATTGCCCAGAGTTTGTACTTTTTGTTTTTTAGACTGGCACATTTTTTGAGTCCTAGGAGAAGCAGCCGTCAGTTACTGAAAAGGGCCAAAGCAACACCCAGAAGTCAACTAGTTTCTACACGTTTAAATTACTAGAATGTGTGTCTGTGCTTTTCATACAGGGACATGTGAGACCGACGAAGAGACTGTAATTTATATGAACTATTTAGTGGAATTATTTTCTTAGCTTTACTGTTCTTTAAAGTTGCGAACACTAGTGATTTTACCAGATGGTTTGGCACAGAGTCAACAGTGGAACCTGTGGTGGAAGAAGGCATTCATGGCTGTAGATCTACATGTACTTTATCTGTCAATACAATAACATGTACTACAATGTTTAGAGTGTAAATCTGGAATATGCCAATTCAAACAAAACAATTGAAATTCTACATTCAAACTTAAGCGAGCCCAGGTATTTTTGCTGTAGTACTGTTAAGTCTGTTAAAATGGCAGACAGCTGCTCCTAATTGTATAATGTTTAATTTGATTTCCTCACAATTTAAATAACTGGGCACATGCTGCTAATTTTCCTTTATATAGTGTTGCAGATGTTTGTAGTTTGGCATTTTGAGACTTTGCTTCCATCCTTTGGACTACCTGCCTACAGTATCATATTGAAGACAAATGAGAGAGGCTGCGATCTTCAGACTTTCAGGCAAACTTTTAAAAAAATTGTCCTTCTCGGTCTCCCCAGACTCTTTGTTGCTGGCTCCAAGCACCTCAATTAATTTTGATGGACAGCTTAGTTTCTCACTAATGTGGGGAATGGGAGACTTACAGCTCAAATCAATGCACCATGACATGCATTATGCTAGTAGGAGTTATTTACTGTAGTTGCCAACATTTCTGTGTGTTTTGTTGCTACAAGACATTCTAGCATCAATTAGTAAGCATAATGTTTTTTAGTGTCCCTGGGAAACAAATGTTTTAAGATTTCTGTATCATTGTTTCAGATGTTTTGTCAGTTTTCTATGTCCTGAACAGTTTTATTGATTTAGGTACCTTATACATCTAAAGAATTATATTCTTAATTATGTGCATTATATCTAGGGCTTCTGATTTTCGGTTTTAACCAATAAAACCTGATAAAACACCCCCGATACAAAAAAAATCGGTGGATAGCCAATAAACACGGGAAAACACCAGAAAAACTGTGGACATGGTTAATCAATTCACGTTGACTTTACCCTTTTCCCATTAAAAAATAAAACCTACTACAAAAATAATAATAAATACATTTCCCAGTGCTGCTGGGCAATGTCCCACCTTCCTGACTATCATTGATTCGTTCTGAATACTTTAAACCCGCCCTAACTACTGAGTGACAGAACATTCCTACATTTCTACTGGAGACTCCACTTGCAAGATATTACAATCAGGAATGGGGGCTTGTTAGCAGGATTTAAAGCTGTATTACAGTTAAGATACGGAGGATTCAAAACAGAATTGTGGCGAAATGTACAAAAATACCTACACACAAAAATCCCAGAAGTGCCTGTGACCATAGGGATTTCGTTGTAAAAGACAGCAAAGGAAAGAAGGTACAAACCTTAAGTGTGCAAGTACT
Source organism: Acipenser ruthenus (assembly GCF_902713425.1). NCBI lineage: Eukaryota > Metazoa > Chordata > Actinopteri > Acipenseriformes > Acipenseridae > Acipenser > Acipenser ruthenus. The sequence goes on from NC_081195.1 coordinate 64,680,804, forward strand.
GTCGAGTTACTACTATACATAGTTTTACCGAAAACACTAATTTCATACAGTATATCAAAAACGAAAGCCCCGAAAAAAAACGATTTACATAAAACTCAAATAGCTAAAAATAAGCACCGAAAAATACAATTGATAAAAATCGAAAAACAGAATCCCTAATTATCTCTCATGAGTACAAATAATCTCAAGAATACAAGACACTTGTACTTTTATTTCATTACGTATTGCTGTATTTAATAAATCTGCATTACAATTGTGCCAAAATATACTGCATATGCTTAAGAACTCTACTTGAGATGTAGAACATTTTTGTTTGTTTCATCCTCAAATAAAGAGCCAAGCGCAAAAAATAATGATTCCCCAAATACATTTCTTTGGACATTAGAAAATAGCAGTTTGGGTTAATTTTGCCTTTAAAAAGTTAAGCTGTAGCATTTACAGCACAGCATGAGCAAGGTGTGATGAAAGAGAGAGGGGCTGGTAAATGAAACTGGCTGCAAAGGAATGCACTCTACCCTTGACCATCAATTATGCAACTGCCTGTTGGGGGGACTGCATTGTTAGGTGTCCCACTGTCTCCTCCTGGCAATTAAATAAGGGCTCCTATAGGATCAGAAACTCCTCTTTATGCTTTCATGTCCTGGAGAGCACTGAACTTCCTGCGGGGGCTTTTATGGGCTGCAGGCTCTGGCTCTTGTTCATATACTGTTGTCAGGAAGTGTGTTTCTCTTAACGACACTGATTAAAAGTGTGGTTTATGAAAGCAGCGCTTCACCATGGATTGCAACAATTAAAATAATGCTGTGCTAGATCCAAAGAACACCAAAGTGGGCCCTTGTTCAAGCTGTTTTTTCCAGGAAGGGTGAACTCTCTCGAATTGGAGCTGCTAGAGTACCTTTGACACACATTGTACTGTAGCTGTTACTGTAATTTGGATATTACAGGATTTGATATTGACGAACGTACAAAGAGAAGCATTGCATAGTCATTTTAATAATCATAAATTTAGCTTCACCGCATTGTGCAAAATTTGCATTGTTCTGCAGACTACTATCTGCAGCACCATTACTTAGGCTTATTGAGCTAAACAGAATTCCATGTTCCACTATCTAGATGATTTGTTTAATTGCTATACCGTCTGAATGGTTGCATTGTTTTAAATGAGGAAAATCAATAACCAAGAAACGCTGGCATTGCTGTCAGAACTGCATAAAGTGTCACAAAACCACTTGTTCTACTGGGTGCATACACTGTATACAGTTTCGATTTAATATTGATTTGACTCCTGGGAGACGAATAAAACGTATTAAAATCAAATCAAATAGAACTTCACAACTTGTCCGTTTTGGTGATGAAACTCTGCATGAAGCCTGTGTTTTGTGACAACTGTACTATACGTGCTATGCATGTTGGTCATGCTAATTTTTGTGTTTCTGACAGTGTGGTGTTTATATCTTTGGCACTGGGCAGGCACGTATGATATTCCTTCTGGAATAATAACGCTTATCGTCTGGTTTTATGTTTTAAGGATACAGCATGTCAAAAGCTTTAATGAAATGGTTTTATGTTTAGGTGAGACTGGGTTCACTAGCTGTCAGTGTGAGCTAACACAGAGTGTACGAGATACTGAAAATGGAGGAAGGAAGTCTGAGGGCCAGCAGTATGGTAAAAACAAGATTAGTAAGTACTGTAGACATAATATAAACTGAATTCAGTGTGCTCATAACAAACATCATGAAGGCTTCTCATTATTCAACCATTCACTTAGCAGTGGCAGTGGTCCAGTCAGAACCACGTAAACAGAAACCCAAGATTGAGGTGAGGTAGAGTTGTTTTTATGGGTCAGAAAAGTATTTAAGACTTGTAGTCTACAGTATATGACACGTGTACAGTAAACTGAGTGCTAATTTACAGTACTGGGGCCAAAGGGCTCTCAACAGTGTCTGAGGACAGGTGATTAAATATCTTTGGTTTCTGATGATTGGTTTCTAAAAGGCAGCTCTTCTCAAATGCTGTGCCATCTACAACTGAACATAATGGTTGAGTAACATTGTACAACATCTGCAAGAGTAAAGATAGCATTCACTCTTAATGGAAATATATATTGGGTTTCTAATGAGAAATACTTTCAGTCTTTGTATAATGTGTTACAGAAGTGTGGTGTACTATAACACAAATCGAGCTATACACAGTAGTCTTAACCAAACACATACAGTACTTTTTGGAATGTAGCTTTTAAACATGTTCTGTGATTTCCTGCTATTTCTTTGTCTGTTTTATTCATTTTATAGATTGAGTGTTGATTTTCAGGTTTTAAATTAATAAATAAATGTGATTTAAGATGTCGGATAAAGCTTTTGTTGGAGGCTCACACCCGGACCTGGCTTGTTGATGCTTGATAAAAGATCTTTGAGGACAGTATTACTGGAATAATTCATTTCAAGGATGCTGTGGGTTTGAACTGGTGATAGAATGCTGTAGGCACAATGCATTGATTACAACATATATAGGGTCTTGTGCTGACCGGTTCAGGAAAATGGAGTATGAACCACCTTCAATGAATTTGGGCTGGCCGAGTATACTTTTCAGATTATATATATATATATATATATATATATATATATATATATATATATATATATATATATATATATATATATATATAAAAATATTTATATATATATATATATATATATATATATATATAAATACATTTAGTATTTTTGTACTAAAATATAATCCTTTGGTGTTTGTTTTAACCCTTCTATAATTATGTGCAGGAGCTGCATGCACAGGTTCCAAGAAGGATACTGTATTTGGCATGCTACAGTAAGTGACTTTGCCAAAGAGAAAGGGAATACTTACTGTGCAGAATACAGTACCTGTGTTTTACATGTAGATAAAAAAATTGCTTGTTCTGGCATGATCCTGCTACTGTTATATGTACCAGTTTCAGAGAAGTGGCTCAGTTATTCTGTATTGAAATATTTTGCATAGATTATTTTTAGAAGATTCAGTATATTTTTAGTGTGATTTTTAAAGTATAACATTTTAACTCCATCCTGGCATATGGAAGATGTAAAGGTTAATTCTTTTCAGCTGTTACAGTATCTTCAAGTCTTCTAATACTTTGCTTATCTGACCATACAGTAGGAACACCCAATCTACCTCACCCAATCTCTAACCATAGTCCGACAGCTCCAATCACTGTTCACAGCAAAGGTCAGTATAGGATCTCTTTAGGTTAAAAATAAAACTACATACACTGATACTCACAGGTATTGTTTTTGCCCCCTGTGCATCATTCCTATATGCGCACTTGTTGTTTTTCTCCAAGGGTTGTACTAGGACTTTACATTGTGATTGAGTAATCTTGCTCAGGTTTTATGAACCTGAGAATTGTTCCCAATCCATTTGGAAAGGCAGAAGGGAGCTACCACTGGGGGTACTAAAAAAATGAATTGCTTGGATGGAAATTTGGGTTGAGATTCAAGCCTGGTCTTTTGAACCAGATCTAACATTTACAGAATTCTGTGTGGTGTTTTAAAAAAATCACCTTCCCCTCATCTTCCACCAGCGGTGACTGGAATATAGTGGAGGCAACCTTTACCTCACCTTTATCTTCAATAGTGTGACAGGAAAAATTGTGTTTTTATGGGGGAGCCAGTGACAGAATTGTTAAAACAGATACCAAAGTGGACAGTAACAGTTGCACAGACACAACTTTCTAAAGGGACAGAAAGAGCCTCTGCAAGACTATCTAGGGCTGTAAGTGACACTCTGGTGGTCATGGAAACGGCACCTGCTGGAAACAGGGAGGGAAATGTTCAAGCCGGGCGTGAAGTAAGTAGCTGGTATGCAGTTCTACTTTAGCTAACGGGACCAGCTAGAGGAAGAAAAAAAAACAAAAAACATTGCATTTATTGACAGGAGGAACAAAACCACTTAAATACCTTAAAGTAATGGGGCAGTAAAATGAGTATAACATTTCAAAATAACAGTGCTCAATGTTAATTAGTACTGGGGTAGATTAACAGCGAAAATGTTTCAGTGCGGGGATTGTATCCAGCAAAGAGCAGCGCTTACTACACTCTTAAGACTGTTATTACAGGGAACCAGAAGCCTTTAAAACCTAATGAAATAGTGGTAAAACTGGCCTAATCTTTGAATAGAGCCTCTATTGGGTCTGTCTCGACAGAGTTCTTTTCTAATTAACGGTACCAGTTTATTTTTTCTACCTCCTCAGTAAATGAGCAATAAGGAGAACGAACAATACGTTGAGCTTTGCAAAACGCCAGCGAATAAGATGAAGATCTGCAATTACAGTTAGTCTCAAAGACGGTCTGTGTGTAACGCAGGTCTCACCACTCAACAAGTGAAACACTCTCAGGAATGCGCAGCGTGTCCCTGCCAGATGGTTTTCACATGCTGATTGATAAAGATTTGCTTAGCGGAGATGGAATGGCTTGGCTTTATTTAGCTGTATTTCTCCAATTGAAAGAATAGGCCAAGCTGACTTGATTCAGAATCACATGACTAGGGTCTGGTGGTACTTTTAGCTTAATGGGTTTTGCTGATTAATGGGTTTAGTAAGGTGGGAAGCTGGGTATAGGTTTCATGCAATTTGTTACATGAATACATAAACAACTTAGATGGGTTGCTTCCTGATAGCCAGTTGTTTTATTTGTTTATGAAGACCTAGCCTTGCTACTGGCAATTCCCTCATGTAGATGGAGGTGGAGTCCCTCTTTATTGAACTGCCCTTAGCAGGGAAAAAGTCCCTGGTGGACTGGTCACTTCCTGCACTCCCAATTATAAACATGCTCCAGCATACCGTAAACAGAAGCAAGTGAGTGTGGGTCTCCCCATGTATCCGAAACACCCCAAATCCAGTAAAGCAAACAGTCCTGCAACGTGTTCTGTTAAAAACAAACTGTTTACAAATCATCTATAACCCTTTATTATTCAATGTGCAATACACACATGCCAGCTGCCCCTGAAGGCTACACACCAGTATTTACATGATCTATTTATAGGTTTGTTGAACAAAACAATTTAAAGGCAAATATTTTTTTTAACGATCACTACTATAGTAGATATTATAGTAAAATACAAAAAGTAAGACCATTTATCACTGGTAGATTTAAATTATGCATACCGGTAATTATAATTTCTCTAACGGGGCATAATTACAAAGCAGAATGGTGGTGATGTTGATCAGTTTATCTTTCAGCAGTGCTCAGTAGTGGGGGGGGGGAATATGAACCATTTTCAAGGAAGGATACCATTTTAGTTGTTTTGGAAATTCTTTATGTGCTTAATGATTATGGGTGTGTGGTAGGAATGCAAACTTCTGCATGGTAGACCTATGCAGACTGATCTGCTAGAGATGCTGCCATTCAGAGAAGATCACTTTAAGCATCCCATGTGACTTTGGGGAGCTCTGGCTGCCTGCAATTGTAAAACATTTTCAAGTCAAGTTCAATTTATGCAGGATAAAGCAGTACAAAATCAACTAATAATAATATAGCTCAATGGAAGGTGGTTGCATAGCAGCAGTTCATTCTAGGTGCGAGGTGTACTTCACCTTGCCCTGCCCAGGAAAGTATGTAGTAGGTCAGTGCTTGTTACCATTTTAGGAAGAAACCCAAGGGAGTTGATGTTTACTTTTATCTACGAAAACATTCTTTGGTGGCCTGAACTGCTCTCTGTTTGCCAAGCAACTGCGATTTATAGACATTAACAAGATGCTGCAAAATTAAAAGCACATTTTACTCAAAGGTTGGTGGAAACCCAGCTTGATCCACAAGCGGATCAGAGTGTTCCAGCACACAGAGCCGCTGGGGTAGTTTTACTGGCACGTCAGCCTGTGGGGGACATGGCTTAGTCTGTGTGAAACTGCAGTTCTATTGTCTCTTGAATCAGTCCAGACGCAGTGCGAATGAAACTGAAATTAAATTGCTGTTTATTTTTTGTATAGCAGGTAGATTAATATATTGTATAATACATTTCTCAAGTTACCGCTCCAACAGTACAGTGACTACAAATATACCCAAACACCAAGTTTTTGTGCTTAAGTGGGCATTCTTTTTTTTTTTATATATATATATATATATATAAAGTGGCTGTGTCCAACCAACCCCCCACTATCATTATGGTAAATATCAAATGTAATTTTGTTCTGGTCACCAATACAGCTGAAATAGCCAATTGGCACATTACAATTCTCCACAAGGACATTTTTGGTGGCTTTATTGAAAGAATATACTCCTGTTTGGAGGCCCAAAAAAACAATACCACAAATTGTATACAACATTATTACTGGGGTTGTTGTATACTGCTCTATCAAAAATACTAGTGTACTATATAGAATGCTGAAATGTGCTGTCATTTTATTATTTTATCTTAGCTAACTTTCTGAACAAATAACTGAATTTAAGTCACTAAAATTCAACTTTGTACAAGTGTACAGCAATATATATATATATATATATATATATATATATATATATATATATATATATATATACTATGTGTGTGTGTGTGTGTGTGTGTGTGTATATATATATATATATATATATATATATATATATATATATATATATACTATGTGTGTGTATATATATATATATATTTTTAGTCTGGGGTACCAGCTTGTTTGATTTGTAATGTAAATGTAATTTATTCTCCTTGTCTGCGCTTTGTGATTTGAGTGCCAAGGTTTCAATGTTTGCATGTTAAAACAGTTTGCATGCTCACACCTCATCAAAGACAGCAAGCAAATAAACCAGCAGCAGCAAAGAACCATTAAGAACATTAAAACACTGTGTCAAACCATGCACTAATCCAGAACACCTGGATCCTTACAGGGCTGCCCGCTGGCTTTTCAAATGAAATTTACAATAACTGAAATGACAGTGTCACCCAAAGAGAGGACCAGGCATGACTCGAATCTTGGCATTTTGTGGTTTTGCGAATGACCCTGATAATCAATAGACCCCTTGATTTGTCCAGACTGCATGCCATATTGTGCTCCCCCTTTTCTCTGTGTGAGTTGGCTCATTAAAATGTAAACCTTCAGTGACAAGCTCTTATGCTCCACTGCCACCAAGTGCCCGCAGTCCTTTACCCAGAAGCTGTAGGTAGCGTAGTTAGCCTGGGCTGAAATCACGCACTTGTCTTTTTCTCAATTCCAGTGGGAGCCATTACGTTTTGATGTTACATAGCCTGCAGTCTATAGATTTATTTAATCCAGTTTCTTCTTGCAGATATAGTCTGTATGCATATAGTTTTGTGAAGTGTTCAGGGGGCTGTGTTTTAACAGCTGATTTGTAATGTTCTTCAAGCACTGCTTATCTAGCTGTTTAATCTCTTTTGAAACAATAAAGAAAAGCTTTGATTTACAAAACAGCTGTTTGCATGGGTCACTCCGTACACTCATTATCACACAGTTGATGGACAAAAGGTGACATGGGCTGGCTGCACTGTATCGTACAGCACAACCTGTTGCACAGCTTGTGAATCGTTCCCTGCAGAGAGAAATAATTCCATTTTTTAATACTTAGATGGCATTTAATTTTACAATATTTAAACAGATGGTCCATTGTAATAAAGGAATGTAAATAGAAAGTGGATATAGGCCTACCACCTAAGGATATCGCAACATACAGTATCAAAAATGCGAAGTGAAACCCAAAAATGTTGTGTGGTTTTTTTTTTCACTTCTCTTTTTTGTTAGTGCAAAGAATAAGCCTTTATTATAGAAATAGATTTGTCTGATAGTGGAGTTTCAGAGTTTTTTGTTTGTACTGGGTAATTGTGGACAGAAAGTTTACACAGGGAATGAACTGTAGGTCTGTATCTTCATTTGAGACAGCCCAAGCCAGTAATGACCTATTGATTAACTGACGACATACAGTTGTACAATGGTGTTCCATCTCATTGAGGTTCATATTAGACAATTGCGTCAAATAACGTTCATTTTCCTTTTGTATCTGGCAAATTAAACTAGATCCCTTTGCTTGTCCCTCATTAAACTCCATACTGGCAACAGATTCATTGTGTAACTACAGTATTATCTGGAAGGCCACACATTGTGTATGACTTGGAGTATTAGACCAGAATATAATACATCATCCTAAATGAACTCTCCTCTTCCAGTTAAGCAACCATGTGAATTATACACTTGGTGTATTGAGCTGGCAATACAATCAATCAGGTTTCAGAAGACTATTTGATCTGAACTGGCCTTTTGTTGTTTTGTAATACATCTCAAAGTAATTGTACTTGACACAGTAACAACAATAACTTGTGATCTGGAACTTTGCCAGCATATCTGTTAATTGGAGCTTGAAGCCTGGGCTAGTTTTTCACAGGTTTGTTAGCAAGTGGGATGTTGATATTAACAGCGCATATTTGTCTTCATACTGAAGACCTGCTGGGGTCATTTGACACCACAAAATGGTGGCACAGAATATGTTGCTTATTTACGTCATAAGCATTGAAATCCTCATCAGCTTCAATGACCTTGTTTGTCTGTTATATGACATTTTATCAACCTTCTATATCCTAAATTACTGACATGCATGGAATATTGGAATATTTCCCAGTCCTTGGTTAATCATTGTGTTTGTATTTTGTTCTAGCTGTTTCTGTAATAATTCATAAATGAAAGGCTACATTTGGGTGTCTTGGGATCATTCCGTTTTTAACAACAAAGATTGCCCAACCACAGCTTTGACTAATTTGAATGTTTCTCTTTTCATTGTGTTAGTTCTGTACATCTATTTACAAGGGGAGTGTGAGGCGTGTGAGTATTAATGGAATGTCCAGACAGCAATTTACGTGCAACCAAATATTTATTATTATTATTTTTAGTTACATGATAAAAAAACCAAAAGAATGACGTGAGGGAGGGTGCTGGAATAAATAACAAAAGAATGGAGGGTTCGTATTTTTCCTCAGTCCTCTCCACGATATCCCGGACATGGAAGGGATAAAAACAAGAGACATTATTACGTATTCCAAACACCGTGATCGAAACAAACCAAAACAAACTATACAGTGTCTCCCTCAAGCCCAGCAACCCCGCCTATGCTTTCAAGGACCAACCCCGAACACAGTAGCATGTTCCCTTTAGTATGCAAAGCCCCACCCTTGTAGTCAGTGGAACACCAATCCCAAACTGACAAGTGTCCTTACAACTCACTTGACTCAAATGGCCGGAATTTACATACTCGCACTTCCGCCCCTCACCGAGGTGACGCCCCTCATAAAGATGACTTTCGTCATGGTCACGAGACCTTGGTAAGGGAAGTCCCAAGTTGGCTTGATGCCTTCTACTGTCGGGTGGCTGAATTACAGACCGAAACCCCTTTGACTCATCACATATCCCACCCCTCAGAGTGGAGCCGATGGAACACTCGGAAACCTCTAACCCCTCCTTTCTCCCTCCCTCCCGGGAAATATAATCAGCATTTTGGTGTAACTTACCCATACGATTCAAAAGCAGTCTGACACTCTGCACTCCACTTAATTTTATTTTAGTGAGATGAGTAAGAGGGGCGGCTATAGTGGAAAAATGTGGAATAAAGCGGCGGTAATAACCAGCCAACCCCAACAATGATCTCACCTGGTGAATCCAACAAAGCCTGGACTTTTGAAACCAATGGTTTCACTCTACCCTTACCCAATATGAAACCTAAATATTTAGTTTCTTCTTTTCCAATAGCGCACTTTGCCATGTTCTCTGTGAGCCCCGTCTTCCTCAGAGACTAAGACAGCTTCTAATCTATTCAAATGTTCTTTCCAGGAAGAACTATAAATGACTACATCATCGATATATGCAGCTGCATACTCTCGATGAGGTTGTAATACCCTGTCCATCAGCCTCTGAAAAGTAGCAGGAGCTCCATAAAGTCCGAACGGCATAGTGCACAATTGAAAAAGACCATGTGGGGTTGAAAATGCCATTTTCTCACGAGAGGCTTTCGTTAATGGAATCTGCCAGTATCCTTTCGTCAGATCCAGAGTTGAAATAAACCGAGCTCGCCCCAGCTTGTCTAAGAGTTCATCTACCCGAGGCATGGGATATGCATCAAACTTAGAGATAGCATTCACCCTCCTAAAGTCGATACATAACCGTAGTGACCCATCTGGCTTATCTACTGGTACAATTGGGCTACACCACTCGCTCCAGGAAGGTTCAATTATCCCAAGTTTCAACATACACTCCACCTCACCTCACATCCATTATCGGACAATTCCTGGCAATGCGTCCTGGCTCATTACACCGGTAACATACTGGGGTAGGAGGCACCATCGGAGTCTGTCTGTCCTGCGAGTCAATGACCGGCAGGTTAGGGGGTTTTTCTCTCGCCCAAGATGGGGCTAACCTCGGCCTCCACGGTCGAAAGGTCTGGCTACCCCCTCTGGGCTTCATCGACTGGTTGGTCCTGGTTGGTTTAGGGGCAGGAGTGGGGTCTGAGACGACGCCTTCGTTCGCGTCTTCATATGCCTCTGCCAGGATGATCGAGAGTGGTAGGTCGATTCCTTTTAATCCACTCTCAATTTCCTGGCGGTAGTTTAGACGCGAGCTGCTCTATCGATCTTCTGCACCAGTTCTTGGGTTGTGTGTTCTTCCGGCTGCAGCCACCGGGTGCACTGATCCATGAGAGACATTACCAATAAGAGCAGCTAATGTTAAGAGATGATCTTATTAATAATGTGCAATGTCTTTTCCAGTGCAAAAATAGAACCTTTTATAATTGTTTATTTCCCCAATAATCAAATGTACATGCACACAGAATAAACATTATTGGATGTACAAACTGTAATAAAAACCTTTCTATGCTTTTATTAACCAGTTTTGTTTGAATGGTTTAATTAAATTTCAGTTTTATGAACAGGTTTGCCAAGCTTGTTTAATGGCCAGGTTGAAATGTCTTGAGCTTTGTCGTCAAGGTTAAGAAAAAAAAAGAAAAAAAAAAAAAAGAAAAAGCCTTTTAGAGCATAGTGTTGATACTGATGTCATCCCATGTTTTCTTTTTCTAGTGTTTGCTTGCAATCTGCATCAGTAGTGCTAGATTTTAAAAAAGCCAGTTGAGAGGTTTAAAGTTCCTGATGAATGTTCTAAAGTAAACTGTTGGTATACCAGCCACATGATATGTAAATACTGGCATTAGTGGCATAATCATCGTGTTTGGAATATAAGTGTTGATTTAGTGTTGTCTGATACAATATAAACACACTAAAACACAAACGCACATTTGTGGGCGGGGGTGACAGGAACTCAGTTTATAAATATGTAAAATGATAATGTTTATAAAGAAATTCAGCAATGATAAACAGTTATAGCTCAGCTCTCAACCGTACCGTACCTTTATTTAATCAGTAACTTTGTCACCTTTAACCCTGTCTGCTCAAGGATCGGGAATCATTGGATTGGCCAACTAAGACACCTCTCCTTTTTTGGTTGACCGTGTCATAATGACATAATGTTTGTTTTATAAAAAGCTGGAAATCCTTATACAGTATTAATTTACTTTAAAAAAAAAAGCAGCTATGCTTATATTTAATATATATCTAGAGAATTGATTTATCCAGTTGTGATGAAGTTGGTTTGCATATTCTTACAATTTATTGACAGTGTCAGAATACATGGAGAAAAAAATCTTACTTTACCTTTTTATATATAAAAAGTCTCTCATAACTGTCTCATCACAAAAAACTAAACTCTCATTAGAATCAAAGGTGAACAATGACACTGTAAAAGGAGTTAAAAAAAGAAATGTTTTACCTATGATATACATTGTTTTTTTCACAATACTCACATAACATTACACTGCACATTTATAAGCCAAGAAAATGTTTACTGGAATGTGTACTGGAAACATCCCTAAATTAACCAATTTCTTGGAATTTTTTTTCTTTTAGTTTCAAGCATATGTAAACAGGAAGGAACAATATCAAATTGGTTCTTCCTTCTAATGCTTTGGTGTGTTTCCCCTCCAGAGATATTCTAATCTGTTTCTGTTAAATCTTTGAAATTGCAGGAAGTCAACAGTTGCCCTCCTTGACCTCCAGCCTGCTGGTTAAAAAAAAACAAACAAACAAAAAAAACCCTTTCTATTGAATTTGTTTCTTGTCTTTATACATATTTGTTATGTAAAAAAAAACCTTACTGTGAAGTATGTGAAAACATCAGACTTAGAAATTCCCAACTATTGTACATTGTTTTCTACAGATGGCTAATAGTACTCATCCAGATTAATGCACACAGTGCCTACATATTTCAGTAGTACTACTGTAGGTCTGTTAGATTGAAACCTCTTTTGATATTCTTGTGAAATGGATCATTGATAATATAGGCCTATGTTGGAGATCAATCCTAGCAGGATCTGTATTTGCATCTTCTCAGGCTGAGTCACCAACTCTCCTTCCTTCCGCACTTTTGACTTGGAAGTCTGTGATTCAATTAGTGACTAGGCCCAACCTTGCTTTACTGTTCTCGACTGTTTGTTTAGACTGCAAGATGGTACAGGTCTAGGCTAATGCAGGCATTATTGAAAACAGACTTCACTTTTACAGATTTCTACTTTTTTCAATTGTACAGCAGCCATTGGTATGAAAAAATAAAGAAATCTAGCTTGAGTGTTCTCCAAGGGGCGTTGATAATCATTTTGGCAGGAGCAGCCTTTGCTTAATGTTTCGTTTATTTTGCCCTTGTAAGGTTATTTTCACTGTGTCAGGTATTTATTTTTTTCTTTGATAGCGACTGATCAGCAAGAGGAACTTTCTTTAACTTGGGTTTTCACTCCTCATCTGAGTAAGTGACCTTAGTGTCTCAAACTGGTGTGTTTTATGATTTTGTTTATTTAGCAGACGCCTTTAACCAAGGCGACTTACAGAGACTAGGGTGCAGAGTCACTTACAACAACGTCTCACCCGGGTCACACATTGAGTGAGTGAGTGAGCCGGGATTTGAACTCGGGACCCCCCTGGTTACAAGCCCTTTTCTTTAACCACTGGACCACACAGCCTTCTATTCAGTGGATGATATTGAAAGCTATCACCAAAAAAGAAAAAAAAAACCAAACCCTTAGATAAACTTCATGTATATGGACCAGTACTGCGTAAGTAAAATAAACAGGTGGATCCTTCTAGTATTTTAATATTTCTGAACTTGGTTTCTCTATTTATTTACTGTGATATACATTCATCACTGTATTGATACAGGTACAGTACACTCACCTGCTGCAGGTTTGATGTTACAAAGAAAATAAATCCACAATAAGAGGTGATCTAGTTCTGCTTTTTTTTCGCAGTACAAACTTGGCTAGTTGTTGGTTTAAGGGCAAACTTTTGTCAGATACAGCTTGCTACCTGGTGGTGTTGTGTGTTGTGTGTTGTGTTTTTTTTTGTTTTTTTTTTTCCTGTTAATCCAGGCCCAGCGAGTTACATTTCTTTGTCTTATTTTTAGAGTCCAGATGAGTTTGATGACGACAATTCAGAGCACAAGGAACGGACGAGGGAAAACACGCTCACACAGCAGAATACTGTGCAGAACGAAGTGCTGGCCTCCGATCCCAGTCCTGCTCATCTATTACAGGTAAGGTGCCACGGGCTACCAGTCCTGCTCATCTGCTACAGGTAAGGTGCCACGGGCTACCAGTCCTGCTCATCTACTACAGGTAAGGTGCCACGGGCTACCAGTCCTGCTCATCTATTACAGGTAAGGTGCCACGGGCTACAAAAGCAAGCCTGCACTACTTGTTTAGGCTAAATCATTACTTCAGAATTAAAAAAAAAAAAAGTGTGTATATAACCCAACTGTATAAATGGGTAATTGTATGTAAAATTAATGTGATATCTTGTAACAATTGTAAGTCGCCCTGGATAAGGGCGTCTGCTAAGAAATAAATAACATAGCACAACTAACGTCATTAAATCTGTAAAACTATAACTAGATTGCAGCATTTTATCAAGGCACCAGGGTAAATACCAAAGCAAGTTGCTGCAATGCAATAAAAGTTTACACTCACCCAAATCTGCTCTTCCAGTTTTTGAAGTACTGCTTTTGGATTTATTTCTTACTTTGCATACAGTGTTTTCTCAAGCTGGTGATGCTTTACTATGTGCACTTTTAATTAAAGGTATAATTACACAATGCTAGCGCAATCACCATTGAACATACATCACTGCAGCTACATATCTAAAACCAGACTAATCTGAAGTGCACTGCGCATTAATCAGACTGTGCTAGTCAGAAATTAAACTCCTACATTTCTTGGATGAATTCCAGCAGAATCTCAGGTATAGATTTATTCAACTGTGTGTACTGCACGATACAGAATATTGCATGACTTCTTATGGTCAAACCAAATATTGTATAGTCTATTTATTTGGGTTGTCATTAGAATTTCATCTTGAAATAAGATAATACACATTATATATACATACTGTATATTCCATGATAAACTGTTGAAAAACAGGCAGGCCCACCGTTCAAACATATTGTTTGTTATTTGCCTTTGCGGTGTGGGGTTTGAAAGCCTCTCTGGAAATATTAGTTGAACATCATTAAATATTACTGTGCTTTTCTAGAGACTGATCTTATTAGACATTAGACTAAATAATGTCTTCCTGTTGCTGGTTCAGTGTAACCTGTCCCTCATGTTACAGAATACAGCTTCAATAAAACCCCCTTCCATTGTGCAAGCCTGTAGAATTGCAGTCCACAATTTCACCACACATGACATCTCCCATTTTCTTGGGCCAAGCCAAGGGAGGGGGGAGGTCTTGATGTGACCATGTGATTTAATATCTAATGGGCTCGTGACATTTTAATCAAGTAAAAAGTGCTATGCAAGGAATGTAAGGAATTGATGTATTACATGATTTCCCATTAGCAAACAGAGCTAAAGTGCTGCCCAGCGCCGACCTCCCCAGTGCTTTGTTCTTTAGTACAAATGCCAAGAATGTGTCGCAGCTGGTCTGCAGGCAGCCAAGTGAACTGCTTGAGCAGACACTGACTTTGTGGAGTGAAGATGCAAAAGTGGGCCATGGAATGATGAGAATGTAAAGGATATCGTCAAAGTGTGTGTGTGTGTGTGTGTGTGTGTGTGTGTATGTATGTGTGTGTGTATATATATATATATATATATATATATATATATATATATATATATATATATATATATATAGTGATGTTAATCGAACCCTGACGTCGACATCGGTTACCGTGCAAATTCTAACGATGATTATCGAGTTAAAATGCTTAACAAAAAAAATTTCCTTCACAGTAACAGTGTGGTATGGTATAAAAAAACTTTTTTTTAAGACACGTTTGATAAATAGAGTGGCATTTAAATATAGCACTCTCCAATTTTCATATTCCTGCCGTCACTAGCCTTTGCCTTGTTTTGTGTAAAATCTGACAAATTTCACAGATTTATTTTTAATTGACTTACTGCCCACATCGCAAACAAGTTATGTAGAAGATCTCTTTCATAGATGTATAGGCCTAATCAATCTACATATCACGTCACAACCAAAAATGCGTCACATACTGGAGTGCTCAAAGAAGCATTTCGCCCACGTGGATTCACTTACATTTATACAGTACATTACTAAGACCCCACCTATTACACAACAGACATGGACTGTGAAATTCATTCTTCACTGTGAAAACTGTTTATTTTGTGTACGTTTACCCTGCACTGAAATCCAATTAAGTTATGTGTATCGGTCCAGGTTCCTGATGTGATTTCATAAGCTTGTTTCAATTTAAAAAAAGAAAACTGAACGACAGGGTTTATTGATTGACAGTTAACAGCAGCAAGTAACCACTCTGGGACCCTACGATAACAAATCGATAATATTTTAATGAAATCGAATATTCCATGAAATTTAAAAACGTGTCTTGTATATATTAACTTACTGTCAAGAATGTTATCTGTGTTGCTGCTTCTAAAAGTTACTGAGAATTTGCATCTGTGAACAAATACAGGATGATGATGATGCAGAAATCAAGAGTAACCTGCCTTGTTAATGTATTTTATACATATTATTTTGATTTAAATCAGTCCCAACTGTAAATTTCTGTCTTCAGCGAAACTAATAATATTTAACATTACTATGCTGTCATGTGCTGATGTTTCAGAATTTCTTTTTTTTTTTTTTTTTTTACCTTTTCGTTTTGAAGCAATGCACTATCCACAACCTTTTTTGTTTTTTGATTGCTGTCTGTCTAAATGCTGCTGGATCATAGCTCGATGTATGTGATCCAGTGAAACATTGCAGGTTCTACAAAATCGTTTCCCACCAGTTAGAATGCAAAATTGTTGTACACGATCTGCTGCAGTAATTATTGCAAGTTTTTATTATTCATTTTGGACACTCACAAAATGTTCACTCGCTTAACAATACCTGTTCTAGGATATTAAACCCACCCCTGATGCCCATATCTACCAATCAGTGAGAAGAGCCCAGAGTGGTTATTGGCTGCTGTTAAGTGTCAATCAATAAATACTGTCCAGTTTTCTTTTTGAAATTGAAACAAGCTTATAATCACATCCAGGAACCTGGCCTATACACATAACTTAATTGGATTTAAGTGCAGGATGAAAGTACACAAAATAGGCCGTTTCCGTTGCAGGAAAGGGTAGGCTACCTCTAATGTACTGTTTGAAAAAATGACGATATAGTTGTATTCACTGAAGGTAATGCAAATGTAAGTGGCTATGCAAAGTCATGTAAAGTTTTTATTAAAATATGACAGCAAAAAGTGAAATGCATCTCTGCAGCCGCGGGACACTGGAAGGGACGGCTGCTGTCACTAGCAGAAGCTGGGCCACATAATTCATAAGTTGTAACCAACAGCAAATTAAACAAAAAAATAAATAAAAAATGAGAGATCAAATTATTTTCATGTCAATAGGTCATAACATTAATGTAGTTTTCAAACCTTGGTTTTTTTTTCCTCCTTTGGACAGTGGGGTGTTTTTTTTTAATTGTTGATATTTACACAGGAAATTTGTCAGATTTTACACAAAACAAGGCAAAGGCTAGTGACGGCAGGAATATGAAAATTGGAGAGTGTTATATTTAAATGCCAATGTATTTATCAAACGTGTCTTAAAACATCGGGATTTGTTTGAATGGGTTTTTTTATACCATGCTCGATAAAAAGAGCACTTGTTGTTACTTTAAACTGTCATTGCATGCATTTGTATGCTTGGTTGCTTCTCTCAAGTCCAACCTTTTCTTATAGCTGTAAACAGTCGTGTCAGTTACTTTGTAAAATGAATCACAAGCCAAGACCTCCCCAGTCCTACCAGCCATTTACATTCAGTCCATGCTTAATAACTGGAAAATGTAATTACTTGAACTAGCAACATGCTTTCCCACTCTTTATTGCTGCTGAGATCTCACAAGCATGCTTGTTCCCTGGGAATACAGAGTACAGCAGCTACAACCCACACACTGTGAGCTCCTGATACATTCACCAATGCACTGCACACACCCTTTTCCACACGCCCAAAAACATGCTCGTGCCTTCCAGTAGCATACAAGCTTTTTTTTTTTGTATCCATCTATTCCAAGGTCGTGCTAGTTTATTACTGCTAGACTGTGACCCCATACTGCTGTTTGCTGTTGCTAGGCACTTTTGTGCCAAAGATTGAAGTTTGTTGCGTTAATTAAAGATGGTATTGAGTGTTATAGTTTACTAAATCTAAAGTATTTGGATATTTGTAGTTTGGAAACCACTTGTGTCTTGTACATGATTATGAATTAATCGCTTGACCTTGATTATACAGTAAGGAGACACAGGGGCCCTGTACACTGTCACCACACTTTGGTTCAGGATTCATAATTACTGGACCACTGGTTTTTGCAGCGTCTGTTCCATTACCTAGACTCCCCTGCAGGGGTCAGCATTACCTTTACCAGCATGGCACTGCCTGGCATACACATGTATACAAATAAAAGGGAAATGTGGTTCACAGGGTGTGTGGATCTGTAGCTGGATAAGAAGTATCGGGCTAACTGTATGATTGTCAGTATTAGGCTTACCCTCCAGCTGTTCATTTGTTTGCAAGCAGATGTCCTTACCAAATTCCAAATGCAGACTTAATAAGCACAAGATACAGGACGTTTTATGAAAAATAGCAGTGATACATATAAACAGTTTTTCCTAAGAAAATAAGAGACATTGCTTCTATATCATTACAATAACAGTCGTCCCAACTACAATGTAATGTTTCAAAGTAAATTAAATTACTACTGAATAAAAAGAAGCCTTTCTACTATACTGTATGGACTGACAAGTTACATTTTCTGTTCACATTAATGAGCCAAAAGTAAAAAAAGAAAAAAATATATATAATCTATACTACCATTACTTTTATTTTTTAAAATAAGTACAAAATTAATAAATGGTTTCCTGTGGACACCCAAATTAGGCAACAGCTTGTATAGGTTAGTAATGTGTGATCCATAATGATTTATAAAAAAAAAAAAAATGTACCCAGTTACAGTACCCCTTTAAGTCTCGCTTGTCTCTAATCCTGTCTTCTCAGTACTAAAACAGACTCCAAAAATGCAACTTCACTATTGACATTTGTTTTCTGTTATTCTGAAAAGCTCTTCAGTGCCTCTTCCCATATGATCCTTGTTTAACAGACTTACCGTGTGATGCTATACAACAACACAAACACATAATTTGCTGCTCTGGGTAGCTGTTTTAATAAATTACGGTGCAGAACATTCCATTGTACAGTATCATCTGCTTTTAACACAGCGCCCTGGGAAATAGATTTGGTGTTGGTTCGCTTTGTCCTGTTTACTGACTTGCATTATGCCTTCTGAGGTAAATGGACCTTAACATCCATGGAGTTCGCAGTGTTGGTTCTGGGTTTTCGAACCAGACACCCTTGATCCTAGAACTTGCTCCTCAGTTCCAGCACTAGGAATCTTGTCGCATCTTCCAGAAGGTATGTTTCAATAAAGCTTGTGGTAGAGCTTCTAACCCTCCACTGAAAGCTGGTCTTTCCAGGACAGCCAGGCAGTCACTCCAGCACCTTGAACAAACAATTACTATGATTGATTATAATAATGTATTATTGTGATTATAATACAGAAATGATATTGACTGGACTATATCAAGAGCTTTGAGAGTGTATCCAGTTCTTTCAAAAGCAATAAATGTAATTTAAATATTTAGAAACTGATTTTTAACACACCCATAACATTGCTTTATAGTGGACCTGATATTAAATTTTTTAAAACAAAATGCCAACATTTTTTTCCCCCAGTATTTTTCAGCACAACACTCTGTTAATGGTGATATCGATTTTTGTTTTTTTGTTTGTGTCACGATTATTGTAGTGAAAAATAGTTTTCGATGAATTATGTTTCTGAAAGTCTTCTAAGCTAAAAAGGATAAGCACCGCTGCAACCGAGATGATTATGCGCTTCCTTTATTTCCACTCAAAAAAGCAGTATGTCATGAACGGAAAATGCAAATCTGCGAGTATTTGAAAATTGTTTTGTTTGTGTATGCATACAGCATTTACTTGTAGCTGGGTACGTCAGCCAATAAGATTTGTCGCTGAGCGAGCAAACGTGTAAATGAGTGGAGTGGAAGTTTGTGGAGTGAAATCGGGTGAAGAAATGGTTACAGCAAGTTCAAGCAAAGTGGCAAATATTGTTGCTAGCAAAGAAGTGAAAAATATTCCTGTGGATTACAAACTAAAAGCAAGGTGTGACAAACATATTGAAAGTGCTTTACATAAACGGAAGCTACAAGCCATAGAATCTGCAGTAGGAGAGACAGCTAAAATGCAAAAAAATGTGAGTGAGCTGTTTTCTGTGAAGACAGTTTACTGACTTGCAGAGGCGTTCTTTACAACATCTTTCAGAAAAAAACTCAAGTTTTATACTAAAGTAACATGTAAACTTGTCAGTAGTCAAAAGCAGTCTTTTCTATTATTGGTTTTGGTGTACTATTTAAAAGCTCTTGTACTTGGTGGCCTTTCCGTAAATTCTTGCTTTTTCCCCCCGCACCTCGCCCGTGAAATTTACTAAATTCCCTTGCCAAAGTCGTAGCCTTAATAATCAGTACCTGAAAATGACATTGTCATCCAACCCCACAGAACTGTCTGGGCTTTTGATCATGAACTTGAAAACCATTTAATACTGTTTTTCTTACTGTCAGATCTGGAAACCTAACTAAATTAAATTGTTTCAGATTCGTACACCAGTTGCCTGGGAGGGAGGTTTCTCCTTACCTGAGGCTTTGTATCTGTTGGTTTGAGATAGAGAATTACTCCTAAGTCCTTATTAACTGTGAAAATTACTTGCATTTCTGAGCATTCGTTTTGGTAAAACTGATTAAGTTTTGACAACCGTATTGTTAGAAATCAAAAGTTACTCAGGGAAAATGAACTCAGAGACAGGTGGCTTTTATTAAGAATAAATATGAGATAAAAAAATATATATTTCTGGTACTAAGAATGAATGACCTGAAGAGAATATTCTGAGGATGAATGCTTTAAACTCTGTAGGTCAAAATCCATAAAGTAAACAAAACAAAAAAGAAAATATTAGCCTATGCAAGCCGCCTAGTGCTGCACGAACCGATTTATTTGATTATTGGGATCAAGCTCTCCACAAGGGAGGGCTAATTTACCGTTCTAAGTGAAACAGCGAAGAAGCAGCTGTCATCATAAATCCAAACAGCTATTAATTCATTTTTTTCACTTTGAATAGTAAATTAGCCCAATCAACATCAATGACCCTCCTCTGATTTCTGTGCAATCCGAATAATCGGTTTGTACACCACTAATACTGACCGTTTTCTGCCACAGCCCCAAAATTTAAAAGTTTCCAATTGCCTTGCACAGACAAATATCACAAACTACTTGTAAAGGATGAGTCCTAAGGTAGATATAATTGCAGGTGAATTCAAATGTTGTTAGATCGCTATGGTAATGTTATGAAATAATAATGAGCGGTGGGGTGGGGGGTGCAGAATTTGTTCCTGAAATAGTTTGTTTAAAAGCAAACAGTTGACAATACCCTTGGCATGCAGTTGTGGGAAGGGAAATTGTTCAGGTGATGAGAGATAACGTTTACCCTTCATTAAGAAAACAGAAATAGCAGGTTTATCTTTATTCCCCACCTGTCACTTTGAAGACAGAGGAGCCATCTAAAGATATGTTTTTATATAAAAGCAGACCATGCCTTATCTCCAGTCAAACCAGAACAAAAAATCCAGTGCTTTAGAGGCAGCTTCCACCTTATCTCAGTAGCAGCTATAGATTTGGTATAGTTTAAAGTTCAGAAAAGATTACATACACTGCATAATGCAAAAGGAGAGAATGATCTTCTTTATTTACTTTCTGCCTGCTGTTGTCTTGTCGAGTGAAAAGTTTTTAAAGACTATGCTGCCTTGAACATGGTAGCATTCCAAAAGTAAATGTAAGCCTTTTTTTTATTAACTTCAAAAAATATGAAACTATATATAATTTGCATTCCAGTTAAAACATTAACAAAAGTTGTTCTCAACCTTTTTTTCCAGAAAGACCACATTTATTCCCTTTGCCTGTCTCTCCTTGGGGTAAAATTGTCATTCTGGGACAGGCAGTTCAATTCCAATCCAACATAAATAAGCAACCCCACTGCCCAGTTTACAGGAATCACATTCAGGACAAAACAGCCACAAGGAATGCTGGTATTCATTAGCTTAATTAAACTGAAATATGTTTAGTTCTGCATTTCTGTAACGGCGTTGTTTTTTTTTTTTTCAGATGTAGCCGTTTGGATGCAGAGATTCTGCAGATTTGCATGATTTGTGGCAGCACGCTCCAAGCTGTGGATGCAGTCAATATGCTACAGGCTTGCGTGAACATTATATGTAGAGTTTCATCACATTTTTTCTTTAGATTTTGCTGAGACCACTATTTGAGGTTTAATCCCGAGGCATTGCTGGAAAGGATTTGTGGAGCAGTCACATTACATTTTCCAGTGCTGTCTGAGATGACAGCTACTGTAAACAGTCCACAATGTTTTGTTAATTTTATTTAGAAAGTTCTTTCTGGCAGCTTTGTAATCAGTTTTACAGTAAATCCACAATAACCCTTAGCAATATTTACAAACTACCTTTCAATAAAGTACTTGCAAATATCCTGTCTGATCTACAACATAATCTTCAGCGTTGCATAAAGTTTCAAAAGCTCCAATAAAACGGCCAGCATGCTTATTGTTGTAGTTTTCCAATATTAGACAGCATGGGATGAGAAGTTGTGTTCAAGTGGACAGGGTGATGAAACAGCTATTAAGAGAATGCCTTTCGAAATTTTTGTTTACATAAATATATTCTTCATTTCTACAGCAGTCCTAGAGACAGTCCTTTCGACCTAGTTTTTACAGATACTTGTGCCATAATTTAGGGTTTTATTCCCAGTGTTTCATTGCCAGAGATACTGATGCTGCCAATGCTCCTGACCTTGAATCTTCAATATAATGTATAGCTGTTGTCTCACGGACATATCTCAGTTCAGACTTCGCTCTCCGTGAATCAGAGGTCTGTAAATAAGAAAGAAAGTGCATCCGCACATTTGATTGCAAACCACATCAAATTTTAATGGAAACAATTGTCATTTCCCTTTACTTTTGTGCTGTAAGCTAAGTTGCGCTGCAGCACCATAAATCCCTCCGAAGCCCATTCTACAGCAGTCGAGAATTCATCAGGGGCTGCTGTGTGTTGCATTCTTGCAGTGTATAATAAACGGGGGTGTCAGTGTGGTGGAGGCGAGTAATAAACTATGTGAATTAATGAAGCTGGAGCCTGTGCTGGGGCTGTTGATTCATTATCCAGAGCATGAATCACAGGGCATGTGGGGTGGCTGTTTTTAGACAGGTGTGTTCTCATGACCTAGTGCACAAATTGTTACTATATCAAGAGTGTAAAACCTGTATTAAATGGAGTAGCATTAAGTAACATTCTTGCAAAGGAAATTTCAAAAACTTTCTTTTAGCTTTGGGGCCACTTTGGCTGGAAAGGCACTATATATATATATATATATATCCAAGATTGTTGCTGTTTTTGTTATGGTGACTTTGCATTTAAAATGACCGCATATATACTAAAATATGTTTGATGGTATGTCCAATGTGGAAATGGAATGACAAAACATGTTGTGTTAGGATTTTACTTGAGTCCAGACACATTTTAAAGATGAGTTACTTGACTGCGCAAGTAACAGGTTATAATGACTTACTGTGGTGTAAAAGCACTTGAAATAAATGCCAGAATAAATCTTACTTTGGATAAAGAGAAAAAGGTGAAGTTCAGAACAACCAAAGAAATGCACAGGTGAAAGTTTGTCTTCCTCATAATCAGATTGTTGGAAGGAAAAATAAATAATGGGACTTCACAGCGTTTACTGAACCATCTCCTAGGAACCGGACGGGCACTGATGAGCCAGACACCCTCCTCTCGTTTGGAAGTAGTTACGTTTTTACTAAAAAATAACAATACGAAAAAAATACATACTTGTGTTTTCATTCCAACGGAGGGAATTCAGTCCTCCTTTAGTGCTCCAAGGGTTTCTGTTAAATTGTGAGGTCTGCTAAGGAAAGCAATTCCAGTCCACTTGCATCAGATGTACTTGGCAATTATTGTATCCTCGAGAAAGTCCTTTTGGATATAATTTCGACAAAATGTCAGTCCTTCATTTCTTATATAAGTGAGTGTGACTGAGGTTTCCACCTTTTAAAAACAACATATTTACAGAAATCTTTCCAAAGCCAATTTGTTTCCCTTGGGAGCCTGCTGTAGGTACATTACATGTGATTTGGAGTGTATGTATTCAGTAGAGTTAGTGAGCCGCTTTGCAGTGCTGCTGTGGAAAAATGATTAGCTGCAGAGCAAATAAATTATGGGCAATTTTTGGATTGCCTTGTAGCACTTTCACAGGGACAGACACCACTTGTGACATATTGTGTTCATGTTACTGTACCCAACGCTTTGAGATATTGGCTTCATACTTTGTACACATCTGTATTCTATGATTCTCTAAGCCAGGGATCGGCTAGTCCAGAACGTAAAAATATTTTTCCTTTACTTACCACAATCATGTTTGTTCATTTTTAAAAGTACAACATAGTATTTATTTTTATTTATTTATGTATTTTATTTAATCTGCACGTATCTGGTGGCACGATTATTTCCGGGTCCGTTTAATATATCGCGTGATTTGGCAGCAAGTAAAGAAAAAAAAAAAAAAAAAAAACAACCTGGTGGGAGCGCTTGACAAAATGTCTGTCTGTAAGAAAGCAAAAGTTGATGTGCGTTCATTTCACGCTAGTTGGACAGAGGAATTTGGATTTGTTCAGAAGAAGGATCGTGCAGTTTGTGCTTTCTGCTGTGAAAGAGTTGTGTGTCGCACATCGACACACTCAAACGAAGCATAGAAAATCATTTCATGATGAAGCTGACAAGACTGAAGCTATCAAAAAAGCTGTGGCGGGAGATGAAAAGCAAAGCAGTGTTTTTCAGCGTTTTAATTTTATGTCATTTAGATTTTTGATAAATAAGTGTAAATATTTTACACGTCTACCCTCTAATTAGTTTGAAAAAATAAGATGGGGCACGCTGCGTTTGAAAGGTTGCCGACCCCTGCTCTAGGCCGTGTTTGGTTGTGGGTATTGTACAAGAAAAAAATACTGTTTTCCTCAAAAACACTTGCTCAATGCTCAATGCTCAACAGGACCATGTCAGAGTCCATAAGCAGACAGAAGGTCACGCTGCTTTGTGTAAGGAGTGGCAAAAACTGAAGAGTGTTTAACATCATATCTGAACTTTGCTCAGAGCAGATGTGGCTCAGTGGCTTTACAGGGTTCAGCAGCCACGCCACAGATGAGGGTTCCTCTGCCATCTGTACACTTCAGCGAGTACACTATCTTATCAGAACAATGTGTGCCATGACATTGCACTGGTCCACAGTCTCTTCTGCTGAGAGGGATACATGTAGTGCTTGGGGCACCCTCTTTTTCAGAATGTGAATCCTGTGCAAAAAAAAAAAAGTCATCTATTCAATTTAATCAAAATTCAATAAATAAAAATATGCCTGTGGTGTGATCGTCAATATTGTGTTTTACAACCACTGTGGGAGTGTGGTTGAATTTTAAATATGAAGTGGGGTGTTTTTTGTAAGTTATGTTCCACACGTACAGTAAAAATGTGTAATGTTTTGGATACTTGTAATAAGGTTATTTACCTCAGTCTCTGTTTGTTTTCCAGGACACACCTAGAGCTGTGACAAGCAAGTATAAAAGGTAAGCAGTGTCTTAATGTCTGTTTTGATGTATTTAATAGTCATTGGCTTCTTTAGCAGTCCAGGCCAGTTTCATGAGTATCACACTTTCATTTATTCACAATCTTGCCCATTGAGAGATGTGGCTATAGGATTAATTTTGCAAATTGCTCATAATAAAAAAGTTCCTCTGTACATAAAAACACAAGTCCTTCTATATCATTGACATAGTCCACGTGCGGTTCTACCAAAACCTAAAGGCTATTCCAAGCAGCATAGACCAAGGCACCAATCGAGTTAGGGAATAGTGCCTAATTCTGCTGAACAATATAATAAGATCAAAACATTTCAAAGAAATCAAATGAAATTGATGCAGTAAGTGGTCCACTGCAGACAGTAACAAGTAAAAAATGTACTTTATTCTGTCATGTACAGTACAGTGTAATGGACATAAATTGTACTTCATACTGTGCATTTTATAAACTGGGTATATCAAGTTTTTATGCAACACAATGGAATATATAACCTAAGGTTTTTTTTTATTAACTATTTTTTAAACATCAGTTCTCAAAACAAATGTTGGCTTGCATATAAAAGAACACAGGCGCTCATGCTGTGTGCAGTGCATACCACATGTTTATTGTTGGAATGCATTTATGCATTAACGAGCTGCACAGAATCTTTAAATTGGAATTTAAACCAAAAACCTGAGTGGGAGTCTGTTGAGTTTTTTTAATGACTCCATGGTGCATTCACTACTGCTTTATTTAGACCAGCATTGTGCTAGGCAGTTGGTTCCACCAAATCATCAGTTTTTCAAAAGAATGTGACTTTCGACACGCTTCTGTTATTAGCTGTTGAACATAATTAGGTTTCAACAGTTACAACTGGTGCCAGATAAGTAGTTTCCAGTTCCATGTACACCACTCCAATTGTAATAATTAAAACCAGGCGCAGCAGTAAGAGATCTTGTGAAGTTCTCCTGACCTAGTGTCAGAGAAGCAGGGAGTGTTCCACTTGCGGTTTCCTTAGTATAGCCAGTACAGGTTTGGCTGTAGGTTAATATGATTTCTGACAGTGAATGAGCACATCTTCAGTCTGCTGATTCACTATCCTAAGTCTGATTAACCTACAGTAAGCCAAGCCGCACATATTGGGATGTTAAGAAACAGCAACTGGAGCACTCTGCATTGAAGAGAGAACACTGCTGTGTATTTTATACTGTAGGTGTCTACAGCATAAGACAAAATAGGAGGGTCATTGCATCTCTCTAGGGCAAGGCTGTGGCACATAGGCAGAATGGGAACATTACTATAGCAAGTGCAATGAATAAACAGAGGGAGGGATTTACAGTATGGAAATAAAATGTATAATTTCTAGTGTAATGATTGTGTAGAGTAGATATAAAAGCTGTTTTGCCTAGTTTATTCCAAACAAATACAGTAAACAAGCTGGTTTTGTAAGTTTTACTGATTAAGTAAAAAAAAAAAAAAAAAAAGGAAATGTTGGAGTTGATGTGCACAGGCTACTTACTTTTTTACCCTTATTTTTTAACTAACACTGATAAAATCCTTTGACATGTAATGAAAAATATAAAGTTACGGATGAACTACCTACGATATGTTAAAAGCTAGCAACGTTTACAGAACGTTTTCCATTACCTTGTCCCCCAAGCACCAATTTCTGCTTCAAAGTAAGTATGCATTACATTGGAGATGGAGAGGAGCACAGATGAAATTGGACTTAACTAAAATGATGCTCTACAAGAATAGTATCTGATCCCTTAAGCATTGGACAGTGGAAACTTTATAACGTTGGTTTGCATTGGAATACGTTTTGTATTGTAAGTGTAGTTACATAGATAGACGCCTTCATCAGTATAATCCAAAGGTAGTCAGTATTGGATAGGTTAATGGAGTATTTCAAAATGAAAGGCTGCCTGTTTATTATTGAAGAGACATGTAGAACGTGAATGCTTAGTGAGAAGCATTCACATAGCTGTGGAAGAGTTGAGGCTTTTTCTCAGTGTGAATCCAAATGAGGTTAGCGTTGGCTTGCAGAACATAAGGACTGACTGACAATAGAATTCACGTTAGAGAATGTTGCGGCAGGCTGTCTGTTCCCACAGCTGCTTCTGTTTTAAGGATGTCAAATTTCTACCATATACAGTGCAGAGAATAATACAATATGTAAAAATGAATGACCAAACATGACAAGCTAAATGAATTCTGCCATTTCAAGGGCACCATGTTTTTTGCTGCTGTTTTATTGTTGGATGCTAGAAGCCAATGGAAGGTCCAAGGAATTCAACCTTAATATGGAGAATGCCATGGCTAACTTGAGAATCCTAATCATTAAGCATATGGATTGATAATGGTTAGGGCAGGCCAGTTTTGTTGTGGTAAGGCAATAGAAAAGGTATTTCCCAGAAGGTCCCTGGTAAATGTATTCTAACCAGCATTTTGCAACCCTGGTTAATTGAGCATACTAAATAATGTAGCATGTATTGTAAAAACAACATTACATTATATATTTGTACAGGCATTTGATTCTCTTCTTTTAATTGACATGCATTTATGTAATATAATGGCATTTCCTGGGTATTTCTGAAATTTGAATTATAACCCAGGTTTTGCTGGTTGTTTTATGTGGTCTGTGTTTTGTGTTGTAGAATTTCATGGCCCATCTATTAAAAATGAACAGAGAAACACATTGGAAAATAGTAGCCTGGTCTTGGATTGCAAGACTAGGGCAGGGATCGCCTGGTGGTTAATTCAGCAGGATATTTTACAGATTCTTACAGATGACAGTAGATTTAATAGGGCTCTTAAGTAGGCCACTTTTTAAAGCATGTGTTATCTCTACAGATCACTGAAAGAAAGATAACTTTCCTGAAAGCTAAGAACTCATTTGGTACTAATTGACAGCACTGGAGACTAAAACTGTTGTATGTCGACTTGCTTCACAGATTCAAGAGAGGCACAGGGGCACATTCGTAATTAGGTCTTTACATTGTCTTTCAGAGTGGAGCCTTTGCAGTCTAACAATCCATTACCCTTATGCCCTGTAGCATAGGGACGAAGCAGCATTGTGAATATTAAGACTAAGGAGACTTAAAGTGCAAGCAGAATTTGTCCACACATTTTGAATGGTTAACCTGGGTCCCCAAGCGTTTCATACTAAGTGGCAAACTAACTGGATCTCCAGACAGGTGGCTATTTTTGTCAGCCTGAGAGTGACCTCTGTTTTAAAGTACTACAATGCGCCCTTACTGCCTAAACCATTTTTTTTCTCCATTGGTGGTTAATACAAGTCCCTTTATTTATTTATTTATTTATTTATTATTTATGGCGTAGCTCTGCGGCTCCTGTTCCAGACGATGAGGTCCCTGGAAACTCTAAGTACTCTGCCAGGACTGACCGGACAGGGCACACCCGGAATAACCGGGAACAGAACCCATCGGGCACGGTGCCTGGCAGAGGCCTGGAGAAGATCATCGAAGAACTTGAAAGGGTAAGAACAACCACGAGTGATATCCAGTCCGTTCTGTCCATGGAAATGTGATTGAATAGCACTGAATAGCACTAATCCTAAAGAGGTGCAATATTGTTTTGATTGAGAATCTATAGCATTGAATATAGAGATTGTAGCTCCCACTTCATCAAAAAAATAATAATAATAAAAAAAAGGTTTTGTGCTGTGTTTTAGTGCTGATGTATTCACCTTGCCTTACACTGTCTAATCAATAAACAGCATGATGTTTTCTTTTTTCAATGTAGAGCATGGTGAAAGCCAAAGTAATGTGTGCTTTTCAGCTGTTAAAGAGCCCACAGAGCTTGTTAAAGAAGAGCATGATTATTGACCCTGGTGCTCTCTTCCTATTCCCTGAGATGTTTTTCTTGCCCAACTCAGTATGGGAACAGGGGCTTTCCCATGAATCATTCAGAGTAGCATTGTTTTTTTTTTTTCAGTCCAGTGCTACAGGTCAGTGCCATTTCACTTTCCTAAAATAGAAGAATCTCTTCTAGACAGTAATAAAACCTGTTTACTGACAGGTAACCTTTCAAGGTCAGAACCATTTGTCTTTCCTGGAACATTTTTGAAGTCCCCTATCCTGGGGGCTGTGTTCCATGATGCATTAAAGATCCACAAATGTAATCATTTCATATAGGCCCACATGGTGGGGGTTATCTCGGTTACAAAGAAACAGCACATAATGTACCTTCCATGTCTACTTATGATTGATGAACAAAATCCAAGGCCTTCCTTGGGTCAAATATGAGATTCTTTGCAGTATCTCTTTAGTTACTGAAAACATATCAGTTTCATTTGATGATGGGAAGCCAAGTGTATATATGTAATGGAACATTCCACTGGCCCTGAATATGAAACATACCAAAATTGGAAAATGTGACATTGATTCTTCAGATACTGGGTTTGTAAAAGGTAATCAGAAATATCATTAATGCAATATTAAACAAAAGGTGGTCATAAGAGAACATTATTTATTCTCTGGCTAATGTCAATGGTGGTGTGCCATAAACACCTTGAAACAGCATTGCAGTTTTGTGTGCTGCACGCATGGGAACATAGAGGAATCAGACGTTGGTAACACAAATAATCAGGAATAGATGTGTGCTCAGTAAATATCTATACTGGCAGTTACTTTCTATTCTTTCTTCCTGAGTCAGAGAAAGATTTATACTATTGAAATGGGGGACCTTCTAGTTACCCCTCAAATACAAAAAAAATATTCAAGGTTTGTGTTCTCCGGTTCCAGGAACTTGCCAAGGAGAGACAGGAAAGTGCACAGCTAATGAAAGCTCACCAGGATAAAGACGAACTCATTGGGAAGCTCAAGGAAGAAATCGACCTCCTGAACAGGGTGAGCAATACTTATTGTAATTAAGAACTAACAGTATACATGAATAGGGATATGAATGAACCACACCGGCCAGACTAGTCCCATTCTCTAGTGCCACATGCCCAGCTGTACCCGGTCAAACCCAGTCTCGCCTCGTTCCCAACATCGAGCTAGTGGCACTGCAGTCCACAGTCCATCTCTTACAAGTCATATGAAAACATAACTCTCAATATTTCAAAACCCTGGAAATCGGAAGAAAGACTATTTGAAACAAGCATGTGGAATTGTCTTCCATGTCTACTGTGTTTGTGAAGTGAACATTAAACCATTACTCTTTTTGATTTCTGAAGCGGTTGTTTCTGATGGCTTGGAAAGGTTAATAGAATAGCAACCAAAATATATTTTCCTTCCATTAAAGCCACCAGTTTAATATTGTACCAGCTGTAATTTATTACAACTTAGTGGTGCTGTCCTAGGTTTAGATTTCTTTTGATTTACAGTTTGTATTCTGACATTTTGTCTGCGGTTAAATGGAATTCCTGATGTTGTTTGGTCAGCAAATGGATCATAGTAAGGACTGCTTTTTAAACCACGGATGTGATTACGTTTGCTGTTTCAGCAAGCTTTTCACTCCCTCGAGCCGAGTGCCAGTGTAGAACTTTTGCCTGGATCCGGTAAAGCAGTAGGAAAGTTGAAACGTTCTTAAGGCCCACTGCCTTTAACAGTTTGCTTCAGAAAGGAGTTTCTTTAGGGTAGAAGAAGGGTATGATTTGGCCTCGGACGTGGGAGTTAGCTGATACTATTTTGGAAAATTGTTTGCAGAGTGCTGCTGATTTTTAAATTACATTTATAAAGGTATTTGGTAAAGTAATTCATCCATACCCTTAATCACGCAGTCATAAAATTGGAGTAAAACTGGTTCAGGAGACAAATGTTTATTTATGGTTTCATGAGTAAACTGAGACAACACAGAACTTTGGGGCAGTTGGCCAAATGATTAGATATAATTTGTAGTCATTTTAATCATTTGGTATAATGCTTGGCTTTACAAAATAAGTAATCGCCTCAACTTGTTATGGGTGTGTCATATCAGTGGTGTTATCATAACTAATGTATTCTTTTTTAGATTCACTTTGTGTGCTTGTGTTGTATTCTTTGGTGACTTTTGCCTTTCTCTCCTGGAATTAGAACGCTGTGCGTGTCCCATTGAGCAAACACACTGAGAAGAATGATGCAGGTTATCTCCGAGCTCAAATATACAACACTAATCTTTTAATTCTAGATCTCAATCTTATTAGTAAGCAGCAAGTCCTTATAAATCTACTCAAGGACAACCGTGCTAATCCTTCTGTAAAACAGATATTTCAACAGTTTAGTCACGCTGCATCGTTCAGTAATCACTGATAGTGTTCCAGGAAATGTTCTCCTCGCCTCGTTCGTAAACAATACATGATTACTTCTCGTTCAGCTGGAGAAAGTGCAGATTCAGTTGTCACAAAAAAGGACCTTGAAAAACATGCAAAGCATTAAACCAAGCTCTGTTTTTATTGAGGCCTGGAAAATAATTGATACGATTTATGTGTGGTATTTGATAAATCTGCTGTAGAGATAAAAAAACAAATGTTACACAAAAATACTTGAGATATCTAGCATCGAATAGATGGTGATCCTGCGTGAATAATGTATTTTACTGGATCTTCTTTTGTAATCTGTGTTGCATTAAAATCAAATCCAAATGACAGAATGAGCGGGCGAATTTCACTGTTCCAGATTTTGTTGTGTTGCTAAGCAGATGCAGAGCTTGATCTAAGTAAAGTGATTCTCCAATCTCTGCTGGTAAATATACAGTAGGTTTAAACATGCTTTCTTTTCCAAAGATTGTACTTGTTATATAAACTGAATATTCCAAGAACATTCATAGAGTGCTGTGGTATAACTGCAGTACTCTGTGAACGTTCATGGAGCATCCTTTGTTTATCTGTACTGTTGCTATTGGTTAACATTGTGAAGTCATCCTGTAATCAACATTTCACCTCCTGATGCATATTTGCATTGAGATTAGTCGTGAGATGAGCATGCATGATTCTGCTTTGTCACTTGTGTGTTATTTGGCCATTGTCACTTGTGTGATTAAAAGTAATTATCACATGCTGAATCTTGTACCTGGTGACACCCAGCCCAGTTTTACAAGTAGGTGGGACTAAGTTAAAACAAGGTTAAACAAAGTCAGAAGGGTTGATCCAAGGTCACAAAGCACGTCAGTGGTTGAGCTGGGATTGAAGTCTCTTGGCTCTTCGTACTTTACTCTAACCACTAGACCGAGCTATCTCATTAATTACAACCTCTCATGCAATCTGTTTTATAAATGCTGTGCTGGAAGACTGATGCATGGTTTATGCTATATTTTTCACTTCGCTTGGGGGTAACCATGCTTGAGGTAATTCGAACCAGAACAACAGTGTTTAACCAATACAAATAAATAATATTGTTTATTTAGTTGGGTCGATTAAGTGGCCTAATGGCATATGGAAAACTACAAAGTAGTATGTAACTGAATATGGTAATGTACCATTATTCAGCAGGTTTCATTCTACTTTATGAAGCAAGATTAGTTAATTCTATAGGGTGATGCAAAAGTTTTGGCCATAGTTGTAGATTGCAGCTATTGAGCTCTTAATACAACCTGAAATGAATAGAAGTGCTATGGAATTGAAGTCTCCCCCCCCCCCCACATGCTTACATTTCCAATAGCATGTGCATTAAAGTTGTGCTGCACTATTGAATGTTGATAAATAATTAATAACAATCTTGTATTCCATTCTGAAGAAGATACAGCATGCAAAATTTCAACAGGCAAAATAATGGTCCATCAGACTTGGATTAACCTCTCAAACATCCTTCATTATTAATGTCTACTCGCCCATTGTTCAGGTTAAAGATTAATATGCTGGGAGAAGTGTTAATTTATTATGAATTCCATGCATTCCCTGTCGCTGTGAAGTCCTAAGTGCATGCCTCAGCAGCCTCCTCAGTGTGGGCTTTGCTAATTTACCCCAACACGCACACACAACCAAATGTAGCATTACTAATTCCG
Source organism: Acipenser ruthenus (assembly GCF_902713425.1). NCBI lineage: Eukaryota > Metazoa > Chordata > Actinopteri > Acipenseriformes > Acipenseridae > Acipenser > Acipenser ruthenus. The sequence goes on from NC_081195.1 coordinate 64,714,084, forward strand.
AGTCTTTGCCAAGTCTTGTTTTTTGTGAGTGAAATAAATCTAATCAAACCTGTCACATTTTTCATAAAAAAGCATTGACATTTATTCACAATAATTTTTCCTGTTTTCCTTTTCATTGGTCTTCTGTTAAAGTATGTAAAAGGTAACAATCTACATTTTAAATTTGATTGATTGGTGGTTTTAGCTCAACGTTTTACTTGTAGTGGATGGACTTGACGTGATATGGTGAAATGGAAATTAAAGTATGTGTGACTGTATCTCATTATTACCAATGTGCTGGTGAAAAGACTTGTTACAGAGACCCCTATTAACATGCTATCTACTGTACACACAGAAGCATGGCTGCTGCTGTTACAGTCAGAATCCAGCAATGCGAGAGTCCTTGAATTCTGTTACTTAGCTGATTTGGTTCTAGGTTTCTCATTGTAAATATTCTAGTTAGAAGAGCAAGACATAAATAATGCAGCAAATCAAGGTGGTGTAATGTCACTCATAGAGGCATGGCTTATTACATTGTTATTGGGAATGCTGCCTGCCTCACTGTCTTAACATTTTTGCACATCAGGGTCAATGTAAAAGTCCTGCATTCTGAAATGTGCCCAAATCTATCCACACATTTGCATATCAGAAAAACAGGGCTTATTTGCTGCCCTTACAAACCCAATAAGAAAAGAGCCCACCATTTATTTTATGAACTGAAAAAAAGCAAATGTAATTCCTAGTAAATGTAGATATTTGTAATATGTAGTGTGTTGGATAATGTCTGGAATAAAATAATACACTTAGAAATCTTTACACCAAAATGTACTTTTTTGGTCATCTTCCTATGGTATTTTTTTTGTAACTTAATTATCCTCCCAATATATTCCTGTAAAAATGTAATTAATAATTTTATATCATACACATTTAAGCTAAATTAAAAAAAAGAATATGCATTTATTCAAAAGAATGTTGAAAAAATATTAAAATGCAAAAAGATACATGTTCGTCTCATTCAACTCAAATGAAAGTCTATGAAATGGTCCCTTCCTTTTTTTTGCAGGACCTTGATGACATAGAGGATGAAAATGAGCAGCTCAAGCATGAGAACAAGACCCTTCTGAAGGTGGTAGGGCAGCTGACCAGGTAGAATTGAGTCACTGCTGGAAGAAACAACACAAAAAAACAACTACACAAAAAAACAAACTTAGGACTACAGTATGTGGCACTGTATTTATAAAATTGCATATTTTATGGAATGGGTGGAGAAAAAAAATATTTTAGGAAATCAGCAGCTTGTTTGTCTGTCTATCATGAAACTGGCTGAAGTGAAGGTCTCTTATAAAAGTGGCAGAAGTGCTACAGTTCATTCATGATTAGCCCAGTGGCTCGCCTACTGTAGTGAAAGTGCTATCGCATGGAATGCAGGGTTGAGCCGTGCGATCGAAAGCATGCAGGTTCAAGTCTCGACTGCAGAGAGTTGACTATCTAGAAATACGACATTAAAGACTTCTAGCTGAAATGTTTGTGATTTGAATTTATTGAACTTTTTAGTATTTCTAAATGTAGTCCTGTTGAGTTTTTAATAGTTTTATGTACAGTTCTTTGAGCTCTTTTGTGAAATAGACAATCTCATAAATACAGCGTAGCCAGTGTCCCAGCATGTTTATAGGGGGAACACTAATTACCATTCATGATTTGTGCTTCCTACAAATCAGGTAGATTTTTTTTATTTTAATTCATTTAAAAGTTTTGCAATTTTTATTGGAAAGCAAATTCTGAAATAATGAGATGAGCTTGGAATGAATTGACTTTGATCTGTTAAGAAGCTATAAAGCTTTCGTGGATACAGTGTGTTAACAGGAGCACACAGCTGTTGATTTGTTTTGCCTTGCATCAAACATGTTGGGACTTTAAAAAAAAAAAAAAGGGAAATAAACTTGTTAAGCAGTAATTGCCAAAGTCGTCTGGTTTAGGGTAGAAACATATTTAATGTAAATGTATTGTACATAGGTCCATAGTTGGTATTTGAAGAACTATAAATGAATTAATGTATTTAAGAGGCCTTTTGTATCAAACACTACAAATCTTTGGTTCATGATTATATAGATCCCGCTAAAAAGGGGCCATATCTTGACGATTGAATATCTGGAGTTGTTTCTGACTATTATGAACTGAGGTGAAGAGTCAGTTTGTTTACACTGTGTCTACATCATGATCAAGTACCAGACAAGTAAAATAAATAGTTAAGCAGATGAGCATATCCTAGTTCCAGTTAAACCAAGCCGAAACACTTTAGATCTTACATTTGTTTAAGTATTCTTTGTAGATAGTGATCAGTTAAAAACCAAAATAAATAAAGCCTTGTGCTTTTTTTTCATTGTGTTGATCATTCAAATCCAGGTGTGAAAAGTAAATATTTAAACAAACAACAGTGATTTCCCACAAATATTTCTGTTAATATATACAGGCTTATACTTTAAGGTAATGTAAATAACCTAGCAAGCTTTTCATGACCCAGATATGATATATGATCACTTTTAATATTTAATCTGAAGCAAACCTATTTTGAACTAGAAGGTTAAACCCAGGAATGTGTTGTGTTTTTTTTTTTTATGGGGGGGAAGGGGGTTTATGAGTGGAATGTCTTGATTTTTATTTTGCAATTCATTTTATGGTAGTTTATCTTTGTATATTGTTTTATGAAATGCATTATTTGGACTGCTTTAAGTTTGGGATTTTTGGTAGAACTCAATAGGTCTTTTATCTGTATTAAAAAGCCTTAAATATATAGTAATCTATTGTGATTTATAATGCCTTTAACACATCCCATACATGTCAATGTGCACATTTTTACTTGGTTTGTATAATGAAGATCTTGTTAGATTTCACCAGTAGCTTATGCATGTACAGAAGAGAAGAGTCATTTAATAAAGGTTTGATTACACTTGTATTCCCTGTTGTCCTTTGTGTTATTTGAATTCATATTGAAGTCATACATACTATCAGGAAATTAGCCTGTGCCCCACTTTCTATTCATTTGATGATACTTGCAGGGGATATCTCTGAGCAAAGATCTAAAAGAGGAAACCTCACCTGGAGAGTTTGTGTTTTTATATGTCGCTTTGGTCCTGATTGGGATTTGCATTACACGGGACCTCAAAACTGCATTTTAAAAGAGGAAACCTCACCTGGAGAGTTTGTGTTTTTATATGTCGCTTTGGTCCTGATTGGGACTTGTATTACACGGGACCTCAAAACTGCATTTTAAAAGAGGAAACCTCTTTTGAACATCATCTAACTGGACTTTAAACCAATTGTAGTCCCCAAGTTTAATAATGTGCTATGATATATGATACCACACAATACACAATGAAAAGTAATTCTTATAATACGATACATTATATATTGCTAACCTTTACTGTACTAAATAATGGAACTTTGCATTTAAATATGTATTCACTATCTATCCCCCATAGCTAGAAAGAGTCATGCCACACTTAACGATATATTGCACAGTACAAATAAATGGAGAAGTCATGAGATTATCTTTGTGTTGAGTGCATTGAGCTATACAGTAACATCTTGTTCCATCGTACTCACTTTCTCATAGACTTAGGAATACTACTCAGTACTACTAAATAGTGTTATTTGGGTTTTTCTGCTTCCAGATGTTGATAAATCATGTGATATTATGACCTTTCACCACTTGCTTACTTCAAAAAGCACAGTACTGTGATAAAGGGTCAAGATTGATTGGAGGATGTGTTGAAGGTCTGGTCCAGGGTCAGATCATTGATAGGGTCTGAAATCTTGCATACCTGGGGTGTTACCCTTGTAACCTGAAGCAGCCGTCGTCACATATTCAGTATGGTACCTCGCACAGTATCTCAGAAACCATCGACAGAACAGACATTTGAAGGATTCACCAGATGATGCCAAAAGCTTTGAGATATTGGCTTCACATGTAATCTACACAGCTGCGTACCTCCTGTACCTCCCTGACCACTGTACAGCTCAGGAAACTCCACACATTGTGCAAGCTATGAATCGGATACAGTAATGCCCGGGACGTTTCCTATCATTCCAGACATTCCTAATACTTTTTTTTTTATGTTTTAAATGCCGATAAGATTGATCTTATTCATTCTGTCTCTCGAACACTAAAAGTGGTACCCATGTGTATTTCTTACTATACCTGTCTATTGGATGAGACCTTATGAAATATTTCTGGGTTATTGCATGATGCAGCCTGTTATTGTTTTATGAAACATCAGATTGATTTCAATTTTGACATTAACAAGCCTTATGATAAAAATGATTCTCTTTTCATACTTCTCAATGGTACCTGCTATTCTTTCAGCATTTACAAAGCTTTTACTCTAGAAACTTTCTGATATGTTTCTTTGTAAAATGTATGTTAAAAAAACCAAAAAAAAAAACTGTAATTTGCTTCCTATTACAGACAAGGAAATCCATTCCAATTTAGATCCGCAGAGCACATTTTGTTGTCAAGGCATGCGAGTGTCTGTCCATGCATTCTGATGTACGATTCTAAAGTTGGTTTCGTAGGCCTGCCACCTTGTGACTGTCTGACGTACTGTATTTAAAGCAAAGGGTTACAGAAAATATGTTCCCAAATGTTGGTCCAAACCCCCAGGCTTATATCCTGAATGGTATTACTATAATTGTGATGACAGTATGTTGGTGCTTTTAGCACTTCAATCCATGGTAAATTTGCATGATAGTTTTGTGGTTTCTCATGCTTTTCTCTCTCATGCTGTGAATATAATTTCTTTATTTTATTTTTTATTTTTTTATTTTGTTTTAACAAATGATACCACGATGACTGCAGTGTGAAGGTTTCTGAACTCCTTTGACTAAATTGAATTCTGCTGTTTCAACAGAAGACTTCAAAGCCTCAGGAAGTTTAAGCTTTCAGGCAGTCAGCTGTGGAGAAAGACATGTGGTGGGCATTAGAAATGACCAGCCCTATTTAAAGAAATCTGTTTCGAGAATAAAAAGGACTTGAAACTGTTAGTAAACAGTCAGGGATAGTTAGTTATCTAATTGTGCATCATTCCCAGAAACACACTTTAAATAACCCATGAGTTAAAGCTGTGCGGATAGGGCACATTTATTTAGCACAGCATTTGAGCAACTCCTGACCAGTAGCTGTATTAGCACAGGCTATTGAGACATACGAAGTATATGGAGCATGACAACTTGTGAGAGATAATGCCCCCTGAGCTAATGTCAGATTGAAGGGATCCTTGAACAGTTGCAAATGGAAACCAGCTGCATGGAAAAAAATTCAGAAGGAGGAAAGTGCAGAGTGATTGCTATACTTCCTTGCAAAAGCTGGCAGGAAAATGGAAAATGAACAATGAAAGGACACTCAAGGATAGAGATAGATAATATCTAGTCTTAGACAGCAACAGATCGATACGAAAAGTGATCTGTTTGTTTCAGGCATTTTTCCCCCAGAGTCAATAGTAGCTCAGAATACATTTTTAAAAAAGCAGTTTGTGTTTGGATAACCCCGGTGTTAAGGATTCCAATACCCAAGGTACTGTCTCCTCGCTAAGCTTGATTGATGAATTTTCTTTTTAAATGGAAAGTTATATTACATATGCTAATCTCTCTGTAGTACCGGTATGTGGAGCTATCCACAAGATTAGCAGCTGTTCAATGCATTGCTAATTAAGACCCATGTTGCAAACGACTGTAACCGTTTGATATGCCAGACACAACAAAGAAGATCAACTAATTAGAAACTAAATATACAGATTGGCCAAATTGTATTACTCTTTGAAGTGGAAATTGCTATCAGATTAGAATCTTATGGGTGCCTATTGTGGTGTTTTTTTTGTTTATTACAGGTTTGGCAACAGGTACGACTCGGGGATAAACACTGTCAACTTTGTGATTAAGTGCCAATAAACTAAATTTACGTATCTGCATATTGAGGAATAGGTTCCATCTGCTTTGCAATCCATTCTGTAGCTGTAGTAAATCCAATCCACATTCCTGTATTCCTTGATTAAGCAATACAATTGTGTGGACATGGTACCGGGAGTTTGATCAGTCAGACTCTTGCTAAATCTGCTCTGAACTGACTGCACTTATCACAGCAGAAAAAAGACTCACCTGAGATGTTCATATAGCTAAAAGCGGTACAATTATTTAATCGGGGGTCTGATTGCTTAAACTCCTCACTCTTGTTTTTTTAAAATACAGTATATACTTCATTGAGTGGACTTCTGAAACTCGGGATGGGGTGCATAGTTCAACAATTTGCATTTAAATGTGTGCCTCTTTTATGCCATTATAAATCCTTGTGTTAACATGAAATTAAGGGCAGTAAAATAAAGTTATCCACCCACCTAACTAAAAACAAAAAAAAAGTAATTACAAATAGCCAAGGAATTTGAAGTTAAATTACACATTCATTTTGAATTCATTGCTAAAAAAAACAACAACTCAGCTGTCTTGTTCCACTAGAACACAATATCAGATAACATGATCTGAATTGTTAGTAAGAACCTTGAGAATTACATTTCATGAGAAACCTTTTGAAATTAATTGGAACATTTCGTGATGAAACAATCCAAGATTCAAGATACATGGAGAGCAATTGCTTTTACAATTCACAGCATCTCGAATATCAAAAGAACAACTGCTGCTGCATTGTAATAATCGAATTCCTCTTACTTGACACTTACAAGTATTCGCCTGTCCAAAACTGAATTCCAAACCTGATTCAGGCAACCGCGGAGAAATTGTTTGACTTGTCATGCTTTGTTTTCCATGACTAAAGTCAAAATGACACCTAGAACAGCTGTGTGAATGATTATTTAACAATAATTATAATGAAAAGTGAGGAAAGTGGATCATTATGGAGTGTTTGTTTTAGGGTCCCAACAGGTGTATTGCCCTCATTATATTACAGTGGAAGATTACATTAAAGCTACAGTGTTCAATTATACACTAAAAATATGACTGGTAACTGTTTACTACATTCTGCAAAAACATACCTCTTGTGTGCCCAGTATAGCTGCTTTTTAAATAAAAAAAATAAAAGAACAAAGTGATTTTTTAAAGGTATTTTTCATCCCTTAATCCCTCTTTTAAACCTACATTAAACTGAATTCAGAGAATTACAGTGCGATTCACCTAACCACTCTCTCATTAGATTTGAATGAATGCAACAAGATACATTCCAAAATGGTTAAAAAATAAATAAATATATAATCCCTCAACAGCATTGAATATGAAAAGTTTTTCAATGCTCTTTCTTTCAGCAAGTATCTCCTTTTTGTTATACTGCTAAAATTTTACAGCAAACCCCTTCAGAGCTCTTCTTTCAACAAGGCTTGTGTAACAGGGAGGAGGCTGGGCTCAAACCAGCGAGCATTTTTACCACAATGTGAGAGCCAGGCTCCACTGCAGGAGTGGTTATAGAGCTTTTAACCTCATCTCACCGTCAAGGGTCTGAATCCAACACTGCCTATTACATTTTTATTGCCACAACCATTTTAAACACGACTTTAAAACCTGTTGTATGGGGATCATTGAGATGCCTGGGTTATACTGTAAAAGCTTTTATTATTATTATTATTATTATTATTATTATTATTATTATTATTATTATTATTATTATTATTATTATTATTATTAAACTTTTATAGTAGGCTACACAACAGGAGCCAAAAACCATGGAAGTGGTCTCTTAATAATTTGACCAAGTAACACAGCAGCTGCCTTATGTACGTGCTCCAGGGGTGAAGAAGCTTGTCAAGTCACTTCAACAACTGCTCTTTCATTTACATACAGCAGCAGCAGTACAACCCTGTAGCTGCTGACTGATGTTAATGTATTGCAGGATGTCTGAGTCATCATTAAGGACATCATAAGGATGAAAAAAAAATACTTTAGTAAATATCACCCTGTGAAAAGTGCTGAGTTTGTACAAAGTAAGGTCACTTCAACATGTTATTGCAGTAAATGTATTTTCATAAACGGACAACAGCAGGACACAATAAGGGCAAGACAGAAAGTGAAATCCCATAGTCGGCGCTACAGTACAAACCTCTCTCCAAACCTCTTTCCATTTGAAGTTCCTCACTGTTTAAAAATCTGCATGGTGACTGTCAGCAGTTCCTTTTCTACCAACCTGACCATGGAATCTGTAGGCAGCTCTCCCTATGGGACATTCTTGTATCCTGCAAGCTGTACTTTCAAAAGAGCAACACGTGTGTTGCTTTGCCATTCTAAAGTGGCCTACTTACAGTACTTTATAATCACCTTTTATTTTGATAGAAAAGGTCTTGCGGTCCAGATGGCACAATATAAATGTTTGGATAAGAACTCAATTATAAATCAAAGAGATGTGCTTTTCAGCACATCACATGACTCGACATGCTTTTAAAGAAAGCTAAACAGCTTTAGTAGCTGATAGTGAATCTCTCATTAAAGGGATTATATGGAAGTGGGGGCCTGCCTTTCATCTGGCACTTTGCCTTTGGTCACCTCTTTATAGGGCTTAGATTGTGTCTGCTGGGTTTTTTTCCGTTTGTTGTTCTAATTAATTACGGAATTATTTCATTTTGTTTTGCAAAACTCAACCTTCCAAAGCATACTTTCCAAAGATCATGTCTTGTTAATTGTACTATCTTTAAAAAAAAATATATATATACACTGTTAAACAAATTATCAAATTAAAAAAAACATGATGTGGCCTATATTTGTGCCTATGCTGTTAATAGATTAAATAGAACACAGATATTAACGGTCAAATCAGAATTTCTGCACAGCACATTTAATACGATTAGAATGACCTGGTGCACAATCTACTTTAAGGTCCTCACAAAGCAACCATTTTGTGCCAAGTCAAGTTGGTTTTGGCTAATGCCTTCATCAGTCTAATTCTGTATAAATCTGTCTTTGTAAACACAAAGCAGACCTTGCTTTAAAGGGCTTGCAATATGAAAGCAAATTACATTTGAATAAGTATTAAATTAGGAAAAATATGAAAGGTAATTAGAGAAAGTGTTACAGGGCTCAAGACCCAGGTCTTCTTATTCCTTCCTTGAAAAAAAAAATCACTTCCTCCCTGCGCTTCCATGGTGGTTGTGTGAGAGGTGAGGGAACTCATTAACGATGTAGCCGACAGATCTGGCTCCCTTTGAGATACAATAATCAGGATCATTAAGGAGCAGCTTCCCTTCTAAGATGCTATTGAATAACCACAAGGTAAGTGCCAAGCTTGGCCATTTGTTAAAACTGCTGTGGTGACTGTTTTTCTTTTGCCCTAATTTAGTCTGCTGTGCTTTTCAGACCCTGTTGGTTGACAAGCCAGTTGGTTTAGTTTTAGCTAAAAGGATCCCCTTTGAAACCTGCTTGTCACTGCATTCTGTTGCCAAATAAGCACGTGCCTCAGCCGACAGCAGCAATACTGTAGACGATAAATGACATCTTCAAACTTTGTTGTAGCATATTTTAAACAAACACTTTTAAGGCAATAGCTTTTTGTGTGGGAAACAAAACACTGATTAGAGAATCTGTCCAACATGTTTTTCAATTTGACTTCCTTTAATTTTACCTCAGTATAACATTATAGGAGTTTAGGGTTGCCACCTGGTTGATTTCTGTGCTGCCTTACTAGTTGCCATTGAAATGATTTAATCTGCTATTTTTTAATAATGTGTGATAGTTAAGTACAGGGATCCTATCGGGATGCATAGTTATGTATTTTGTTGTCCATATCAAGCTTACATCAGTATACCTACTCAATTGAACCTACACCTGACAGTGAATGCTGATCATCTGTCAATCAATTTGCTGCTTCACTGCGTCACTATCATGTCTCGGAGATGGCAACCCTATAGGACTTTAAGATTAAAAGGAGGATTGCCAGCTAGTGAATTAGTTTTATTTCTTACCAAAAACTCCATGTGAACACTTTGTTTGTCTGAATGTGTTTGCTGGCTGTTGATTTTGGGTATTTGTTTATTTGAAACTTTTCTTGAGATGGGGTTTTAAAAGGGTCTCCCCCCTGTGGGACTACATGGAACACGTTCAGTCTCTGCACCTGGAATCACTCGAAAGTGCTCATTTCTAAACAGTGGAAGAAATGAAATGCCTAAAAAGGTGAACAGCAATCTCGGATCAGTCTTGGATAAAACCCAAAGAACAAAGATAAATATCTGACATTTCCACGTACACTTTGGCATTGTACTGTGATTCTTGAAATGTATTTTTGTTTACGACTGTAAGTCGCCCTGGATAAGGGCGTCTGCTAAGAAATAAATAATAATAATAATAATAATAATAATAATTGAATACTGATGATTTTTTCTGGCTCATTTTTTTAAATCTGCTGCCATTATTTTGAAAGTACAGCCTTGACATTTAAACGAGTAAAATAAATCTCACTCAAGGCAAAGCTTGCTTTCAACAATATAAAAACAGGACTGTTGCTGAGTTACTGAATAAACATCTCCATAGAAAACATACCTACACATAAAGTATATACAGAAAATATATACCATTTGATCATACATCAGATAGACATGCAGCTACAATGTATTTTTGATCTTCATATGAAATCTACATATGAGATATGGGTATACAATTCCGGAATGCATTCTGTACAAAGAACTGAAAAGGGTGTACAGACTGTAGTGTACTATAGCAGTACTTCCCTAATTTGTTTTTGCCCAAGGGCCACTATAAATAGTTTTTTTTTTAACGCTTCATATAAACTTACAATAAATATTAAATTTAATATAAAGTGCTCATTCAAAAACAATAAAGCTCTTTCTTTTGTCAAATATCCTGTCAAGCACACTATATTTAATAGCATTCAGCATTTCAATTTCTTTACACAGCGGGATTTCACTTCCACAGCCCACCCAGTAGGGTGTCACAGCCCTCCGTTTGAGAACCACGGTATTACGTGAGGACCATTTCTTTCTCTGACAAACAATTTAATACAAAGGGACATGTTGTTTCTCTTTATTTGATTATGGAGAGAAATTAGCCCCCCCTCCCCCACCTACTTAATTTGGCTCCACTTTTCACTCCATATGCCATTCCCAGTTAATGGAGTGTAAAACCAATACAGTCTTTTATAGAACTAGCTAGCTGGTCATTTAGCTTAATCATAATTTCTTTCAAATTGACCATGCTATCTTGGCAATGGAGTGTGTCCACTGTCTGTTCAGTTTAAATGGGGTAAATGTTTTCAAAACATTTCTGCTCAATCTTCTGTTTGTTTTTCTCAGAATGAATGCATCAATTGGACACACTACCATCTAAATGATCAAAAACTACCCAACTCTTGGTAAATTAAATTGCTCTTAGTACTGTCAGAGTTCGCTTAGCTCAGCTGCAGGCTATTGGGATACAAGATTCTCTGACGTCAATTTAAATGATCTTTTCCCCCTTAATGTTTTACATTAAAATGATTGTATTAACTCTTGGATGCTCTGCAGACTTTCGTCATAAAAATGAATACAATGATCTTCATCTTTATTGATTTTCTGATTTTGTTTTTGGTAAATCAGCTTTTCAGTAAGGCTTGGTAACACAACTTATAACTAGGCTTGCTACTATTCGATTTTTATTTTTTTTGCCAAATCAACGATTGATATCAACGTTTATTTTTTCTATCTTTGTTTTTCAATTCAAGCACAGCATGGGTGAAATCGACCTTTATGAAAAACCATGGTCACCAACATTCTAATTGAAATAACGTTTGGTCACAGCGAAGCCTTGTAAATATAAATCCTACACAAATTTAAAAAATGTCTAAAATAAACCGTAGAAAACGCAGCATATAAAGTGTATTACACAGACTTTTAAAAACAATATGCACAGACAGAACAAAACATAAAGAGAGTGTTTTCCTCATGCGCCCCATTTTCAAATCAAACTAGTAACTGTCACTACCAAACGCTTACCTACACCTTAACCCACTAATTTCAAAGTAGGCATTTTGAATGACAGGCTATAGCTGGCAAATGAAAGTGCACAGTCTGTCTGATGATTGACAGTCATTTAAACGAATGAGAGCATTCTAGCGCTGCTTCAGCCAACGAGATCTGTCAGGACAGGATGAAATGACCGACGGTGAAACTACACTAGCCTATTGAGGAACCACTGATTTGACTGACAGCGACCCCTAGCCATTCAGAGCAGAACGGAGATGGGACAGACAGCAAGTATAAAAACTACACAGACGAGATAATTTCTTAAATTATTATTTTTGGCAAGAAAATTAAAAAAAAGCAGTTTTACCGACGTTTATCATATATACCTTTATTTCAGTCAATTTTCGGGGGAATTCTACGTTTAACAAGCTTTACTGATTACAATCGAAAAGTAGCAAGCCTACTTATAAACTTACAGGTTTATCAATACATAGCTTACTGATATGAGAAATGTATGTCACAGGAAGCATCTGACCAATTTAAAAAAGTACAGCAAATGTGTTTTTTTTATCCAGACATTTACTTAACATGAGCTTTGAAAAAAACACTTAGTGAAATATAACACAAATGCAATCAGATCCCCTCAAAGGAGGACAAAATAAATGGTTCTAAAACACTGGTTATCACTCCTTTGCGATTTATTCATTTCCTTCAAATAATAACGCTTCTTCTTTCCTGTAGCAGCCTACACATTAGGTCTAAAAGCACACACCAGGTAACACAAGATCAAATCTAACAGCCAGCAATGAAAGGGCTTGTAAACACTTAACAGGAAATAAAACATTTTTATTGAACATTTGTGTATATTAAGTTATATAACAACAATCAGGAAACTCCACAGTGTGAATCACTACACAAAGTGAAAACAAAATTGTAAAACACCTCGTCAAAAATGAAGGTATACACAGCTATATAACCATCAGCTCGCACCGTCACGAGCAATATGGCAGGAAAGAACACCCCAACATTTCTACAAGATTACAGAGAGAAAATTTCCACACACACAAAATACTCAAGCAGGCAGTTAATATACACAAAGGCAACTAGGATCTTTCTACAGCATCAGATTCTAATACTTTAGACAGCTTTGTCAGAAAGGTAAGTGTGGCTTCTTTATTTTGTTGAGGAATGAAATGTCTTGGTCACACAGCAAGTTCAAAGTGGACTTTATTTCAATAGAAATGGTAGGGTTTACCGCATGCTTTGGAGGCAGTAAAGGAAGCATTGCATCTCATTGCAGGTAATGGCTTTTCACAAGGCACACGTAAAACCTTGCAGTCGGATCTTGCAAACTGCGATGCTTCCTATCACTGTTAGTTAACCTGGTATGTATACGCTTTTATATATGCAATACAAATCATTTGTAAACGTTGTTATATATCCCTTACTCATCAAACTATGATACGTTTTATCAGCTTTGGATCCATTTGTACAAGGTTAATCTTATGAATAAATATAGAAATTACACAATAAATAGTCTTTTAAAATATTAAAACAACTGTGTATATGTTATCATTTATAACCAGGGATATAAAACATCTTTTATTTAAAGATTAACTCCCTTGTAAACAACACATAGACTTTAACAGTTTCTCATCAGATCTAAAACTAGAAATGTGAAATTTGGGGGTCATCTATGATTCGAGACTAATGTTAGGAACGTTTCCTAAAGTATCCTTTTATCATCTGAGAAATAGAGCTAGACCTAGACCTATTATTTCTGTATCTGATGCTGAAATACTAATGCATGCCTTTGTTTCATCTAGAATTGATGCACTTTTCTCTGGTACCCCAAAACTTACAGCTCATTCAGAACACTGCTGCTAGAAATCTGACTAAAACCATTAAAGGTGAACATATTACTCCTGTTGTAGCCTTCCTGTGTCGTTGAAGCTGGGACTCATACCCATTTCTCAGTCAAAACTGCATTTTCTTTTGTTCTTTTTTAAATTATTATTATATTTTTGTTTTAGACTCTTAATTGTTCTGTTTCTACAAACTAGCTTTTTTACCATTAAAAACACATTTTTGTATCTTTTTTTTTAAAATCAAATTCTGTATTATACTGTTTTTAATGTAATGTTTTAATTTGTGTGTGTGTGTGAAATGCTTTGGGATCCCTGTTATATAATTTATACTTAATGCAGTTTGTTTTATGGGACTGTTCCTTAGCTCCAGGGCTATTGTTGTACTAAATGCTTTTTTTAGATCTCCAAACCAACCTTATTCACAACATAAGATACGGAAATCAGCCGTGACGAAGGTAAACAACATGGATCTGCTACTATATTGTTTTCAAATGCTAAACATTTAAACAAAATGTTTGGAAACCATGAGAAAGATCACCAGGAATACTAAAAGCAATGCATTTAATTTCAAAATGTGGAATTTACAAAAGGGAGTTTGTCTTTAAACTGCATATAACATTAATAGAGTATATACTGTATCTCAGCCGCAAAAGACTTAATGGGATACTCAGAATTCTGAATTTTTATTTCATTTAATAAATTATCAACATTTATTGCCATCTGTATCTCCATAATAACAAACATATCATGTTAAGCTAAACCTAGGGGTACATTCAGGTGTACAAATCCTTACTCACAACAAAAAAGATGACAACAACAATAATAATAATAATAATAATAATAATAATAATAATAATAATAATAATAATAATAATAATAATAATTGTAACATTCTGGTCTTTTTTTCATTGTAATTCCTGAATATTTTTTGTTGGACCTGCATGCAAAAAATAGGGTAAACAAAAAACCACATCATGAACGTGTTTAGCTCATATTTCAATAGGAGCTCAGTGTGCTGTGTCCTAACCATTGCTTTACAATGAACGTAATCAATAATAAGAATCTTCTCTCCCGGGCTACACAGCCCACATACAGTAACACTATGAAGCCATGAAGAACAGACATCATATTGCACAGTGCTCAACAAAATGCTGTGTGATTTGAGCCGCTCTCTTTTAAAACTCTGTTTCCAATGCATAGCCTGTCAGTTCTTGATTGGTCCGCGGTTATTAGAACTGTTAGTGCTATGCACACTCTCAGCAGTGCAGTAGAAGGGGATGGCAGCATTAATACAATATCACTACAGAACAAATTGGTCGCTATCCACTGAGAAATCTACATTTCTAAGCACGCACAGCAGTCACAGTGATACACAAAGCAGTCCCTAGAGACTCTCATGGAATGACTAATAGCTTTATAATAGTGCCATTTACTACATAATAACATTGAAAACATTTAGAAACTCCTCCTGAAGCAAGCATCTAGCATACACAAGAAGTTCCTCAAAGATAAGGGAATCTGTTTTAATTTACTAGAACTTTTCACTTTATATTCCTCTTGTTAACCCGTAGTAAAGGACACATTGATTCTTTTGAATTATTTCATTAATGAAGGAGACCATTAACTTTTACGGTTTCTGATTATTTCTTTAATTTTTTTATTTTTTTATTCTCATCTCTTTGTGTTAAAGGAACACTAGAGAACATACCAGCTACCGTGGCTTCAGTAGTGTGGTAATACAAAATGGCAGCCATTTTTGTTTCCATTAAAACTCAGTCCAAAATGGCAGTCACGACTGCTTCTGTGCAGAATGACCATGCCATTGTTTCTCTGAACAAACAGAAAAACCTGGCAGCCTCTTCTGTTTGAAGACAGCTTAGCGCCAACTACTGCAGCACACAACTCACAGCCGAACACGGTAGCCACAAGAAAGTGGCAGTAAAACATGGCTGACAATGTTGCCTCTGTGAGAAGGCAGAGCAATATGGCGGCTGACATTCCTGGTACCATTTTGGGCCTCTTGAACAAAAACAACAAGCGTGGCCTGTACAGAGTGCACATGAAGAAAATGATACTGTTGTTACCTCCCTGAAAATGGCAGTGTTTTAACTTTCATCAGCATTTTCTACATGTATATACTATCCTACTGGATTTTCGACTTTTTTTTAGTCATGCTGTAAAATATACCTTTTGTTTGATTTCTTTTTTTTGATTGAAGATAAGGGGACACTATAAAAAGAGACCCCCGAGTATAGCAGAACACTCCCCTCCCCCCGACCCAAGTTAATTAGCAAAACATTATTAAAAAAATCATGCAGTTACTAAAAAATACTCCAGACACTGAAAACGTTATCTAAAAATATTGATCTTAAAGCTAGTGTCAAAACCCCTTTCCCCACTTTGAAAACCGTACTCCAAATCCTCAACTAACTATATATATCCAACATCAAGGCTATTGGTAGCAGACAATTAACAACATACTATTAATCTAGCTTGAAGGACACAAAGGCTAGAGCATTGTTCCGTTTCAGAGGGGGTTATATTCAGGGGGTCAAAGGAATGCTTACAAGTTCAAGAAGATCTGCTTCTAAAAAATAAAGACCATTAAAGAAAACATGGTCTTAACAGATGACCTATTGTACTTAAAAGTAACTCACCGGTTCACAATGTGAAACCTTGCTCAAACAATAAAAAGGCAATCGTTTTAGCTTTCTGGAATGTCTTGGTAGAAGGATGAAGCTAAACTTAAAGGTCATCAATTGAAAAAAAGAAAAAACATAGTATAAAAAGTCATAAGAAACCCTGTGCTTATATAATTTTCAGCAGCATACTTTTTTTTCTTGTGTAACCATACTAGTTAATGGCCTTTTTTTTTTTTTTTGATGGTTTGATAAGTAAACATACAGACTGGCACTGTCCTTTACAATGTGAGTGCACCTCCACTAGAGTCTTCTTGCAGGTTGGAATTTTAACTTGAATGCAGTAAGATAGAATTGTGAATCCTATAATATATATAAGATCGGCTTTCCTATATCTCAGTCCATTTAGATCATTTAAAATAGAACATCTTATTAAAAACATCGAGATATACACAGATTAGGAAACGCCTAACAACATACAAACACACAGACTAGAAATCATTTTGTCAGCATACTGGTATATACAACTGTGTAATACAATAAATAATTTCAGTCATGCTCTATCTACACAGATCATATTGCTTAAAAGAAGGGGGTGGCCTGAAAAACATAACAAACGAAGTGACAAGAGGGCTTTTTTTTTTAAAAGGGCCTCTACATCTGCAAAGGTGGAAAGGAAATTCAAGAGAAAATAGAAAGTAAAAAAGGTGATGGTGGTTGGAGAACACAAAAGATGGAAGTGAATGGACCCATATTACTGAGGTATTTACATATACTGGCTAAAGAGCACTACTTGGATAGGTACTGAAAGGCTTCTCTTCTTTATTTCTTGACGGTAAGCATCGCGTCCACTTCTTCCTCCGGCTTTAGAACGTGCCACTGTGCGATGGGTCTCCTCGGATTAGCCAGCATGTCTGACCAATGTCGCAGCTCGGTTCCGCTGCTGTTGAAACCCACAAAGATCTTGCCGATTGCATCGTTTTTGCCGATTTTGTCATAGTCCAGAACAGTCACAACAACTTGCACTTTCTGCAGAGGGACAAGGAAGACCAGGTCAGAGAGAATGTAAAGTAAACTCAATTTGAGAACTTCTCATAAACACAGCGCTTCAACTGTTAACCCATCTGGAAAACAATTAGTCATGTGTGTTGGAATGTACAGTAGATTGGCTATTCATTTGAATATGCAGTTATAAACTTCAGCCAACCAAAAACTCCAGGTTCCCAAAGATTCCATTTAAATTAATATGAACAGTTTACCCTGCCTGTTATCTTCTGATTTGCATAAAACTGCAGACCAACTGCATTAACCTGTTAGGAGGTGGGAGGTAATTCTAGAATGCTTACATTGAGATGCTGTAATAGAGTTGCTATTTCAAAAGGATATTCTCTCTTCGGTGCAGCTTTCAATGAGTAAATAGTTATATATATATATTTTTTTTTTCTTTAACCAAGACCGATGGGATAGACAGAAAGGTTATCATATGCAAGGCTTTTAGTTACAACAGCTAGTGCAAATGAGCCTGCATACATGAATGCTTTAAAGCCTGAATATCATACAATTACACAGCTAATGCATAACAGCACTTAAAGGAATTGTCCAATTACCTTCTTGGCTCCATAATGGAAAACATTAGAACATTCACTCAGACTGTAATACATTTAATGGCATGTTTTCACTTTTTGCAAAGCCATGATTTAGAACAGATTCACTCTATTAACTTTACCTCAGTATCAACCTTCACCCCTCACCCTTACACTGTCCTAAATAAATATATACCTTTACTATATATTTCTCAGAAACCCCTCACATAAATGAAATGCAGTACTCTAATTGGCTCAGGTTGGTTCACAATGAAGACATGATTTATAAAGATATACACCACTGTCACCTACTGGACACTTAAAACATAACAGAAATGAATGAAAACCCCAGTACATACAACTTGCACGTATATTTCATACTTCCAGGACCAGACTGATGCTCCATACATTGAGATATACATGAAATGTATACATGTGGCAGTGTATCTGTGTATATTAAAACCTTGTTAGATTTTACAGAAAGGTCTTCATGGAGGAGTGCAATTAAGGCAGGGGATCTTCCACTAATTCAGTGGTTTACAGTAGTTATTTCAGGAGAAAGAAAGTAGATAGATGTGTTTCATCATACTGTTCAGTAAAATACATTTCCTGATTGCCCGTGGCAGGTATATCATCTATCATATAATGGAATTTTGAATACACCGGTTGTCAGAGTAAGAAGGGTCTTTAACCTTCAGAGTCTGATTGGGTGCTTTGTATTAATATCAATTCAGATGCTTTGAATATGAACTTTGAGGGAAAAAAGCTATAGTGAACAGAATGAACAGGTGTTCTCATACAATTGCTATATTGAGGTTCTCCATCATTATAGTATCTTTTTCACAAAGTATAACAGGATATTCAAACTGACAGCTCTTTGAATAGAAAGTCTCCTGAGCAAAGGTGCACCATGCCGTTGCTAGGGTGGGGATTTGAAATTGAAATTTATGAAGAATTCAACAAGGCAGTTGACTCAGCACTGTTCTTTGACAAGCAGAAAGCAAAGCTACTGTAACATGCCTGATATGAAAATGGTAGGGGAAATTAAATTTGTTTCAGACACTTGTGTTGAAATCCACAATGTGTTGGGCCTACGACCAATGTACATAACCCATTGAAATAAATAGGAGGATGATCCTAGCCATTGTATAATAGTAGTTATATCATACCCTCAACACATAATGTACCCGTGACCAAAACACCACGGTCTTAGCCCCATGCATTGTTTGAGTCCTGGCCAATATGGTAGGGTAGAGTTTGACTCTAAATGTATTTAATTGTATTTAATTGGAGCAACTAAAGATGTAAAAATTGCTCTAAAAGATGTCTAGCTACTCTATTAAAAATCATAAGCCAAATAAATAGTTAATAGGGTTGTAGGTTATGTGAAGATACTCTCCTCCTGTTCTTAAAAAACTTTCTTCATCTTTAAGTACTCATCTATCAATTATTCATCTGTTCCCCCTCATCACAGCTGTACCAACGTGAATACTCAATCCCTGTTGTGCATAATTTAACAGTTCTGCTGTGTTGTTTCTTTATCATCATCCTCCCAGTTTTACATATATTACACCATGCAGAGCTGCTGCACATGTGCTAATGAGACCAGGCAGACTTGCATAATTAACACTGTGCTGCATATTTCTAGATCCTGGGAGCGGGTGTTACCTGGATCTGCTCGAACGGCACTTCAAAGCTGAATGACTCATTGTAGTAGGGGTTCAAAGTGTTCTTCTTGATCGTTGTCTTCTTTTTCTTGAGCCTCTTGCCGTTCTGCATCAGGTGGATTTTCACGTAAGGGTCTGTTGAGACAAAAATAGCGATCACTTGAAACTCGGGTCACGTTCTTTCAATAATCTGGAGTAAAAAGGATGTTGAGAAAGTGGCAAAGTTGGTGTCTGAAGATTTGCTGTGCTGCGTTCATTTTATGGATTTGGTCAGTATTCTCACTGTATTACTGTATGTGTTTTTAAACAGCAGCGTACAGTTAGCTGGCTACAGAGAGTGGTGACCATAGCACTCAATTGCCCCCCTACAGTCGTTTTCTACACCAAGTACCATAATGTTATTGTATGCATATAACATGCATTGATGTAAAATTCTGTAAAAATGTGCATGTTCAAATTATACATCCTAGTACACCTAATCCAGTAGATCTACAAAACATTTTATTTGGTTGTTATGCCTAGCAGTATAGCTTATATTTTCTAGGAAACTTGAACTTGAGACGGGAATCAGGAAGACAGAACCGATATGTGTTAGAATACTCAGTATGGATCAGATCTGACTATACCCCTTTAATTGAGTACTTTCTGTGAACAGTAGTTTTATCTCCAGCTCCAATGATATCACAGTCTTCTACTCCCTTCCAATATAACTCAGCCAGTAATCAGGGCAAGAGCCCTCATTAGAGATGCAATCAGGTCTATTAGCCTTCTAGTTTTATCATTAGCAATCAAGATGTTAAAGTAGTACTTATGATTTATTTATACTTTCAGAATGCTAATCTGCCATTGGAACGTTTTAAAGAAAATGATCTTGTAGGAACAGAAAAATGGATTGCACATTACATTTTTGAGTGAAGACGTTGAAACGAGTTTTATGTCTTGGCTAGATGAGACAGGGCTTGGTGATGGTACAAGCAGATAAGGGCAGGTGTGATAAGTACACTAGATAAAGCACAGCTCACTGACTATACTGGATAATTGATACAATAAAGCAGTCTTGGTGAATTCTAGACAAATTTCGTCATTTTGGGAAATCAAACTTAATAATGGCATATGAAGTTGCATTTCACAGAAATTACAAAATGATTGTGATTAATAAAAAAGAGAACAGATGTTGCTTGCTGTTACTCTGGAATGCTGTAGAAAAGAGGTACGATTTCAACATGGACATAATATCATCCCGGATCTCTAGGCTTCTTACTATTTCTAAAGGGTTACATAGGGTATAAGGGTCATGACAGCTAAAGATGGGAGTCTGTATAATGGAAGGAGATCTGTGTTTTGAAGACTTGACCCTTGTCAGATCTTTTTAAATTGAAAGTTGAAGACACATGGAGTGACTCTATTAAGAAGAGCTTACTGGTTGGAAAGCATTAGGGGAAGTTGGGTTGCTCTACCAGATCAAGAACACACAGTTACTACATGAGCGATGATCTGCTGGCTGAAGGAGATGGATGCACTTTGTGACTTGGCTAGATAAGACGGAGGACAGGGAAAGCTTTGTGGCTGTCCTGGTTGCCTTTTTGATAACAATATTTGTACTGGTATTTAATGAAGAGCTTTAGTATGTTTAGTATAGCTTTACAGAAATATATACCTTTTTCTGTACATTACACTTAACCGGGAAAGGTATTTAGAATCAATGGTGTTTGCACTATACTGTAATTGATCTCGTTGCATGTTCCCAATAAGAATTAGATTACGTCTGCTTAAGAACCCCCAAGTGTTCCTAGGCTTTTCATTAAAAGTATATGGCAATAACTGGTTCAGAAATACAACAAGCTAGACGGAAGAGCACTTAAGAGACTGAAACCTGCTCCAAAAAAGCATAATATAATGCAGTAGTATTATTCAACCAGGCAAATACCTAAAATAGCTGACATTAACTGGTCATGTGGTCTAATGCAGTCTAAATTTCAACAGCATGGTGTGTATATATATATATATATATATATATATATATATATATATATATATATAGATAGATAGATAGATAGATAGATAGATAGATAGATAGATAGATAGATAGATAGAGGGATTTAAGGGTCTCTTCGGTATTGACTATTTTATAACAACTCAAACCTTATCTCTCAAACCACTGCCTACGTAAAAAAGAAACAAAGAAACTTTGGAGAAGAGCACATTGTGAAAACTATTAGGTTCCATACCTGAATTTAAAAATAAAATGGGAAGCTTAGCTGTTAAAGTATTGAACAGTATTTATTTAACAACCAGCAATTGCATTTGGCTCATGTATTGCTACAGATAGAAAGTCTTTCATCTTGCCAGGATGGCTTTCTCACTGCATTCCACAGGCTGAGAGCTACCGCCTGGAACTCCCACTGAACACTCTACTGTTACCTTATTAGGAATCAGACGCTGCTGCACTGTTTGTACTTTGTGCAGAGGCAATCAACTGGGAATGTCTGGACCTTCCAGCCAAACTTAGAGGAGTAAAAAAAAAACGCACTGTTATCATTGGCTGTTACTTTAATAACAACATGGTTTGTGTGTTTCAGATGATGTTGTTATCATTTAAGTTTTTGTTCCTTGAGGCAAGGAGTTGAAACATTGAAAAATGTATTTTCTTCTTTTAATAATAATGGTGCAAACATCGAACAGTAAAAATGAAGAATGCTGTATAGTAAAAACAAAATTTTGTTCTGTCCCTCAACAACAATGTAGTAGACCGTCAAAACAGGATAATGACATAGCTAAAAAATGTATAACACAGTAGTTCTTACTCCTTCTGGCTTTCCTAACGTATCTGTCCCCTAAACATCCTTGAGGAGACAAATTTACTGTACAAGTACAGGTTTACCTTACTTAATCATCTTCTTGTGTTACTTACACAGAATTTGAAATCCAAAATAGCACATGGAGATCCCAATGTGAATACATCTTTTCTGAAAATGAAAACACACTACAGATAAGCACAGGTATCCACTGACCCATAAAATGAGCACAGCTCTGATATCAAATTTTTGAAAAAACCTGAAATTTATTCGGCATTTCCAGGGATTGCCAATCCCATTAACACTGTAACACGACTCCTTGAGAGAGAGAGTCTGACAGCAGACATTTATCAAGCCTGAAGTTGTTGCTTCCACTTGAAATTTGCTGCTGGAAGAGTGATTTGTGACAGAACTACCAACTCCCACACAAGCGCTTCAGGCAACTCTTTACACAGAAGCTATCTCGCATCCCTATAAACCGCTTCAACTCCTGTGAAGGTTTTAAAAAAAAAATTGCATTGGGATTAGCAACAGCATCTGGATTAGTCCATAGTTTCTGCTGGTGTTCTCAGTTATAGAGATGTCACGCAGTACATTTTAGGTTATTTGCTCTCAAGTGCATTTGATACCATAACTGCTGTAGATTTGCTAGGTGGCACGTATTCTGCTTCCAGAAAAGTTGATAATGAATTTCTAATCTGATTATGGATTTTGCTGAGCCATGGCCATTGTCAAAAACAAGACAAATAGGGTGTGGGTTTAACACAGCATCCTCAAGGACTGTTTTAAGTGCGATATGGATTGTTCACTGTTTCGTGGATTTACTGGCCCTAGCTATTTTGGCAAATCAAATTACTCAAACAGCAGGGACGAGGCAAGGGTTTTACAGGTCACCCTCTTGTGATACTCCTGAAAATATTGTTGTGTTTTTTCAGGCTACCAGTACATTACTAAATTTAGCACATCAAACAGACCTCCCCCCACCCCGCCCCCCTCCCGAATTTATAACAGCTTTTATAAGTATATAATTTCTGATTCCTTCAACAGTATTTGCATTTTCGCCTTCTTAAACTAATCTGTCCTAATTGATTCTTGATTCTTTTACTTTATTAGCCTGATTCATAATTCATAAATATTTGTTTAGCCCAAATAATAGTCATCTGGCAATATAGATTTTCTATGTTTGCTTCCATGGTATTTAGCAGACAAGCCTGTTTAAAACATCAAATAAATTAAAGCAGTTCTATTTGTAAAACAGTAGCGTTCACTTGCTTGACAATAGAGGGCAACACCATGGAGTGTGTGAATAGATTTAAATAATTTGGCTTCATGTTTGACTTAATTAAAGTGCTAAGCACATACCGATTCACTAAGAACCTCATAGCTCAATTAGCTACCCTGAATTGTGCAAAATAAAGTCTTTCTCCAAATGGCAGAATCCAACAAATGTTAATTCCCTATCTGAACACTGAAGACACACTGAAGAGCAATCGTTGGAGTCCCAACTGGAGAAGGTCTGTAACAGAACCACCTGCTGTATTATTACCACCATATTTATGTTTTGATACAACACCTGATGGTCATTAAATAATGTATAATAATGTCCCTATTTTAAAACTATAACTAGCTTTATCAAAGGCTGAATCATGATTGTGGGACACTGCACATCTTTACATTTTAATGCACACTCTTTGTTCCACAGCCACTGTCTCCAAACCTACATTTACATTTATACATGTCTTAATATTATATTTAAATGATAAATTTAACAGGTACAATCACCCTGCTCCAATCTTGAATAGGAGTAAGGTACATATTCAGACATTTTGTCATGTTTTGCATCAGTATGAATAACATATTTAAAATGCCTAATCAGAAAACATTTTAAGTTTCTGCATGTAAATGAATGTTATCTGGAAGCTTTGCTGCTGTAGTACCATTGCAAGAGCTTTGTCATGTACACAGGACTGCACATCATTCACTTTTAAGAGGCAGATACAAAATCAATCATGTTTTTGTCTTGAGACTGATTTCAACATTCTATCAGCCAGTTCAAGATAATATCAAAGCAGTTAAGCATTCAGATGTTATAGAGGCATCATGTGCAGAATAACAAAACCAATGTATTGCGAAGAGAATAAAACGTGCCGGCAGTGTGTATCTCAGAAAGGTTTTACTTCTGGACGGTATTCTCTAATATGTGGTTTGTAAGTCTTTGTAATAGCATTTACCATCCATAACACCGTGTAACAATTTTTAATTTTTTTTTGGCTCCTGGGTAGTAAGTGTTATTTCCTAATTGCTTATGCCTCAGAAGTATAGAAAATGGCTATTATTCCCCACAAACTTTGCTTTTGTGACCAGGACAGTGATATTTTGAAATGTACCTATTTTCCAGAACATTCCAGCTAGATTCAGTGCTGAGTAAACTTGGAGTAACTTCTAGAACTTTCCAGTAATATAAATAGTAGTATAAATACAGGGGCCTTAAGCCCACCAGTTCAGTTTAGTTCCAGCTGCCTAAGTGGATACATATCTGCATTTTTCTGAGATGGCATCAAAAGGCTGCAAGCATCCGGTAGACGCATTTTGCTATGTCTGCGGCCAATTTATCAAGACAAGAGCGAAAAAGTACTCCGTGGAAGCATCTGCTAAGATGTGTGAGGCCTACAAGGCATATTTCGGCATGCCTGTCGGGGGTCAAGTCAAACCCTGGGCACCTCATTTCACCTGCGAGCACTGCAAAAAAACTCTGGAAGGTAAGATGGACAATTGCTCAGAATTTTATGTTATAAAATTTGTTAAAAATTTTTAAATTGTAAAAGTTTTTAATTTTAAAATGTTTTACAATTTTCAATGTTATTGAAAAAATATATCATATATGAAAAATGTTGTGAGAGGTCTACGGCTGGGAGGTCATAGGAGACTTCAAAATAGTGGCATTCCTGATGGGTCTCCAAGGCGGTTTTACCAAGTTTCCCTGCTATCTTTGCCTTTGGGACAGCAGGGACACCAAGGCGCACTACCACAGGCGGGACTGGCCACAGCGGACCGAGTTCTCTGTGGGGAGGAACAACGTCAAGTGGGAGCCACTGGTGGACCCCCGGAAGGTGCTGATGCCACCACTGCACATCAAATTGGGCCTTATGAAACAATTTGTCAGAGCTCTAGATAAGGAGTCGGCAGCCTTCAAGTACTTTCAAGACTTCTTCCCTAAGCTGTCTGAGGCAAAGGTCAAAGCCGATGTCTTCGTCGGACCACAGATAAAGAAGATCCTGGAGTGCAATGAATTCCCCAAGAAGCTCACTAGTAAGGAGAAAGCGGCTTGGAACAGCTTTGTCGCAGTGGTTCGGGGCTTCCTGGGCAATCACAAGGCCGAAAACTATGTGGAGCTGGTTGAGACTCTGGTGAAGAACTACGGCACAATGGGCTGTAGGATGTCCCTCAAAGTCCATATCCTTGATGCTCATCTTGATAAATTCCAGGAGAACATGGGAGCGTACTCGGAGGAGCAAGGCGAGCGCTTCCACCAGGATATACTGGACTTTGAACGCCGCTACCTAGGACAGTATAACGAGAACATGATGGGAGACTACATTTGGGAGCTGATTCGTGAAAGTGATTTACAGTATAATCATAAATCTCGAAAAACTACTCACTTCTAAATCTTTTGTAGTCATTTTTGTATTACTTTAGTATAAATACATGTTAATTTGGATTCATATGTTGTTTTTTTCTGACTTTATGTGAACGAAAAGACACAAATTCGCCCGTTTTCTCATTGGAAATAGGTAAATTTCAAAATATCACTGTCCTGGTCACAAAAGCAAAGTTTGTGGGGAATAATAGCCATTTCCTATACTTTTGAGGCATAAGCAATTAGGAAATAACACTTACTACCCAGGAACAACAATTGTGTTACATAGTGATAATCAGTCAATGTTGTGCGTAAACTGATTGCCGACCAGATGCATTTCACAGATTCATACAGTACCTGTATACAAGGTACAATAAGAACGTACACATTTGTTAAATTAGTAATTGAAAAATAATTTTTACATTACATTTGGATAAAGAAACAGATCTGCTTGGCTTGTTCTTGTATAAACAATTCAGCACTAAAATAAAAATGTTTTTTAAAGAAATACATTTAAATCCTCCTTCAATTCTGTAGGCATTTGATCTTTTCTTGGTTTTCATCCAATGTGTTCTGCTTTGCATTAGATTAATTTTTATTTATCTACTTGAAAATTCATCTTCCTATTTAGAATATATATATATATATATATATATATATATATATATATATATATATATATATATATATATATATATATATATATACGCAAAGGTTCTAATCCAATTACTTTTAACACAATGTGCAAACATTGTAGTGCTGTTTTTACATGCTTGAAATAAAACAGCATGAAATGTTCTTTAAAATGAAAACAAACACGAAATCTAAACTAGCACTGTGCTTTCAAAGCCCTGTTTCTATTTGGTTAACATTAATTGCTACAGCGTGTTAGTCACTGCAGAATGCCAATTTCCTCAGCATGTTTTTTTTTTTCCAGGCCTTTTTTATTATTTAAAAATCCCCATCGAGCAAATGTGTCTTCTGTTTAAAGGGTCCATAGAGACATACTGTATGCATCCAAACACCAGATAATAAAGATAATAATGCCATGATTTCAGCACAATTGTCCTCTTAATGGTGCTGCTGGTCGACCTAATTTGATCAGATAATGTATTCCAGAAGCTGTGAGGCAGTTGTTAATTAACAAAATTAGATGTATCTGGCAGCTGGATCCTTGGAAAGAAGGTCTTAATGTATAAATGTATCTTAATGTACAGTAAGCTGTCAAGTGAAGCCAGGGCAATGCTGCAGAGTTTTGATATAGTTGTGAATAAGCACTTCTTTGTATTGTGTCTGTGCGGAACCTTAGCATTGTTAAATTATATATAGAAAGGAAGTGCAACTGTTATGTCAGTGTTTCCTAGTCAGACGACATTAATCACTAGGATGGGCCGCTTACTCACACAGCCCCCAGGCTTTGAGATAACTGCATCAACAATTCTACCACTAACAGAGACAGTAACAGCCCCAGAATCTTCAATTAGCTTCAAAGTATTTTTCTTCTTTTCTGTCACTGGTGCTAAAACGTGTACACAGCATAATGCTCTTACTTTAATTTCCAGTTTCATGTTCCTTTGCGGGCTCTGTTATCATACTCCCCCTAAAACAGACTTGCCTACACATACAAAAATCAACCTTTCCTGCGAACCCAGACAGTGTCTTTATATTGTCAAAGGGAACAAAGAACAGTAGGGGTTTATTAATAATGCAGGAGATATATGCAACGTGTAATACGCTAACCACGTCAGGTGTATTGCACTGCCCCAGCTCCTCAATAGCCATCAGTGAATTCATTCAACCTGTTTATTGCAACCAGCCCTGTTCTCTATCTCTGCAATTTTGTATCTGTGGTGAGACATGTTTACAACTTTTGTGCATTCAACTACTTTCATACTGTAGGAGAGAATTAAATGGTACATTAGGACCTTTTTATTTTATTGTGTTACATGTTCCAATGTGTTGCTACACTTGTTTACGTAAGGTGTGTGTATTGTTTTATTTTTATTTTATTATTTTTTTACATTTTGACCACTTTTTTAAACTTTTAAATTGCATTCCTTGCCTCAAGATGGCTTCAATTAAACAACACACACACCTTACGTAAACAGTTGCAGCAACTCATGGGAACATGTAACACAATAAAATAAAAAGGTCCTTATGTACCCTTTAAGATGCATCATCTTGTTTTCTGCTATTTCTTTAATCTATATTGGGCCAGCACAGGGGCAATATGGTCAGTATTGGAATTTAACAATGGCCCCTGAAATTGTGCCTGTGAATATTATGGCTGATATTTCCCATTTATTAATGGCAATGGGATTTGCATAATGTCACTGGTGGTAACATTTTGTAACTGGTTTATTCAATAGGGATTTTAACTTAGCAAACAGTGCCACCATGTGGAACCTTAAAAGCTCTTAAAGGGAATGCCAAATCTGTCTCTAGTTTAATGTACAGCTATGGCCAAAAGTTTTGCATCATCTGGAATTTTAGGACTGAGACATACTTTAAAAAAAAAAAAAAAAAAAAAAAAAAAAAAAACGATATGAACATAATTTAACATCATGTTATCTTAAGAAACTAGAAAATGACATTGCAAAAGGTATACCGGTAGCCATAATAGTAGGCCAGTAATACATGTTAGATTTCAAAATGTCACATTTTTCAATTTTATAAAGTATATAAACATTAACATTATTCAGCAGGTTTCATTTGACTTTATAAAGCAAAATTAGTTCATGCAAAACCTTTGTCCATAGCTGTATATTTAAAAAGAGTGCACCTCCATCAGCACCATGCTGTGTAGTTGTTTCCTAAGGAACATTAGGCTTGTAGACTACAATTGTTTTGGAATCATATGGCACAGTCTTAGACACAATATATGAAGAATAAGTCGGGCTCCAGTGTAAATACCATGGGGTGTTTTTAAAATGCAGTTTCTCTAAACAGATCGAGATATTTACCATCTGGAATAAATAATTACAGCATTTAAAAGCCTCCCGGTCCAAAGGAAGGCTCTATCGAAAACAATCATCATTATCTTCATACATGGATAATCACGGCAACAAGTGGCCGTTCCGTTGCAATTAAAACACTCAGTGTAATTCAGAAATAAATGCTAGAAATCTCTATAATTGACATATTGTGTGGTAATTAAAGTGCGGTTACACTGTATTGCTTATTATTTGGTCTTCGTAATTCACAGACTGTGATTTTGAATTGTTACCGTAACAAGTAAACCAATATTATACACTTAGTGTATATACATCTATATAACTACCGAACCCTTCCTCACACCTCCTATGGATTGCTGCAAATCCACAGCAATCATAAACAGAAACATGATGAGCATCCTGCTCAATCTACTAATCTGTGCCCTCCTCTTCTCCGTGGTCTACTCTGCCTTTCACTATGTCAAAACTTTTTTTTCCTGGCACAGTGTGTGTGGGTGAATATGTTGTTCACAGACAGAGCAGCCAGCGTGCTCCATTCTGACAAAGTGTGTATTGCTTTAGCTTGGTTGGTACTGTAAGTATACTTTGGTGTAAAACATGAACGTTGTACACTGCAGCCCAAACTGGAATTCCATGACCAGTGCTCTCGTGCCTGTGCACTTCCTTTATTGACATTTATATTGTTAGATTAAAAATACATTTTTATCAGTCTAAGGACTGCACATTTGACAAATTACTAGCCAAATATGTATTGGTTTTTCACAGGACAGGAGCTACGTGGAGGATGAACCTCTGGAATTGAATTAGGACAGAAGTACTTTGTGACTTAGAAAAGAGAAAGCAAGGATTACTTCCCCCAAGGGGAACCTAGAGTGGGCAGAGAATCCGGAATTGAAATGGGAGAAGTGCTTTGTGAGAGGGTTTCCCCTTGGCTCGCGGAGAGCTGCCCTCGCGGAGGTGAGACCAAACCGATCGGCCTCCAAGGCTGGGAAGCAAATGTTACTTTACCCCAGGGGGAACCTAGAATGGGCAGAGAATGGGAAAACAAAAGAGAATTATGATAGATTTAACCAGGGGTCCCCTCTGGTTCCCCTCTGAAGAACCTTGGCCGGGCATCTAAGGTTGGGAAGTGAGTTTCACTTGCCTCCAAAAGAGGACCACTGGCTCCCCGCAACTGCGCCACCAATGCAAAGGAAATAATTAGAGTTTAATAGATATATATATATCTAATAGGTGCGGCTGCAATGGCTGAAGTGGGGGAAGGGAGATCTGCTGGTTCTAAGCGAGTAATCCTGTTATCAAGCACGCCCAGGTGGTCAGTGACTGAAGAAATGGTGGAATTGAGGGGCTGAATATATATATATATCACGTGGCAATCATTCAAGTTTGAAATCAATTTAAATAGTCCCCAAGCTGGATTCAAATCATAGTTGTGAGGTGTAACCCAACCTTTTTGTGTCATTGAATCTTCAATCATCCTAGGCATATTTTCTAAAATTGCATGCATTTAGATTTTTTTTCTTCTAATTAATTGAGATAATAAGAAAATATGTTACAGAGAATGGTTGATATACATCATATCACAAGTCCCTAGGGATCCCTACATTTTTCTTCCCCGCTCTCTGATTGAATGCAAGCAGCATGAGACTGCAAGAAGATGTATTCTACCAGCAGCAGCCAGTGACACCCGGAGACACAGAGGTCACGACTCCATAACCATGCCAGCTGGTAACAGATTGGAAATGTTTACCGCTTTGCAGGCAAACCCTCAGCACATTCCCAACATCAGTAAATAAAGCAATCTAAAACCGTTTATTGAGAGATCTCTGTTTTGGTATGTGTTTGTGTGGTAGTGATGTTCATTGTAGGTAATATAAGCTGATGTTCAGGGTTCGGACGAGTTCCAGTGCTGCCATTTTCCAGTTTCCTATTAGATCTCACCTCTCCCACTGGAACTAATGGCTGCATTCTTCAACCACCACAGCTCCAAGAGGTTAAAATGGCAAGACAGTAGAAGTGGAAAAGTGGAGCTTACTCTGTCAGGTTTGCTCTAGGGACCGGAGAGTTTAAGGTGTACTCTGACCTTGAATAAATCCTATTCAGCACTCTTTGTCATCCTACACAGACATCAGTGATTATCACTTTTTGTACTGCACAGTTATATTCCCATACACATGCACAATATATGCACATCCCTCTTCAACAGGTATTTGGAAACACAGTGAGTAGGTTACGTATACATAAATGGCATTCACACCCACGGAAATCCTCCATATATTATACCAACACATTCACAGCACTGGATTACATCGTCAGCCCAAGGCAGACAACACTTAAAGCAACGAGATGGAAATGCATTCTTATAATCAAGCGCTGAATCTTAAAAAATAAGTCTCAAGAGGCAAATGCTCAGTATATTTCAACATGTATATGTAAATGACTTAAAGCGGTCTGAAACTGAGCAATGACGTTTATTTAAATTTTCATCTGCGGACCATTACAACCACAATCACTATATATAATGAAGGTTTTCCTTCTGAGACCGCGGTTCATCAAGAGTCACTGCTGGCCACTATTTATTTTCAAAATGAGCTCCTGTGATTTGGAAGACTGAGTGCTGAAACCCATACTTATCTCTGTGTGCCAGATGAGACTGGATTACAGTGTGGCTGTAGTGGCATCCCCATGTGTGATAGTTTAGATTGCTTCTCTCTGAGACCCCCTATCATGCCTCACCTGATAAGCCACCCACATCCATCTTCTTCAGGTTCTTTGCTTCCAGAATGACAACAGTCAGTTTACCGGCAGTAGGCACATAGCGGAGAGAGCAGCAAATGTCGCCCAGCTTCTCCTGCTGTCAAACAAAGAAATGGGAAACAAATGTTAACTTTGTGTAGGGATGCACAGAGAAATGCATGATACAATCCAAAACCCTTTTCTGACCCACACAAGCTGACTGTAGTTTGGACAACACTTCATTTATCCCTCAGAAGAACTGGCAGAAAAAATCCAACCATGAGTTTGCTCATCTGAATTTCTGATTTCCACAATTGGCATTCACCACAACTAAAGTAGTTTTAGCTCACTGTTTTCATCTCTCAAAGTGGTACAGTAGCAAAAAACTGAGTACTGTAAAGTACTGTATTACCAGACTTTACTCACTAGCTACTGTATACAGTCTTTGTAAAGATATTGAGCAAGGTGTTTCTGTGGTAACTGAATGCCTGAAAAAAAAAAAAAAAAAAAATGAAAATCATTGCACATTTACAATATTCTTGCTTGTACAGCATATGGTTAAGTATGGTTACTGTAAATAACATGTTTTACTATATCACTTGCTAAAGTCATGTTAATTTAACTAGGAAAGCCACTTTGAGATGTAACACATAGTCTCCAGTAATCGGTATGTACACCCTCTGCCTCTGAAGGTGATCTAAAAACTTTGCTTTCCTTCGCCTTGGGGCTTTTTTCCCTTCCCAATTACTGAACAAGTTGAACCTCAATGCAAAGATTGTGAAACCCATCACACTCTCATCATGTGTTTAGGTTCCTTGACAGGATGCACAGCTGTAACCTGTAACCGAACAGATAGACTATTTAGCATGATGAGCCACGTGTGCCAATGTTCTGCTGAACCATGCTTTCCCTTGCAACAGTAAGTCTTCTGATAGCTGCACATTAACAATGAAGCTGAGAAAATGCATAATCCTGTTTTGACGCTCTTACAACTTCTCCCATCAGACTGCCTTGTTTACCGAATATGTCTTACTGTCTTTCATAAGTTGCAAAAGAAAATACACCAGGGTTGCAGCAAAAATGTAATTGTGATATACTGTACTGTATGGCTGGAAGTGCAGGTTCTGTAGTGTTGTTGTTTTATTTATTTATAGTTCTAGTTATATCAAATATCATATATATTGCAACATATATGTTTAGACAAAACATAAGAGTCATACTAGTTTTAGCAGTTACAAGATAATTGATCAATATTACCTGAACTGGGAGAACCCTTTTCAGACGGAGATGTCAATAGTCTGGGGAACACAATGCATTGCCCAAACTCTTTAGTTTATATAGGAACAGCTCTATGGCATTACATCACTCCTGGTAGCTATGCATTTTAACATACAGTTTAGTTTCATTCCTAATATGTATAAAATGACTACGTCATGCCACATATGAGACCATTCTCTTCATCCCTCTTGGCCGCATACTAATTTCCTCATAAAGTTAAATTCAATTAACTAATAACAGGAAATTCTCTTCTCTACAATTCCATAACTCACTTCCTTTTACACATACTCTGACCTCCTTATTATTATCTCTTTTTATGTCTCTAAAGTTTTGCACAGCTGGATTACAACATGCTTAACTCTGAGCTTGCTTTAAGGTTCACAGTACAAAGACAGTATACAGTACAGTTCCACCAAATATCCCCAGGTTCTGATATTATAACCTTGTGGTAAAGAAAGCCAGCAATAGTTTTGCTCACAATTGGATAAAAGTCATTAGCTTGATATGTGCGTACATAAAAACAGACGCTGCCCAACTTGCAGTATATTTTGTGCTAGAAAATGTCCTTAGCATGCTGGATAAGTGGTTCTCTACATACAGTGCCTATAGAAAGTCTACACCCCTTTCAAAATGTTCACCTTTTGATGCCTTATAGCCTGGAATTAAAATGCATTAAAATATATTTTTTTCACTGATCTACACATCCTACCCCACTACTTCCATGTGAAAAGAATATTCTAGAAATTTGTAGAAAATTAATAAAAAACAAAAACTGAAATAGCTTGGTTGGATAAGTGTCCAACCCCCTTGTAATAGCAATCCTAAATTAGCTCAGGTGTAACCAATCGCCTTCAAAATCACACACCAAGTTAAGTGGCCTCCACCGGTGTTAAATTTTAGTGATTCACATAATTTGAGGATAAATTCAGCAGTTCCATGAGCACCAAGGAGCTTTCAAAAGAACTCTGGGACAAAGTTGTTGAAAGGCACATATCAGGGGATGGGTATAAAAAAATATCAAAGGCCTTGAATATCCCTTGGAGCATGGTTAAGACGATTATTAAGAAATGGAAGGTGTATGGCACCACCAAGACCCTGCCTAGATCAGGCCGTCCCTCCAAATTGGATGACCAAGCAAGAAGGAGACTGATCAGAGAGGCTACCAAGAGGTCAATGGCAACTTTGCAAGAGCTACAGACTTTTATGGCCAAGACTGGTCAAAGTGTGCATGTGACAACAATATCCCAAGCACTCCACAAATCTGGCCTGTATTTTACTCAAGAAAGACCACCTTAAATCCCGTTTGAAGTATGAAAAAAACACTCACGAGATTCTGTAGCCATGTGGCAAAAAGTTTTGTGGTCTGACGAAACTGAAATGAAACTTTTTGGCCTAAATTCAAAGCGTTATGTTTGGCACAAACCCAACACAGTGCATCACCCAAAGAACACCATCCCTACTGTGAAGCATGGTGGTGGGGCACTTGCTAGGATAGAAAGGAACATGAATGGAGCAAAGTACAGAAAAGTCCTTGAAGAAAACCTGCCGCCCTCTGCAAGAAAGCTGAAACTGGAACGGAAGTTCACCTTTCAGCATGACAAAGACCCAAAGCACACAGCCAAATCTACACTGGAGTGGCTAAGGAACAAAGAGGTAAATGTCCTTGAGTTGCCCAGTCAGAGCCCCGACCTAAATCCAATCGAAAATTTGTGGCATGACTTGAAGATTGCTGTCCATCAATGCTCCCCAAGGAACTTGACAGAGCTTGAACAGTTTTGTAAAGAAGAATGGTCAAATATTGCCAAATCTAGGTGTGCAAAGTTGGTAAAGACCTATCCCAACACCAAGTATTAACTCAGATGGGTGGAGACTTATACAATTATGATCTTTCAGTTTTGTATTTTTAATATATAATCTTTTTTCAATAAAAACTTTTTTCCTCTTAACAGTGTGGAGTATGGTGTGTAGATAAGTGGAAAAAAATCCTCATTTAAATGCATGAAACTCTGAGGCACTGACACAACAAAATGTGAAAAAGTTCAAGGGGGTGTAGACTTTCTATAGGCACTGTGTATGTAAAACTTAAAAGCGTAGATATATAGGTGAATACAATCCCATGCTGTGGTCTGCACCATAACATCCTTTATCCTTCAATACATTTTGAGACAAAATGATGCTGTTGCTGAAATGTACCATCTTTGCTTTGAAACAAGCCATTTCCAATACACATTGCCCATCAGTGTTCCCATTTGAGGCTGCTGAAAGCTTAATGAGTCCCTACCAGCTCATAATGGTAATAGACCGGATCTTTCTAAGGAACGCTGTGAAACAGCAGAAACCTCTCCAGTCCCAGAGTCTGGCTGACTGTGGTAACCCAACTAATTACTTGTCATACTGAAAACTGGCTACATTAGCCCACGCCCACCAGGATTCAAAGTCTAACCAGTGAGCAGAGACACAGCTATACTTGCAGCCAGAGTGGATTTCACACACACACACACACACACACAAACATGCACACACACACAAAACACACACACACACACAAACACACACACACACACAAACACGCACGCACGCACACACACACGCACACAAACACACATACACACACACGCACACACACATGCACACAAACATGCACGCACACACACATGCACACAAACACGCACACGCACACACACACACAAACAAACACACACGCACGCACACACACACACGCACACAAACACACACGCACACACGCTCACACACACACACAGACACACACACAGACACACACACATACAAGTACTGTGTCCCTGTTGTGCTAGAAGACATTCTGAGAAGAATGGTTAAGAGAAACATGATATTTAAGGTATGAGTCATAGCTACGAAATTGGAATTATGCAAATAAATAGATACATATAGAAAACCTGTTTAACAACCAGTTGCAGATTGAATTGAAGACTGCAGATGGAACTAGAGACGGCCCACGTTTGAAACTCAAACAAGATGAAATTGAGTTTCACAGACTGATTGAATGGTGCTGATGGAAACATGGAACAGTCAAAAAGTTCTAAGGATGCAATTTATACAATGCATGGGGTATGAACCTTTGATCTCCAAATGTTCCTAAAACCGAAAATTAATTTAATTTGAACCCCTTGTGACATTCACTTTGAAAATATTGATTATTCAGTCAAAACATTTTCAGGATGACAGGTTATTAAGAAGTGACCTAGAAATAACCATTTTCCAAATCACTTGGAGATGAAAGTTTAAGAATGTACAGTGCAGATTGATGCGCATCTTATCCATTAGACGTGTTCCATGAAGAATACATTTTGGTTTCACAGCGTTGTTGTAACCTACCCTAGCTCCATTTACATGGCAGGATGTAACAGTAGAGGCTCATGATAGACACAACTTAAAAGGCAATGGAAGCGAATGATACAAAATTAATCTATGAAACAAGTGAAACACCAAAGACCTAAAATAAAGATGAACAAAGCCATGAATTCTTGGAAATGGTACAACCAATCCTGCCTCCGAAAGAGACTAGTCAGAAGTACTGAGTTTATAAAAACTTCATCACCTCAAAGTAACACGGTGCTAAACAGGTATGCTTTCCCCCCCATGCATACTTTAGTAACAGTAGCACAGCAGTGTTTTGTCAAAACAATGAATTACACAATTCATCTGCTCATAGCAACAGGTGCTATACAATTCTGGCCGCCTGGTACAGCGTCTCACATGTAAATGGTACATTCCTACAGCTAGTGTTACAGCTGAATTGGCTTCACACCTAACTGAACTAGAACACTACCCAATACAAATTTTTTAATACATTTAGTAAACCAGCTACATTTGAGAAATAATTTATAGATACAAGCTAACACTGAGTTAAAGTGTTGGAAGGTATCTGGTTCAGACTCACTTCTAAAACTTTACAGGCACTGTGCCCATTGATTCATTTAACTCACAAGGTTTCTTAGGCCAATCTGACATCTGGATAATAACCAAGCTTCCTTTGCAATCAGTAACTACAGTAATACCTGGCTTCACCTGAGTCAGAGTGGTCAGAGTGAAAATGAAATAGCCTACTGTGTAGTAAAATTATGAGGGGCAACTGTCTTTAAAGAACATGCAGTATCTATTCTGTCTTCTGGACAACATATTGATCTGTGCGTCTGTGCAAATCAAATTGCCTCTTAACTGTTGCTATTGCTGAAACAAAGAAACCATCAATGTAGCCAGATGGGACTTTTATTGAGATACAAACAAATTGTCATATTTTACTTCAGTCTTTAATTACTACCATTTCTTGAAATGTGGACTTTACTTTATATGAGACTTAATACAAAGTTAAGTGAGCATTGTAGAAATATTCTTTAACAACAGTTGAGGGTTGGCCAGTGACATTTTTTAATTCAAATATGGAGGTTATTGACTTTATATAGATATTTCCTAATGGAATACGTTATGTTTTATGTCATACAATCATGACTTGCACTGGTGGTTTTATAAAACAATGTGCTCACGAACTGGAGCCCACTACAGTTATATTTTTTTCTGAATGTTATTAATATCGACCTTGGCCCAACTCTAATACAAGTTAGAACAATGACAATGGAATAAAACAGCCCTTTATCTTGAATTCATATATGTATGAAGCCTTTGACTTCGGGCAATATAGTCCCTGTCAGTCAGTATTGCTCTCCCATGGGGGCAATACTTTTTTGATATGTGGCAGGGCAAAGGCCATATTTGCCATTTATATATATATGCAAGGTATAAACCACGACGGGCCGTGAGGTTCCCATGATATATACCACTCCTGGGGTGCCTTTAAACACCCCAGGAGTGGTATATATATCATCGGAAACCGCACGGCCCGAAGTGGTTTATACCGCTTATAACACGGCTACCTGTCATTTGTGGGAAGAAAAATAATTAAAATAATTAAAATACATTTAAATTAAGACAAAACCAGAAACTTTTATTGTGTATACATCTGCAGTGTAATATAGTCCCAAATTTAATTTAATTTAATTCCTTATTCACTTAATAAAAATAAATTGCACATGTTCGTTTATTGTGAATTTCTTCTTGCACTGGCATAAAATTCCCTTAATGTTGTTGAGATTTTTTGGACATATTTCCATAAAATGAATGTCCATATTTTTTTCTTTCAGTACATTTACCAGCCCATGCTGTAGTTTTTTTTTTTCTTTCTATTTAATTGAGCTGTTCCTCATCCACTGTTATGTGTCTGCTCTTGCTGGTGCACTTAGTTTATTTGTTTATCTTTTTCAGATGGACTGCTGTCTTTACTCAGAAAGTTGGTGTTGTACCAGTTATGTGGAGTTTCAACCCCAAATATATTAAAGGAAATAGGTGAAATGCCACTCATTTTTGGCTGTGGTTTTATTTTCAGTGTGATTTATTCAGTGTGAAGCGGCTCATTAGTATGCAAGCTGTGCTATACGCTATATATACGCGCGGTCATGTGATGCTGTTTAACCAATCAGAGGTTGTTATTTTTCCAAGCCGTGTTATATATATATATATATATATATATATGACAGATGTGCCCCAGGCCATGTTCGAGGACAGCGTGAACTTTTCCACATCAGAGTATTTGCTGTGTGCAATTTGTAGTCGTTGAAGCGTGTCTCTGTTGTCAAGTTTTGCTGTCAACTGTGTTGAAGCCACTTAAAAGGGTATACCCAACTGAAAATCTATATCGGGCTCAGTTTACTGAGAGTTAGCCACACAGGTAGCCATGCTAGGTTGGCATCTTTATAGGATGTTAAGCAAATCACTACTTGTGAACAAAAACAAAACATACCTGGGGGCATGGTGTAATGGCCATCTCTTGGTGTAAGCTAAACAGATCTGCTGGTTCTCTGCTATTCAGCACTTTTAAGTGGCCCATTCTAACAATGTTCTGTCTGTACTGATAGTTGAGTTGTAGAAAATCAAAGCTCTTCTATTTACATGTATTTTTTTTTTATTGTCCTAAAATGTTTGATTTTTAAAAGTTGTGGCTTATACAAACAGAACACTGTTGCCTATATTCATATGCTGGTACTTTCTCTCTGGAATTCTTACATCACATCTCCTCTTTAAACACATCTCCTCGGTCTGACTTTGAGCTCATCTCACCAGTTTTAGTATAACAAGTACAAAGAC
This sequence comes from Acipenser ruthenus, assembly GCF_902713425.1. NCBI lineage: Eukaryota > Metazoa > Chordata > Actinopteri > Acipenseriformes > Acipenseridae > Acipenser > Acipenser ruthenus. Next base: position 64,753,333 of record NC_081195.1, read on the forward strand.
GAGGTAAATACAATACTAGTCATCATGTCGAGGGGCTACCGAATATACAGTAAATATCAATATAGTTGAAAACCTATTCAGATGCAGAATTTGTGAATAAATGTATCCCCCGCTGAGATGTTTTCCTCTGTGCAATGTGCTTGGTACTTGTTAATCTTGATACCCCGCTGGTCTGTGTTGAGAATTGAAAAGGTCAGTGTGGTGTTGTGCCTGCCAATGGTGAAAGTGTTCTTTCAATCGTCTGCTGGTTATGTAAACTAAGTATTCATAATCCAAGCACTGCATACATAGCTTAGTACTCCAGTCAAGCAACTGACATGCGTCTGGAAGGAATGCCAGATGCACACATTTAAAATTTTCAATAGTCCACTGAGAACAGTCATTTTGTAGAGAGAGATCTCTTTTTAGATCGACACTTAAACTTCTTAATGCTTGCCTATTACACTTGTTTTTTGGAATTTGAACATATTTTTGTCTGAATCATTCATTTTTGATTCCCGCAAGTGAATTTTAAATCAGAGTACATTCCTTATCTTTTTTACTGCCTGTATATTTCAATGCACTGTCTTGTGTCAAAAGGAAATGCTCATGTGGAATTATTTTGTTTGTATTCTTACCCAAGCACTAGGATTCTTTTTCTATGCAATCAGGTCTTATCAAATGAGGTATGCTGATGATGTGTAAAATCCAGGCAGACTTTCGTATATATTCTTTGCTGAGGTTTAAACACCCACAAGAAATAAACAAAGACGTTCTGCATGCCGACTTGATGAGCCTGACTGGAATCCAGTGCAATCATTAGGCCATTGCTCAAGTGCCATTTCGGTGCCACTGAGTTAAAAAAAGCACTGCAATCAGTAGTTTACTGTATCCTAAAATGAGTCAGGTTCACATAAACTGATGGGAGCAATCTTCCCACTGAGACACTCCAGATCAAAGATCAACCCAAGAAAGCTGCATTGTATTCCATTTCTAAACGTGGGCCATAGTGTCAAGCTGGGCTTCAATTCTGCTATAAAGAGCACACCAACATTTTACTCAAATCCAAAAAAAAAAAAATTCCATGACATTTTCAACCATCTGCCTATCAGCTGAAATTCCAGCCGCTAGCTGCTATGCTCTGATGATTGCATCTTGTCATTGCGTTTTGCCACTTGGCTTCATTCCTCTTTTGCCTGATAAATATTTCTAAATGCCACCCAGGTTACAGCAGCCCAGCACACAAAGTGAAATTAATTTAACTTAAGCAGCTTGTTAATAGCAGCATTACTTGTGACACCACTGGAAAAAAACACAAACAAGTATATTAACTTCATCCTGCTGGCAAACAGAACTATTTCCTGAGCTGAAGTTAACTAAAACGAACATGGAATTAGTTTCAGCTAAAAAACTTAACGTTAGTGGATTCGATAATGAAGACATTTAAAAATAAAAGATCACTGTTGACTGTGTTTGTTTTGGGATTTTGAAATCACACTTTTGTTGCCAGAATCATATTGTTCCACATGGCTATTGAATAATACACAGAGATCTCATTAACAGAAATAAGCAACTCTTAAGTATAACTCAGCATATGGCATCCAAATTAAACATAAGGCGATATACAGAAACGATCAAGTACCTATTTAGTGAGCTATTTTCTAAGCTTTAATTTAATGTGCATTTTCTAATTAATGGAAAGATCTTTTAAATTTGAGAAATTGGGGTTAAAAAAAATAAGGCCATTCATCTAAACATACCTCCTTCTCATAATTACTGACTCTCTGTAATGGATGCTTTTATAATACATACAGGCAGTATTAGCTTTAGGATAAGGGCCTACAGCCCATACTCCAGCTGGGTCTTGAGTACCATGAACCCCAGTCCAGCCCATACTCCAGCTGGGTCCTGTGAGTACCATGAGCCCCAGTCCAGCCCATACTCCAGCTGGGTCCTGTGAGTACCATGAGCCCCAGTCCAGCCCATACTCCAGCTGGGTCCTGTGAGTACCATGAACCCCAGTCCAGCCCATACTCCAGCTGGGTCCTGTGAGTACCATGAGCCCCAGGTGTTTTTCAGGTCTTACCTCTTCTTTTTCAGCACTCTGCAGATCCTTCCATTCTTCAGTCACATGGCCAAAGTCCACTGTGTTCATTGGGACTTTAAGTTCCCCGATGATGTCGTGCTTGGAGAATCGGTCAAAGTCGTATACATTCAATACCAGAGTCTTGCCTCCCAGTTCGGCATAGGGCACCTGAAGTAGAGGAGAGAACAGAGAGATTCAAGAAAGAGCCACAATTAAAATCATTTGATCTGCCTCTTTCTGCTGCCATCCCGGGATGACCGAACCGCCTAAACCACATAGGGCAGCATTATTTTCATCAGCTAATTCCCTACACATGTTACTGTATGCTGTGTAGGGCAGAAACTAATGACATGCCAGCCACATTCCAGTTGTCTCTTTTACAACACAAACAGCTGAAATGCCTTTATCTGACTCCCCCCGCGCTCTTCACATATCTACACATGACTACTTATAAAGCAAGCTTCTGAAATCCTTGGCCTCTGGCAAAAATGACTTTTAATAAATCAATTAACCAGACAGCCTGCTAAAAAGGGGATATTAGGTTGAGTACTTTCATTGTAATACACTATGAAGCAAGATTAACTTGTTTATTCTAGTGAAACAAATTGTGGCCAATCATCTAAAGCCTACCGTACCTTGAAAGTAAACTGTTCGTTGAAAGTGGGATTAAGGGTCTTTCTGTGGACTTTGGTCTCAAATTTCTTCTTCTTATCAGGCAGCAGGAAGACTTTCACATAAGGATCAGATGTGCCACCCATATCCAAGGCAGGCAGCTCCGCGGCTTGAATGATCCCCACAATAAGCTGGAAGAAACGGCACAAAATAAATTTTAGTAGGCATTTACTGGCAGCAGAAAGATAAAACAATTTACCTGGCCAAGTGCCACATTGCAAAGAGTTCTGCTAGATTTCCAAAAAAAAAAAGTTAAATACTGTATTAAAACAAAATATAAAACACTGTATTAAAATAATGCAGTGCCCGCAGGGCTTGGTGGTGATATAGTCAGGTTTTATTTCTGCGGACATTTTGAATCATTTTCTTTTCTAAGAGGAGATGGAATATAGTGTAGCACCTTTAAGATCATCTCTTGTTAAGATTTAAAAGTCTGTCCTGATTTTTTGTTATTCCCTCCTACAGTTTAGATCAGCTGAATCCTATTTAAGGTCAATATTTTTAGCCACCTTTCGTCTCTATGACTATTTCAGTCACTTGCCTTACACAGCAGGGCAATGTGGAAAGCACTATACAGACATCTAGTAGTAGACATCTAACTGTAACCCTACCCCTAACCCTAAGTATAAAACTAAACCTAAATCTAACTCCAACTCTAACTCCAACTCTAACCCTATCCTTAATCCCCAGTACAACCCTAACTCTAAATCTAAGTCCAACCCTTAACCCTGAATCTAACCCTAACCTTCACCCTAACCCTATCCTTAACCCCAACCCTACCCCAGCCCTAACTCAAACCCTAGCCCTTAAGTGTTAACTTAAAGCAAACAACAGGATTTAATTGTTATTTTTTTCAACATATGCAATAAATAATATAAATATAAAATAAACAAGCAGTAAACATCTGAGCGGCTGTCCCGTTTGAGTGACATACAGTAGGGTTACTGTGTTGATGGTGTGATCCCATTTTGGGTCAAATCCTAGTTTAGATCAATTTTATCCTGATAAATAGGACTTGATTTTAAGAGGGCTTGACTGTATGTCACAATTAGAACTGACATACTGTATGTTCACAGGACTCCTCTGTTTATTTTGAGTTCTACGATATTATGTTGTAAAATTGTGACTAATGATGAGCTTCTTCCAGACAACTACTGTGCCAGGAGCAGCCTTCCTGATTAAAAAACAATCTCAAGAGTTCTCCACAGCATATCTGGAGTCTATGAGGGAAAATCAGCATGATGTTTTTAACCTCGTGATCTGTTTGAAAAAAACTGAATTAACCAGGATAAAAAAAAAATGTTGGCATGTAGCTGCCCCACCTTCACATTCTTTAATGTTTTTCTATAATGTACTACAGGTTTCAGAAATTAGGTGCTGGGGAATTTAAAGTGAATAGATGATAGCAGATGGTAGGGGACACCCCGAATAGAAAACATTTCTGGAGAGCTAAAACATATTGCAGGTTTGTAAATATTGTCATATTTAATGTACACACAGCAACAACAAAAAAAATCCTCCCAGCAAACCCAAGGACAAACTGACTCCCAAAATGTTGCTGATATGTATGTCTATAATCTATGATTCTGTTACTGTAATACAAACAAACATCAGCAAAACACAGAGAGAACTGAGGTACTGAAGTGGAGGCCGAGCTGATTTGTAGCCACAAGTAACCTACAGTATGGAAGGTCTTACCCTCAGATGTCTTAGAAAAACTACAACCCTGCCCATCACCTTTTTGTGAGACTATTTCTGTCAACACCCAGCTAGGGTATAACAGCAGGCGTGTGCACTGACTCACTGAAACCCTTTAATAATGTATACAATCGTTATCTAACCAGATTCAATTTTACCTGCATTTTACCTTTTTAAAGCGGTATTCTAAAAAGGTTCTGTTTGTCAGCAATGGCAGTACGGCAACGAGGGAGGCATAAAATATATATTTAAAGTTCAATCATTTCTAAAGTAATTGTACGTTTAAAACTTTAAATCAATAAGCTCTATGATCTGATATCTAGAGTAACATATTTTTCTAAATATGTCTCTCAGATAGACAAGTCTTTGTTCTTTTTTTAACAATCCCAAGGTGCACCAGTCAGGTTATTATATGTGTTTATAAGGGGTCTGCTAGAAAAGCAGTTGACTTCCCTGTTTAAAGCTCTTAATGGCTGATGTGAACCATTGTACTCTAGACTGTGGTTTGGTCATCAAACTCTCATTCCTCTAACTGCTGCAACCTAAGTGATAATTAGCGTTCACATTTATAGCTCTTAACACCTGTGTCTTACTACCACTATGTTACAACATGCAATTAAATACAATTCTGGGCAGGAATTAAATAAAGAGGCTGATGCAGTGGATTGTAAACTGTGCCGTGATCAGCTACGATAACACACAATTATCATCAGAATTAAGCTTTGCCGGAAAATACGGAGAATAAACACAAAGATAATCACTATAAATATATTTCCAGTGACAATTATATAATTGAATTGTGTTAAGGAGAAAAATCTTCTGATATTAAGTTTGTGGAAAATTAAATCTTTTCTGAATGATTGTAATTAGAATTTTGTTCTTGCTTTGAAGTTACATTAAATATGGTCTTTGATGTTTTTTATTTATGTTGTTGATGCTGTTTTTTTTTATTTTGTTTTACACAGGCTTGAACTATGATGTTACATTCTGGTTTGAAAAACTGAAGTAAATCAGGCTGCCTGGATTAAAAGCATTGTTATTCCTTGCAAAGGACCCAGCAAAACATTTCAGCCAAAGGATTTCACCTGAGAGCACAGCCCCCATAGGAAACTAATGTCAGGCAGGATTCAAATCTATAACCTTTCAGTGTAGGGTGTGTGCGCTGCAAAGCTACAATACATACTGTAGATAGACGGTTGGCGCTGCAGAGTTATGTAATGAGGATTTTGCTGCTTGAATGAGGCATAGGTTTTGCTTGGCTTTAAATGGCATGTCACCAAACAAAATAGAGCTTTAGGTTTTGAACCGCAGGTTTTGAACACACACGGGGCTAACATGCCTGTCAGGCACTTGTACTGAGGGAAGATTTAACTATCCCATCCCATATATCCTCCTTAGAATAGATGGGCACCACCAGCAATAAAAGCCCATTAGAGCTCTGCATGTGGAATATTAGTGAGCCCCTATGGCAATGAATACCACTTGGATAGACACCGTAGATAATGGTAAAAGGAGAATCCCCAAGGCTGTTGCATCTTGGCAATGCATGAAATCCTGATTAAGGTGCAAGCAATAAATATTAGGGATCTCAGCTATGTGCACAACAGGAGTGCTTCACTAAAATGCAAAATCTGACACTGGTAAAGGAAAGCATAAAGGAATATACTGCAGTACCAGCCATAAAGGCTACAGGCATTTGAAGGAAAAAGGGATTTCATCCCAGCTGAAACTAATTTCTGATTTATCTGCTTGATAAGAAAGTGGTCGCTCTGCATAGTAATAATGTCATCTTTTCCAGTACCCACTGACTCACAGGCCAATAGGGGAGCTGGAATATGCAATTGAGCAGGACAGGATTAACTGGGCCCACACCTTCAATATCCCTGCAAGGCGTCAATACATGTAAAATAAAGGCAGCCTCAACACTGGTCATTTAACCTCAGTCCCATGGTGTGGCTGTAGGGGGAGGATTACCTTTAATCAATGAGAATTCAAAAGATCTCTTAAGCCCTCTTTAAGAGGCAGAGATGCAGCACAATCATCCGAACCATCAGGCTTCAAGCAAGCTCACCTGGGCCCTCTGAGGCAGGTAATGTGGGGCAATTTAGACCTGAACCTTGAAGATATATACACTTGACACGGTTTCTTACCTAAACTGGGTCTTGGTAGTGTATTTTTCATTTTCTCTATACAGACATTTGCATTTGTTATTCCACATACAGTACATATTAACACACTACAACCACTTTGTGACAGTCCTGCTCGCAGTGGTGAGCGTCACGGACCAGGAAGTGACTGACACCAAAACAGTGGATGGGTGGGTGAAGCTGAATGCTATTGCACTCAGCGTGGATTTATTAAGTAAATAAACAGAAACAAAATATTTAACAAAACACCAAACAAAAGGGCACGAGTGCCAAACGAATAAACAAACAAACAAGTAAGTGTCATGCTGGATAATCCAGCACGTTTTAGCAATTGTTTTTAAATATTGTTCTTTCTCTCCGCTCCCCGTACTCTCCTCTCTACACTCAACCCCGAGTGCAGAGAGCTGCAGGTTTATATATTCTGGCCGAGGGATTAACTAGTTGTTAATTATCTTATTACCCCTAGGCCAGATTCTGTACGCGTTTGGTAAGGATGCATGACTGTCAGCTAGTTAAATAATTAGTAGATGATCAGCCATGCATCCTCACGGGGTTTTTAAATATAATAATAAAAGATGCAGCGTTTTTACCCGCACCGCAAACAAAAATACAAATAATAATACATAGGGGCGGGACACTCCGCCACACACCTTAATGCAGTGTACCATCTGCTGTAACGTTTAATATTAAGTTTACCCTTTGAATGGCAAATGAGTTTGTTGGGTGTAAAGGGACCAACCCCTTGCAGTCACTGTCACCCATGGTGTTATTCTTATTTATAAACCACTCACTGTACTGTTTCTGGAGCTTCTGAATAAACTGATTTTTTAAACTCCTCATGTAGTCCATTCTTTTTCTTTATCTGTTAAACAAGCATGATCAAGCATTTAGTTGAACCCAAGGCATCAAAGATGTTGTTAAATTGAGCAATTCTAGCAACACAATATCTCATGTGTTGTAAGTAAAAATATATGTTCACAGCTGGTTGAGAATCTCTATATATGCCAATACATACATACCAATACATACTTCAGTGTGATAATCCCATGAATAAACTAGCTAATTTCAAAATAACATAATAAGAACAGAACATTGATTTTAGAATGGAGCATATACAACATGCACACACTTTGCAATGTCATCCACCAGTTGGCATTTCTTCTCACCTGGTTCTCTGTGAAATTATAATCCAAAGAGTATTGTAGTTTTCCCAGCTTCTCTGCCTCCTTGGGCTCACCCTCCTTCTCTCCGTCAGTCAGTCCAGTCTCTGCATCATCATCATCATCATCATCATCATCATCCTTTAAAGCCTGAAGGAGAAAGGCAGGGGCAGAAAACGTGAGCTTTCCTGGTCGTCCCAGTAGCAACCCCAGGGCTCCGCAAGCTGTCCCGGTCCCTCCCTGCGAACAGCTGCTGGGAGTAGGTACTACGTGATTCCAATTACATTCTGCCCTGCACTGATTCATTCAGGATTTGCAGTCAGTCTATTATTATTGCTGTTTTGTTTTTTAAATCAGCAAGCAACTAGAAAGGAATAATAATAATAATAATAATAATAATAATAATAATAATAATAATAATAATAATAATAATAATAATAATAAACGATTCCCTTGGTATGTTTTGCAAGCAAATCATTTAAATTGTCTACTACTACTGGATCTGGAGGGAAATGTCAAGATGATATTTAAGTAAATTCCTCGCTAATCTTATTGGGAGACAACTGCAGAAAAGCATGCTGTTAAATAGACAAGGTCATTCGTTCATTCAGTGCAGTTTCTGTGCAGAATAATCAGAACATGTCAGCTATCCATCGTACATGCAGTGAATGTAGCTTTTACAAACTAGTTGAATTCGGCATGGTTCCCCCTCATTAAAATGCACTTCCCAGATGGTGGTTGTAAAAGAATCATTATGTCAAATACTTTAGCTGCGTCTCTTATTATGCATATGAAAACTGTAAGCACCATGCCAGCAAACAGTGTTGTTAAAGGAGAAATGTGTTGGCTTCTTTCAAGTATTTCCCCATCCGTTAGAGTACAAGCAAAGGCTGAACAAAATTGATTTTTGGCTCAAAGAAAAAAAACTTTGTCAAGTCAGACTTCCACCCCCATGTGAAAATATCAGTAAGCAAAGCAACAACAAAAAAACAGTTTGCTGTTGATGCCAATTTATTCTTGAGCACTGACTTGGGACAAATTAGGAAAATGGCATATGGTGAACACACAACAAGGAGCAGAAGTGACAGCTAAAATGATTAGAAGCAGGGTCTACTAAAGCTGCTAGTGGCTTTATGAACTAATCGCTCATCAAAGTGCATTACATTAATTGTCCCAATAGCTTTACAAAGCTCTTTAGGTCATTTATGTAGCCATATATACTATGGTATACAAGGGTCAATGGGTAATACAATTCTTTAATATTTGGTATTTGCGTGAGAAACTAAACACAGTGTTTATGGGTGCCAGAATTTATTTTTAGTCCAGTAAATAGGGAGCTTTGTGAGCTAGGAGGGGGTTTTAAGTCAACACAAATCACTTACTGTAATAATATTTTAATATCAGAGTGCCAGTTATCAAATTCAATTTAGAAAGCTCCCTGTAATTTACAATGTGTAAAATATCACTTAACTCATACTGGAGTATAAATTTAGTGTGCGAAGAAACATTCAAGATTTAACAATTAAAGTGTGAAATTTTAACACAAGAAATTGACTCAAATAGCAATAACACTTACTTTAACACTCCAGGGTGTGATATTATTTATCAGATATTGCCCTGACTGTTAGGGATAATGCTGAACCCTGCTTGTGAGATGAGCTAATAGAATATAAGTGCTATTAACTATCTGTGTAAACTATGGTAATTTCAGTACTTCTTCTCTTGTGGTAAGGAAGCTATGGCTGTGTAAGCTGCTCCTGGAAAGTACTGTATCTAATGCTAGGGTTGCTTATCCTTCTGTTCTCAGTTATGTAAAGATGAATTGAATATAACAGAATATTGTATATAACTGCCTCCTAAATGTCACAGGTCCTATGGCTATATGTAATGCCATATATTTTTAGTTGATAATGAACAGTATCCGTTCAAATAAAATAATAACAAAAAAAAAACATTGCCTTCTAATCTGGCAAGTCACTGAGAACAATAAAATCTGTTATGTAACTGAAAAAAAGAAAATCAATTTGGTTCATCCTTTTTGAAGCATGCAAGAGTATATATATATATATATATATATATATATATATATATATATATATATATATATATATATATACACACACACACACACACACACACAAGGCAGATATACATATATAAATTGCTACTTAGGAAGCCACTGCTGTCCGGAAGCTATAAATCACAGCAACAAGCTATGAATATCCAAACAGCAAAGAAAAACCTACCGCCAGCGACAATCCAGAACAGTCATCAGACACAACACAGATACGGAGGACATAGAAGGAAGAAACAAAAATTAAAACAACCACACACAGAATGTGGGCAAACCTAGAGAAATGACTGAGCTGCAGGCTTCCATTCAACCTCCAGTTATGACTGTCCATCTATCTGCCGTATCACCCACACTGATACAAATGTCATGTCACAAAGGTCACATGGCTCTTGTCTGGTGTCTGCAGGACAGCTCCTTTGAAACCCAGCTGGTTTACAATACTATACTTAGCAATCAAAATGTCTCAGTTTTATTGGTGCTAGGTTGACATGATGCGAAGTATGATTAATCAAGTCAGGTGTTATTTATTTAACCAGCTGTGGTTAGCTTGTCGTGCTGTGTAGTTTAGCTGCAAATCCCTTCATTACCAGAGTCCCTCATACTTTGTTCACTGGAAATGAACCTTTTTTAAGTAAGAATGACCTTTCCCTATCCAGTAAAGGAATCCTTTACCCATGTAGCGACTCTCAAGAATGTATTTAAACTGGTCATTTCTCTTGGTAAATACATGTATTATTAACACTCACAGGTGGGTTCACAGACTCTGATTAGCACAATCTTGAAGAATAACCTTACTTTAGGTAATTTAATATTAGTGCTAACCAGGGCTGTGAAACCATCCATTATTACTATAACAGGACATCATTTTCCAAGACTACATGTAGGAATCCGTTGAAACAAGATATACATTGTGTGTTAGAGATGTCCTGTAAAAAAAAATAATCCATACAATTGTTCACACGTGAAACAAACAAACAAAACAAAATAAATAAAACAGAAAAAAATAAAGAAACAAACTTGGTGTAGACACAGTGAAAAAGAATAAAACACGTTATATAAATCCACATACCAAAATGGCCATTTCCTTCTTATTTTATTTCGTCAGTTTTGTCCAGCTCCTGGTAAAGGAACTAAAGGCTACTCAAACAACTAACTAGTACTGAATCTGACAGCAGTCAAAACGAAAGATCCGGAATGCAGCTGCGTTCTATGTACGTGCTCCACACAGTGCCTTCCAGGTTATACTCTATATGAAATGGCACATGAGAGTATTATGTGATGTCAATTAAAGGCTAGCAGGGGACAGCATGAAATGGCTATCTAGCACAAACAGTACTGCGATGCTCAGCAACGAATCGATTTATTTATTGTAATTTCAATACAATAAAATAGGTTATACAGTAATTATAGGCTGTTGTCTCTTGTGATTGTAACAAGCCAATCCAGACACTGGTTAATGAGTGCTTTATAAAGTAAGCAGGACAGTTCAGCAAGCTGCAGTGAAAACTTATTCACAGCAGGAAAAGACACGTGCATCACAAGACCATTACAGACCTGCAAGATCCTATCCAATCTGTTTCATTGTGAATCAATGGATTGTGATATTTCACTATTACTGAAGATTTTATGAATACTTGTTTAAAAGGTATATGCAGCAGTATGGACTGCATAGCCATTTGTAGAGTGCCAAATGTTTTTTGAATGATTAATCAACGTAATTTTGGATACTATATATAGTGTAACATGTTACTTTGGCAAATCTCACTGTCTTAACCTCTTTAGATAATACAGCCTGCTGAAATGCCCTACCATACATGTACTTTTATGTACTTCTAGTCCCCCTGTACTTCTAGTCCTACTGTTTTTGGGGTAATACAACCTTTTTGTAAAGCATTGTTAAAGTTACTAGTGTGATAATGTTTTGTGATTACAGGTAATGAAGACATTGGTGAATTTATGAGATGTGCCCCAGTCTTTTTACATTGTACCAAGAATTAGATCCCCAGGCTTGACTTGCAACAGGCTAATAATGGCCAAGCAACTGTGCAGAACATAGGTACAGAATCTCTTTACCTGATTCTTTCCATTTTTGCCTCCGTCTTTGACATCTTTCATGTTCATGGCATTCTTCCCACTCTTTTCTTTGCCCTTCTTCTTGTTCTTCTTCTTGAACAAACACTTCTTACAGATACATAAGCAGCAGGTTAGAATCAGCAGGACTGCTACGATGCCTATGGCTATTACGGCCCATTGTGGCACTGAAAACAAAAGAAACAAAGCTTCAGTTAGAAAAAAAAACATATGTAACAAGACTACAGGGTTACTGCATATCATATGCACAGCGTGTGGCACATTTGAAATAATATCCAAAGAGTACTTCTTTTGCAGTGTAGCACTCATCTCCTCTCTATTAGGAGCTGTAGCATTATTTTGTCGAAGCAAGCTGAATTTATCCATGGCTTTTACCATCAGTTTTTTGCAATGCTTGTCTGTGCTTTACTGTTTGTTCACTAAGATTCTACAAAGATTGAATATATTTTGCTATAGGTATGTGTTTATAATAGGGTAATGCAGTAAACACTACCCAGTGTTTCAGTGCTGACCAAACCACTGCACCATGTTATAGGTACTGAAACTGAAAATGGATGAAGAATATTGTCATTTACATGGAATGCCAGTCTTGGGTTCTAATTTATTATACAGTAAATGAAATGCCAGCAAAAACATACAATGTATACAAGTTTACACAGTAGAGTATGGTCCATAATAATGTGAACACTGAATTTCTTCTTTATACCAAAAAAAACAAAAAAACAACAAACAATTGATCAGTTTATGGTACATGCATATTTTACTTGATTGTTATTATTATTATTATTATTATTATTATTATTATTATTATTAGCAGTAATAATAATAATAATAATAATAATAATAATAATAATAATAATAATAATAATAATAATAATAATAATAATAATGTAGTGTCTGCTCGACAGGGAAAAAAGTATTTGTTTGCAATTAGTCTCCGGATTAAATATGTAATCAGCTATATTGAAAAAGTCACTAACATATTAAAGCATATTAAACATATAAAAGGTTAATTTACTGTAGTGCATATTTATTGTCTTTTTTTGTATTTGTGGGCTCTTAAGAATTGATATACAGTGAATTCCACCTGTGGGTTCTGATACAGTGCATGTTTGGCAGACAATATTATATATTGGGTCCTGAACAGTATAGTGTACTACAGTATAGTCTCCCGTGTGTTAATACTTTCAACAAAAGAAGATTTTAAAAGGACAGTTTCAAGCTATGTCATAGAACATACATTTTAAAAGAGCATCTCGTCAGTGTTTTGACGTTGGTGAAACCCAACACAGAATGGTTAAAGAACCTGACAGGGATAATTTAGTCTCACACAGGCAAACCTAGTGGAAATAATGATCAGAGGAAATGACAGCAGACACTTGCAATTCAGAAGGTTAATTATGGTTGTGCTGGCAAGAAACTGAACACCTCTTGATAACACAGTGCTCTGTTTCTATTTTAAAACTTTGAAGATAAATCATGGAATAGCTTTCTCCATGAAAAATACAAACAACGCATAGCTGAATATAATTAAAGCAGCAAAGACATCACATTTTCACAGTCTACATTACATATGTCTGATAATAAAAGACTAGGCTATGAGACGAGAACAGTGCATAAGACACTTCATTACTATTCTTTATTTCTTAGCAGGCTCCCTTATCCAGGGTGACTTACAATTGTTACAAGATATCACATTATTTTTACATACAATTACCCATTTATACAGCTGGGTTTTTACTGGAGCAATCTAGGTAAAGTACCTTGCTCAAGGGTACAGCAGCAGTGTCCCCCACCTAGGATTGAACTCACTACCCTCCAGTCAAGAGTCAAGAGCCCTAACCACTACTCCACACTGCTGCCCACTTCATAGGCTATATGCTATTATTGTATATGTTTAATCTACCTCTAGGTCTTTATCATCTGAATTCTGAAGTCTACGGGGGTCTAAAGGCTGGAATACAGTATGTGGGTGTCATGGCAAATCTGTTGATGGCCAAGGAATCCAGCTTCTTAATTAAAAAAAAAAAAGGTCTGTATGGGTTTTCATTTTGTTATAGCAAGAAAACAGTAATTCTTATTGATATTTCACTTGTTACAAACTGTTCTTTCTGCATAACTATAACATTTATAAAAGTAACTTACAGCCACGACTTACATCTATTTATATGTACAAACGTAAGTTACATAAAGACAAATAGGCAACACCTTATGTCCCCAGATTCTCCTACTTTTGCTAAGCAGCAGTGTAGAGTAGTGGTTAGGGCTCTGGACTCTTGACCAGAGAGACGTGGGTTCAATCCCAGGTGGGGGACACTGCTGCTGTACCCTTGAGCAAGGTACTTTACCTAGATTGCTCCAGTAAAAACCCAACTGTATAAATGGGTAATTGTATGTAAAAACAATGTCATTGTATGTAAAAAATAATGTGATATCGTGTAACAATTGTAAGTCACCCTGGATAAGGGTGTCTGCTAAGAAATAAATAATAATAATAAAAAAATAAGGTCCTAACCAAGTTCAATCACAATGGGATGCAGAGATAAGTTAAAACTCATGTAAAAAGTGTATGACATACAGCAGGTACATACATGCAGTATGAGGGTCTCCACTATATCCCTGTTGCCAGCGATACGCATCCCCAGGAGGGAGATAATTGATACACAAAGTACTTTATTTCAATCATTACAGAATTAAGGAACTGTCAAGAAAATTATTAGATACTTATTCACCAGAATAGCGACAGTTCTGTATTTATCTTCACACCAGAGCTTAGTGAGGAAGAAAAATCAATAGCAAGCTGACAAAATCAATAGGCACTCGTCCATAGGAAAAACAGCCCCATGTGTGATCTCCTGTCTAAGCCCCCCAGCATTTCAACTGGAAATCTTTCCTTTGTTGTTGGACTTGACACTGCACTTAATATGCACTATTGGTAACACATTACATGAAGTGTCTCTTATTACTGTGTATTTACATATCAGTTACTTGGTAAATACATGTGTACTTACACATAATTACAATGTCGTTATGCATAACTACAATGTACTTAATGTGGACATCTTTTTGCATAATATAACTCTAACCCAACCTGAACCATATCCCTATCCCTAACCCTAACTCTCACCCTAAGGCAAAATGAAGTACATTGAAATGATAATAACATTGTAATTATGTGTATGTGCACATGTATTTACTAAGTAACTACAATGTAAATACACATTAATTAGAGAGACTTAATGTAAAGTGTTACTGCACTATTCTCTCTGCTACTGTACAAGTAATTACATCCTCACTGGTTGTTTTGATTAAAATAAAATGGAAACATTTTTTAAAAACAAAAACAACTTTATGAATAACTGAGTCCAGAAAAGTGCAGACTTTTTGCTGACATTGTGATGCTGTCTACACACCAGATGGGAACTTTTTGAGAAGTAATTGATAAAATCAGGCGAATTGATATAATATTTTATCAAACCAAAGATGAATACAAGTAAGTGTGCAATCCAGGTTGATAAAGATGCTGTATCATCTATTAAAATCTGTTATTTTCAAACACTGCTGGCAATCAGCAGTAGCTGTAACTCAGTATTCTCAGTACCCAGTAACTCCAGTATTCACAGCAACACTAAAATAAAATACAGCTTCTTTTTTTCTTGAAATATTAAAACATTATAAATACGGGATCAATCAATGAACATTAATCTTTTTGTTGATGTAAGGGAATTACTGTAAATTACAGGAAATCATCCATAAATTAAATCATCATTTAATCATGAAATCGGAGGATAACTATAGTAAAATAAAAAATATTCTGTCTGTTAGACAAAAAATTTGTCAACCAGACTAATACAGTTAGTTTTGTTACAGTATATGGATTAAACACATCTATTTGACCTGTTGAACTAGTGTTTCTGACGCCTTTATGGTTTGAACAGGGAAAAATCGTGTGGATGTATTGCACAGATGGTCACTCTACAGCAAGCTAGCAGCACTGGAAATGATCATCTACGCTTGTAACTAGATGCAAAAGGAATTTTAATGGTACAGTAATTTAAGCTTCAGATTCAGCCAGACTAGTAATAGACAGCTTTGCATTGAGGTAAACAGGGCACTTTTTTAATTTCTTCTGAAGAATTTCTGACAAAATCTATTAGCTCTGAAATTGTTTTCTATTCCCTTAGAAACAGAATTCGACAAATGAATACATTAACTTGAAAAGAATCCCAGTGCCCAACGGGAAGGCAATTTATCAGTATATTCATAGTTTCTATCAACTGCATCTTAAAGCAAAACTGGTAGTGGAAAGCTATCAATAATCTCTGTCTGTAATACAGAGGCAGTGGAGGTTGTATGGGGTGGGGGATCAAAAATGATGCTACTGAGGCGTGAAGTAATGGAAATGAAAGTGAGTACAGTATTGCCAAGGCTGAAAGGAGTAATCAATACAAAAGATAGCAGTGATCGTCATGGGACGCACACACACACAAAAAAATTAAATAAATAAATAAATAAATAAATAAATAAATACAAGAAAGATGGAGGCTGTGTGGTCCAGTGGTTAAAGAACAGGGCTTGTAACCAGGAGGTCCCCAGTTCAAATCCCACCTCAGCCACTGACTCATTGTGTGTCCCTGAGCAAGTCACTTAACCTCCTTGTGCTCCGTCTTTCGGGTGAGACGTAGTTGTAAGTGACTCTGCAGCTGATGCATAGTTCACACACTCTAGTCTCTGTAAGTCGCCTTGGATAAAAGCATCTGCTAAATGAACAAATAATAATAAAAATAATAATAATAATTTGCAGTATATGCAGTGTTTGGCAGGTATTAACAAAGTTCTAATAATGATTCACTTAAGTGTGCTTGGCATGCTGTCAGGCAGCTTTATCTTGGAGTTGGAAGGGATCTGGCAGACTCCATCACAAAGGATACACACTGCCTCGCCGTTCATTCACATCAGCATACATGACGGGTGCAAATTACAGGGTTCTGCCTCAGTAAAGTGCCAGCCGAAATGGAACCAGTTTAACAAATCCAGTATTTTCATATTCAAACTGGACTTCTTAGAAGAGGGTATACAGAGTGAAACACTTTACATGTAGCTTTTATATTTTTACAGTTACACAAGAAAAAAGTATTACAGACCTTTATAACTTAATGTAAACATTAGGGCTAAAAATGGTATGGTGGCATATTTTTAGGCTGTATGAAATTAGACTGTGTTATTATTATTCTTTATTATTATTTGATTCTTAGCAGACACCCTTACCCAGGGCAACTTACAGTCGTAAACAAAAAATACATTTCAAGAATCACAGTACAAGTATTAATACAATTAAGAGAAAGATAAAATACAATGACTTTAGTTCTAGTAAGTACATCTCATAAACATCTCTAACATTTGACTTGCGCGCATTTCATGTGCAGTATACACAATACATTCAATGTGTTCCCTCCAATTACTTATGGATAAGGTTTGTAGAACTGCATTCTAAATTGGAAAGGATACAGAGTAACCAAACATTCACACTAATGCAACATTCATTCATTTTGACAAATACATACACTTGTTCGCTTATGATAATCGGACTCCCTGATGTATCTGTTGCAGAACTATCAGCCCTGCCCTTTACTCCATAATGTATACACACCAGATGATGGGACAGATGAATAAACAGAGAATGACAGGGGTGGGGCAACTGTTGTCTTCTTAATCCTGCTGAGATCCTTTATGCTTAAATATGAGTATAGCAAAATAATGATTATATATACACATACATTTTAATGAGAAGTCCATCCATCCGAAACATGCAGCGGTACCTCAAATATTATCAATTTACTATAAAGGGGCAGGACCTATTTTTATTTGAATCCCCGAGACTGGTACCAGGTATGCCTTTCAATGTGATATATATTTTTAATATAGTTTTTAAGACTACAATCTATTCTGGGGAAACCAATATATTTAGTAAGCAAGCCATCACAGTGGAGTAACATGACAATACATGCCTCACTCTTCATCTGCACCTATAGTATTCTGGGGGATAGTGGACATGGGGGTGTGTGGAAACTGGATCTGTGACACTGAGCCTGTTATCAGTTCCTATATCCCATATCACACCTATACATTTTCTCTGTGAAATTACTTTTAAACCCAGTTTGCCCTGCATGCTCTAATAAACCTTAGGTCATGGATTAAAGTGAGAAAAATGAATGTGTCTCCTTCGTGCTAAACTAAGCTCAGTGGTGCGATGCTGATTCCCTGCTTTATCAGCATGGGATAGGTCTCTATAAGACTGGCTATTCGACTGCATATACTAAAGCCTATCTTTTAATGGAAATGTCTGGGATTTGGCAGTTTCACATCTAAGGTATAAAAAGGTAAATCGATATGCAGTTTCACCCAGTGAAGCCCAGTCAGGGAACTTACTGCAGCTAACCTTTGGGTTACAAACATTTTACATTTAAAAAAAGAAACAGCGATGTGCAAACTATCACTATTATTATTTGTTTATTTAGCAGACGCCTTTATCCAAGGCGACTTACAGAGACTAGGGTGTGTGAAATATGCATCAGCTGCAGAGTCACTTACAATTACGTCTTACCCGAACCAATGGACCACACAGCCTCCCTAAAACCCATTCCCCTGTTATAGTGCATTTGGTGTATGACTCCTTAAGCAAATTACATAGGAAACATGCACATGTTTTCCGCATGTGATTGCTATCAGATTCTTGCTCAACTATAGAAGTCAATATAAAAGGATACTATAGGCATATTAAAATATATTATTGTAAGACTTAAATGGGATATTATTTATGTATCCTTCTCTTAAAGTACAAGGCAATCATGAGTGTATAAAGCTGATACTTTCATAAGATACAGTTCTTACATACAAGCCCTCCGCAGCCATCATACCTTTGTATACACGTTGCATAAAGATTTATTTTTCAGTAACTTCATTAAACTCCAAGGATACCTATCATATTGTTGTTTCCTACATCATTCTGAAGACCAGCACCAGAGCTAACATCATAGATTACTATTCTGGGCCTCCATTAAAGTAAGTGCCTTTAAGTTAAATGTGAAGGCCTGCGTGCAGTGCCTTTCACTGCAGTATACCACGCAATAACCATGAATTGTACTGGGCAGGGTTATTGTTTATTTAGCCTAAATAAAAGCACTAATATAGGGACAGTGTTGTTTAGTGGCTGAAATGCAAGCACCGTGTTTCTTTAACTTATAACTTTTTATTCTTTTCAACTGTGTTCAACATTATACGAAAAAGGAAGCTTCTTCGGTAGTGTGGGTGATGAAACCTATGTTCACAGCTTGCTAGGCGTAAATTAAATTCTTTACTCGAGATTAAAGAAACCAGAGCAGCTCAATATAGCCACTACACAATGAGACACCTACTTGCTACGCAACTGTGAATATATGTATATATAAAAAAAACCTGGTAAAGTCACCCATCTTTCACAATGAGACACCTACTCCCTCTGCAGCTGTGATTATATGTATACATATGAAAAAAAAAAAAAAAAAAACACCTGGTAAGGTCACCCATCTTTCACAATGAGACACCTACTCCCTCTGCAGCTGTGAATATATGTATACATATAAAATAAAAAACACCTGGTAAAGTTACCCATCTTTCACAATAATATTCTTTATGAATATGCTGCCATGCTGTAGTTCCATTAAGCTGTCCAGTACATATCCTTCTCTGTGAAGGGTCTTTCTGGTGAAATGCAAAGAAGATAACATGTCACACAGCACATACAGTTCATTAAAAAATAAAATCAATATGTCGAGCAGTAACATTAAAGACCCCATTGAGAGCTCCAGAGCGTGGGTTGTTTGTTCAGCCTTTTGTGTTGGAGATATTCCATACAATGAAAAGCATGTGTTTATAAAAAAAACTGGGTGGGGTTGCTTTAAATGTCCATTTTGTGTATTTTCACAGCAATTGGATATAGACTTTTGCTTTGCAAAAAAAAACAAAAAAAAACAAACAAACAACGCTTCTGTTTAACCCTTTTGTAATGAGATATCAGTGAATAAGTATACACACAGTATAAGGGTTAACTGATACTCAAACGCATGGGGAAAGAACAGCTACCTGAATTTATTTTACTATTTATGTAGGTTTTAACCATTGCTGATATATATATATATATATATATATATATATATATATATATATATATATATATATATATATATATATATATAATCTGTGATTTATTTTGTATTTTACTTTTCTGAGACAAATAAATCCCATATACCACCCTAATTGTATTACTATCTGTGCCTTTGTGTATTTTGTGGTTTTATATACAGTCGCTGCAAATACAACTGTATTATGTAAATATATGGAGGTATAAAGACTTGGTAAAAGAATTTCATATTTGATTTGTGTTCTTGTAATGTAATTCACCCTGTGTCCCTCACACAGTCAAATGGCGTGTTTGGACTGCTTTGCTTTAGGGCACACTCAGGGTCCTAAGAGGAGGTTGTGCAGCTGCTGTGTCCCTTTGCATCCATAGGCCATTCGCTTCCATCTCACAACAGCAGACTGAAATGGGATCAGTGCTTGTGACTGTCATACTATGTCAGGTCTCTTGCTAGGCTTCTAGTCACCGAGATCCTGCAGTGTCTCACCTGCCACACTCCCACATGGAAGGAAAACATATTCCTAAAAAAAAAATCATTCCAGCTTTATATACTCTACCTGCAAACAAACTTGCACTGCGTGAAGGCAAGAAACAGCTACAGCCCATATTTATCTTGGGTTTTAACAATGTATTGAATTTCTAGTGACCTTTTTCGTGATTTCATTTTCATCATCTTTTTAACATGCTAAGAAAAAGAAGGAAAAAAGGAAACTTTTTGGGAGATAAGAAAATGTACAAGGTACTAAAATATCTTAAAACACTGTGGGGTATTTGAAAGATCTGAACAGCAGCACATGTAAATACTTTGACTCTGGATTATTCCTGCACTTGTTTTCTCACAGGGGCTGACCCACTTCCTAACATTACTACATACAATACAAAATCAGGTGTATAAATGTTAGGAAAGCAGCGTTAATATCTGCTGCTTTTTAAGATAATTAAAATAGACACCTGTGAGTGTCCAGGCTAGACTGTTCAAATGACTGGTTTAATTGGCCGCCTGTCCACCCAGTCCCTATTGTATATCATCGGTAATGTCCACCACTGGGAATGTCAACTGATAGATGCAATCTGTTTGCTTTCGCTCTTGTGTAAGTGTGTCTGCCAGAGCTCTGAGGTGCCTTTCAGAGGATGAAATCCATTAATAATCTCATTTGGATATGTCAGTTGGTGGTGGCAGTGCATAATACAGGAAGTGACAGGATACCCACAAGAAACCCTGGTATTAACATTGCATTAACATTTATATGAAGGTTAGAATACTGGATTATTTGTTACCAGCAAGATCATTTTGATGCTTACATAGTGTAACGAAATAAATAATAATAATAATAATAATAATAATAATAATAATAATAATAATAATAATAATAATAATAATAAAATGCATTTCATTGACTTTCGTTTAAAAAAATTAATTTGTGTTCAACATTAAACATGTAATGCTATATTGTGCCCTGAAGTCTGGAGGCAGATTTTGTCTAGTGTATTAGACTTTAAACCATAAAACAAAGAAAATGAACACTTGTCAGAATGTTATGAGCTGGTATTTGACAGGCATATGTGCAATCAGAATTTAATTACGGGTATTATTGCTTTGGGAAATATGAGTGGTGAGTATGTATGGTCAAGTGACTTAAATATACAGGAGTTAGAGTAATAAACCCTGAGGCAATTAAAAGACAATGATCTTATCCACAAAAGGCTAATTCTAATTTTCCAAAGCACTATTTAATCTAAGAGAAAGTTTATAAACACATCATTAAAGTTTTGTAGTGCTTTATGCAGCCTGTCAACAAACTAAAAACTGTTTCATCCTGGACAATGCATTAAACAGCTGTTCTAAAAGCTGGCCCTACTTGAGCGACTAAATATGTATATTCAGTATTTTTAATTAATTTCTTATAAAATGAAAAAAAAAAACCTTTCTCTAACACAACAAAAAAAGATGCCCATCACTGAGAATTAATAGTTTTTGCGTTGTAAAAAAGGCAGAAAGAAAGGGGAAAAAAAGAGGCATTGACTTGTTAGGCCTTCTCTTTCACCCAAGATTTGTGGTGGCATCACAATCTGACACAAAGCTGTGCAGGTCTACAGTAGTAGATGTGTATTTAAGTTGCTAGTTGCTATTGCTTTCTTTTTAAACTATTCAGTTTACTATTATTTTTGTAAATCATGAAATAGAGATCCACAATATGACGTGCGCTGTTGCCTGGTTTTATAGCTATATCCAATCAAACTTCCAGACATACAGGAGGAGGGCACTTTCTGAATACCCACTGCATGAGTAAAAGTATCAAAAACACTGTGGAACATTCTATAAGCCCTTATTTACAGTATACAGTACAAATATACAGTACTGTGCCTCTGGAAAGACTGGTTGAACAGGGATAAGCGGGCACTGTAAATTTTGATATAAAGGGCTTTGTGGGAGCTGTACTCCCCACTCAGTGTGTCTGCACAGCTGTTTAGCACAACACAATTAGCATGCCAACCTAATTCCAGCCCGCTTATCTGCATGCATGATTACTGTACAGACAGTTTAGCAGTAAACTCATACGATGATTTATTAAATTACAGGAGTTAATAACAATGAAATAATATAGAAAAAAAAGAAAGCACTCAGGAAATGCATCCATATTGGGTTTCCAATAGAGCAAAATAAACTTGTACATATGTGTGGCATTTTTGACATTTGCATTTTTACATTATGTTTTCTGTAGCTTAGCAGGAGTCTATACAGCATGAAACATTAAAAACAAAGTCATTTCAGAATCGATCTTAAAATGAAGGCCAATTACTCCCAGCCACAGACGAATGCATTGATGATCCCCTGCCTCGTGGTTTGTGATGGCTTCCATATGCTCTACTACACTAATGTGATTTTAACACTAAACGGCTTCTTGACACACTTGAAAATTAAAATCTGAACCCCAGTAAGTTCTCCAGACATTTTCAAGCAGAATAACAGGCATTTACATAAAACAATATTTTACATCATATTATTCTAGCAAAGATGTAACTGTTCATTGTTGGCTTACAACATAAAGCATGAATATACAAATCACCATTTTCATCTTTCTTTTTCATTCTTTATGTATGATTACTTTTATTATTATTTTGCATTTTTGTGGAGCCATTTTGCAAAGAAATTACTTTTTTGAATGAGCTTTTTACAGAAGAAAAAATGGAAGAAAAATACCTTAGGTTAAATCTAGCTGTACAATGCCAGTGAAATTGATACAAGCAAAAACGAAATTCTATGCTAAACTAAAACATTTCTGAACAGTTTACCAAAAATGCAATGATGCAAATACGTGTTTGAAAGGAAATGGAAAATATTATAAGAGACTCAACTTTCTGACTTGGTTAATTGTTTCAACAGAAACAGACATTTCACACTAATCATGACAGCATCACATTTGTAAATTGAAGGCTATTAACACAATATTAGTACACCTATGCTTTTTTTTAAAATCTATTTTTGAAAGAGGGATACCACTACCATATGCATTTATTAAATATTAATTATTCAACAATATTCAAATTGTTGATAAGGTTACAGGTTGGGACCTAATGTTAAATAGGATAACTGTGACTATTCAGGAGCATTAAGTATGGACCATACTGATGTGTTTTGTATTTAGAGCACTGCTAAATAAGCAGGTATACTAGGTTGTTTTCTATACAAAAATTCCTGAAAATCTCACTGAACGTCAGAGGAGGACTAGATGCGTAACAGTTTGGCCAAAAAACAATAGACCCTTAAAACAATTTCGGCAGTACCTGTTCACCATACCTAATAAAAAAAAAAAAAAAAGAAAAACAGAAATTTGTACAGACACAATAATAATTCTTCAAACTGGCATGTCCATGGTGTCCCTTTTACTGAGCCTGATTTAAATAGAAAACATCCAAAAGCTGAATTTAATAGTTTAATAGATATTTTTTTAAAAAACCAAAAAGCACTCACATGGAATTTTGTTCAGTTCATTCATGAACTTGCCCTTGATCTTGGAAAAGGCATCGTCCTTGCCTGCTCCCCCTTGGCCGGCGGACTCTGTGGCATTGCTGACAGTGGCCTGGGCAGCGGTGGTTGCTTCTGGCGCTGCCAGTGCTTCCCTGCGACTTTCAGTCATGTTGATGCAGGGCAGCCGGGCAGAAGCTGGCGAGGAAAAAAAGAGGAGAGCTGTCAGGACTGGGAGCTGCAAAGCCCAGGAGAAACATGTCAAAGACACCAACACGCCCAGGTGTGTGTGTGTGTGTGTGTGTGTGTGTGTGTGTGTGTGCACCTGCTGACTTAGCTTGAGTAAACATTGCATCATGAGCATAATAACCTGTGTTTAGGTCATGCAATATTTAAAAGGCAGAATGATCTTCGTTTTTGTCCAATGCTTCTCCCCCCGCACATTTTGGTAAGCCCTTACAAACCACAGCAGCAGCTTCCCTTTGGATACAAAAGCTGTTTACAGCAGGAAAGAGCAGTCATCAGCTCTCTCTGTGGGCAACTCTGAAGAGCCAGCGAAAGCTGTTATAGCCAGGTGATTCAAACAGGTTGTTAGTGTTACTCTGACAACGTCAAAGTCAGGTTAATAGTCCAACACTGAAGGTGTATAGTAGTTGGTTAAAATTGCTGCATGCCTGAAGCATGCATGAAGAACGTTTATGTGTGTCCACTGTCTGTGTCCATTCAGAATATAAGGCACTGAACTGTATATGGAAGATACAAAAACTCAATGGTGGAGGGGTGGGTTTAATTGTACCAGGCTTCACTGTGACTCATTGCTTCAATGATCAACAGTTGATAGGTACAGAGATCTAAAGTAAAAGCCCAATCTATGCTTTTACTTGCATTGCTAGCTTTGTCTGTTGAGTTTATTAATATTCATTGACAGGTTACAGTACCTCCCTGAGCCATCATATTGCTATACATTCTTATCTCAAAAATGACTTCAATAAGGAAAACAATAGCTTTTCAATTGACATGCTCATAATGCAAACTAAACCAAACTGAAGAGGGCTACAAAACAGTAAGTGAACAAAATAAGAATGCACTTTTCTCCCAGGTTCACGCGGCTATAGTAGGTGTACGGTTTATCCTTTACTGAACAACAGAAAGCTCCCCGAAGCACCTCCAAAGTGCCTCTATTGTTTTACTATTGTGTGAATCCATCACACATGGTCCTCCTGAATTATGAACTGTCGTTTTTTTATCACTCTTTGCATTATTAACAGCCAGTCAGCTAGCACCCATTGCCACACCCATGGGAAGCTCTCCTCATTTGCCAATACCATACACATGGACCAGAACAATGATACAATTGTGACACTGATGTTCGTCACTCTTAACAGGTCAGCTTCAGTTTTGGCAGCAGTGTGGAGTAGTGGTTAGGGCTCTGGACTCTTGACCGGAGGGTCGTGGGTTCAATCCCCGGTGGAGGACACTGCTGCTGTACCCTTGAGCAAGGTACTTTACCTAGATTGCTCCAGTAAAAACCCAACTGTATAAATGGGTAATTGTATGTAAAAATAACGTGATATCTTGTAACAATTGTAAGTCGCCCTGGATAAGGGCGTCTGCTAAGAAATAAATAATAATAATAATAATAATAATAATAATAATAATAATAATAATAATAATAATAATAATAATAATAATAATAATAATAATAAATAAAAGAATCGGCTTCTCCTGCTTTGCTGGTTTTTGAGAACAACTCCATTCCAGTGTACTGTGAATAGAGATCTGTTGAATAATTCAGTGGTGTTGTTCTTCCCTCACCTAGGAGTTTCACAGCTGTTGTGTAAACGAGGGCTAAAACAGCCACACAAGTGAGACCTCCCACGCTTCAGGTAAAGTACTGTATTAGCAGCCTGTCTTACTGCATCACAGTGTGATTGTGACATGGAGCCTCCCTTCTCGCTTGTTGAACTGAAAATGCCTTTTTAAAAGCAACATCTTTAAAACCTGAAGTTACCTACTTATAACTGCATTTAGGATGAACATATTTGATAAGCACATCATATGCATGTGACTAAAAAGATCTGAATAGCTTCTTTGCACTTTATGGCAGACATTCAGGACATCCTTTTTGACGAGCTAGCTAGGTTTTTAGTAACACAGATAAATAGGCTCTTCCAAAAGGCAAGCTGCACTGAGTACATCATTTATTTATTCTGCAGCTGCAACTTTAATTTAGATTAAAACAGACTGGGTTGTATTTCACTCTATTTAAGTATATTGCAAATTGCCATCTTATGCATTTACCGGCAGGCTGTTGGCTCTTCAGATGTACAGATAACAGTTACAGAATTCAATTTGTACATCATTTTTATCTAGTTCCGGGCTTCAGAGAGCTGCTTCCAGTTGTTCTGATCTGTCAGCACTAACAACTAAGAAAGTCATATGCTCTTCTGTAATAAAGTGGCTCTTGGTGAGAAAGGCATCCTCTTGAAGGCCTTGAAACAAGCATCTGTGCCCGTTTTCCTTGTTCTAAATTGAGTTGCTTTGTTCTGTTCTTTTAAAAGCAACACACACCATAATGAAACCACAGTACTTTACTCTGAAGTATCTTAGTAGATAACATCAGACTTTATTGTTGATTTTTTTTGTATGTGTAGTACATTTTGTCCATTAGCGTTTTACTGTATTCATTTGGTTATTATGCCTAGAATTTTAATGAGCATCCTTTTTGACAAATGGAAATGTTATCCCATTCCGACATCTTGCTTGCTAAAAATCTGTCATATAATGTGTTATAGCCCCTGCAAATACCATTTGTCTGCATTTATTCACCTGTGCCAAAACACTGTTGTGTTTATTTTAGTTTTTTTTTATTTATCTGCCTTCAGGAAACAACTGAGACTGAGAATGTGAAATACAAAAATAGTAATAATTTAAAAAGGAGAATTTGTATTATATTGAATGTAGTCTTTTTCAAAGCATTTATTTGACATGCTCCAAAATATCGGTTATGAACACACCACTCCTTGGATCCAGTCTTGACTGAAATCCACAATAAACCACCTTCACTGCAATGCACACCAACACTTCCGTGTAATACACATACTCTAGCTCCTAGAAGCAGAGTTATAATGAGGGCGTACTCTTCACTGCAGGGGTCTGGGATGATTACATTGTAAAGAGAGAACTGTCAAGGTCAGATATAACTATGGCACCAGTGGCCTAAGAGCAGGACCACACCATCGCCACAGCAGGAAATAACAGCTCTGCTGGACTTGTTGACCTCCCATTTTAATTCAAGGTAGTCTAGGTACATGCCGAAGACTTCCTTAATAGCAGATGTGACTCCAGGCTTGCTTTTTTTTCGCCAGTTCCCAAATGCAGACAGTAAGTCATTTTGACAGACCCGCCAAAAACCTGCATTATCGCACAAGAATGCTTCATGTGTTATACACCCAATTATTTAAAATTTCAAGTGGCCATGATAATGCTGGCATTTTAACAGAGCATTACCTGAAGGTTGCTGTGTTTTTGAAGAAACTCTTTATTTTTACATTCGCTTTGTAGCAGGGTTTTTTTTCCTATACACAGAAACTCTTTTCCAGCTTGCTTTTGCAGTGATATCATGTAGTATACAAAATACACATTTGCACACTGTGCTACAGTACACTGTGCTACAGTATAGTAAGTAACCTGCCAGTGGTCCTATAGTACCTGAGAAGTCCTATAAAATTGATAACTTCACTGAATGTAAACCAATTACTTTTAATAAAGGTAGTGTTACATCTGTAAGTTATGCTGTAAATAAAGTCATGTGCTCCACTCCCACCACCTGATTTACTCAAGAAATCAAAATTAGAGGGGGCATTACTGGGTTTAAAGAGAGAACTAAATGTGCTTTTTGAGAGTTACTACAGGGAGTCGATGGAGAATATCTAACAGCACAAGATTCTTGGTGCCCTTTTCATATTATTCCATTTTCTCATGTGTGTCTAACCGTGCCGTGTCTCAATTCCACCGTGTCTCTTTTATTAACTCAATGTTCTCTATCGGGTTCCTGAACCAAGTGTGAAAAGCCTGGCCAATTATTTTTATAGCAGATGGCACAGCATGCCTCTCCCCACGTTTCATCACGAATGCTGCTTGCACATCGTATTGCCTTCCATTTACTTTAACTAGGTCACTGATTTTGCTTCTATCCAAGCTCCAACCATTTTTTGAATCCCAACCCCTCCCAATTGCTTCACAGTGGGACAGAACACTGAGTTAGCAACTGCTCATGAACACCACGTCAGGCAAGCATCTTTTGGACAGAACATTGGCTTCCCAGAATTTCCCTGTCCTATTTAGACAGAACATTGGCTTCCCAGAATTTCCCTGTCCTATTAACAGAACATTGGCTTCCCGAATTTCCCTGTCCTATTAGTCATTGATAGATGGAATGCTAGTCGTATTAGTCCAGAGATGATAGGATTTGCTTATGATTCATTATTGTTTAGTTAGTCCAATAAAATGTATCACATCTCCTTCTCTTTGTCTACCTGTCCTATTAGAAATGTGGTTAATTTGTGTTCTTAAAGCTCCCCCAATCTATATTCTTTTCTGACACAGATCTTGCTGCTGTAACTTTCTACAATCAACCTACAATATACAGGTCATTTTCAACTATATTAAGATCAGATTATATTCTGTAACCATTAACAACCTAATGGGAAAGGCCTTACCCAGACTTCTGTTAGGAGAGGCCAACTTCAGTATTACATATTCATTTGCATTAAATATAAATTGCAGCTTCATAAAACAAGCGTCACTACCATGAGATGTTTTTTTCACCTCTGTTGAAAATCTACACGGATTCATATGTTTGCAGAAACAGTTTGACGTCAACACAACTGGGTATACTGTATGTTTTGTGCATGCTCCAATTTTGACAGCTTCTTCAAAATAAAATATCCACATGTGTGTCTGGATTGTACTTCTGCTTTGGTGCACATGCTTAGACCAACCGATTGCCATGGGAACGATGCACAGAAAGACATCTGTATCTAATAGGCTGAGGGAAGGATGTTTAATCACAGGTAACATTCTATAGTGATGGGAGTGAGGAAAGATGTGTTTTAAATTATCTACTGGTACTACTTTAGCTTGGAAGTGGAAGATGAAAAAGTAAAAAATAAATAATAATAATAATCAGTACTGTTAATTATAGGAACTTTGGACAGACAGCAAAACATTTGTTATTTTTCCTTTCTTATTTTACTGTTCTATCTATTTACTATGAATAGGAAAATGAAGCACAGGTCTTGGCACATTTAGAGTAAGGTTATCAAACTACATATCTCCCAACACACTGAATTCAATCCCAGTACTGCTGGAATCTCAGGGTATGAGATGTGTTAAAAGGGGTGAACAATGTGAAAGATAAAAGGCACAGTTCTTGTTCACAAGTTTACTGCAAAGTAAGTCACAGCTAGAATTAGCTGCATATGCAGTTGTAGTCATCTGTATGTGTGAATACAATTCTTGTTAAAATACTTCATGCAACACAGACAATGATGTCTGCTAACAGTGCTGCGAATGAGGGGAATAGGCCCCATTAAAAACATAACAGTAAACAATTGTAGACAGCTGGTCATTTGTTAGCCACCTACTGAAATTTGGTAAAATGTTTTACATAACAAATGTATAAAATAGCTTTTAAGAATACACTGCTTTCTGTTCTAAGGCCGGGGGAAATTGGCTCAAAAGCTGTTGATCTTGAATCTTATTCACTTTGTACTCATTTTAGTGCCACGAGACGTTCTCTGTACTGTAGCTGTATATGGTACAGTTCGACAGGCATGGTTTCATTACTTTACAAGTCTTCCTTTGAGCCTCACTGTTCCCTTTATTTTACATCTTGTCCATCCACGGCACATAAGGTAGAGACACAATAATGAAATTAGGGTGGTGCATGCACTGCAATAAAAAAAAGCTATTCTGGAAGGCTTAAGGGACCTTGTCAATTTCACTCTTGATTAAGAGAAAGATCCCTTTAGTCACTGTTCATGTAAAACAGTATGCGATTGCCCATGTGCTGATGTGTGTGATTGGCGTCTTCTCGTCTCTAAATGATCCAACGGTGCATGAATCATTGGGTAATTCACTTTATTTTCAGAATAAGACAGAGATGTGATTACATTCGGAATGGGTGTCTGTTAAAAAGAATGAAAAGTTACTTCGATGCCAGTTACGTTAAAAAAATAAATAAAAACGGTTTCCTCAAAGTTATGTTTTGTAACTCAGTATGCAACCTTTTGAAAAGGCCAATCTTTCAAGTAATCCATTGACGTGGCCAGCAGATATCCTACATTTGATCAGCAGAGAATCCTATGGGAATTTGTTGGGCACCTCATTTCACTGTATTTTTAATGTATCTAGTAATGTTGGAAAAAACCCAGCAGGATTAACAGAGTTAAAGATTAGATCTTTTAAATAGATCCACTGTCTTGGTGTGTGACTATGGTACATACAATACAGTAGACCCAACTTCAACTGGGAAGGTGCATCTTACACCTGAAACTTCAAGATCATTCCAACAGATAACTAGGCACCTTTTCAGCTCAAAAAAGATATACTTGCTGCTTTTTTGTCTGGATAGTTGCATTTCAGCATTTTGACCCATATATAGCTTTAAAGGCATATTTTCCCAAAAGCGCATTAAAATCTGTGCAGTGTTTCATAATTTCTTTTAAAATGTGATTTATTGCTATCTTCACAAGAACACAAGTTTACCACCAATCTCCCTGTTGGCATTACATGTTAATTGGAAATTAATTCCTTTTAAATTACCCAACCTCCCCCCCCCCAAAAAAAAAGTAATTGAAATTATCTCACAATTCACAAGGCAATACTTCCTTTTTGGTTATAGCACTGCATGGTTTTCTGACATATTGTTGATTACTGGTCATGATACACTGAACAAAGTAATACCATTTCTTTCATATGTTCTGTTTACAGTACATGCCTCTTGCTAATGACACTTACAGAAGGGATACATCCCCATCAACATTGTTTTTATTAGACTATTAAATGACTGTGCTAAATCACAGTGTTACATTTTATTAAAGGTAGTTAGCTCTGATAATGTAAGTAGTTATTTATGTTAATGTAGATAGTTATCTATCTGTTAATGTAAATAGTTATATATCTATTAATCTAGGTAGTTATATATCTGATAATGTAGGTAGTTATCTCTCTGGTAATGTGGGTAGTTAGCTCTCTGATAATGTAGGTAGTTAGCTGCCAGTTTAATTCCTGCCACTGACTCACTATGTGTGACCCTGAGCAAGTCACTTAACCTCCTTGTGCTCAGTCCTTCAGAAGTGACTCTGCAGCAGAAGTTCACCCCCTAGTCTCGGTAGGTTGCTTTGGATAAAAGTGTCTGCTAATTATTATTATTAATAATAATAACAATAATACGTGCTTACTCTTAGCCAATTCTAATTGACGTTATTAATGTACGCTGCTTTAAAATCACCTATAATTCACTTCCTAAGGGATGAGTTTCAATGAGTGTATTTCACATCCATTACCATGTTTTTTATAATGGTTACACTCCTAAAGGGACGGGTTGGGCAGCTGCTGTACAGTATATTAGTGCACATCATAAAGAGTTATTACATTTAAATTAAATGATTCCTACATCATTGGAAACATATTATAACCGAAGCGGTGCTTATCCACTAAGACGGTTATCTCCTTGTACTCTTAATGTACCCTCTGGTTATTGCTCAACCGTTCAAGGTAAAAGGGACATATATGTCCCACAAATACAATGATGCTCACTTTCTTATTTTTGCAATGAGGAGGTGCACAAAACAGGGTTTAAAATGTACTGACAGGTTGGATCTGGATATCCAAATTGTCAGTATCCTTGTGATACCTGAGTCACTCTCTAAAGTATTTTAAGAAGAAACTGTTTGATCAGCCGCTCAATTTCTTGTGTACCTGAAGGGACTGAATCAACTTCAAGAAGAAAGAAAGTTGATATTGTCTTTGAACAAATGTGTGAAGTGGTGAGTCGCCTGAGATAAATACTTCCTGTTCAGATGACTCATCCAGTCAATGAAGGATCCCACCAACCCTATAGTGTGAGGCAATACAGTAGACAGTTGTAATAATAATACACTGGGAATCACATTCCTGTTGATAAAATAAAGATTTCCTATCTTCTTATCTGTGACAGCTTCTGGTACAAGCATTCCACTATAATTGAGAGTTGTCTTCCTAAACCTATTTCATGTTCTATTAAGCTCTCCCAAATAAGTAGTTGAAATCTGTGACATGGTCGTTTTATACAGTATCGCCACAGTTTAGGAAATCACTGCCTAGGAGCGATAAACTGGAAGTTTTCCCTTAGATTCCCTAATTTCCAAATATTAGAACGTTCATTACAGAATTTGTATCCGGAATAACTGCTATGGACATACGTGTTAGCACAGCTCTCAGCTTCCAAATGTAGAAAAAGGTCACTCTGTGTACCTTGGACAGCACATTGACCTTTAGAGAATATAATTAGTTCATTAAGGTCCATAATATTTTTGGCAGCCATTTTGAAAAAGCTGATGAGAATAATCAGACTTGAGAAGGTGAAGCGTTTTGGAGCTAAATGCATTGGTACCGGGATTCATTTATTATTACACTTGCAGGATTTTATGGAGAAACAGCACACAACTATATGGGATCTGCAAACAATTAAACTGCTAGGCTATTTCCCCCTTAGGAATCATACAAAAAAGCAGCCCCTACATATTAATATAACACTTGATAATCTGCACGCAATACAGAGCACAACAAAGAAAGAAACATTTACACTCTTTCTTTTGATCCGGAGTCGGTCTTTACTGAGCTTGAAGCAATCTCATTCTGTAATGGAAGTGGGACAAGTTATTAACCCTGCTCTGCTGTGAGGCCAGGACAACTCTATTAACTGAAATGCGCAAAGAAACCCATTTTCAATTACTGTCCCCCAAAATGGACTCATCAGTAATAAAGTAGTAAGAAATGAGTTAGTTGCCGGAGAGCTCTGTGGCTCTTAACTTCCAATTTGATTTCTTAATAGGTTTAAGTACCTTTCTATTAATAATTAATATCTCTGCTATTCATCTCATATTGAAATATCTTATGATCCTAAGAAATTATATTTATGTTGAAGGAGGATTTCACGAAAGTGCCTGTCACTGGCCATGTGGAAGAATAAGTCTATTCCCTTGTTGAGAGGGGAGAAAAGTGGGCTGCAGGAAAAGTTGTCACATCATAAAGGGATATTTTTGTTTTAATATCGCATGGAATTAAGTTCTCTCAATTTTCCTTTTT
Source organism: Acipenser ruthenus (assembly GCF_902713425.1). Taxonomy (NCBI): domain Eukaryota; kingdom Metazoa; phylum Chordata; class Actinopteri; order Acipenseriformes; family Acipenseridae; genus Acipenser; species Acipenser ruthenus. The sequence continues at coordinate 64,786,737 of NC_081195.1, forward strand.
TTGCTTTGAAAAGGTGGATGCAAATCCTAGTCAAGAACTCAGAGTTTAGCTTACTTTCATTTCCTTAGGGCACACAGGGCCATTTCAATTTTATTGCATTTCCCGATAACATGAGTGACTGACTGCAAGCAATTTCTCAAGCCTGATCCAGTCAATGGGAAAGGATTGCATTGTAATGAATATCAATCAATTCAAAATCAAGCCTGTGACCCCGTACCTTAGAACAATTTTGATTTCAAATCTAAATCATTTTCATTTGAGTTCACTGCCTGGGCAGAACGCTTAGGGGTAGATGTACTACAGTGTAGCGTCTGTCGCAATCATTGCAAACCACATGCAAACCAGTCGGAAGTGTAGCGTGCAAGTACTAAATAAACGCAACGCTGTTAGCATCATTTTAACGAATGCTTTGCAGCCGCAATTCTTATTTGCTCTTTAGCCTTAAATTAATATGTAATTTCTGGGCGTTCCTGCAAAAATTCTCAAAAACAGGGTGGAGATGAGAGTGCAAATGAGGGATCAACAATATTGTAATGAGATGTACTAAAGCTGCGGGCAATTGCGACACTTACAATTGCATCAATTCAGGGTGTACTTACAAGTCTTGAAAACAAATTTCTATGACACTTCCCAGTGTGTTGGGAGCAATAGACTGCACACATGTGCCACTAACCCCTCCAGCTCATTCTGAGCATCTGTATAGGACCATGATCTGTTGTGTATTAATTGTCTAGGTTACTAAGTAAACCACATTAAAAATAACAATGATTAAAATAAAAAACCCTAAAATTATTTAGTTTCAATCTGAAATAACCTTTTATTCACATTGTACACCAAAGTAAAAAGAAAGTGCACTAGGTATTCATTTGATTTTACTACTGTACTGTATTCTGTATAGTCGTACTGTACAGATTTATATCTTTACATAATGTAATGTGTAGCATACCCAAAACACATTAGTGTTATTTCAGCTCAATGATTGATATTTAAAATACATCGAGAACTGTACATGTATGTGTGTGCGATTTTATTGTATTGTTTTTAAACCCGACACCTTCTTATGTTAGACCAACATGTCCGATTTTAGCAAGGGGCTACTGTATGATTATGAAAAGCTATTTGGGGGTGAAGGAGGAGGCCCCACTATAGAATCTGATAGGATTAAACTGCTTTTCATTTTTTATATATAGGTAAAATGAAGATGGAAAAGAATGCATTGTATAGATGATGTTTACATTTAACAAAAACTATGTTATTTTGATTCTTGCACCCTTGCATGTACAGACGTTATCCTCTCTGCTGCAGCAAAACACAACTGTCACACAATTCTCTCTAGAGATGATGCAAATAATATTTAAATTAGTATATTGCGGCTGTCTTCATTAACATATTTGTTCCTAGTACATACAACAAAATGTGCACTTTGCGAATTGTTGCAACGAAAATGCAAATTGCGGTGTGTTTGCTCTGCAACTGGTCCATCTTAGTACATCTACCCCTTATAGTTTTAATAGATTTGCCAAGTCTGACAAAGAGATGATTAAGTAACCTGAGCTAAGCAAAACAAAAATTACATTGGGGTACTGTTTCGCTTGCAGTGAGAAAAGGAAATCCACCAATCCATCTTTCTGAAGCAGCAGAAGGCTCTGTTGCTAAAAGTGTGACCAACTGTATAGTGTGACTGACTCAACAGCCTTTATTTTCAGCTGTTCTTTTACATTGTAATGTGGACTTATTGTGGTCTGTATGGTACATAATAACTTAACAATATTATAATGCCTGCTCACTTCTTTTTTTTAAAAATCTATTATCATTATTGAAATATCCATCCATTATCATTAACTGCTTACTCCTCTACAGGGTCGCGGTGAGCCGGAGCCTAACCCGGCATACACAGGGCGCAAGGCGAGACTACACCCTGGACGGGACGCCAGTCCATCGCACACACACTCACTCACACAGAGGGCAATTTAGAGTGACCAATCAATCTGGACAGCATCTCTTTGGCTTGTGGGAGGAAACCGGAGTACCTGGAGAAAACCCACGTGAACACGGGGAGAACATGCAAACTCCACACAGACAGTACCCTAGGCCGGATTTGAACTCAGGACCCTGGCGCTGTGAGGCAGCAGCGCTAACCACTACACCACCGTGCCGCCTATTATTGAAATATGCTGAACTAAATAGAAAGTGTTTGTATGCAAGTGAATGATTTTTTACAAACCAGCAATATACCTTTTCAATAACACATTTGGGGTAAACACCGTAAATAATCTCTGTCAAAATGACCTGCTTTTAGGTATTTAGGTCTCTTTTGCAATCTAGTTGTACTGTACTGGGGAAGCTGTGATCACACTCATCAATGACAATGTTAGGTATATTTGCATTCCTTTGTTTCTGTGCTTGTAATTGTTTATATGACCTCCTCAAATCACCTCCCAGGCACACAGCAGGAGTGAGATGTCCTGTGGCATGGACCGCTGGGGTTCATAAGCCTGCAGTGGTGAACTTTGAGTCTCAAGAAGTGGAGAACAGGCCAGAGTAATGCAGTATGCACCCCACCCCCACCTATCCCGAGGTGACATCCCCAGCTACAAATAGAGGAGCGGAGGCTGAGCGACGACAGCAAAAACCAAACCGAACAGACAAGAATGAAACTGACAAGGATTGCACAGCACGACGGGACTGCGGGCTGAGCTCAGATTAATAGGAAAGGCAGGTTATATAATGAAAACGAAAAACTGCTTTGATTTGATGTTATTTTAACTTACTGTAGGAAGGATATTGCAATGTTACAGAAAGGGAATACATTTCTGCATTTTCTGGAAAGTTCTCTAAATGCATAATTCATTTTAGTTTTATATCTGTGAGACAACATACAATTACTAAATTTTTGCAGTCATTTTTCAGTCCCGATAAAGTAAAAGGGAATTGGTAGTTCTATGGCTACTGTACTTCCTTGCTATGTTTTATACTAATCTGCTGTATCAATGAGCAATACAATGCTAGTATTGCATGATGTTTTCATTTATCCTGAGAGATTTTAATTGCATTGTACTGTATTTTATTTTAATAATATTTTAATATTTAAATTTTTTTAATACTTTTTGATATAGTCTATGTTAAGGTGCTTGATCTAAAAAGCTGTATTCTGGTAATTCAAAGCTCACTTCATTGGTCCAGCTGGAATCAGGCCGTGTGACCTATAGAAAAGATACATTACCTATACCACAATGCAGCGGTTTACCTACATCATTATATTTCAAATATTTCCATATCGTGAATTCACATAAACAAAAAGTCAAGAACCAAAACATCCCCAACACATAAAAAGAGGATCGGTAATATGGGGTAAGAAATTGATTTTAAAGCATTGGTGATTAGCACTCCTTTAAGTTAATATATTCTTCTTCTTCTTCTTCTTCTTCTTCTTCTTCTTCTTCTTCTTCTTCTTATATTATTTATTTCTTAGCAGATGCCCTTATCCAGGGCAACTTACAATTGTTACAAGATATCACATTATTTTTACATACAATTACCCATTTATACAGTTGGGTTTTTTACTGTAACAGCTGTCTCTGTACTACAGTAGATGGAAAAGCCCTTTTTCTGATCACAGCTGGGGTACAGTGAGTCTTTCAGTGGTATTTGGAGGAGATATTGGTATTCTTTGCACTTACAGTATAGATGAGGGGAACATGAGATTCTGAGTGGACTTTATAGTCACATGTCAAAAATGATGCAGTGCCACTCGCAAGATTGCCTTAATGTCTGAAAGCAGATGAAGCGCCCCTACTCCTGGCTGTTACCACCAGATTGAGCAGTATCCTGATGATTTAGGATGTGGCTTTCAACAACTCAACCCAATGAATTGAAATGGAAGAAAAGGTGCAGCTCCTATTTCCTCCCACATGATTGTTCTGTCATTCGTCCCGCTTACATCTTGTTTGCAGAAGCTTTCATCTGCATTTTGTACTCCCCAGATATTTATTACCAACAATAGACTTGTTTCACGCTACTATTCCTGACAAACAAGTCTGCTTTAAATGAATGTTCGCTTGCATTTATCCGTGAAATTCTAATCAAACCCAAACTGATTTCTCGCTGTTCTAGGACACATTGGTTTTTGAGTTTGCATGAAAATAATGAACCTCTTTCAACAGTATCAGGAATTCTTATGTAAGTAAATGTGCATGAAATCAACTCTTTCACTACAGTAAAGTCAGTTGTCTTTAATAACTTCTAAGGCACAGAAAAACTGCTATAAATATTAGCTATGAAACAAAAAATCGAATATACCTGTAGCGCTGACTTAGTTATATTGAAAACAAGTGAAATGCAGTGAACGAGAGAGAAGGGAGCTATTAAGTCCTTTCCCACGTACAGTGTCACCAGGGGGATGAGACATTCAAAGGTACCGTCATGAAATTTGTTATAGCAATACACCCCTGCATATGCATTTTTATTCTGATTTAGGAGTCAAGCCCTGCAATGTCTGAACTAATACATTACATAAAATGTCATTGGTATACCATTATAGTCAGTGTATTGACTATAATGGTATACCAACGACCAGGCGTTGCATCGTTGAGAGCCTCTCACTGTACATAGTTTCTGCTACAATGCACAGGCTGTATTGCCCTGAAGGAAACTTCATTAGTAAATCACTGTACAACCAGCAATGACAACACAATGGATATAGAAAAAATATAGTACAGTGGTCCTCATACAGTAGCACATTGCTATGGTACTGCAATGGTTTACCCTCCACCATTGGGATACCATTGGTATGTCAAAGTATACATTTCTTACTGTACCACTGTGGTACCATTCAATGACTGATATCATTGTAGCTCTCATGGCATTACCATTTTCCCTTTTTTTGTTACAAAAGTGTTTTCTAGTTAACGGGGAACACATTTTTAATGAACACTCCAGTCAAACCAGGGACACCAGCAAACTTACAACCCTACCCGCACAACCTGATTGGCTCTGACACTGCAGTTATTAATGGGTGCCAAAACCATAATAATGATTACAAATAGTGATGTTTCCTAGACATCTGTTACTGCATTTTTTTTTTTTTTTTTAATTTTAAGACTGAAAATGTTTTTGATAACAGCAATATTGTATTGTGTTAAGTATTAATTATGCTTTAGGCCAATAGACCATCAGTGGGTGATTTGAAGGACATGAAAGAAGAGAAGAAGTATGCTGTAAACCTTTCAAAAATATAACAAGCACCTTTTACAAATGTTAGCCCAATATTTGTGTAGTGTTCTAAGGCAGTGTGTTGAAAATTCACTGTGCATTATATTTGTTTACTTGGTCACTGTGCATTTGCTGCATATGTACATCAAGGTGTAACTAGTAAATGTGATATTGTGATATATTCAGGGATTAAATGTCAAGTAATTCTATAAACATGGTTGTTTCATTCCAAAAGCATTTTAGGTACCTGGGGCGGGTAGAGTTTATTAGTTTTTGACTGCTTATTTAAATAGCTGAACACAGCACTTTATCTGAGGAAACACATGTGTGAATATGAGACTGAGGAACCTGCATCTGAAACAATTTGCTGCACTTCCACTGTACTTCACTACAGTTGTTTGAATGTTTGGAAAGCTAATCAGGGCGTTTTTCATCAACTACAAAATAAGCTAAATGTTATGGCTCCTCACAGGTTTGTAATGCTTTTAATGCATCTAGCAATTTCAGCTAACAACCTCATTAAAAAACAACAGATCATTAACTCTGGCAAGAAAACAAAACATCCACTATTATTATTATTATTATTATTATTATTATTATTATTATTATTATTATTATTATTATTATTATTATTTTCTTGGCTTTATAGATATTTTGCTCAAATTCAAGCAGGGGGCTAATTGTATAGTGCTTTATTACTTCCGAATCTTGGCATTATGTCTGCAAACTGACAATTAACAGCAAAATAGTTGTATAATAATAAAATAAAAAAAAGAATAATAATGATGACAGTTGCTTGAGTTTGAAGATGCCCTATTTTTTATAATCTTGTGATACAGGGCAGAGGAATGATGAAAACTGCCAACCAGTAAATGTCTTAACCACTGTACAAAAGAGCCCTGCTTTGCACAAGCAGCTATACAGCTTTTAACATCGTCTCAGCTGCAGGGATCATAATACAGAAAGAATAGACTTGTTTCACGCTACTATTCCTGACAAACAAGTCTGCTTTAAATGAATGTTCGCTTGCATTTATCCGTGAAATTCTAATCAAACTCAAACGGATTTCTCGCTGTTCTAGGACGCATTGTTTTTTGAGTTTGCATGAAAATAATGAACCTCTTTCAACAGTATCAGGACTTCTTATGTAAGTACAGGCAGATTCCATTGAGTTTGGCCCTTTGGTGCTCTTCACTTGTAAAGCCTCAAAAAATAACTCTTGTTCACCATTTACAGAGCAACACTGGTAAAAGTTAAAAAAAAGTCTTTCACCAAGGTCAAAAGAAATCAGCGCAGCCCAGCAGAGGCTCTGAATCAAGCTTTGCACAAGACTTTAATATATATAGACTATAGTATAGAACCTCCTGTCACATGAAACATGTGAAATAAGCACAAAGGCATTGATACAAGGCTCACTGATTTCTCCAGATCAAAAGGAGCAATCAGAGGGGACTGGTTTCTCTGTAAAAATCCATATACATGGATCTCTGCCCCTGCCTTACCGGTGACCTTAGGAGGCTGACAGATCAGGGACTGAATTGACCAATAAGAAGGAATGTGTGACAGCTGTGTTTTTACCATTCTAACACTATTGTGGAACAGTGTACAGTGCCAAACCTCAAGTTTTTACATATATTATATATTATATATTGCTTCCTTTAAGAAGAAAATACAATGTATTAATAAGCTAGAGTTACAGTAGCTGTAGCTAACAGAGCTGTGATTTTCTTTACCCTACATGTGACTCACCTGCTTTCCATTAGAGTTCTGTACCTTGGTTCTGTCTGTACTCAAGGTATTGCAGAAATGTCATTGGACGGATGACTAAAATGGTATGGGTGACCATCAAAATAATTCAGTAAAAAAACAAAACAAAACAAAAAAAACATGCTATTCATATACTGGAGGTTGGAAATAAAATATTTCATAGATACACTCTTTTGTAAGTAAAGCCTACTCCAAGTTGTCTGAAGTGTTTTATTTGTAAATAAATGATAAAGTGCAGTCAGCAGTGTACTTTCTCTGCAGCCAAATATTCACATGAAAAGGTGTCTATCAGAGACCCGTAGAGAACAAACCAGATTATATTCATTTAAGAGCATGAAACACAGAGCTTAATTCCAGAAAGAGCATGGAACAGCATATCGTTGGGGTGTAAAAGTCTTGGTAGGTTTTCAGTACAAGTGATTTTGTATGTTTATTGTTTGTTAGGTCCAACCAAATACACCTCCAAGCTCCCAGAAGACGGCATCAGACAACTCTTTCAATAGCTGGAACAAAGCGATGTTTTAACATTGATATGTACTGTACCATAGGTCCAGATCTGTCTTTTTTTAATTTATCTTCTATGGCTTCCAATTATGAAATTACTAATGAGGACAGCAGAAACTATATAAATAAACAATTTCCTATTAAGAATTCCAATGTTGTTTTTTAAACTATTTTTTTACATGACATTTCAAATAATTTCAAATTTCAAAGAAAGCTAAAGTCACGCAACAAACAATCTTCACGTAGATGACTAATCCGTTCTCAAAGCACAGCGATGTTTTGTTGTGTGATTATCTAGGCTTGCGTCCTGTTAAAGCACATAATAATTGTATGACACGAGGGTATTAATTGTGCTGAAGCCAGAGCACTTCCACGATTAAAAAGTAATAATAGTAATAAGAAAGAGCACCCATGCATGACTAGCTGTTGCAGCCTGCTGTGTGCTTCTGTTTTCAATAGTTTAGACAGGGAGGAAAAGTAGAACATAAAGAGAAGATAGCTTTGTAGCATTTGCACAAAGCATATTCCTTTGGTCCAGGCTTAAATGTTAAATAGTGTACCTTTACCCTATTCTGTCAAGTGTGCCTCAGGTTTCTTCCAAGTACAACAACAGAAATGTGTATTCCAAATCTTTTGGCATTTTAGAAAAGATGACTTATACCTGTGGATATTATGAGCTCCAAATGGATGGGTAGATTGGGCAGTCACCAAAGCATTAGTCAAACAAGTTCAAAGTTCAATAGCATAACTCATTAGTTGAGGCAATCCATGTTTAATTTAGTGTTGTGATGCAACTGTTTTCAAGCTGAGCTTTGGTCACTAAATGAATCATTTATAATCCATTTAAGACTTACAGGGTTTTTGTAACACTTACACGTTGACTGGTTTAATTTAGCAACCAAAGTGATGAGACCTAGTCCTAAGGGAAATCATTTTTCTATTTTTCTTTCCGACAAAATATGCCAAGCAAAAGGAGGCACACATTCTTCCAGTTCATCAGCAATTTGGGTACCCCCCCCCAAGCCATGATTATTAACATCTGGTCTCAATCTGCTTTCATTCATTTCTACCCTGTGAATCCCAATTATTTCAATTAAAACCACAACAAAAAATGAAATAATTGGTCACTTTTTTATTTGAAGCAAGTGATTTAGCAAAATAAAAATACAGCATAAAACCCTAAGGGAATGTGATAATAGGTCTTGCTGTGGATGAAATGGAGGCAAAGTTAACATGGAACACCAAGCTTCACTGTTTTAATAACCCTTTTAAAAACAGTCAGTAGCAAGATATATTGTAATGATACTTTGCAAAAATAATAAATAATACACTTGCTGCAAATATGGGTCTTGAGAGGCAATTGTAAAGCAATCATTACTATAACATCTTCAGGTCTGCATCACCCTATAGAACTAACTAATTATGCTTCATAGTTGAATTAAACCTGATGACTAATGGTATGTTAACATAGAGCGCTTTGTAGTTTTCCATATACTTAATGAAAAGCTGACAGAAATTGAAAAATGTGACATTTTGAAATCAAACATGAAATGCTGTGCTACTATTATGGCTTCCGGTAGACTTTTGCAATATGATTTTGTAGTTGCCTTAATTAAATGATGTTAATTAAAATATCAAAATTATGTTCTGTTGTTTTTTTGTTTTTTTTTAAATGAATGTCACAATCCTAAAATTCTAGGTGATGCAAAACTCTTGGCTATAGCTGTACAGTAACTCCATTTAGTGTGTCCAAGAACACAGCCTAACACCATAACACTATGGAGGGCATTGGTTGAGTATAGACTCACTGGAAGTGCCCAGGACTAACAGCAACAACCCTTCCTTCAGAACGTCCCTTAGAAGTTTCCTATACAAAAAATGAGACGTGATGAAATCTGAATCCAAACAAAGAACAATAAAGAACACAAAGACCATTTCACCTATCAGCATAAAAGAACATCTATATAATAAGAACAAAAGCAAGACACAAACAAGCCATTTTGTCCTGGAGTGCTATTGTCTTTACCAATTAAAACAGCAGTCACATGCTGACGAGTATTTCTTATTCCCTGGCTCAGTTATATTGTAAAATATTTCAATGAACTGAGACTGGGCACTCAGTTTGAGTGGTGCAACCTGATCAGAATACAAACAAGCTCCCCCATGAATTTCATTGGGAGTTTAAATGTATCTGCATACTGTATATCTCAACCATACCTACTGTACCTCCAGGGTTGATCACAACTATTTGAACTTTACAACAAACAAGTAAATCCACTTATTATTTATACCAGTTAAACGATCGAGGCACAGCACTGATTGATTTAGTATTAAATCGAGTTTATAGGATTGGTTAGCCAATAGGATTAGTGTAGCTTGCTGAACCTCATCCTTAGAATTATGGCAAGCCGCTAGTATATTTCAAGACAGTAAATTGGTAAATGGCAACAGTGAGAAGGAAAGGCTGGAAGACTGCTGTAAAGACAGTTGCGCAACGTACAGTAGCACACATGTTTTCATATATTCTATAATCTGTACCGATCTCTGGCTTACTACTGGGTTCTGAAATAGTTACACTTCATCAAATAAAATGGTATCTGTCTACCCACCATTCGCTCCACATTATTAATGCCTTTTACTGTGAACTAAAATGTTTCCACATCTCTTTCTTCCTACCCTCCATCCCCCCCCCACACACAATAAACAGGCAGCAAATTCCGACTGTTGACGCATGTTTATGGCCAAGACTCTGCAATATATATAAAACTCGTTGCTCTAAAAAAACATTGCTCAAACATGCTACGAGCACAAATAAGGGAGGACATGTCAGTGGATATTTTTAAAGGCAAAGGCTTTTCTTTTGAACCATACATTGTTTGACATGTTTTACTTAGCGATGCTCTGAGCCATCTCACAATTACACTCTTAACGCTGCTATGTAAAGAGCCTTGAGAGGCTTATCATGAAAGACACTGTATTGACGTCTGTTGCATTTTTTTCTATTGTAACAATGTGCTGCCTGTATTCGAGATTCTCTTCACCGTCCAATTTTACACAGTCATTTATTGTAATAAGGTAAAAGGGGTAATAGACTAATTTTGGTTAATGCTTCCCAGAAAGTTAAGTGGGTATTTTTCATGTTGAGTCATGTTGGTGTGCTTTACTGCTTTCAGATGGCTGTGAAAAAGGAGAACCCTTTAATATTATGTAAAGACCAAGCTGCTATAGAAAGCTGTATCTCTACACAACTGCTTTGAAGGGACCTTTTTATCCTTTTAAAAGCAATTCTGTGGAGGTGTATTATGAAAATTGACCCTCAAATGGGTATGCTGCATTTCTACAATGGCATTATATATATATATATTGTAAAAGAGTCGCCCTCACTGCGGTTCGTTGCCCCTTTAAAAGCACTGACCCAACACACAGAAATGGATTTTTGAAGCGCGGTTGCGCTATTTTTAATGAAAACACAAAAACAAAATAAACAAAACAAACACCTAGCTCTCTTTGAGCACTAACTAAAACAAAACAGGAACCTAAATTAAACAGGACAGCTAAGCTGTTTACCTGTAACAAAACAAACAAAACAGCGCACACAAAAAAAAGGATTCACACTACTTTTAATTACGGCTGTACCCACACACCAGCACAGTCGGGCCTCTGCCCTCTTCAGCAGCCACACAGAGCAGACTAACTGCTCTCCTTTTAAACCCTGCACCTGGCTCCAATTTTCAATAGTAGCCAGGTGCAGGTAATGATTAATAATAAAACAATTAACAAAAACAATTAAACAATTAAAACAAAACCAAAATGTCCCTTCCGCACATGTTTTTCTAGAGGGAGGAATTAAACCCCTCCCTGCTGTCTCACAATATATATATATATATATATATATATATATATATATATATATATATATATATATATATAGTTAAATTTTCCTTAACTACATTTTCTTGTAACTTATGCTCAGTAATAGGGCCAACTGCTTTTCACCTCTGTGCTTAAAAGATTCTGGAATTCTGGATGACTCATTCCAAGGTTTTAGCTCAATAAAAAAAAAAAAAAACCCTAAGTCATTTCACAGTTAGGAGTTTGAGTGTGAACCTCACACCAATTTACACCATCAGCATGATACCAAGAGACCTGAGAATCACCTGACTGCACCCTACTGCTTCCAACCAGCAAGGTTGATTCGTCTATTTTTAGGCATGCAAAGGTAGTGTGGAGAAAGTGATGGCTGGCATAATGTAGTTTATTTAATACAATTAACCTATTAGAAGCATGGTACCTGTCATTGCCAACCATCTGTTACTCATTAGGATTAAAACAAAAAAAACATACATGGCATTAATTTCGAATACTAATTGGCATGATAGAAGCAACATGAACTGTATGAAAAGATTATCCAGACATTACTAGTGTCATATGTCTCTGCTTAAACTTCAGCGACAAATCAGATTGCAAGGTTTATTATGTGCTCTGCCTCCCATTTGCAATGACATAGGATCTCAAACCGCAAACCTCATCATCACCTCAAGCACAATCTGAGAGAACGTATCAGTGAGCAGTGCACAGGTGGCGCAGGGACATGTGAGAAAAATAGTTCCACAGCAAAAAACTCAAAGAAATGAATTCTGCTTAGAGATACATGAAAGCAAGCATTGTATTTACTAAAATCTGAAAGTGGAAACATTTTCCTTCTTATACTAAGCTCCCATGGGTCTCCTTGTGGCCATTGGCAGCCCTTGTCTATAAACCTTTAATAATAGTTCACTACAGACAAACACACTGTCACTAAGCCACTGAGCATCTACTAGTTCAATTTTCGAATGAATAATGCATTGAAGACAGACAAAGCATGCTCTGGGTGCAAACATACAAGACATACTGTAGAACAGAAGGTAATGTTTAATCAAACTATATTGAACAGCCCCTTTGGATGTTTGCGATGTAATATGGTATAGAAATGCTTTATTGTGTTGCATTCTATTGTATACCTTTACAGTAGCTATAATAAACCAAAGTACTTGGGTTTGCACTTAAAGAATTGGTGGGGTTGTGGAATTTCCCTTCACTCCTTCGTCATGACATTGAAATGCAGTGCTTGTTACGAGTGCCTTCACTATAATTATATGCACATTCTTTATGAGCCCTTAAGCAATCTGACCAAAGTAAAGGGAGATGCAACAGAAACTGCAATGTTGGCATATGGTACAGGACTGCACAGTCTCACCACAGGATACCCCTCAAAATCCTTGAATTTAACAAATGTCTTAAAAGTTATTGCAGCATTTCCATTTGCTACACAGGTCTTAAATGCCCAGTTGTGAAAGATACACATGTTAGAGGAAACCTTTATTAAAGTATGGCTTGCAAACAGAGATTTCTTGAAACGAGTGTAGTACCACCGATCAGGTTTCAAAATTAAAAAAGACATGTTTACTACAACATGGAATTCTTTCAAAACTTTAACATTTTATGAAATGAATTTGTAGCTACAAGCGCTTTAGGGAAACAGGGAAGCGTTGCTAGTGCTACAGCTACATGATCGCTTTCTGAAGAGAGGAGGATATGTTGCGATGATCACAAACAGGGAAAGCACATTGGTATTCTTCACAGGGATGAGAACAGAGAGGAGCTGTCCATGGTGCCAGTCATTGCTAAGTGTGACAGGCCAGAACGGACATGAGGCTTCAAGAGTAACTGGAACCCATAATACCTTGTGAAGAGCCTGTTCTCTGGAGATGTCATTCCTACTCATTATCGATGGGTTTTAGAGACGCTTGTGAGACAACAGCTTGACCCAGTTCAAAGTAAAAGCAAGCAACTCTTCAGAATAATGCACTGCCACGTACAGTACCTTCAGTGCAGGAAACAAAAACTCTGTTTGCATTGTCTTTTATGCTTTTATATAATAAACAGCTTCAATTACAGAGCTGGCATCAGCTGTTTTACAGCTATCAGGTCACATAATAGAGATACCTGTAGGTTCATTAATGCAAACACAGTGCAAACATTGCATTAAAATGCAGGGCTATGTGCAGAAAGTACTTAACTAATATCAGACTCCATAGCACTAAAGCCGTTTCACAGATAAATAGGTGATGAATCTGTAGCTTGGCTATTTCCTTTACAGACAATGTAACCACCCACAGTTTACAGCTTATCACTCTCTCTCTTGCCATTCCTTTGAATAAACATGGTTAAACAAACAGTACGTGTGAAGCTTGTGGCTGAACAATATTGTAAACCTGAATTTTTCAATTCCCAGTCAGCTGGTAACACGGCACCTAGTTTCAAAAACATTACGTACAGTATGAGTGAATTGAACTGCCTGTTTCTTGTCATAGTCATATCTCTCTGAAAAGCATGCACTGCACTCCATAATTCAATATATTCTACTGTACTACTGTCACAGTGTCTCTGCAAGGAGTTCATTTATTGTTTGTCCTGAATTATTATATTAATAAATGGCAGTTATTTATGCCACTGGATATCCTAGAGAGAAAGAGCAACCATGATTCTACACCGATAGGAAAGCGCACCAGTCATACATAGAGAACAAGCCGGATGAGGCTATTGTTAGCCGGTGTGTATTCTCTTTGTTTTCATTTGCAGCCTATTAATGATGTTCATGTCTGCTTATCATAGACTCTATTTTAACTCGTGCTAGAACTTGATACAGTATGGTTCACCTTTGTTTTTAAACCAAGAAAGACATTTTTTAAATCTGCTTTAAATTTGTTTTAGAACTTTAAAGAAAACTCTGTGACACTCAGTTAAATGATTCTGTTTCATTAAATATGCGCAATGCGTGATTGGCTTTTTAGTTCCACAGTTTTACTGTCAAGAGATTTACTCAACACAAGTTACCAAATATATTCCTGCTGGTCTCTATTCACTTGCCTTAAATGTATCTTCTCAAATTTCACTGGCTTACGGAAGGGGAGGGCAGTTGTTTAACGCAGCGGAGCATCTTGGCATACAGCTGAAAATTCAGCAAACTTTTTATAGATAACGAGGCGTCGTTTTACATGGCTTGATCCAGGAATACAGAATTGGGACTGACTCAGGAAGGATGCAAAAAAAAAGTAATTTGTCTTCTATCCTTTAATAGCCAACCCTGTGCTTGTGCTTTGAGCAGCTGCAGTGCTTTGAATTCAAATCCATTACAGTCTTTTAAAGAATCATTGAAACACAAGATTAATTAAGCTTGCTTGTTCCAAGATGATAGTGTTGGATGTCTTAAAAGTGAAAAAACAAAAGAGGTTTCCTTGAAAAAGTTGAAATACATACAATACGCATAAAAATCAAGCCAGATTGTTGTGGTTTTAACCGAGCACATAATAAACATTTAAAATCCACATCACATCTGGTGCTGAAATAAAACAACAACAAGAAATAAATATCTGTTGATAGCTGCATGGGCTGCTATTTAGTGCACAATGACGGCCACATTTTAAGTAATTGCACTTCATTTTGCCCTTTAGGTTATATGCAAAGCATACCTGATGGATACATGAAAGAGCACCATGCATGATTATTACTATTAGAGAGAGGTTTGTGACATTTAAAATTGTTAAATACAGTTCACAGTAACTGACATCTTGCTCGGATTCCACAAGCCAGGGGCGACTGTGGTGGGAGGCCGTCATAAGCACTTCCACTGAAACACACTGTTCAAACCATTGTGCAACATAAGACTAGTCAGATTTACCACCACACAAAATGCACTGCAGATCAATTCAACAGGGAGCCAAATTACAGTTTATGTTCATGGGGGCACCACGCATCTTCTTACATCTCCATAAATAGATTATTTAAATGTTAATTCTCTTTTATTTCATACCTGTACAACAAAAATGTAGATTTATATAGCACCTATTATGCCAAAAAACCAAAAAGTGCTGTCTACTGTATTTCAAAATACAATTTACAAAGCCAGAGAATAGCATTTCAACGTGTGTTTTCAGTCTAATTTGTCTGATGCTTTTATTTCTGCAAAACTTTTCAAGTTTTGCATTCACAGCATGTGTTTTTTTCCTTCCTTATTCCGAGTTCATTTATAGTAGTGGTATGCACTGTAAAGAGTCATTGTTACAATTTGTCAGGCTTGGGAAACCTCCCTCGATGCTGAGAAAATCCAAAGCGGATCTAGAATTCCTGGAACACTCTTTCCACTAAAGGCAGTTCTGGTAAAACTGAAAGGTTCCCTAATTTAGAAAGTCAAGCAGGAAATGCTAATGAAAGCAGAACCCAGTCAGGTTAGATACAAATAAGAAAATGAGCAGCCCTGATTCCACTGCAGGCGGGCAGGATTTGATTTAAACGGTGCTTCCCAAAGAGGACAGCTGCAGTTTACTGAGATGTAAAATGCCATTTATTTTCATGGACACAGCAAACCGACTCCTTAGATCTGGGCGCTCATTTATTCAGAACAATGATTGTGCTGTTGTAGCCATGCAGAAAAGTTTGATTGCCGCAGCTGGATGGCATATGGGTTTTATTTTTTTTGCTTTTTTTTCTAATTAGCAAGAGAAAAATGGCTCCTAGCTGCCATATATCATAGAGAAATGAAAACGGTGCATAAGGAGATGTTTACAAGCATCCGCCCACCATTTTTCACAGGCCCGACAAAATTCAATTTAGAAGATATAAAAAATGAGAGCAGGGCCAAGCAACTTGGTCTCCTTCCTGTTATTATAATTTTCACCTCACCCCTTCGCTCGGCCTGCAAATCTACACATCCTGTCTCTGTTCAGAAACCTATTAGAAGATATTATCATACAGGATGGGATGCTATCATGTTTACAGTTTGTTTTTGAAATAACACTGCATAATTGGGAAAGTGAAAAATTATTCCTCTTTTAATACATGGCGACTGGTGTGGAGAAAACGAGAGAGAGAGAGAGAGAGAGAGAGAGAGAGAGAGAGAGAGAGAGAGAGAGAGAGAGAAACAGCTCTGTGACAGCACAGCCCAATATTTCAGATTATTAACAAACCATCGATGTGCAGTAAACAAAGCATGTTTCTTTCAAGGTCAAGTGTCTTACATCAGTTTGTTTCTTTTGAAATGTATTTATGCAGAGGGTGCTCTTATGAGTTGTGCAGCTCTCCATTCAAAATATGTCATCTTGCTATAGTGGAGAATTGAAGGGAGATTTACAGATAAGTAAGGAGTTATTCAACACAAATTATATACAAACGTTCACAAGAAAAACATTATTATTATTATTATTATTATTATTATTATTATTATTATTATTATTATTATTATTATTATTATTATTATTTTAAAATAAAACTGTTGACTTAATTGTTGACTTAATTCTGGTAATTGCTGAGCAGTTTGTTAGAGAATTAATGGTATGCACTTTACATAGGCATTTTACAAAGCTTTCTTCAGTACATTGCTAGCAAGCTATAATTTTCTTGCTATTTTTGTTCAGTTATTTGTCTTTTTTTTTTCTTCTGGTGAAAGTGATTAGAGGTCAATTTTCGCTCAAAAAGCAATCTTTCTAAGTGACTCATGCAAGACTTTTGTGTTCCCGGTGTTTATAATACTGATTACGAAGCAAGTAAGTCTTTGTTATAACTGTCTGGCCAGCTCTTCAAGGTACTCAGTTTTTCTGAACAATGTCGGATATAAATATAGCTACTGCCATTCAACTCACTCTACGTACTTTTAAAGCAAAAAATAAACTAGACGTGTTCACATCTAGTCTCCAATCATGCTGGATGTATAACTTTGTTATATTCTGGATGCATTCAGTGTTACTTGTACTACCCAGAGCTGGGTGTCTTTCAGTGATCTGAAGCTAAAGTGTTACTGTATGCAATGGACAGATAAGTACGGGACAGATTATTTCACCCTACTGTCTGGTTTGGATTTATACACAATAACAAATAAATGTGAAGACCTAAACCCACACAAATATTCTTCACAACCTATCTTGAAGTAGGTTATCCAGATCACTGCTGCTGACCGATGAACTGTTTTCAAAGGAGGACAGTGTGAATCGCCTCAATGTACAACCGATAACTGTCATTTTCTTTTAGACAGGCCCAGAGATGATCATGTTTAAAACTACCAAATAAAAAATAATAGATTTTTAAATACTGGAAACTGCTTTTTTTCCCCACTATGTGTCTCAGATACTAAATGATATACTTTACATTAACAAGCATTTTTACAGTTAACACAAACATGAACACACTGTTCTGTTCCTACATGACTGGTGACAGTTGAAAGAAGAAAACAAGTTGTTATTTATTTGCAACCAATCCTATGGGGAATTCAGGGGCCATTTATCTCTGTGTGTGTATTTTTGGATCGTGGAGACTATTGATCAGTGTCTACTGAGGTGCGAGACAACACTACTGGAGAGTGGTTTAAAAAAGTTACACTTAATACCACTGGCAGCAGCCCTGCAGGACTTTCTTTACCAGTCCTCCTCAATGCCAGTGGGCAGGGATTCACACAAAAGCTTTTGCTAAATCACTACTGCCTCTTTTTTTGGGGGGTTTTTACCCCAGTTTTCTCCCCAATTTGGAATGCCCAATTATTATTTTTTATCTCGGTTCATCGCTGCAACCCCCCGACGACTCGGGAAACGGAGACTGAAACACGCGTCCTCCGAAACGTGTTCCTGCCAATCCGTCATTTTTCACACTGCGGATCCACAGCGAAGCCACCAGACCACAACACAGATCTGAATGGCTCCACTGCAGACATGTAGGCACCCTATCAGCCACAGGGGTCGCTGGTGCACGGTGAACCATGGATTGCCCTGCTGACCTAAGCCCTCCCTACCTGGGTGGCACTCGGCCAATTGTGCGCAGTCCCCAAGGAACCCCCAGTCACGGTCGGCAAAGACATAGCCTGGATTCAAACCTGCGATCTCCAGGCTATAGGGCACATCCTGCACTCCACGCAAAGAGCCTTTACAGGATGCGCCACTCGGGAGCCCACTGCATCTGTTTCTAAGACAGGTGTCTGAGAAATGTGAGCCAATTTGACTAGGCAAACAGCTTCAGTTTTTCAGCGAAGCAATTACCCAAAACTAGAGTGACGGTGTGAAAAGCACTCCTGCCCGTGTCTGTGCTCAATAAAATACAACAGAAAGCCACGTAATGAAATGGGACGAAACAGCGACTTACTTAAGTACATTTATTTTTGTGTGTTACTAGGTAACTCAAACAAGATAGTAAACCCCAAAGATAAATAATACAATGGTTTTGGTATCTCATACTAAAAAATGGAAAAAGCTGAGGACCGATTGCCTTTTTTTTTCTTACGAAAGAGTGATATGAGATTTAGATTGATACTCATTAAAGCAGCCACACCTGTCCCAATTTCCAGAATGCCTCGTAATAGCCTGCCTCCTGCTGCTTGATTAATGGAAGGAAAGAGAGTGTGATTAGAATGCACAAAGCAGTCTATGAGCCTATTGTCAGGAGATGATATTTGTCTACTTGCAGAATTAACTAGGCTCTAAATGGACTTACAATAAGAGAAACATATCTGTTTATGTATGAAAGAACCCAGTGCAATTTGAATGCAAATCGTGGTTAACTGACTTGACTTGATATACTATAATACCCAATTCTAGCAGCTCTTTGGTTATGAATTTAAATTGTGGAAAACCTGCTTTTTTCTGGTCCCGGATCTTTCTATTAGTGATTGTAGCCTGCAGTGTTACAATGCATATCTGAGGATCCACATACTGTTGTTAAGCAAATCAGGGGTTCCAGAGGAACATTAATTTAAATCTATAAGCAAAATTGTGCATTCTGATGATTTCTTTTGAAAACTTTGAAACAACAGCAACTGTGTTTGTATTTCTTTGATCCGCAGTCCATATGAACAGGATAGTGTACTTGAACCATGTCCTGTATACCCAGAGTGATTTTTTATTATTGTACTGGTGTTCTGAGAAATACTACACCTCAATGCCCTTCTAATGCAGCCCTTTGAAGAGAAGACTGCTGTAAAGTCTTGCATTTAATCCAACACACTGTATCCAAGGACCATGTTATAAAGGGAGTGGGGTGTTCAATGTAATGCATCAAATTAGTCTAAAAAAAAAAAACATCTCCCAACAGCGAGGTGAGTGTTTGTCTTCGGATTTGCCCATTGTGTATAAATCAGCTGTGCAGGGAGGTCTGTGTGCAGTGCAGGATGTGGAAGTGGTAATTTAACTATTTAACTGGAATTAAAACACATAATAATCTGATGGTCTGCAGCAACAAATACTAAATAACATAATAATAAATAGTGTAAAGCAAATACTTTCAGCAGCAATGGCATGGAGGACATGACAGATACATAATCTGCCTAATCTGTATTATTATTATTATTATTATTATTATTATTATTATTATTAGTAGTAGTAGTAGTCGTAGTAGCAGTAGTATCATTATTATTAGTAATAGTAGTATTAACTATTAGACTGCTGGCATTAAGAAAAATCTATTCCAATCCATATTGCTGTCAAACGTTTGTAACATACTTGCATTCATACTTGTTTAAGAGATGTACGTAATATGCAAGCCTAACATGATAAACCTCTGAAACAAGCAGTAGCAAATACTTAGCGA
Source organism: Acipenser ruthenus (assembly GCF_902713425.1). Taxonomy (NCBI): domain Eukaryota; kingdom Metazoa; phylum Chordata; class Actinopteri; order Acipenseriformes; family Acipenseridae; genus Acipenser; species Acipenser ruthenus. Next base: position 64,806,822 of record NC_081195.1, read on the forward strand.
TAAGAACGAGAGGTCTTAAATGAGTAACAAAAGCAAAAGAAATTAAACATAAAAGTCCAGGTGCTTCAATTGTTATTCTTTTAATAACAGTGATGTAAATCTAACACTAAGGGTTAATGGCATTTGTTCATTGACAGCCTAATTCATATTTTACTTACAATTAGATTTTTCAGCGGCAGTTGTTTTGCCCCCTGCTCCAGTGTCAAACACAATGCACTGTGACTCTGACAAGTGACATGTTGTCCCTTGACATATGCCATTAAGAAAAAGTCAAACTCAACATTGCTGCTGCCTTGCCATCCAGGCTGACTTTTTAAATCATCTTCACTTGCTTTGTCAAGCATCTCTCGTTCAGTATTTCTATAAATGTTTTCCAAGATAAACCAACAGGCTTTTGTCATGAAACCAGAAAAAAAGACAGCATCTATTAACTAAGAAAGACTCTTTTTCCCTTATCAATTCTCTGTGAGGAGAAAAAGTGTGTTAAAGTAAAGTGCCCCTGTATAGTAACAAAGGTTAGAGCCTTACCTAGCAGCACACAGAGCCACCTCGATGGAGTGCTGATGAGCTGATCACACTAGCAAAGACGCCCGCTTGCACTCACACCCTCCCTGGCTGTTTGGTTAAGCACAGTATAATGCTCCTTTTCTGATGAGGTTTTTGAGTGCTAGCATTCAGCACCAGCAAACAGGACTGATGTTTTGAAACAGAAACACATTTCCACTCCTCTCTCTCTCTCTCTCTCTCTCTCTCTCTCTCTCTCTCTCTCTCTCTCTCTCTCGCTCTCTTTTTTATTATTATTATTATTATTTAGCAATGCTGCTCACGTCCCTCTCTCACTCAAGAGAGCCACCCAAGCACATTCAAGGGCATTCCCCAAGAAACAATATGTTAATACTGTCGCCCAAGCTGTTACACACTACACTCCGGATCCAGATGCACAGCTTGCATACAGTAGACACTGAAAGAGATGCATGATCCAATGATACAGGCCATTTCCCCTCATGAATAATGCAGACCTATTTGTTATTGTTACAGAACTACCCGTAAAAATGCCTGTGTGAAACAAAATGAGTGTTTACCTAATGTGGATAAATTCAGTAAAAGTGCACACAAGACCAACTCCAGAAATGTTTTCATTTTCTTTTTTTTCAGTTCTACACCATATGCGCCCCACATCCACATCAGGGGAAGGTATAAGCTTTCCAATAGCCCCTATGAAACATAAAACACGATTGACAAACTGTCAAAGTAATTGAAAAAAAAACTAATATACAGTAGAGCCTTTTACGTAATGTAAAACAGTACAACATACGCTCTGGAAACTCTAGACTAGACTATATGCATTTTAATATAACAAATTACAAAAACTAGTCACAAAGGTACCTGGGCACACCCAAGTTATCCATCATTCCCTGTATTGAAGTAGCACCATCGTAACGAGGGATGCCATTAATACAGCACTCTCTATCTTTATTTATCTCTATCCATCATTCCCTGTATTGAAGTAGCACCATCGTAACCGAGGGATGCCATTAATACAGCACTCTATCTTAATTTTTAAATCAATTTTGTATCCATTTATAGACAATAACCAAATAACAGCAACAATCCAACAAACAACCATCACAACAATGCATTCCTTATCTTCTCTCCAGCAGCATCTATGCAGATAAACGGTTCATTCATATTCCCATGATGCTACAGTATTTTCCAAAAAAGTAGGATCTGTCTGCCTTCTGAACAGGATCCTGCATGTCTCCAAGGACTTCAGGTTTGGTTCAGGGCTAAATGTATATGTATATAAATGTATATGTGATCAGAGCAATGACCTACAGGTCAAAAGGTTTCTTTGCTTGCTTGCATACACTCTGTGCTTTGTTTGTTTTTCCGTGTAATCCAACACAGCAGCAATGCAACCAAGCAGGTTTCAGAATAGAAATTAGCTGAATAAACCAGTGTTTGTTAAAATGACATACCAACTTGCCTGCAGCTGACTGATCATGTTTTCACCTTTTCCTAGTCATCTAGTATAAAGGCTTCAGATAACTGGGGAATGATATTAAAGATTACAACATAAGGTAGACATAGTGCCTCTCAATATTCAGCTGAAGCAGTAAACAGGCTCTGTTTCATGAACATTTTTATATATATATTCTGCTGTGCAAAAAAAATAAAGTCCACTAGTGTTTTCTACTATTATAACAACCTTGACTTGCATAAAGAAGGAAAAACATTGAGTGAAATAGCTCGCATCACTCAATTTTCAAGGTGTGGTATCCGAAGCATAATCAACAAGTACAGAGAAACATCATCTGTAACTGACAAACCCAGTACTGGAAGACCCCCAAAGCTGTCTAACAAGGATGAGCAATACTTGAAGATAATATCCTTAAGGAATAGAAAGAAGATAAGCGTTGAATTGACAACAGAACTGGCAGAAGGCACAGGTGTCATTGTCCATCCATCAGCAGTCCAAAGCGCCTTTGACCATTGTTCCATAGTCCAATTTCTGTATTCTTGTGCATATTTTAGCCTTTTAGTCTTGTTTCCCTTTCTTAACAGAGGTATTCTTACTGCAACACATAATTTAAGTCCTGATTTCAAGAGTGATTTTTGTACTGTTGATTTAATAGACAACGACACCTGTGCCTTCTGCCAGTTCTGTTGTCAATTCAACACTTGTCTTCTTTCTATTCATTAAGGATATTATCTTCAAGTATTGCTCATCCTTGTCAGACAGCTTTTGGGGTCTTCCAGTACTGGGTTTGTCAATTACAGATGATGTTTCTCTGTACTTGTTGATTATGCTTCGGATATCACACCTTGAAAATCAAGTGATGTGAGCTATTTCACTCAATGTTTTTCCTTCTTTATGCAAGTCAAGGTTGTTATAATAGTAGAAAACATTAGTGGCTTTGAGTAAATTGTTGATGCTCATAATGCATCAGAGTAGAAAAATGCAACATGTCTAAGACTTTTGCACAGCAGTGTATATATATATATATATATATATATATATATATATATATATATATATATATATATATATATATATATAAATAATCAGAATATTTGCCCATGGCTTAATACTCTAACCAGAAACTTAACAGGAACTCAATTCCCGGAGCAAAAATGTTTGTAAGAAATAATCTGCTATTTCATGCAGTGCAGGAGGCAGCTGGTTTACTTCGAAAAGTAAATTAACAACCAAAAGTGTGGCTTCCAACTTTAGAGAAAACAAATCATTAGTGGCTGTGTGTATCTGCCAATTTTCAAAGATGTAAAACTGGGAGGATTGAACTGTGTGGAGCGTGATGGCTAAGTGGCAATGGTTGATGCAGAACAGTGTGAGGAATACTGCAAGGTTCAATTGGTGTCCAGCAGACAGGAGGCGCTGCAGTGTCATTCATTCAAAAGTCTTCTGCTTGACGAAAGAGATGAACAAGACATATGTCTGCCAACAACCTACTATGTTACAAAGCCTTTAGATCCAGCATTAAACTAGCATGTACTGTACTACTAGATTACCTCTTAGTAATACTGCTGGAAATTACGTGTTCCTGGGTGAAAAAGGGATGGTTGGAATCGGAGGACACCCACTGAATCTACAGGTCTGTCTTGCGTTTTTTGTTTCCTCTATCCTCCCTTCCTCCTCTATGCTGCTTAGGGTCTCCAAGCGATTGGGCATTCCAGATTGGGAGAAAATCAGGGGAAAATTTATAATTGGACACACTAAATAAAAAAATAGCAATTACAATATCATCAGGTTAAAGCAATGTGTGGGCCAGTCGGTCATGTCACAAACGGGTCAGTAAACACCATGATGTCTGCAGTAGCATAGTTTTGAATAACAGTGCATTTAATGTCAGCCACTGTATTTCCTTCATGTGAAATGTTCTTAACTCTCCTGAGTTTCACCAGAATAGCTTGGTTATTCATTCAAGCAGGCAGGCACAAGAGGGGTTATTTTGATAGGAGGTTTCAGTTCAGTTAATATCTGACAACGATTGCTTTTACCTGTGGTTATTAACTGTCCATCCGTTAGTACAAGACAGTCATTTAGAGGGAGCTTTGGCCTAGTTTGGTGAGTCCCGTGGGGCCTGAGTTAATATGTTTGCAATGGTTTCAAAGCATTGTGTCCAGTTACACACTTCGTCAAACACTTCAGTTGGATTAGTTTTTTTTTTGTTGTTGTTTTTTTTTACAGACTGGAATGGTTTTATTGCCATGAAAGTCATATTTGTATATACATGTAATGCCTTTAACATGTTTAAAAATATGTCAATTATGAACACAAGACCCATCTACTGGGCCCACATTTACTGGTTTAAACCTTAACTACTGGGGTGAAATGTACAGCATGTTTTTAGGTGACGCAGTTCCTGACGATGTTTGAGAAACACAGACAATACAAAGCTCCCTATGGAATCCCCAGCAAATTCAACAAATAAGCAAAGACAGGACCCAACCTGCACTCTGATGACTGTATATCACAATCATTTTTAAAAAGGGGCACCCAAAAAAAACAAAAAAATTAGAACCTCTTGCTTAACACAAATGATATTTTGAAGCTAACAAACACAATATGCAAAAGTAGACTTACAAAGTATTGTTGTATTGTTGTGAGTATTACTGGGTTGAAATGAGTTACAATATCTCAGTTGCTCTTGCCCTAGAGTGACTCAAAATGAAACCACGTTCTGAATTTGTACCAGGAGAACTTTTCTCAATTACTGTAATTACCTTCCCACTGCATTTCAAGCAGCGGGGCGCTATCGTGATTGGAGCGCAGTCTCATGTTCTAAGAATGGATGGCTGATTGTTGATTGCTTGTTCTCGCAACGCAGGTGTTCTTTTTACACCAAGGTGCTTCTTTGTTTCATCCGCAACTCGTGTCATAAATGTTCCTGAACATCGCAACCCAAAAATCGCTGATGATTGGGCATGATGCTAAAACGGGTCCTGCCAATCAACACCTTTATTAACGTACAGTAACAGGGCTAATTTAAATTAACATTACCTTGGCTTATTTTATAAATATACCTTCATGCACGATGATGCTTTGCATGGTGTCCACCAGCCATTGCTTTGCTGAGGCAGCTGTAGAAGCTTCCTGATATATTGTGCATCTAAATTGAATGTCCTGGAGTTATTCTACCATATAATTAAGGTTTAGCTGATCTAATTACGCCAACATGAACAGATAAGTAGGTTGTTTTATTTTTAAATAAGCTATTATTTGTCTCCTGGCTCTCCATGATAAGGATTCTCTATCTCTTTTGGAAGAGAATCCTTATTCACGGGACAGGAGCAAGGGTTGCGTGGAGGAAGAACCTTGGGAATTGAGAATAGGAGAGACGTGCTTTGTGACTTAGAAAGGAGTACAGGGTTTCCCCTTGACTCCTGAAGAGCCATCCTCGCAGAGGTGAAACCGTACCGATCGGCCTCCAAGGCTGGGAAGCAACCGTTACTTCCCCCAAGGGGAACCTAGAGGGAAGAGAACAGGAAAATGGAAGAGAGAGGATAGATTTGGCCGGGGGTCCCCTCTGGCTTGTGGAGAACCTTCCTAGCGGAGGATAAGGCCAGCGCGGCTGGACCTCTAAGGTTGGGAAGTGAGCTTCATTTGCCCCCAGAGGGAGACCGTTGCAGAGGTGGAGTAGCATAGAGGAGGAAGGGAGGACAGAGGAAACAAAAACACAAGACAGAGAATAAGGGCGTGACTTGGGGTTTTAAATAGGGAGATTGGAAGATATTATTGGTGGGACAGAATGGGCCCTTGTTCCTGCTCCCTGAACCACACCCAAGGTTACAATTAAAACATTTTGTAATTTCATAACAGAAGAGGAAGTGCATTTAATTAGTGTTTAATACAAAAGTTAATCAGCACAAACCATGCCCACCTACACTCCGCTCTAGCTGTGAATAGACTAAGACAATATTGTGTGACCATTTTAAAAGCTTATAGGGTATACCAAACCACATGATCTTCACGTGTACGTGCAGGTCAAGGTGGGGCTCTTTTTCCAATGCACACATTTTTCACATCTTTCTAAGTATGCTACAATTTTTAGGGGTGTGTGACAGGGTTGCGTCACGGCCTAACCTGTTACCAGCAGGAAGAGAGACTCAGAGATAAGAAAGCTGCAGTGAAGCGCTGCTGCACACGTTTATTAGACAAAAATAAACACAAAATAAACACAGCACAAGGGCTAAAATAAAGATTTACACAAACAATACTTGGTAGACTGGGCATTCGCCTTCACCGCTATTACAACCCAAAGCACAGGTACACTCACCTAACTCCCTCCTCCAAACAAAGGATTCTGCTCCCCTTTATATAGGTGGTCATTTCCCATTTAGCACTCAATTAGCTAACTGTGGAAAGGGTGTAACTGAGACCAACAGACTCAAGTGTATTTGTGAGTTGACTAAAGATTAAAGATGCAGCCTTAAACATATCAAAACACAGGTCATAAGACACAAACAAACAACACCCACCTCTTGTAGTTATTTAATCCTCAACATAATGTATGAAGTTAACCAGCACTCACAGCAATCTGTGGCTGTAGATTGGAAACCAAGTTCTTGTTAATACTTTCATGTCAACAAACAAACAAATAAATCTATATAAAATACATAACTTAGTGCTGTGACTATTTACACAATTTCTTTGCGCTGCATGTGTTGCTATAGTTTCAAAGGCATGTATGAATTTCCAATGCACTGAGAGTGCAGAGACATGAAGGTTTCCAGTGTATGGGCAGGGATGGGCACATTTAGTTGCGTAGGATGTGTTCAACGCCTCTACAAGAGCACCAGCAGGGAAATAAGTAAGAGCTTGATTTTCCACTTTCCTTCAGTAAGTTATGTTAATGATTCTCCTTCTTTCAAGTTAAATATCCCAGCTTAAAGGGCAATAAATATACCAAATAAGTGTTGTAATTTAAGAGTAAATGAAAACACGAAACAGGTGTTATTACAGAAAGTATGAATTCAGATTCATTTCATGCCTTTAATAAATTACATAAACAGGGCCTAGAGTATCAAGAAAAAAAAAATGATAATATTCCTGCCAAACAATTTCTATTTACAGTTGACACGACATTACAGTCACACATATTTTGTACTTTTTTCTAGTATAATATATTGCATACGTATACAATTATTAAAGAATATTCTCTGAACATTTGGAAAAGACTGATGCATCACACTTACTTCCAGCCTTTAATTTCAAGCACAATTCCTTAACATTTGTTACTATAGAGGAGCTAGTAGTTGTTTACTATAGCCTGTATAGGATTGCGAAGAATGCAATACCGACAGCTAGGCAGATCTCAGGGTTACTGCAAACAAGAAACAAATGAAAGCATACACATGCTGTAGTGTGGAAACACACACCTGCATGCACAGTACTCACCTCCACTGAGATGGCAGCAAGATATTAATCAACAGTTTAATTACCTTTCACACCAAAACAATTACAAGTTAATACATCTCAACTCCCTGCTCATGTCCATATGTATTTACCTTTGTTATTTGTGTTATATATTGATACACATTCAAGCAGCAGAAAACATACTGCACTGGCATGGTCACTCCTTGAATTTTGGTGCTCAAAGATTTACAGCACTGTCACCCTCTGTTTGTCCACGGATAACTACAGTGGTAAAGGGATCTTCTTATGTAAACAAGGGTATGTGCCTTTTAATCAATTCCAAATCCATTTTCTTTGTATTTACTGTAAAGGCATTTGAATTATTCATTCTGCATAGTATTGTCAAGTTATATTATTGCTTTGAGCATCACTATACTACAGATTACATGTCTAGGGCTACTGATTTTCCACGACCGCGGAATCACGGACGGAATCGCGGAATAAGGCATTGGGAACGGAATTGGCATTTTGGGAATGGAATTCTGCTTTGCAACTGCACCTTAAAAAAAAAAAAAAAAACAGCGCAAACAGTCTTTTACCGCTGTTATTCTCCTATAAAAACTAATGTATTGCTTTGAAAACTACACTACTCAGAAGCCCAGCAATTACGCTTCTATAAAACGTTTTTGTATGTTTATTTGGATCACTGGATAACGAGAAAACAGGCAGTTTGTTACGCTGATGGACAGTCTGACTCTGTTGCGGCGCTGCCTGTGTGCTGTGTGAGTCGAGTTGTTTAAAAAAGCAACTAGCTCTGTGGAATAAGTTTTGGAGTTGAATATACAGAAAAGTACATGAAAAAAAAAACGATCGTCGAACCCCCTGATTAAAAAAACTTAATTTAATTTATGTATTCATTTATTTAGTTATTATCGCAAATCTGTTACTCCGTCACCCGCTCAACACAAGGAAACGGCACGGTGGTTGAGGTGAAACCTTTAGTTTTATGACTTATTATTTCTAATTTATCATTAACTCCTTAATAATACTGCGTACTTGGAGTGATTTTTAGTTTTTTTTTACTCGTGTTGCTATAACTATACTATAATTATTGTATTTCTTGCTCTTATTGTATGACCTGTATTGTAACACTTGAATGTATTTGTATTTGCTTGCGATTGTAAGTCGCCCTGGATAAGGGCGTCTGCTAAGAAATAAATAATAATAATAATAATAATAATAATAATAATAATAATAATAATAATAATAATAATAATATAACACGTCTCTCTCTATTCTAGCTACTGTAGTACGAATAGAAAATGGTGAAAATTGTAGATTCAATAATGAGTGGACCAATAAATACTTATTTATTTTACTGTACCGAACGCAAAGCCAATGTGTTTATTGTGCAATTAATGTGTCCTTAGTTAAGGAATACAATATGAAAAGGCATTTTGAAACCAAACAAGGAGCTTTTGGAAATACCCAGATGGCACGGTAGTTAGAATCTCAGAAGTAGAAGCGCTGATCTCTTCTTAAGTTATACTATTAATATGTCACATACATTTTAAAATGTTTGTAATGGTACGCCGTTCACTGTTCAATTATTAAAGTACTACTCGTATGGTAAAATGTGTAAGTCTTGTTCAATATATGAACATTAAGTTATGCAATATTTATTATTGCTTAAAATGTGCAGAGTAAAATACTCTGGGCTGCCTACTCTTAATTCTTTAACAATCTGGCCCCCTTAAATTAAAAAAAAAAAAAGAAACTAGTTGAAGAGCCCTGCTCTAACTAAGGTAACTCTATCTGTCCAGGGTATATGAGAAACACATGCAAGCAGTTTTACAGCAAGTACAGCATAAACCAGTCTGCGTTGTTGAAGATGAAACTACAGATGGGAGAGATAGGTGTCCTGAACATTATATTTAATTTGTAATTTTATGAAAATTGTATATTTTTGTAATAATGCCCCTCGTTTTTGACTAGTCTGTATATTGTAATGTCAGCAATAAGCTGTTTTTTCAAAACCTTTATTTGTTGACTGACCTACAGTACATTGTTACTTTAAGAAATATTTTTTCCTGAAAACTACAGTAACTCAGGGACTTAAATAAAAAAAAAAATGAATTCAATAGATTTATAATGTAAAAATTTTATTTATGTTCAAATTACGTTGTTAATTCTTAATAAATTGGTAAACATGTAATTGGTCATTTTGAAAAACAGAAAAAAAACCTAATTGGTCATTTTGAAAAACGGAATTTGCCATTCCCAAGAATGGAAAATCAGGAGCCCTACATGTCCCTTGGGTGAGTCAAATTGGTCTATGAGTGTAAAGCGAAGACTGGTGCAGGAATTGGCAGAAGTCCAGATTATTCTTTAGTTTGATTGGTGAACAAGGGAAAATAAAACTGTGCTTGCATGCATAATCCTAGCATCTCAGCATAGGTAGTGCAACATGGAATGAAGCTTAACTGATAAGGGACCAGCTTTTATAATGCAAATTCCCAAAGGTATTAAAATGTAATCCCTTTGCGTCAACCAGAATAGGCTACGCAATATGGTGTGTGGCAGCCTTCAAATAATTAATAAATGATGCCCCTCTGTATAGTATATTAAGATTGGCAGCCACACTTTAAATTCAATCCGTTTAAAATGAGTCAATTCGGCCTTCCCATATCAACTGTATTAAAAAAAAAAAAATCAACAAAAAACATCACAGGCTAATTTGCTTTCAACAGCTCAAAACCAGCATGGCCGTACCTCTCATAGTCATACCCCATCTCCGCAGCCTTGAAACATGCACACAACCAAATCAGAAGGCACAGATTACCCTTAGAATGTCTCTGAAAATCCATATCAACATTCCACATGGGAACTGCTGCCTGCCAGCCCCATGATAATTTACCAGGAAGGAAAGAAGGAGTGTTCTAGCATGATTATTTATGTTGGTCATGTGTGTTGAATTGTCATGTTTATAGTCGATCAGACAGCTTCCTGTTTATTAGCCTCATTCAATGAAGATCGGAGGAAAATAATGGTGGCCTCTTCTGTGTTGAAAAGTATAACATCTGGTATGGATAAGATGGTTGAATAGTGTTTGTATGAACCCTTATACAAGTTTACCCTACTAAAAACATAGACAACTGTAAAAAAAAAAATAGTGAAAGCATGATAAAGGATAGTTAAGCATTGTAGGGAGGTATATTAAGGCACATACAAAAATAAACTATGGTAAATGCATATGCAGTATAACCATGGTAAAGCATGTAGAAACTGCTAAATTGGTAAACATTTCTAAGGGTTCTGTTATATAAATAGCAGTTGTTCTAAATACCACCGCTCTTAAACTTTACATAACTCATGCTGGTGTTTATCCCAGGGGTGATTTGGTGACTTACTTAATAGCATTACTACATACAATAACAAAATTGTGTAATGAGATCAACAATAAAATCAGGTTTATACATGTAAGGATGGCAGTTTCTAGATCAGCCACTGTTCAGATTATTAAAGTAGACCACAATAACCCAAAATCTGAAGCACAATATTTCAGAATAAACCACTGCCCTTTATTGAAAATGCACTAAATGTCAATTGTAAATTGCACAGTGCTGTTAAAGCGGACACACTCAAGATGTAATAACAGCCAGACATCTCCTCATACTGCTAATTGAACCTGGACTTGAGGCACACGGTCCAACCCCTCCTCCACTAGGCCATGTGGCTGAATTGGACTATATGGAATAACAGTATGCAGCATGTTCAACACATGTTCAGTCTGGGTCGTTAATAAACGTGAGTGCTAAATTCAATTTCTACAGGACATAGGGATAACAAAAAAAAGTGATCCGTAGCAAATTCTGAGTAGCTTATTATAACGTTAACAGCTTGCTAACAATGTGAAAGTCTGCTTCTGTTTTCAGTGAGGTATGTATTTACTGTAGGAAGTTGCTTGGGAAGTACAGCCACACGCAAGCCACTGCGGCAAAAGTCCTCAGTTTAACCTTTTCTTCTTTGGTAAATACAATTGTTTTAGTCTTTCATAAACATATATATGAGAAAATCAGAGAAAGAAACTCTTTTCATCTATCTAATGTCTACACCCTTCCCCGGCCCGCATTCTGCCACTTTGGATATGTCATCTGTAATAACTATGACAAATTGCAAAGTGCCGCTGTCTTCCACTCTCTGCTATGGGCTTGGAAGCCTTCTTAGTCTACTAGTGGGAGTTCAGTTTCCTAGCAGGAACTCATGTCACTGCGACTGCTGTGGTTTTAAATGTCCACTTTACCATGGCTGGAGACGCTGATGAACGCATGATAACTGTGACCCAGTATTCAGTAGTCTTGGCTGCTCTGAAAGGAGTATTTTACTGACCAGCTATACATGTGGTTGCTTCATCTTTTAGGCATCCACATAAAACAAAAACACTACCTCGTTAAAATAAAAGGTCACCAAAAGCTTTTGTAGGTTTTTGTTATACAGAATGAGACACTGAAAAGACAATTACAGCATAATCCAAGCTCAAAACTACCACAGTTCTTCTTATGACAAAGAATGGGACATTATGTAGAATGTTCCTATTTGATTTACAGACAGCAATGCAATACTGTGCACAAGTTTCAAATGCCACACTATTCCTAAAATAAGCCAAGCTGATGTATCATACCAGTCTATCCAAACTAGTTGGGCAAGGCGCAAAATTGATCTGTCCTTCCCCCCACGGCTGACCACTTAATGTTTCTGTTGGGGGGTGGCTACAATGAATCCCACAGGAAATATGAGCTTTTCACTGTTCTTGATTCTTGACTGCTTCAAATCCCTTGGCTATTTTATTTTTGTATCTTTCCTTACCAGAAAAGAAAAATCAATATTTCATTAAATATGATTTACCTGGGCCAGATTTTCCAGCTTCTTATATTACACACATATATATATATATATATATATATATATATATATATATATATATATATATATATATATATATCCTCGTCCAGTATCTCATAGGATAGTAATCATATTTGTTTCACAATTAAACACAGTATGAAGAGGAGTAAGTGATCAAGTTACAAAGCTTTATAAAAAAATGTACAGTACTTTCATGGGATATCATGACATTGAAAAAAATATATACTAACCTTTTACTCAACGGCTGTTCAGACAAAATGCAATAACTTCACACTTGATATTGTTGTGGGAAGATCCTGTTTGTTTCAGAGCCTGAAAAAATAAAGATAAGAACCTTATTACTAACAGAGCCAGGAGATGATTTAACAGTTTTACTGCTGCTTTAGTAAACTTAATAGTACCTGCAGTACACAGCTGCACTGCACATGAGTAAATATCAACTGGACTAAATTACTCTACGGATGACTCAAAACAAGTGCCAAATGCTTTCCTTCAAACATTATATAACGCTATGCCCCAGCATCTGTAATTCTATGTACAGTTATAGCAAGATATCTTCACCTGGGCTTCTACTATACATTGTGTAATATTGCAGTTTTAAAATAGAACTATGCTATGAATTTACAATAGTTTTCCATGGTTTCAAATATGCTTTACCACACCTCTCCGAGTTTTACTATGTTTGCCTATGCCTTATACAATGTGTTGTATTACTTTTACCATGCTAAAATTGTATAAGTACTTTAGGTTGGTTTTGATATCCAGGAATGGCTTGCAACATTGAGTTACAATATCATGTGTTAAGCTGGCATCTGAGACGTTAAGAACTCTTCAGTTCATTACATACAGCAGTACAGCTCAAAGAGGCATGACAAAATCTATTACTATAATTTCATCTGCCTTCAGTTTACTCACAGCAAACAATCCCTCAAGGGCGTTGCAGGTCACAGACAGTCTTCTTCAATTCTATAGTGTGCCATTGCAATTTTATTTTTTGTTTCAGATGAAAAATTTGTATCAGTAGCCCCTGTTACTGTGTTTAAATGAGAAATTATTGGTACAGGCTTTTTATTTTTATTCATCTATACTTAAGTGTAGGGATTTTGTTTGTCTGATAAAAGCACATATTTTTGCAAAACTACCTTTTCGCTCACAGTACACTGAAGCTGGAAATTAAAGAGCTTTGTCTTTCTCAGCAGTACAGTTAATGGTATATAGTTAAGATACTGTTTTTATTTATTATTATGAAGAAAAGAAGATTTTTTTTAAAAAACTTGCTTTTGTGAAACTGCAAAAACAAAGCAAGCATTTAAAAATGCATGCAGGGAATTAAAATAGCACAGCAACTCCACATTCTCTAAGCAGTGCAACTACAATGTGCTCAGTAAAAATCACATTCCAATATAAAGGTAAACTGGAACACTTGAAAGAGGGGGTGTTCATTTAGTTCACACTGTAAAATCGGACCCTGATTGGACACACAATTGACCCATAATGAATATGCTTGCACTCAGCCTATGCTTAGAGCTGTCTTGTTCAGTTTCATCTCAATATCGAATAAAATCCATTTGAGTGTGTGTCCACTATTATGAAGTCCAATGTTCAATCACAGAAAATAATTATCGGTATCATAAATAAATATCCTCTGACTGTACAATTTAACATGCTGGCCAATAAAAGTACTCACTGTTTAAAAAAGCTGGAGCTATGTGAGTTATTCAAAGACTGTATTCGAAGTCTGTTTTGATTATCGGGTCATTAAAGGTTGGTATTCATTAAACTCGAGTGCTGTTAAAGAAACCAACGTCAGTCTAGAGTTAATGAGTTGGTGAACAGGACCCCCTATCTCCTGATGGCCAACCGTATAATAAACACTGACATGAGCATGATGATACTTAACATGATACTTCTACTGTTTGCAAACTACATTGATTTTCTGACAGACCTATTTCATGGCCCAAGTAGCACATGCATGTAAACAAGAATCAAGACAACCAGATTTATTTATTTTTCTTAATCTGAAAAAAATAAAAATATTAATAGGAAAATGTATGTAATTCAGGTACATGTCTTGATGTGTACGCATTTAAGTTAGAGGGCATAACTATTTTTTATTTTATTTTTTACAGTCAGATCATTTTCACTTCACTTCAAAAGCGACTGCAAAAATGAGGAAAAATAATCGACTTTGAATTGATCAGCTCACATGCTGTAAAGGAATGGCTGATTCAACCAATATGTTTCATTTGCAATATAAAACTCCACCTATTGCAGAGTTTACAGACGATACGATACTCTTACATGGAGGATGGCTGTTTATGACTGAAATAAAAACAGCATCCCATGAACGTTCAGAGAGTATTCTGTTTATATAATAAGTACAACTTCTAGAAACGAAAGTATGGTTAAAACAGAACAAATATTAAACACATTGTTCTTTATCTCAGTATAAATACTGATGTAGTTTTATTATATGTTTATTTATCTGCATGTTCATGCAAGAAAATAAATTACACATTTTGTTGTCTGTTGTTACAATACCATCTAAATGGCTTTTTAATCTCAAAACTGTACCTAACAAGATGAATGTTTTATCATACTGTAGCATTTGTTTTTACAGCCTATTGTTCACAATAGGAGTCCAGTTTAATTATGCACTGCACATGCACATAGCTGCTTATTTCTTTGAATGCAGCATTAAATACTGTTGCATACAATCCTGATGCTGTGTCTCTGAGTGTTTTTAGGAGTATTACAAAACATGTAACTATGGAAATGCACGACATATTGTCTGCCCATACACTCGAAAAGGAAAATTCTACATACCACTACGATTTATTGTTGTATTTCCTAACAACAATATATTTTTGGCGTCATCTAGTTGTTGTCTTTTACTGGAAATGACAAGAACCCCATCTGTCCAATTTGTGGCCAAATCTAATTACATTCCTTCACCACGGAATTAGGAACGCATTCATGACGTTTCTTTATCTCTTCTGGTTTTTTGTTTTTTTGCACTGGCACCTTTTTAAAGCAAAATTCTAACTTACTATTGCTTATCACATATCAGCTTGCTCCTCTAGTCTAAAATAGGTGCACCACTTATTACAAAAATCAAATACTGTAACGACACGTCCAAGCACATTAATTAACATGGACAAAATCCAAACTGTTACACATTAGTGAGTGGAAAGGAAATATAATCTTGACTATTTTTTCTA
Source organism: Acipenser ruthenus (assembly GCF_902713425.1). Lineage (NCBI taxonomy): Eukaryota > Metazoa > Chordata > Actinopteri > Acipenseriformes > Acipenseridae > Acipenser > Acipenser ruthenus. The sequence goes on from NC_081195.1 coordinate 64,822,344, forward strand.
CTGGAATCTGTTTTTTTTTTTTTAGATGAATCTTCTCAGATCCATTATTTATGGTCTGTTTTCTCCATCTATTACCCATCCCCCTGAAACAACCCTGCCTTGCACAGTGATGCTCACTTGAAAAAGCATTTGGAGCAGCTGGGATATTTGCCCACAGCTGCTCCCTGTCATAGTCTGCTATTGGTCCAGCAGCCTGCTGTGTGCCTCTCCTCTCTTTTTACACAAGGACCAAGTGCCCTTCCCATCTCCAACATGGACAACCTTGCTGACTGGAATCAAAATGCTTGCACTTTTTTTAGTTTGCCACACCTGTTCATTGTGTTATTGATTAAAGCAACAGTACTCAACTCTGGCCCTTGAGATCCATTCCAGTCCTGGTCTTTGTTCTTTCCAACCAGGTCTAAATTAGTTAATTATTATTATTATTATTTATTTCTTAGCAGAAATTGCCTCAGAGCAGCTTCAATTAACTGCACTAGAACCTGCTTGGAGTAAAAAACAGGACTGGAACAGATCTCGAGGGCCAGAGTTGAGTACCACTGGTTTAGAGGGTTGTATTGTTTTTATTTGTTTACAAAATTCTAGACCAGATATATGGCAATCACATAGACAATTTAAATTAAAACAAATCAGAACACAGGCTATTAATGAGTAGCAAAGTACCCCAAAATGAAAATACTGTACTGCATGAAATAAATTACTACTACATGTAGCAATCATTTAAGACATATATGCTGACTTCTTGACTTTTAGAAATACTAAAATAAACTTAGTAAATGTATTGACAAACATTTTGACTGAAGCTGGATTAAAGGGAGATCACTCTTTGAGCAAACTGTGAACTGAAATCAAATTGAAACAGTTAATGTATCAATCTTTGCTTGTTTGGTAAACATTGATCGTCAATTGTATCTTCATCAAGGAGTTAGCTAAAGTGGCAATTTCCTCATAACACAATTACCATATGGAAAACACAATTACCATATGGAATAAAGATGTAGCATTAAATATAAGATGTGGCAGGGGCATTGGTGGAAAAGCGATTTCCCTGCACATACTTTATACTAGACTATTACCTTGGCATTTGTGAGTAAAACAATTATAAAGAGTTCATGTTTTTTCCTGAAGCTAATAAGATTAGAAAAAAGTACAAACACAAAGGTAAACAATTACAACAAACAGGAAGTGCTTCATCACTGCCATGGAACTAATACATTGATATTGATAAAACACAGAAGTACCAGGCCCATTTATTTAAAAGTTTCAAGACTGTTATCAATTATCCATTTAGCATTCAGGAGGTGTTTACCAAGTCTTTCATTCCCATATTAAAAGCTATTAGTCAACACTGGCAGGTGTACAAGGACAGGGACGTGGAGGAGCAATTTATATATTAGTATATCAGAAGCCCATTAAACCTTTGTACCATAATAAACAATGGCAGGGCTGCAATGCGCAGACTGATGGGAAAAAACAACCTGAAACAAACAGATTTTGTATGGCTGCTGACAAACGAATTTAATACTGTAAAAGTGAGTAATTCTCATCTGTTCAAACATCTTTCACTGCCAGGTGCCAATTTAAACAGAAGAAGTGACTTTCAAGTTACAAAATCTGCTCGGAATAAGGATTGGCACTAATTACAAATTTTGTGCTTCAGCCAATACTCTTTTCAAAAGACAAATGGAGGGTTCCAGGCAGGCTTCCAAGGAGGCTGTCTGTATCCTCAACATTGCATGGTTTAATCATTAATACATTTTTAGATGGCATCTATATTTATATATACAGTATATGGTTTCTCAGTTTTAAGTAGTATAAACAGATAAAACGCCACCAAAATAAAACAAATAAATATCCTGTGTTTATCCTACAAACACTGAAAGAGTACAGGGGATATCCACTTTTTTTGTGTTCACTTACCCTTGATCATCGTGCGGTTTACTGAATTTTGTTGAAAAACAGGTGCAGAAAGCAGTTTGATTACCATCTGTACTGTTATTTGATTTGAGCAGTTCTAACTGTGCCTCAAAACTTCTCAAGAGTACGTTTTGGTATTAAAACCACTGTCTTACAGTCTACTTTTCTGCTTGGAGACAATCTAAAGATCTTTCCACAGTATAATTAGACAATTTTACTCGGGATATACATTCCACTATTTGTATACATGTATTTGGGATACAGGATTCACTGGGGATTTTAGTGGGGGTGTAGCATATAGATTTGAATGGGAAGATAAGTGGCTGAAAGTTGAGATATTTGAAATAATCTAGCCTGAAATCAGAGACGTTGAACAACTTGAACTTTATGCATTGACCTGCTATTCAAGAACAAGCAGATTTTTAGAAGGAAGACACCATCTGCTGTATATAGGAAGACAAGACTGCATTCAATTAACCCAAGGACACTTTCCAAGTGGAGTTTAAATGGAGGATTGTCTTCATGTTAGATGTGAAGAGATAATGGAGTGATTTTTATGTTTGTATTCCACCTGTTCAGTAGGTATAGTATCAGAAATTATAATCATGACAGAAAAGAATGTTGGGAACTAAAACAAGATATCTCAATGGTTACGACATTGGTATTTCATTCTCTGAACACAGGTTTTTTTAAAAAAAAGGTTAAATCTGTGTTGTCTTAAGATGGCTTATTACTGCAATAATGACCTTGGCTCAGACTTCTACCAGTCATCAGTACCCAGGAGATGCCCTGGACCTTGGTCGCCAATGCTTAATTATAAAATTCACAGATCGTCTCAGCCAATCAGGTTATTGGTGTCGTTATCCTACAGTAGTGTAGATTTCCACTGAAATGAACAACTTAAGAATCGTGAAGCGGCTTCGTTTCAACAGTGTGATTCATCCATTTGCATCACACAAAGTTATTCCACAAGTGGTTTGGGTGCTGCAGAATAACCATACTGTCTCCCTGAGTCTGTTTATAATATTACATTCCATGGGCATCCTTGACCTGCCTGTGAGGCTATGCACAGAGTAAAGTAATGAGGAGAAGTCACCGGAATTGCAACTGGGCAGGAAAATGCTCAAGGCATTGTCTGGTTCGATTACACCTTTCACTTGGAGCATACAGAGTGCTCAAGCCAGCTCACACAGACAGATGATACCCTGAATTGGTTTTCTCTCTAAAAATGTCATTTCTTTCAATGAATCTTAAATCGGTCCGCTGGGCAGTTATCATTTCCATTTCTGCAGAGCAGTCTTTCTTGCATTTAATGTCATTCATATTGATTTTTGTTATTGTCTTTACGTATTTGGGAATCAACTGTGCAGCTTTCTACTGGTGTCAGGCTGCCTGCCAGCGTGCAGTCCTAGCAGTCTGGTTACATTTCACATTATGTGGGAGCTCAGAAGTGTCTGTGTTTAAGGGCAAGATGAAACAGCAGAGTGAGTACACACAGCAGCTCTACAGAGAAATAAATATACATAAAGCGATTAAAAACAATGTCATATGTATATTCCTTTTTTGTATCAGTTCCTTTGAGCCAGTTTGCAACTACTCTCGTGACCCACAAAGTACTGTATTACAAAGTAACGTATGTGTTTCACATCTTGTTAAAGGGTCACTTAGAAACTTTTCTTTTGCTTGAAGGGCCAGTAGTCTATGGTGTGGTGTGTATGTGTCTTGTGTATTAGTTATTGTTGAAAATGTCTCTCTCATACAAGCATGATTTTATTTACATGTCATTTGTCACAAAACAGTTCAGAGATGTGGTAGGTTGATTACAACAGGAGCAAGTCCACAGCTGATTAATGGCCCAAGTGAAAACAAATACCAGTCACAACAGTGTTTTAAAACAATAAACAGTATACAGTCCAGTTTAACACAGCCACAGCAAAGTGTCCTTAAGCCAAGGTAAACTATAGTGAAAACACTTTAAAACCCATGAAAACATGGTGAAGCACATTGTGAAGCACAATAAATGCAGAGTAGGAGCATGGAAACATCACAACTTTCCAACTTTCCAGTAATTGTAGAATTACTGTGCAAAGATATTGTGGAAAAAGGGAGAGTGCAGAACAGTGATCTTTTTAATGACATTGGTGTCCTCACAATCTTTATATGGATACATGGGATCATTTGAAATAGGAAATAAGACCACCCTGACTGCAATCACCAAGGACTTGCTGCTCAGTTGCCTGAATGTACAGTTCCAGATGCGTTTTTAATGCATTGGCAAGACAGTGAATTTGTTAATTCCTGCTCTAATAAGAACACACAGAATATGCCTAAGCAGAGGCTTATGCTGATCCAAACAGCTGGCAGATCAATACATTTGAATGCGTAAATGTCTATTAATATGCTCCTCAACCTCTGGGAAGATGACTGCGTGTGTTCTCCATAATGCTGTCCAAGAAAACACTTACCCTTTCCTCGCTGCCTATCAAGGTCAGACGTTGACCTTTCCCTCAAGTTTGGCTAAAATATATTGCGCAGCTGTAGAGCTTTATGTGCAGTATCACCCCATAACAAGAATGTGCAGGATCCGTTTCTGCTGCTTATTGTGCTCACGGTCCAGAGAATTGCTAATATAATATAATATAATATAATATAATATAATATAATATATCTTTTAATATTACATTGTCTTTTATTTTCTTATTCTTTTTACAATATTTTTAGTAATTACTGCTTTTTTAAGTCTGTGTGAAGTGCCTTGAACCTCTTGGTAGGAAAGGCGCTCAACAAATAAAGTTCATTATTATTATTATTATTGGGCAGGGTCCCCAGCAGTTACTTCCCCATTTATCCTGGTCTGGCTGAGGCAAGGCTCAAATCAACACTGATATCGAGGTCCATTTCAAGCTATTCTATAAGCAGAATGATTAGAGTGCAGCTTGCAGGCTTTGGAATAACATGTGGTGAGGTAACACTTCCAGGATTATAAAAGCCATGTTCATCCTCCATCAGATCTGTCTCAGACGCTGCCTATTAGTTCACAAAGGAACTCAATACATCAGGAAGATCATGACAGGTGTCTCCACTGGAGTGCGGCTGCTCAGCCCGGGCTGCCTCGTGGATGGTGCAAGCAAGCGTGAGGGAGAGAGAGAGAGAGAGAGAGAGAGAGGAACACTTCATGGGCGCCGGGCCTGTGAAGAACAGCCTCGTATTAGCCGTCAGCTCTTCACAGAATAACAAATTCATATCTTTTTTATGTCAGTCCCAGATCCATAGGCTTCAAAGACGAGGTTATCTGAGGTAAAATAATCATTTTCTTGCCTACTCACTCATACAATAGTCCCAGGATGAAGTGGTGTGGAACGTGTGGGTGTCTGCAATGCATATCAATTCCAAATCTTCGGATATAGTAGATTACATGGGTGCCATTTAGTGGCTAAACTGAAAGCAATGCTTTGTTTCTTACAAGCATATTCAGCATCACTCAACAGGGTTTAAACGTGGGTAGGATCTACTGGTAAATGAACAAACCTATTTTTTTTTTTTTTTTTCTTAATGGTGCTGCACTAAAATGATACTGGATGACTTCAGTAGTTTGATTTTCAAGAGCTTGAATAAAAGTTCTAAAGAAATGTTACAGCTCAGCAAACAGTCTCAATAAAAATGTAAAATAGTCAGAGAGTGACTTTGAGAGACACACACAGAAGCCACGGCGAGTTAGAATGAAACCCATTGATGTTTATAGCTATTTACAATCTGACATGATGGTGATGCAAACGCATCTCATTTTAAATGAGCAAACTTCTATTTTAAAAATGAATCGGGACCAAAAAAATTAGCTCCACAGCCATCAATATATGCACTGAAAAGAAAAGCACCAGTACATTAGTAGATGGGTAACTTCATTATAAACCTGAAGGAAACTGAATGCTTAGGGCTTAAAAGGATATCTAAAAAAAAAAAAAAAAAGAGTGATTACAACCTTTAAAGCCCTACTTCTATCCACACCATTGCTATGTCTCTTTGGCAAAGCAGTGCTATGGAGGAAGATGAGATAAGACCCTACCCTAACATCTTCAAAAGGATTTATAATCTCTGTGGCCGCCTAAATCAAAGAGTTTTTCATCTAAAAGAAAAGAAAATGAGTCACCCTGGCTTGGTAAATATGCAGTCATTTGAAGAAATGCATCCCCTCTGCTGATAAAAAGCAATGTTTTTTTGTTTTTTTCTTTAAACAATGTGTGGTCAGCTGTCCACTTTGCAGTCTCTACAGTTGTCAAAGGTTAATTTTAAAATCTGATATTGTTTATGCCCAATCTAACTCTGAGTATGTGAATCAATAAAACACAAGCAATTCTGTGTGCACTGAAGTGCATTGAAAATGATATGTGTCCTGGAACTCGGAAGGTCTTATCTTTCATTTATTTACTGTATTGTCAATGACAAATGTACTAAAATGAAACATTACATTATAACTAATACATTGATAATTGAAATAAATATAATTCAACAATTTGCCTTGCATTTGAGGGTAAATATTCAAGTCAGTGCATTTTTGCAGGTTTATTATTATTTTGTATTAAATTGTATTGCAGTTTTGATCTATTACCAGAAGATCTGAAGTTTCCTCGTAGTTCAAAATCTTATAATCCTCACCTTAAAAATAATTAAATAAATAAATAAAAACCTGAAGCCCTACCTTACACATGATTCAGGCTTCTCCTTAAAAAAGGGTCCTTGTAAAATGCAATGTAATGCCGATCTTGATTGCTTGATACAGTAATAATGATGCTGATTTAAAACATTCCAGTTCATTCATATAGGGTACATGTTAACTTCTGCTTCATATTGATTCACATATATGGCAAATTCACAATAATCATTTTAAATGCAAATACTAATCCAGTAATCCATATCATTGGAGCTTTACTGGAAGGGTCTTAAACACGAGCAGAGGCTTGACAAAACACATTATGCCCCTGCAAAAGTAGTCTGGCTCTATCTGATTGATCTAAACAGCAGCAGGTCTTAACACCACTGCCATAATATATCTACTGTGACAGATTGCCTTGTTGTCATAGGTTTTCCTTCTTCAAATAAACACACTTGACAACTAGGATGCGAGAAAACGTCGTAGCGTGTGTTTATTATTTAAAATAATAAAAGAATAAAAACAAAACAATAACCGAACCCGATCTCGGGTCCTATCTAAACAGATGTTTTTCTAACAAAAAATGTCCCCCTGAAATAAAAATTGTCCCGCTGAATTTCTCTTAACGCACCCGTGTGTCCCCCTTCCCAGACCAGACGCAATACCAATACGCAGTAAATGAATTAATTTTGTATTAACATGACATGTCTGACGACAGGCTAATCTTTTTTACTTGTTTGTTTACACTTGTGTTTTCATAATTAAACTCCCATGCCATTATTCTCCAGTCCAGCAGAATGCGCGCACACCTTCTTGGTTACAGTCAGTTTCACAGTAAAGCCTGTACGACGACATCAGGCTTGTTAACAACATGACCTGGCGCAAATATAACCTTGTATCCTAGTTACACCCGACCATTACTTCTGGAAGAATAAGTAATCAGCTTCGGCAGTGACTGTTGAAATGTAGGCTATGATATTTGTGCTTAAAAATACTGTGAAATTCATCTGCTGTAAACTTATCTATTTGCTAGATAAAATATCTGTCTGATGTTTGGAGATATGGAGTGACCTAGCAAGTGAATTAGAGAAATGTGTACTTCTGCGTATAGCAGTACAGTTTATAGACAAAGTGCAGCAGATTTGTGAAACGAAAACAGTATCATTAATTAAAAATAAAAAAAAAGTAGTCTACGGTAACGTTACAAAATATTTGAAATGTGTCTTTTCTATGACAAAAAATGCTAAAATTCAGGTCCAGAATAATCCAATATGTGTTAATCACTAACTGTATCTTGGTCATTTCGCCAGTAGGCCTATAACGCCATGATAAAAAATATATATATACAGTGTATGTGGTTTTATACGGCACTGTATATATGCCTACAATACATCTTGCATTGAGAAAACACCACTGGAATCGGAATAAAGGAAATTATTATGTAAAACAGTTCACGTGCAGTCACAGTTTTGGTAAGTAGCATTTTCAAAACCATATCATTATGTGCAGTATTATTATATGTTAAAATATAGCAAATCCACAAAACCAACAAAATACATATTTTATATTTGACATTTTATTTTTAGCATTCTGTGTAACACGGGCCATTGTTTAACCTTGAAAAACATTAAATAGAGTATCTGAAGCAGATACTGATATAATTATATAGATATAATTCGATCTTTTGATTTTGCATGTGAGTGACATTTAATGTGTCCAGCTCATGTTATCCAGAAGCAAACCTTCGTATAGCGTAAGCTGTATTGAAAGAAATGTTTTGAAACCCCTCTGCTGTTTGGGATTTTTTTGTTAAATTCCTGGACCAAAAAAAAGTTGAATGCAAACTGTGCAAGCGACTCATATCATGGAGGCATAACCAATCTCTGGGGTCACTTGACAGGTGTAAGTTCATATTATTATTATTAGTATTAATATTTTTAGTAGTAGCAAAATGTGACTGATAAGCTGCTTGGAACGGTGACTGTTAAATAAAGTACGCAGGTACTGTACGTGTCGCAAACATCTTCAATTACATGGAAATAAACAATGTGCGTTTTTATTTGTATTTATATTATAAAAACATGATTACTGTTCTATATAACGTATTTTAAACTACATGTGAATGTTATATTCCATATATATGGATTACCTGTAAAAAAATAAGATTTTCAATCAAATATAAACAAGTAGCTATGGTGACATCACCAACAAATTATGCAAATGAGTACCATTGAAGGTTCGAACCTTTCTTCGGTAATGTGTTCCAAACCTTCGAAGGTCAAAATGTACAATTCATTGCAGCCCTATTAAAAAGCATTTTTACGGTTACATTATGTTAATAAAATCACCCATGGGAGACAAATGGAGTTAAAAGGCAACAGTACTTAGATCACTGTCACTGTTAAGTTCAATACAGTATATACTTTTTATACTAATAAGATTAATCATGAGATTCTTTTGTTTTTGATTGACAGATGCAGAGGTAATTGACAGTCTATGCTATTTGAAAACTACACATGCTGATAGGACCAAGCTGAAAACGCAGGCAGTAGAAGTTTTCCTCACAGCAACCCGTTCCCCATGTAAAGTAAATAAGCTGCAGAGATGTATAACCACCTTACATGCGCAGCTCAATAACCAAACAAGAAACGATGTCAGAGTAGAGGAAGCTTTGCATAATTATGGACAGGATAGCTATCTTTTTTTTTTTATTCCTGCAAGGCCCTTTAGCTGTACAGTTCTAGACCACAAAGTCTACAGCAAACACAGGCAAGCAAAAACCTTATGATAGAAGTCAAGTGTCATTTCAGTTTGCTCAGCCAGACCGGGCACATTTATTAGCAACAGCTTAGACAAAAAAAAGACTGTTCCTCTTTTCTCCTTTCTCTAGTTGCTTTGAAATTTACAGTACACACATTGTCCAGAGAAGGAGTGTACCAGGCTTGCTTTCATCTCGTCACATTGCCAAAAAATATATTTCACTCTTTTTTTATTTATTTTTTATTCATTTTTAAAACAGTAGATGTTTGAGAATTTTGCTGAAACCTTACAGAAATAGATTTGAAAGAAAGTGAAAACTCCTGTACCAAACAAGCACCAGAGGCATGTCAGGATTTCTCAAAAGTAATATGCAGTACTGTGCTTCGAGGAGTAAGGGATGCTATAGTTACGCTTCATTGTTTTTTTTAAAAGGCAAGGCACAGCAATTGTTTTATCATTACAAAATAATTTAAATGGTATAAAAACAGAAATAAACAACTTAGATGGGAGATTTGCCTAAATAAACAATGAATGATTTGGAGCCTGATCTTGTTAGCTCTCCACTGCTAAGCAAGGCTGGACCTGGTTAGTACTTGGATATGTGACCCCCAAAGCAAACCAGGTGCTGCAGGAAGGGGTGTTGGTGGCAAGTACCCCATCAGGATTTTTTGGGGCACGGTTTCTTTGTATGACGTCAAAGGGATTATCTACATTATTACAATATTACATTTTTTTCCTGTTTAACATTTTTTTTAATTAGAATTTTCTACCCAGCTCTGTTTTTTTCTGTTAAAGATATCTCCTTCACATAAATGGAATCTACAACAAAAGTGCTTTGGCATACAATTGCAGCTCTGTTGGGTATTTTGAAAGTGAGATACATACAGTAAAAGTGATCCTTTAGTGAGCCCTGTGCTGTTGCTTAGAAGCGTGGGTTGTGACTGCAACCCGGTTCTGTGATGTTGTTCTTCAGAGGTGGAAGAAAGGACTTTCATGTTTTCTCTCTGTGCTAAGGATGTACATTCATGAGGCAGGCAAGCTTACAGAGTACTCTGTGACATTTTGTCTATTTTGTGAAATCTACTTAACAAGGAAATGGGCACCCCTTATACCACTGTATGGTTTGAGTCTGTGTACATGCCTTAATTTTAGACCTATTATGGCAATTTGTCTTCCAGCAATGCTATGGTAGCATTTACACTTTACAAGACTGATCATATTATCTCACTCCTAAATTAGAATTCACATACTAACGGTCAGAATAATTGAGTTAAATTAAAACAGTATAATAACATCTCTTTATTGAAATGAACTTGTCACTTCAACCAGGCAGAGGCTTGTGATAGAAAGTAATTTGGAATAAAATGTATACAATGAAATATCCAAAAATGTCAATTATTTTTAATCTGTAAGGAGACTTCTGTAAATGCATTAACATTTTTTTTTCTAATCTCAATGTTGAAGCTGCTTTCTATCTTAGGTTTTATTATACAGATTCAATGTAACTTCCCACATATTGTTCACATGGGGTTTTAGAGGAACCTTGCCCAATTTTAATATAGAAATGTGTGGCAGGGAAAGGGTATCTATATACAGTACATTAAAGATTGCTCAACCAATTTTAAAGATTGCTCAACCAATGAATCAACATTGATTCAGGTGAACTTCTGGGAAGCTTAATAAAAAGTTAAGATATTTTATTAAGGTGTTCCTTTTACTGTATTTCAATCTGCAACATGAAACCAATCTGTATGACTCAATCTTATCTCATTCCAATGTGAAACTGGCGCCAGCATGGCAGTTCCATCTGCACAGTCCAATCAGAAACCAGATGTGACAAAAGGTCAAAGGTTGCCAATTTGCATCACATTTCCCAGTCCCATTTTTTTTAAAACTACCTCAATATTGCCCTGACAGTAAAATCAACTGTCTACATGTTCAGCCGTCAAGGTTGGATACCCACCTTCAGTGTAATTTGCACTGCATGTTCATTAGGTCACTCCATCAAAGCGATTTGGAGAGACCATTATCTGCCAACCTAAATTGCTGATTTGGGCTGAGAGAGTTCCACTTCACGCCAGTTTTATCTTCGTCTACTGCTGATAGAAACAAACGACTGATTGCAAATAACTTTCAGCTAGGTCCCTGGAGCACCTTTATTCCAATCAGTTTTATCTGACAAAACAATTTATATGAATATATTGAATAACTATGATGTGTAATATTGACAATTTTGACAATGCTGGACCAACCAGTTGATTTTGATGCAAATTATTGCTATAGATTTGCTGCTGGTCAGGCTTCCAACAGTAAAGTGCAGTCAATTATTCCTATTCCCTGTGCCATTTCATAAGCTTGCTTTGATACGTTGAGGGCTAAGAACGCAAACAAAGCTAAAAGCACATTAAGGATGGGGTTTGATTTTAATAATCAAATAAAAAAGCAATCCCGTGGTTCCATCATCAACACAAACACAATACAGGTTACATATCAAATCAGATATGCTTTATTAAAGCTTACAGTCCATGCAGACTTCACATTTTGACATTCACACATTCATCTCTCCACTTAAAATGCCACTACTAGCTTTAGGCGCATTGTAACACTTTTTAGGTAAAGCTGACACTGACTCCGGGGTTGCCTTTAGCACTTTTGAAATCAGGATTTGTTGAACACATTGGATTACCCTATCTTAAAGTGTGCCTATTTAAGGAATAGGGAAAACAAGATTAATGTAACATATAAATCTATAATTCCAATTTTAAAAAATCTATTACATAAATTACTTTCCGGAAAGACATATAAGTTGGTTCAACTTGCGATTTGAGTTGGTGCACTTCTGCTAAGGAAATGTTTGCGGCAGAAAAAAAAGCACCTCGGACAGCTCAACTCTCAGCTTTCAGAGGTCTCATTTAGATATCTGGGATCGCATTAGCTACAATTAGAGACAAGATAATTGTGTTTACTGTATAGTCATCTTACACTAAATGTCTTTCTTCTCGCAGATGCCAAATGATTTGGTATGGTTTGCATCCCTAATAAAAAATAACAAATATTTTTTAAAAATTGATGTATCACGTTAAACCATGTTTACACTATAGTGTGAACATACCATTTTTATTATTATTTATTTCTTAGCAGACCAAGACATGTTATTTCATAAAATATATTAAGAAAATAAAATATGTCCTATACTGTACCAAAGGGCAATATTTTTAAAAGAAAGCACATTTTACATTTTAATGAGTTTAATATGAAAGAAAAACAATAACCTTTAAGGCATATGTTCTACATCATCTAATGTATGTCATTTACATTGTCCTTATATTCAATGTTATACCTGTTTAATATCCTATTATGTATGTTGTGTCTCATGTGGCTCCTCCTTAGATCACTATCTGACATGCTTACTAACTATTCCAGCAAAAATTGCCAGCCACTCTAATGGGAGTGGCATACAATACATTGCACAGTTTCATTTAAGTCTACAGCATGAACTTATAAATTAATCAATTAGAAAACCTTGCCTGTTGCAGAAAGTCTTGCAAGACGGATACCTCTTTGATGGCCACTCCTTGCTTACAGAATGCACATTCAGGTGTTTATGTTTGCAGTGCTAATGTCTGTTCATTAATATAAGTTCCTGGAAATGTACAGCACACAAAATAACCTTGAGATTATTAATTTAGATTGTAAATAAAAAAGACAATTAAAATATGAAATTAAAAGGTTTGCTTCAGTACTGTATGTGTCAGGCTAGTTCTTCTTATCCTCGCAGCAAAGACAAGCAGTACTCAAATATAAGAAATGCCTGTCAGCCCAACCATCGAGACAGAGAGTTTGGCACACAATGGTACAATAACTACAATAACTACATGTGCTTTATCTCTCAAACAGCTGAACTGAAAGCTGAAAGAAAAGACAATGAAATAATATAACAAAGGTAATTGTTCTACATATTTCTGCTTCCGACCGAGTGTAAGAAAGGAACCACAGAGTTAGTTCAAATTAAAAGGTTAATTTTACTTGCCATACATTATTATTCACTGTGCTTCTCTCATTCTTAGTTTATTAAAAACTACAATGCACGAGTAAACTGAGCTTTTTTAGCATGTATTTTGCTATGCATTTGTGATTTCTTGTTGCTAAGAATAATGTCCGATTCATGTTATCAAATGATTCAAAGGCGAGAAAATGTGCAGTGGCAGTATAGCTTGCGGAACTGCAGCTTATAAAAAATGTAATTAGACATTAAGGGCCTCGTTCACTGGTAACGTGTTTTGAACACAGCAAACCCCTTTACTGCGTTCTTTGTACACCTGCTGCATTCACTAACCAGTGGCAGGCAAGCTGGCACATGGAATAAAGCGCGTGGAAAAAGTACCACGTTCGAGTCATTTAAATACAATGAATAATGTTAATGTGTGGAAATGCATGCAAATTACATCACAAAATACCGTGAGGGAGGTATTTGATATATGCAAACCATATTCACTTGATATACAACTTACTGCTTACTTAGTAGATACACTGCATCTTGACTCTAACCACACAACAGTAGTAGGTCAGAATATCATTAAGACGCTTGTGGTGAACGGCATTGATTTCAATTGTGTGCCTGCCTTTGTAATAATAGACAATGTAACAGAGGGAGAAACACTAGTTGTTTATGTCTATGCTTAGTCGTATACAATGTTTTTTTTATTATTATTATTATTTTAGGTTGATATTCTCCAGTGGCATATATGATGTTATATCATTTACTAATAATTTGATGGTATCTGTGGTTTTAAAACATAAATTATGTTTTTATAAAGAAAGACACAAAAGCTTCGGTTTTGTCATTTCAGGTTTGCAGTTAAAGTTTCTCCCGTGTTTAATATTTTGGGATTAAAGGCAGCAAAATAGGCTATGGGAATTACACAGCCATTGTAATTAATGTTTCAACATATGTTTCAAAGGTTTACAAAAATGTTGCTGAATATGTCATTCAAGGTTCTTTTTAAAAAAACTATTTTGTCTGCTTGTTACTTTTTTTTGCAGCCAACACAGACCATTTTATACGACTCTTGCTTCCAGCAAAAGTTTGTTTCATTTTTAAAGATTGTTTCAATAGCGACTCGAGTTCCAGTGTTCCAATGTACTCGTACATCCTCAGACAGTCTGGGATATATGAAGATTACAAGGCAGGTGTAGCTTTAAAATATACAAAAGAAACTGTAAATGTCACATGAATGTACACAGACAGCGAGTTGAGGTGCAGTCATAAATACAAGCAATCAAATGGCATCTAATGTTAAAAAAGTGATGTTTCGTCAAACACCTTTTGAAATGTAAATAGTGAACTTTTAATTGCCTGAGCGAGTGCTCTGCTGACTTTTGATTAATATTACAAAATAAATCAGAGGGAGATCAAGTTCAACAAACAATTATTTATTTGATTTGCAGAATTAAACATAAATGTTCCATTAACAATGACTTTCTCTGCTTTGACTGTCTCGCGGGATGCTGTGATTTGGGACGAAACCCCCGCCCTCCTCCTATTGAGCGCATTTATTTTGTCCTTAATGTTTCATTGAAGTTAATGTTCTCGCTGATTCAACACCAAAAAGCCTTTCATAGTTCCCCACCACTTCTTCTGATAATACATTTAGCTCCTGGTCTGCAAACTTTAGATTCTTCACTCTGTCATCTGTCCTCTTTGGTCGCTGTCATTGTGACAAACCGTACTTATCTTTTCTTTCGAGCACTCTATAATACAGTGTGTGTAAACCTCATGCATAATTCCGCGTGTTGAATTCTGCATGCTGAATTCCGTGCATTGTGACAACTTGCAAATTAATAATTTAGCTTTATTTGTGAATACAATTAGCTTAGTGAATAGAGCTACCGTTGGTTCATTTTACCGCCATGTGGTAATTCTGGTCATTTACTGCCGTTTAGTGAATGAGGCCCTAAATATTGTAGCATGCTTGTTAAGAAAGAGCTGAGAATATCCTGAACAAGGTTTTGAAAAAAAATAAAATCACTTTTCTAGGAACAGCCTCTTTGATGAATGCAAAAAAGGCTGAAATGTATTCATATCTTTCAAAACCTACAAGAACTGAGGGCATAAAATAGGACACACTGTCACGTTTAATGATATTTTTTGTCACAAACAGCAGTTTGAAAGCCAACACACGCGAAATGTCAGAAAGCTGTGAATAACAAATTTCCACTGAGAAGTTATAAATAAACTGCAGAGTGGCATTCATTTTAAAAAAAAAAAAACAGAAACAGAGAAAGTCATCCAGCCACCTTGTAGTTCCAGAGAGCTGTGTCAAAATACAATAAACAAAGCGTGATCCATGCTACTGCTTTAGTATTTCATTTTGAAATTGTTTTTCAGTCATTTCAACAGGGAATCAGAGCATAACTCCGTAGTCATTAACATGAAGGGACCTGACCCAGATGCTCTTGCAAGTAACATCAGGAAGCCTAGAAAATGCTAGCAGTAAGATTTAGAGAAAAGCCATTGCTGATTACAATTCCTGCACACAACCCCTGCATGCTAGCCAACTGTGTTTGAAAATGTACTTTTTTATGAGGTTTTAAATATACTGAGTTCTGGATTAAGTATAATGTATATTAACTCTCTCTCTCTCATTTAACTGTTAACCCTTAAGATGCTGGTCGAGCTACTTTCCGACCCACACATTTGATTACAATTATTATTATTATTTATTTCTTAGCAGACGCCCTTATCCAGGGCAACTTACAACTGTTACATGATATCACCTTATTTTTTTTACATACAATTACCCATTTATATAGTTTTTTTAAAAAAAATTTTTACACTGGAGCAATTTAGGTGAAGTACCTTGCTCAAGGGTACAGCAGCAGTGTCCCCACTGGGGATTGAACCCACAACCCTCCGGTCAAGAGTCCAGAGCCCTAACCACCACTCCACACTGCTGCCCCAACAATTACAACCACAACGATGAGCTCTGTTGTGTTTTGTTCTTGTACCCCCATACAAACAATACCTTAATTACGATACGATTTTTATTTTTTTGCCAAATCGATGATTAATAGACTTTTTATGCCATGGAAAAAAGTCTCATTTAGCAAAACCCCTTTATCATATTCAACATGCAACAAAACCATGGTTATCAACATTGTAATTGAAATAACGTTTGGTCACAGCAGAGTCATACCTTGTAAAGATAAAGATCCTACACATATTTAAAAATGGTCTAAAATAAACCGTAGAAAACGCAGCATATAAAAAAAGTGCATTACACAGACTTTTACAGCATACATTTACAAGTGTGAATAATATGCACAGAACAAAACATTAGATAGTTGAACAGAACTAACTTGCACTTATTATTCGGAGTCTAAGCTCCACCCCTCTACTGCTTCAGCACAGCTGGACTCAGAGTCACTGGAAGGCAAGGCAGATGGGCCTGCTTCGTCCTGCCGCGGAGACTTCAGCCGTCAGTCAGGGTATTGTGCACAATATTCATTAAGTGTTTGCGGCCCATTTTCAAATCAAACTAGTAACCATCACTGTATACCTAACAAACGCTCACGTACATCTTAACCTGCTAATTTCAAAGTAGGCGCACTGAATGACAGGCACTGTAGCTGGCAAATGAAAGTGCACAGTCTGATGTGCAGATCTTGATGATTGACAGTCATTTAAACGAATGAGAGCCTTCTAGCTCTGCTTCAGTCAACAAGGTCTGTCAGAACAGGGTGAAACTACAGTACTAACGGACCACTGAGATGACTGACAGCGACCCCTAGCCATTCAGAACGGAACGAAGACGGGACAGACATAAAAACTACACAAACTAGAGAGGATTTCTAAATGATTCTATTTGAAAATAAAAAAGCGATTGGTTTTATCCTATATAAATTTATTTCAGTCAAACTCATATTTTTGGGGAATTCGGCGTTTAATGAGCTTTACCGATTAATATCGAAAAGCAGCAAGCCTGGATATGATATATCATGTAAAGATAGTATCACAATTCATTGATACACAATTAATCATATATATATATATATATATATATATATATATATATATATATATATATATATATATTCATATTATTAGTATTAGTAGTATTATTATTTGCACGTACAGTTCAAAAATGTAAAAAACAAGGACTTAATTTAACAAAGCACTGACTCACTAATCTTTATCTGGGGGCCTTGGTTCAAAGTAAGATGAGTCAAGAGATCTGAGCTCTCCTTAATGAAGAGCAGTACAAACACACTCACACAGCCTATATATAGTTCAGCAGAGACACAAATACTCACACAACCAAAGGATACCAATCAATAACTGGACATAAACACTGTTGACAAAATAAGCTGCCGCTTGAGGTTCTGCGCTTCACCTAGATAACACAGATGATACAGGCTTGATATACTCAGGCTGTCTCGCTCAAAAAGTGTTGAACACAACAAACAGTATCACTTATATTATGGTTAAGCATATTAATATATATCTTTAATTTTATATAGAGCCCCTTCATTGTGGACAACCATCACAAAGCGCTTTACAGAAGGAGGCTGTGAACTGTGCATTATGTGGGTAGTTGACGTGGCGTGTTGTTTTTGTTTTCCATGGATCAAAAAACAATTATAACTTAATTGTATTTTGATTAAAACTGTGTCATATAGTAAAAGGCTTTGTATTTAATCTAAACTATATGAAAAGTTGCAAAATGCACAACAATTTTGAGGGGAATTTTGAACTAAACATGATCAATGTCCACTGGTGTGACTGTTATGAAGGGCCACAAAATTGAAAAACATTGATAATTTTAAGAATAATTAGTAAAAGTCCACTCTCAAATTCCTGGCAAATCAACACAGAAGTGTATTTATAAGAATGATATTCCTCAAGTCTATACATTACATTTTTAAATAGTTATGATAGGTTATGTGTTGTCCGCAAAGAGGACATCCCGCGGTGTGACACCATAATGTGATTTTAAAATGTGCATTTACTTGGACACCATTGCGGAGAAGAGGGTCCTTCCTCAATCAGGAAGTATAGATGACATCGCTGGAGCACATGGTGTGGCCAGAGGGTGAATTTTTTATCATAAATGTATCAAAATATTGCACTTTTCTAGCACTGCCCTTTGTGTCCATCTGTTACATCGTTTGGTGTGACACCTGTTAAATGAGAATGCAAGAGTATACCTTTTTAATCATTAAACTATGAAAACCAATGAGAAAAGAGTCCAGTGAGTTAAAATGGAATGCTTGAGAATCACCACAAGGCCCCAAAATGGCCAAACATCATAAGAAGTCCATTGGTGTGACAGATATGTCCTGGACATGTTCTCATAATAAACCAGTGTAAATGGTATTTTACAGAGTTATTTGCACCAATTGAATATCATTTTGAACATTTTAAGTGATTAAAATGTGGGGTACATTTTATGCAAACTAATTATTTTTCAAACAAACATTAGCAAATCATTCCTTGTTATGCCTGTTAAACCTCGAGTTTCATAGAGTTGGCACATTTCTCAAGATTGTGTTAAACACATTTCAAGTTCTTTTGTTGAATTGTTACATTTAAAAGACCTGGTCCGACATTGCAATTTTCCCTTTCCGGTCCAATGTCGGACCCTGTCCGACATCATCAAAAAGACGTAAAAAACAGGTCTCTAGTCGTTTTTTCTCCGGAAAAAGCCGAGAAAACCATTCAATGGCTGAGTGAGACTGATAGGAGCCGACAGAAGCCAAAGAAAAAAAAAGGGGCGTATCTGAGGAATACAGATAGCCCCAGCACCACAGCGCTCAAAAAATATCACAGACATTTGCAGAGCTTTTTTTAGATGTTATAGTAATAAAATAATGACTTGGATCACATTATTGAGGAGTTTGGTGATAAAACGAGTGATCAGGAGATGATTTATCGGTATGCACTACTATGAAGAGGTATGTGAAAAATACAGCGAACAAGGGGTGAGGCGGGGCTGGAGATGCAGTATTGAGTGTCCTGTTGATATGCAGTGCCTTTTAAACCTGTTTTACTGTGAAAAAAATACTTTTAAACAGCACGTCTAAAATAAACTGCACGTGTGAAAATAAATTGGACCTGACGCGCCTGAGACATGCTGAATAAATGGACCGCTAAGGGTTAATGACCTGCTAGAACAGGGCTTCTCAAACTCGGTCCTGAGGACCCCCTGTGGCTGCTGGTTTTCATTCCAACCGAGCTGTCAGTTACTTAACTAGACCCTTAATTGAACTGATAATTTGCTTAATTAGACCAGCAGCCACAGGGGGGTCCCCAGGACCGAGTTTGAGAAGCCCTGTCCTAGAAGTCTGGTGACATAATCGACAAGTAAGAAAATACTTCAGCATTCACAATCACACAGCCCTTCATGTTGATATCCAGATTTTACACAAACCCAGAACCGTCACACATGGAACTGCTCGGTATGCCACCACTCAACCTGGGAGGGCACCCTTGGGATGGCAAAGAAATACATCATTCAGAATTTCCCACTGGGACACTTAACACTCTTGATGGATGTTGTCTTCAGTATAGAAGCCGTGTGAAGTGGCTAAGTATAAAGCAACAGTAATTGATAAACACATCCTCTAGTTTTGAATGGGGGGAGGGGTGTATGCACTTATTAACCTTTTGCCAGTAAAACTGGGCGCTAATATGAATAAGGGCAGACAGTTGAGACCGGGAGCTATATCGACCATATGCACTGTATAGTGTACAAAAAATGAAAGTTTTTTTTTTTGTTGTTTTTTTTTCGCATGTGCTCCTATTCTCAAGACTTCAATACAGGAATAACGTATACTAGACTTGGATCCAACCATGAGATTATGTGACTAAAGTATTACAGCATCCATTAAAAAACAAAAGAAAAAATTGAGGAGTATTGCTTCACTCTGGGACTGGCTTACAACAATGGCAACTAACCCCACGGTCAACCACAATAACATCCTTGGGATTTATGATGAAAAGAAAAGGCTGATGTACCCATTAACCTAGTTTACATGGCAGACAGACATTCTCTGACCAGGCTTGGAGGCTGCGTTTGACCTTTCCCCTCATTATCGCATGAATGCAGTCTCTTGAACTAATGAATCAAGCACAGCCTTTTCTGAAAGTCCACATGACATTAAAAAAAGGCAAAGCCAATTAAATCTGCCTTTCTAAAGCCCGCTGCACACAGCCCGACTCAAGCCGTCCCGACTCATCTCATCTCAACTGGCCGTACAGTCTGGATGAATCGTAGCAGTGTGTGTGCCCTTTAAACCAAGATTATGCAGATTTCAGTCGGGATGTCTTCAGATTTGAAGATTGAACATGTTGAATCTTTTTCAGATGCAGTTTCGTTCAGATGTGATCAGTCTGTCTGTGTGCGGCGGTTGCCAACCAAGACTGACTGATACCGATTAGTCATAAGGGTGTCAACCAATGGTGAAGCAGGTTTAAGTGACGTAGCTTGTCATGTAACTTGTCATACAAGATGGCGGAATATTGACAGCTTTAGTTCCACAGGTAAAAATACATTAGTCTTGAATTGCTCTGAGTGTCCCGAATTCAAAAATACCAGATATGTGCACATTTGAATAGTTTTTTAGGTGTTTACTAATCAAAGGTAAATTATCAATTTACCTTTTTATTATCAATCTACTGGCATCCTATATTTTCTTACTGTGCAAAACAGAAGTAACCGGTGCATCGATCTCCAGTAGGTTACAAATCATAAGCCCCTAGATTCACATGCTGAGAAAAAATAAACATGTTGGATTTCATTTACCACAGGCTAAAGTGTAGTAGACAAACTATACAAAAAGTCAAACACTGCCTGAAACGTTTGCACAGTGTAAATGGTCAATAGCTAAATTAATAGGTTAAGCGCTTCTTTTGGTTGCCTCGCGGCGCTGTCTCCGCCGTCTAATCAGCATACGATGCCATGCATAATATGACGGTCGCTATGTTGGGCTAAGTTAATACAAAAATGTGTACACAGCAGTATTAATTAAATCTGCATACATAGTAATCACCAGTATCTAGTAATTCAGTCTTAGCAGTGTGTGACACCCAGTCAGGAAAAACTCAATTGTGACGTCAAACCAAAACTGAGCACAACTGATCGCAGAATCTGTGCATACTCAAATGAGATGAGTCAGGACTGCTTGAGTCGGGCTGTCTGTGGCGGGCCTAAGTCAACTACATAGGTCGTCTTAAACCTGAGCTGGCATTTTTGCAATTCCTAGCAGCATTTGTTAGCATGCTGTGCAATTTGTTATGGTAATGGTAAAGTACAGCCTAATGCTTTTAATTTGTCTCTGTATTTTGTTCAAGTTTTTTGAGGACACATCATCTCGAAAATGTATTGATTTGTTATTGATTTGAGCGGCAGACAGACAAGGATTACTTTTTTTTTTTTTTGATATTGCTGTTTCCCTGTATTTTCCTCCACACTGTGTTACATTGCATGGCAACAGAATTTCATCAGGGATTGCACAAGCTTAAAATCAGCTTATATTAGTAATAATACAGTACCTTGAAACATGCTTTTTATATATTGAAATTAAAATGAACACAGTACTCTGAGCAATGCAGTAATGCAATTTTGAAGCAGTGGGTTACATGGTACTTGCTGTGAACATATCTGAAAGGTATTAATTACACAGACAGTTTGAATGAAGTGCTACCATGTGATAATGGGGACTTGCTCTTGAATTTCATATTTCTAAGACATCTATGACAGTAAGTACTGCATATCTACATGACTGCTTCCTGCTTTATGATCTGCTTTGAGGTCATGGAATAAGAAATGCAAGTAAGGATTTAATTAAAAAAAAAAAGTCTACTTGCTTGTTTCAAATATCCTGTCCATATTGTACCACTCTGTTGCCTCGCTGCTTGCTTATCAGATTAGGCTTTCAGCCACAATGCATGCTGAAATTCTACAGACTCATAACACCCATCTCCCTAGCTGGTTCTATGGGGCTTCCTCTAGTCGCCATGGAGATTTTTTCTCTAACCCAGTAGGAAGTACATGTACCTACCCTGCACACAGGCAGGCAGCCAGCTTATATGGTAACAGATAAAACATTGCCAGGTTTAAAAAAAAAACACAACCTCTTGGTTGTTATGCAAAGAAGTTAAGGGATACAACATTTTTAGTAAATTAGTCTTCCAGTAGCAGAGGCTACAAGAAAAAATCAAGCATTGGCAAAGTAATTGACAGTAAAACTGCTGTCTTGAAATGTGTGTCACTGTAGGGGATTACATTTCAGCATTTCTGTCATTAAAAAACGCATCCCAAATTGTGTAAACACAGAAGGATCGGGAGAGCAATAGGAGCGGGTTGAGAAAAATCCAGAATTGAGATCAAGGGCTAGTTTTATTGAGAATAAAAACCTGCAGGACTGGCTTTCAAACTGCGGTTCAAAAGGGGAGGCCCTGTGTATTTGCAGAGTTTATCCAAACAAAGGCCTGCTCCTGTTTGCTGTCTACAGTACTACGTGTTGTGCCTGTCTAAGCAAACCTGTATTGTATCATTACAAAATTATAGACTTTCCCTGGTGCAAGTTAGATTTATTTTACATTTATCTGCATAATTGGTCAACAAAAGATAATCAGTTTGTGCAAGAAATGATGCTTGTTAAGCATAGTTCAGGAGGAGGAACAGCGCCTGCGCTATGTCACTGTTATTACTGTATAAAATCCCAGATTTACATTCAGCCTATCGTGCTAGGATAAGCATCATCCACCCTCCCACCTCCCCCTTCTCCGCCTTTACAGCTGCCCACAGACTTACATGGGTGTCTCAGATCGCCATAAAAATATCTATCAAGCGATTGTCTCACTAAGCACAAACATTGTACATCATCACAAGTGCATTTTGTAGTCACTCTACGTCACATGTATTCACTGCCTATTGTCTTGCATTCTGTTCAATAAAATTATATTTCTACAATACACGGGGTGTTTGTCTTGATATCCTGAACCACGTTACCTGCGTATGTTTTTGGGGCAACAAAGACCAGCCAACCCACTGTAAAGGCACCCATTATGCCCCCACTGTAATCAACATATGATAAAAGGTTATGAAAGTGAATAAAAGTGGATGGGGATAGTCTCTAATAATCACAGCACAAAACATTGTGTCACCATCATTTAATTTTACCAAGGGTTTGACCACTTTAATCCAAAATGTAGAGATGCTTTTAGAGGCTTATCAACTCTTCCTTTTTGGTGCTAAGTACAGTATTTACTTTTGTTGTATTGCTATTAGCTAGTGAGAATTGCATAATAGCCATTCCAAACAGCTACAAGACATAGCAAAGAAAGATACCAACTGATTTCAGTACAAGACGTTGCAAATCAAATACTAATCAATGCTGAACAGCTGCAGGTTTTATAACAATCCTCCTTGCTTCTGACTCAATGACAGTAAATGGATAAGGTCTTTGTGGCAGTGCAGCCCACCATTCTGGGGAATAAGAATTTTGATGGAGCCTTGACAAGATTAACATTTTAAGATTAACATCTTCACCTGTTTGGTGTTACAGTAGATGTGCCCCCCACGTAACAGAGAGAAAATGTGTTTTGTTTTTGTTTTTCCAAGAGACATTGCATGGCTATCTTAGAGGATTAGAGGACAAATGATTCATAATCCATTCTTGTTGAATGAAAAACAGAAAAAAACCCTGCTATGAGCAGTTAGAGCCTGTATGAGTTCTCACTGTTACTTTCTCACTGTGATAAACAACCTAAAAGGGGAGGCAGGTTATAAAAACAGAGTAGCATATAATATAATTTGTAATGACTTACTGTTTCACGATAAATATACCTGCAACTGGAGAAAAATAATCTTATATACAGTGTGTATAACACTAAACAGTTCCATACACAGAAAGACTGGAGGAAAGTGAAATAAACATGTTTTCTTTGTTTTACAGTTATACCATTGAATTGCAAACCAACATGGTTACCTTTCTCTATTGGATTCTAAAATGTTAGTTGGAGAACGGTTACTTATTTTTAAGAAAGAATCTGGCGATTTTGTTTCATACGTTTTGATTTTGTCCTGGAAGAAGCCTCTGGGGACAGTAACGTCCCACTTTAACCTTAAAACAAACCCATTCTTTTTTTGTAATTATTATCTTCCACGAGGTGTTCTGTTGAAGGTTAATGAGACTTTACTGTGGAAGAGCCCTATTGGGATAGAGGAAGTGGATAAGTCCAACTGTAGCTACTGTCAAGTGTCTCAGGAGTGCTGGGTTTGAAATCCTCCCCTTCATCCTCTCTAATGAGGTCTGGGTGTTGCTTACTGCCAGATAGGGGGGCACTTTCAAAAAGATGAATCAGATCAGTGCACCAATGGTGGTTTTCAGCACACAGCTGGGGTGATTCTATCTTGTGTAGGGAATGTACTATTAGTGCAAGGCTAGTAGGTGGAGTCTAGCCTGTTCAGGGTCTATTAGCTTGTTATTAGGGGGTATAGGAGGGTCACAGTGTTGTCTCAATTAACTCTAAATCTGTCTGTTCTACTATTGGGTACTAGTAGTAACACTTTATTATTAGGCTCCCACTTTTTAACTCATTTTGGGTCTTTTCTCTTTTCTGAGGTACCCCTGCTGATAATAGGGTGGCTACCTACACATATTAATTTATTATATTGTATTTTTATCACTTAACTAAAAAAAAAAAGGCAAGCTCTGATAATCAAGTAATACTTCTTTGTCTCTGAGCAGCATTTAATTTCAAGAGCCATATTTCACAATAATTCTCCAGTTTGTGTGAACAGTGTACTGATGTCATCTTTTGCTGCCACCCCTCAT
This sequence comes from Acipenser ruthenus, assembly GCF_902713425.1. Classification (NCBI taxonomy): domain Eukaryota; kingdom Metazoa; phylum Chordata; class Actinopteri; order Acipenseriformes; family Acipenseridae; genus Acipenser; species Acipenser ruthenus. The sequence goes on from NC_081195.1 coordinate 64,847,512, forward strand.
TATACAGATAACCCTCTGCTTAACCCTCTAAGCTAAGTTTTTGTTGGCTAACATTTAAAATAAATAAATACGTAAATATACAACAACATATTATTAAATAATACAAGTACTTACAATTTGCTTGTAACTCCCCTCCTTTCTTCCTTTTCCCTTTCAATAGAAATTCACTGCAACAAAGAAAAACAAACAATGCTTAATGCAGTTGTGTCGTGAATCATTATAAGGTTTAATTTTTACTCTCCAAATGGATTATTAAGGGTGTAGATGTGTAATCAGAGGGGTTTCCCGGTTTATACACAAGCTGGCAAAGTCATCCACCCTCTGTGACTAACCATCTGGAGATTAGACATACCGTAAAGGCTCCACATCAAGAAAAGGAAAACAGTCCTTCTTGATACATACTAACTTCGCTTGTGAAAGTAACATTCATTCACAATGTCTTTTTTTAATATAAACAATTGTCTGGTAAACCATGTCTGTTAAAAAACGATTTAGTTATGCCTTAGGCATGCATTAGAAATATACAAAACGACCACACTAATGAGGCAGGCACTTACACAGCCTGATATAAGGGCTGTACTTACTGTAGTCACCGTGAAAAAAAGAGACTGATTCTATAAGGCTTATTACAAAAATGGAATGTTTGCTAAAAAGGACTATCAGGTCTTGGACGCAGTACCAATGATATCATGTATAACAGCCGCAGGTCACAACATGACATGAAAAAGGATCAGGAATAATTTGTGGTAGCTACTGTAAAAGGCATTGTACCTGATCGTGCTATATCCGTAGAAAGGGTGCATCTGTACATTTATAAACCAATGTTGCAAATATAAGCCCTGTCTCATAATAATAAAAACACAATTTGAAAATCTGTACCTCAGAAGTAAGCTATAACCTAGTAATTTATAACCTGCTACTACTGCAAGCTATAGCAGGAGCATGGTGTACAGTACATAGCATTGGGACACTGCTGTGGTTTAATAATATATTAAGCAGAGATCAAGGTGTGCAGTACATAGCATTGGGACACTGCTGTGGTTTGGGTAATAGACTACAAACCCATAACATTTTTTGAAGAGGCTTACAGTAGTTGAATAGATGTTCAAACATGGACAGTGCCGGCCAGTTGTAATGTTTTCCATTACACAAAGCTGGCCAGATAAAGTCAATCAAATACAAATAAATTAAGAAAAGATGGCAGAAAGTTGCATCAGTAGACATGAGGACAATGTACAACCCAGCACTTCTGCCACCACGGTCACTCTAAAAACAAAATGTGATAATCTGCGATTTCTACAAAAATAATAGCAATAATAACGATAAAAAATAATCTAACAGTGCAGCATGTTTATCATATAACTTAATCTAAATCTGAATCGGTCTCGTGAGTCAGTTACATTGATTGTTCAAAGCGCTGATCTGAGGATTAATTTAGCGATGGATCTGAAGACGGGAAACACAATCCCCGCTCATCCAATACCATTTAGAAAACCTGGCTGTTTATTAACAAATGGACATATCGTCATGACAACAGTTTCCATGAAGAAGAACAAAAACACCCTTCGATTACAACCCTTTATTCTGTAAAGGAAATTGAAATGACTGGTGCGCTGGTTTTGGGTCTGTCGTTCCTTTTTAAATATGTTGCTGGTTTAGGCTCGGGTATGGTGGTTGAGTGCATAGAACAGTCTGGTTGCTTCGCTGCTATACAATTTTCTCAGAACATAGGCTCTAATCCAAAGGGATTTCATTAAATCCACTGGTTTAAATTCTTATTCTTAATAAAGACGGTAAACCAGCCACGAATACACTAAAACATGTATTGTTTGTGTCATTACTCACCAGACCCCGTCAATTCTTTGATCATAAGAACTACAGTATTCATTAAACTACAAGTAAGCGACAGTGTCACCTATAAAATAATCCTCTCCAGTTTGCAGTATTTAGGTAATTTGATGGTATTGCTGACCTACTCCTAGGGCACACAATAATTAATTATTAGCATTTCCTTTTATTCTTCATAAAACATAATCATATTGCGAGGACAACCGCCTTTAAAGTAACGCCCAATAGTTAAGCAATGCAAAACGAAGGAAGAAAGTAACATACCAATAGGATATTTTAGTTTGATTGTGGAACACTGGAGTTAACGGTTTAAAACTACAGCAAATTAAGTTAGAGGATGTTTTATGCCAAAATGAAAAATAAGCAAAGAAATAAATAAACGTTGAAATAAATAAACAAATAAAGAAATAAATATATAGATATTTTGTATTGTTATATTTCTTTCTTTCTTTCTTTGGACATGTTTATTTATTTTGATATTTATTTATATATTAATGTATTTATGCATGTATTTATTTATTTATATATTTTTCATGTTGTCATAAAATACCCTCCAGCAGTATGGGTATGTATTTCGTCCTAAACGTTGTACGCTCTCAAGGCATCGTGTTAAGAAAGTCAAAAACACTGAACACACATTTTGAGAAAACATGAAATAAAAAAATAAAAAATAAAAAAGCCATGTACCTCAAACAAAATAAAAACTAAACGGAAGCAGTATTCAACCTAGTTGTAGTAATAAGTACATAACAATTAAAAAATTAAAACAAAAATAGGCGGAATAATAACACGTTTGTGTTTAAGTAAAAACCTACAGAGTAAGCATTTTCAGTCTGTGTGTGATCTAATCAAGTAACCCAGCAGCAAGATCAAGCAAACCTCTTTGCAGCTTTCAGAGACAGTTGTCAGTTTTGTAATAATGTCATGACATTGTTTTACTACAAAGTGTTTAGTGAATAAAAGTAACTCACCCATGAAACCCAGTAATGAGCAGCACCTCAGCGGTTCAAGCACTGTATTCCTTAGGGTGGCTTGTCTTTGCCCACGTCTCGCTACTGAGTGACTGGGGGAGAGCGTCGCCTTTAATCTGTTTGTTGGTTGTCTGGATGCATCGTTTCAAACAAGCTTTTTTTGTGCTGTTGTGCCATGCAGGAGTGTTTAATGGTAGATTGGAGGATCACTACGTTAATTTAAGCAACGCAGATTAAGAAAATATAAGACGACGAAGGCCACACATTGAAATGTGTGTGGGCGTCTGTGCTTGGTAAACCAATCGAAATATGATTCAAATTAATGATAGAGCTATGTAAAAATGTTGCCAGAGCTGGGAAATGTGCTCGTCTGCTGAGTATAGTATTTGTCTACGAATGGTCACAATAGGAAAGCTGCTCACTTTACAGAATGGACCACACTAAAACGCTGAAAGCAAAGACGAATGATACAGTACCAGTACTGTATCACGTGTGGCATGATTGTATCGACCTTGCGTTAGTGTAACTGTAAACCATACAGAAACGTACTGGTATTTAGATAAAAGGCAGTCAACTGGATTTTTTAAATTCATGGTTAATTTTGACTGAAATTGCATCTTCATTTGTAACTGTTCTTTGATCTGTACTGTTTTAGTCGAAATCTATCTAGGCCAAAAATGGGTCAGACTAGTGGGATTCCTAAGGCAATTATTATTTGTATTTATTAATGAGAGGGAATACGATTTCTCTATCCTATTTTAAGCACAACAACTTCCCCACACGTTCCTTATTATTATGCCTTATACATTTATTTTTTGTTTCCATACTTTATTTTCCTTCTGACTCTTGTGAAGACCCTTTCCTACCCCGTCTCTACATTAATGAAAGCACTTTGTTTCCTCTACTGCTGTTGTGGCAAGGCTAGGTCATGGTGAAAACAATAACAAAACAATAAGGCTTCTGGTATACACCATTTTTGTGAGATGCATACAAAAACTCACATACAAACTGGTTTGTTTCCACTTTGCAAAAAAAAAAAAAAAAAACTCAAAATAACTATTTTGTATTTGAATATTGTTAGTCTTCAATATTGCTAAATTCTGTGTTTGAGACAGGCCAAGCCTTAGAGTATGTTGAAAAAGTTAAACAAGTCAAATATGCCGTGCTTAACTTGACAGTGTACCAGTGCTGGGGACAGCCAGTGTCCCTGCTGGCTAAATCCTGTCCTGTGCTCAATTGTGTGTTTGTTAGAAACACTCCTGTGCCACTGACAGAGTGCATTCTCTCATGACAGTATATCTTCTAATGCTGTTCCTTTAGAGAAGGTTAGAGAATAGTACATTTCCATGGAGTTGAACTGTTTAGTGATATTTAACTTCCTCACCACTTTTCAGTGACTTAAGCAGGCCATTGTCTGGCAGCCATTTTACTTCCAGGGGTTGGTCAGTGCACACAGCCTGAAGGCAGCTTAGCTGGTCTCAGGAGTATCAACGCCTACAAATTAATGATCCAAATCCATCCCAAATGTTCATTTACTGACAAAAAAATAACACTCTCTACAGGACTACAGTAACAGGATGGGATTAGAAAGACAGCTTTGTCATTTGTACTGAATGTTTTGTGTCAAGATTTTGATGCAGAACTTCAAAGTGGGTGAAGAAATATTTTTAGTAACCATTGCTGAGCATTAGCTGTAAATTAAAAATAACAACTATGACTAATGAAAAACACTAAACCAGTTAAGCTGAATCTACAAGGAAAATCAATTAATTTCAAGTATGGTGCTGTACATTATTTTATATAAACAGGTGACTAAAAAAACCAAGAGTTTACCAACTGCTTATCCTTGAAAACTGACGTTGTCATTATAAACCCTCCAACTAAATATTTGCCTTGTATCTGATGTCTACCCATTTAGTAAATTGAATGCACTCCTTTGTTATCCTAGCTATCCATGTTCCAAAAGGGAATAAGTAGCAAGGGGAGTTTTAGCAAATACATACAGTATACATACATCATAGAAGCTATGCATATAATTCTGCACGTAACTGTTTATTACTCTATGGGTTAGGAATGTTATTTCCATTAAATATAGACCAGCTTGTGGGTTTTATAATAGGTTAATACTGCCCCATACAGTAAATAAAATAGTTATGTGCATAGTTTCTATGATTAAAATAAAGAAAAGTCATAGTTGGAATGTTAAACTACTGTACATTACTTCTATTAAATGACTCATTTTATATTAATTACACTAAACTAAGTACAGTATCAGTAATAACAAGTCCCTCTAGTGGCCTCCTTGGGAAATGGTATAACAGATACTATAATTATAGACCAATTCCAGAGATGTTTTATACAGCACAGTAAATATTAGGTACTGGTTGCAATGAAAAATAATCAAATGAATAAAAATCCATATTTTGTTTATTTTATTTATTTATTTATTTATTTATTTATTTATTTATTTATTCACATTTTTGCTGAATAGTTCCCACAGATTGTATCATTGTCTGTAAATATTGTCTGCATGTTCAAATCCAGGGCCCTGACAAACTGTCATGAAAGATGAGGATTTGCAAAGCAACACAACCTGTCAAAAAAGAGCCTGACGGTAAATAATGAATGCGGCACATACTGCCTTCCTCAGTTCATGTATTCTGCTGTGGGGTTTTGAAAATATTCTATTTTACTGCAAAACTTCCTGTTTGGCAGGCTTAAATCTCTTCAGCCTGGGTTTTTTCTAATGCTTTCTAATCTTTATCAAGAAGCAAAAGATACTTTCACAGAGACTTCAACACATCTCTCTACAGTATGTGAGACAAAAGAGAAAGCTGAAGAAATACAATCTCATACTTCACAGGTGTAATAATTGATAACACCAACAACAGGTAACATGCTTTGATTATTGTGGCTGCAGTGCATCTGAAACGGGGTGAAAGGAAACATAATGAACATGAGCAGGGCATGTTACATTTCCAGGATTTATGTGGCAGGAGCTGTATAACTGTAGCACATATTCTACTGGGGAATACACAGTATCATATTTGTTGTGAATTTCAGACCACATCCACAAAGAAAAATGGCTTCAGCTATAAACTGTGCTCGTTTCAGCTCAAGCAGTAATGCTCTCATCAATATTGACATCCCAATGCATGGCCAGCTGTTCGTTTTTTTTTAACCTACTGTATTGCACATGGAATTCTTTTTTTTTATCATGACAACAAGCATCCTTTATCTAAGTTTCCATCGACTCGATTTGCAAATATATTGTGTAACCTTAAGAGCAATGCAAATTACTCAACGCGTGCAAATAATGAGCTGCAATCATGATAATGAGGGTCGCAATGAGCACCGCCTGTTCATTGGGGTATTAAGTGGCCACACTTACAGCCCAGAAGTGAGCTGCTAGGAGTACAGAGAGCAGTAGGTGCTGTATGAGATTTGTGGAGTGCGAAAATCAAACCAAACAAAAAAATATGTCAGAGGAAGGGCAGCAAAGTCCTCTTGGCACATGGAAAAGAAAAGAAAAGTTTTCTGAGAAGGAGCTGAGAGTCCTTACAGCTGAGGTCACTCAGCATGAAATTGAGTTATTTGGAAAAGCCTCAGCCAACATCAGTTCAGTAGTTCGGGACAAACACCAATCACAAAATGTTTTAGTACAAATACTTATTGTGGAGAATGCGGAGTATGCGATTTTACAAAGAATTATGTTGTATATACACATTAATTTGGCATCAAACCAAACTTGGTTTGAGGGCTCACTGCCTGGCCGACTGGACAAGGCGGAGACCCCCATAGACAAAACCTAGAAATTGTTTTTAAGAAAGGTGGAGATGGAGAGGTGGTGGGTTACGATGAAATCAAAACACAAATGAGAGGTAAGTGAAGAGGGTATTTATAGTGCTAACAATCTTAATAAGCTAATGTGTAAATTGAATGATTCAATTTGGTGACGTGGAGATTGGTGTCTGACCCTCCTCCCGAACTTTAGTTATGAACTTCATTTATGCTACCAAAGAGGCCATATGGTCTATAGTGGAGAAAGTCAATGCTGTAGGTGTTACCAGGAGGACAGCCAACCAGGTGATGAAAAGGTGAAATTCAGCTATTAGGTCTAGGATGACCTGCGGAGTGAGACGATAACGCCTTACCACTGCATCCTCCGGCATCCCAAACAAAGTGACCCTGGGTTTGAATATGTGGGGTCTTCTTCGTCTTGCCCTTCTCCTCCGAAGGTTTTCCTGCCAGTCTTCAACAAGAGCTACGCATCGCAGCATCAGGAAATGTATCACAGCAGCCAGCCTGAGGCCAATGACAGGTATCTGAAGGTGTGTGATTTTACACAGCTCTTAATGACTCGCTTCTACATTGGTTTTCACCTTGTAAGAGGAGGTGCAAAGTTTTTGGAGGGTCAGCAATTGCCCAGGTGCAAGGCAAAATCCTTACATCTCATTGTAATGTTTGCACCTGTTTAGTATTCCAGATCCCAGCCCAATTCCATGCTCTTTTCTTCATTTGAATACATTTCAATATCATTTACATGGATTAATGATGGAAAATTGGTAATTTTAGTGGCCACAAAAGTCCCACTTTACCGATTTTGGCTGCAATATGGGTGTTTTGCTGACGCAAATCAGTCTGCACGCATCCTTACATCAGCCCCTTAATGCCAACCATCCCTCAGGCACTTTATATAGCAGCATTAAGATATTAAAGCTAGTACTTGATTGAAAAGTAAGGTCTTGCCTTTGAAGCTGTTTACTGGTTAAGAGTCTTTCATGTCACCTGGTAGCGATTAAGCATAGCGAGCAAATGCTCTTAGGAAATTTTCGGCATTGTCTAGAACACATCTTAGGAAAAGCTAATCATTTTCCCCACTAATGATGATATTGTACAGCATGTAATTTCTGTCGATGGAAGCACTTCATCAGAGATTGTATCTCCAGCCCCATTTGAACACTGGGATACTCAGAGTTATGAGACCAGTGTTCCTGCAAGACACAAATTAACATGGGAAGAAACCATGGGAAGAGTTTCTTCAAGGTGCTTCAAACCTTCTGTTCTTTAGGATAGACTGACTTATAATTGCAAGTATTCTTCAATTGTTTAATATTGATAAAGATTTCTTGAAAGTGAAATTTAGAATCTTTTACTGCTTTCAATAGGCAAGATGTCATTTTAGCTGTTTTTCAGTGCCTCTATCCCAGCACTACAGCACACTATTAACTGGCGTTCACAGGCCAGCGAAGAAGATACATGAACAATTCACAAATAATGATGCCCAAAGACATTTTATAGTGTAATATATTCAATGCACACTGTATTACCTGAACCTCTCATATATTATGAGTGTCGAACAGCCCCACAACAGTGCACAATTTAGATAACTGAATGAACTGGGTTACAACACTGTGTAAATAATAATAATAATAACTTGTCGAGAATGCTGTACCATGTTTCTGACAGGAACTGGGTATAACAGATTGCTATGAAACCCTCCTGGACAGTAATGTTTACTAACATATTGTAGTGGTATAATAAATGTGTTTCAGTGCTGAAATGGCTTAACAACAATGAGCTCTGATAAGGTTATCACCTCTAGAACTCTATCTTTTATCCTCTGCCACTAAACATTTGTCAGCAGAGGAGTTGGGATAATGAACAGTCTGCTGTGGATTTGAAAATGTAAATATCTGGTTAAAAACATAAAACAGGAAAAGAAAACGCAACACTGTAGAGTGAACTCCACTGAAAAGTCAGAGGCAGAGTCAGCAATCACCCCTCTGTTCCCGCCAAAGTCATTTTTTCTTTCTTTGACATGTGATATTGATTTTACAATGTAAAACCAATTAGGCTGTCAAACAAAATGAAGGTTCTTAACCAAAGCCTACCCAGGGTATAGTCTTTGAAATGTCACCAACGCCCCTAAAGAACAAAAGCTCAAAGTAAACATGCTGATAAGTAGGTCAGTTGCTTTTCTTCCACTGTGGTGATAAGAACTGAGAAAGAAGCTGCAGGAAAACTACAGAACAGATTTTAAGTACTTATGTATTTCTTGGGAAAAAGAGAACGTCAATTTGGGTAAAAGTGCCCAGGCGACAGCATGTCTCAGTGCAGATGGCTGACAGTCTGTGACTCATGACCCTACTGGGGAGTCTGTCACAGAGTGTTTGACTGGAGATCACAAGATGTTCAGGTGAAACGTAGACTATCAGAAAGCTTAATTAGGTTGTTAAACTGAGACTAGTTCCGATAATGGTCGGCATACTTTACACAATAACTGTGGGTGTAATTAATGTATTTTGTTTAGTAAAAATCTTCATTCCTGTTGTTCATTGTTCGTGTTTTGCTAAGAACTATTTGCTTAATGACCAAATTTTATCAATAGATTTGACCTCAGCATCATTATACCAGGTTTCTCCTCTAATACCAGGTTTCTCCTCTAATCTAAAATGTAACTGCATTTACATGCTTGCAATTGGACAGCTGGATGGTGACGACAGGATTGTTCCTCTCAGACAACATTTCTTAAAAGAGACAATGTTATTCAGAAGTACCATTTTTCCAAGTCTTAGCTATGGCTTTAATCTAGTAAACACTCTTCATGTGAAGTACGCTTCAGAGCTCCTATTTGTTTTGTCTTTGTTGATGTATGGAGTAATTTCCCCTGGTCTCTACAGAGTGCAATTTGCAAGAAACATTAAGAATCAATTTGCACAGACTCCAGCAAGCCTTAATGCCTTATAACTTTAAAAGATATGTGATATGGCCAGGCCAGTCTTAAAAGCGTACTAATCAAAAACATTAAAATGACAACATTCTAACCAACCCCTGATAGTTTTGGTGTTAATATTTTCATTTGCTTTATTATTTTCACTCTGGTGAAACCCATGTGTCCTTCCATATGCACAGGTCAGTACTACTAAAATGTTCAAAAAACAAATACACCTTCAGTTGCTTGCAGTAATAAAACATATTAATGCTCTATCAGTGTCCTCTTAATTCTGCTCTCTGTCAGGTAAAGACTCGTAACAGTACGGATTAGTGGGGATTTGTAGAAATATATCCTCTGATACCTAATTTAAAAAAAAAAAAAACATTAGGTAAATCACTTTTCTCTGGCTTAAAGAATTTCAGCTTTCTTTGTTATTTTCAATTATTTTTTATTCTAGTGTAAAGCATCTTAATGCAGTATAGGTTTAAATGGATTGTACACATTAAGTTTGATATTTTATGAGTATTATAAGACAGGTGTTTAATGTAAATTTCTAACAAACATCACTCCGTATTCTTTGTTTAGCTTTATAGTAATGTCTTACTCTGTAGTCAACCAAACCCTGCTTATGCATGCTCAACCTGAATATGGGCAGCAGTGTGGAGTAGTGGTTAGGGCTCTGGACTCTTGACCGGCAGGTTGGGGGTTCAATCCCCAGTGGGGGGCACTGCTGCTGTACCCTTGAGCAAGGTACTTTACCTAGATTGCTCCAGTAAAAACCCAACTGTATAAATGGGGAATTGTATATAAAAATATTGTGTTATCTGTATAATGTGATAACTTGTAACAATTGTAAGTCGCCCTGGATAAGGGTGTCTGCTAAGAAATAAATAATAATAATAATAATATATCAGCCTACATTGTTTCTGTGAACAATTTCTTTCAACTTGACTGTTTGACATCAAAACATTTGTATTGGTAAACAGCTGTTAAGTTGATAGCTAACTAACAGTCAATAATGTTTAGATATAGTTGTCTTTAACTAGAAGGCACAATATTATGCCAATATTAAGCTTATCAAAAGTGCATTTTGGAACTAACAACAATGACCAGCAGCTAGTAATTTACTTACCACTGAATACCACTTTTCTTCCTCCTGTTTACATTACAACATTATTATATGATCTGACATCTTCCTTAAAGAAAAGAGTGCCTTGCAAAACTTATAGCCAATGTTTGCTGTATATCTGTTTTGCTTTTCTTTGTACCCCACACAAACCTATATAAATACAGTAGATAGCTGGAAGATGTGTCTGTTTTGAATTTAAACAACAGGTACAGTTCTAAATTGAGCTAAGCATCAATTACTGTCAATATTAAATGTAATTGTAGACATAGATAACTTTATACAATATTGGTGTTTCTAACATATGACATCATTAAGGAGGCTTGGTGGTCCAGCGGTTGAAGAAAGAGGCTTGTTACCAGGAGGTTCCAGGTTCAATCCCATCTCACCCACTGACAGACTGTGTGTGACCCTGAGCAGGTCACTTAACCTCCTTGTGGCATGTCCTTCAGGTGAGACGTAAAACCGAGGTCCTGTTGTAAGTGACCCTGCAGCAGCAGTTGTGATGCATACATACCCAAGTCTCTGTCAGTCATTTTGGATAAAAGTGTCTGCTAAGTAAGCTCACTGAATAAGACAGATGAACTGTTACCATACAATCTGGTATAACCTGATAACCTGATTTGTATTGTAAACCCGGTCTGTACTTTGTATGGAGTTACACATTAAGTTTAATAGTACTGCACAGACAGTTTGTGCTCTTTAATGTCAAAGCCATTGACATGTTCATGTTGCTCTCTTAGCAGTGTGCACAAGCCCTTTAGCACACACGCTCTCCATGACAAAACAATAGCTTCTAAATTCAGCAGCAACCCAAATGACAACAACTACATTGTCAAAAACATTTAGCTGAATGTGGTGGAAACTAAGTTGCAGTACACATTGTTAATTGAAAAAGGCAGACGACAAGGCTTTAAAACTGGGCAATTACAAGGCTAACCACAGAGGGAGGCAATCAGTGTCCCTGTTCTTGGTAAAAATTAATTAATTTTTTTTAATTGCATTTATGAAAATAAACAAGATTCCCTACATCTTTTGAGAAGCTGTTGATCCCGCAAGCGAGCGAGTTAACAGGTCTTGGGTAATAAGTCTAATTTGCATTCAAATGACGCCTGATTATTAATGTTGAGTTCAGCAAAACATGACTGTAAAATGTATTTTCTTTGTGGGTGCTCTCACTGCCTATTGATGGCTAAATTAATTTTCCTGATAAAAAAAAAAAAAAAAGTTTAGCAGCACAAATTTAATTTAGTTTTAACGTTTACTAATTGCTTATTCATTAAAGGAATTTAGCAATGCTTCAATTGTATTTTTTTTTATTTTATTGAAAGCCCATGTTAATCAAAACCTTTTACCAAGGCGAGGTATGTGTGTTTTTTTTTCTTATGAACTGCAAAACAAAATGTAATCCTGAAGCCATTCTTAAGAATGTACAGGTCTGCTCCTGGTGTATAAAACGTGTATACTGTCTCCAGACTGGCAGGGTCTAACCAGCAGAGATTTTACTAATTTTGAGACAATGATTTTACTGAGACAATGGTCTGGATCAATTTTACAAGTAATCTGCTGATGCTCAATTATTTCATGTGTTTTTTGTATTAGGTCCTCTGCTATTCCTAATATACATTAATGACTTAGATTCTGGTATAGTAAGCAAACTTGTTAAATTTGCAGATGACACAAAAATAGGAGGAGTGGCAAACACCGTTGCAGCAGCAAAGGTCATTCAAAATGATCTAGACAGGATTCAGAACAGAGCAGACACATGGCAAATGACATTTAATAGAGAAAAGTGTAAGGCACTGCATGCAGGCAATAAAAATGTGCATTGTAAATATCATATGGGAGATACTGAAATTGAAGAAGGAATCTATGAAAAAGACCTAGGAGTTTATGTTGACTCAGAAATGTCTTCATCTAGACAATGTGGGGAAGATATAAAAAAAGGCCAACAAGGTGCTTGGATATATAGTGAAAAGTGTTGAATTTAAATCAAGGGAAGTAATGTTAAAACTTTACAATGCATTAGTAAGACCTCATCTAGAATATTGTGTTCAGTTTTGGTCACCTCGCAACAAAAAGGATACTGCTGCTCTAGAAAGAGTGCAAAGAAGAGCATGGCATATGCAGACAGGCTAAAATAATTGAATCTATTCAGTCTTGAACAAAGACAGCGATCTGATTCAAGCATTAAAAATTCTAAAGGGTATTGACAATGTCGACCCAAGGAACTTTTTCAACCTGAAAAAAGAAACAAGGACCATGGGTCACAAATGGAGATTAGATAAAGGAGCATTCAGAACAGAAAATAGGAGCTACTTTTTTACACAGAGAATTATGAGAGTCTGGAACCAGCTCCCCATTAATGTTGTTGAAGCTGACACCCTGGGATCCTTCAAGAAGCTGCTTGATGAGATTCTGGGATCAATAAGCTACTAACAACCAAACGAGCAAGATGTTTGTAAACTTTCTTATGTTCTTATGTATACTTGCTGCATTTGACCAGTTCAATTATATGCAATTGACAAGAACCCCAAAACCCTTGTAATAAACACATGGTCACTAATGTATTCACAATTTTGAACTGTACTCTTCTATTGTAATTAGAACTGAACCAGGAGAAGATCTCTCGCTAACTCTGTGCTTCCATTCATAAAATGAGACACCAAGCTAATGTAGGAAAATCATTTAAAAGTGAGTAACTCCCCCTTGTCAGTAAGCCTCAAAAACTGCCTCATCTGAGGCAAAAACTTTTCTTTGCACTAAATAGAAGTTTGGCAGATATTGCTTTAACAGCTATCCATGAGTCACTAATTCTATTGGGCAGCTGGATATAATTACATTTGTTTTAATTATTTGTTTTATATGTGTAACAGGAGGTTTTATATATGTATGCTTTATGTGGGCGAGTGTTGGGGGTGTTAGCACTTTGCTTTCAGTTCTTTGATACCTTAGAGAAATATGACCCTGTGGTGTATTTTCCATTCAAGGATTTCTTTTTTCTCTTCTAGGGCCTGGGCCTCGTCATAAACCTATAGAAGCAAACAGCATCCAAGATTAGCAGTGCCTTCAGTTATTTCACCTTTAAAATAGAATTACAAATGGTATTCAGTATTCAGGACTTCACATAGTCAAGCTTTATTTGCATGTATAAAATAAATATGTCTATCTGTGCATTTTTAATAGATTCATCACCACAAACTGTGTTGTCAACTGATTTGTAATATGTTTTAAATGTATCTGTGTTGCCCAATCAATCAGATCATTTTGGACTCTGTCAGTACCAGTGTGTTCCCTTGTCAAGACCACTTTACAATATGTGTTCTTTGTGTTGTCATTGATGGTAAACCGTGGTCTGTTATAGGTCTGAGTAGGGTTTCTTTAGGGTATAATGCTACACTGGTATTATACAGGTATCCCATTTATTGTAGTATTTTTATTTTCTAAGCTGCAGAAATCCATTGCTTTATTGTCACAATACCACTAGCTGTGTTCCGTACCATATACAGAGCAGCTTTGAAGCATTTTGAGGAACATTCCTTTTGTGTAACTTGAGACCATCCAGCAGCAGTTGACAGGGTGTCAGAAAGATTAATTGTTAGCACCTTTAATCATTGAGTTTAAAATTAACTGCCAACACTGTAAAATAATGGTGCCTCCATGTTGGGAGTCAGCTGGGGGCCAAGGGTTCTTTGGCAGAAAAAATAATTCAAATCATTCCCTCTGAAGCTGATCATATTGGCAAGCAAGACACCAAGTTCCTCAGTAAAAGACAGGAACACATTTTGTTATCCTGCTTTTTAAATGTTTGGTTTGACTGGTAATCTGTATGAAGTATATCCCAAGTAACTAAATAATACAATTATTGTTATAACCCAATACTTCTATAATGAGTTAGAATGCACTATAATGAAATCGTTTCATTTGCACATATACTTTAGTGCAGTCTAAATCTTCTTAATCATGCCAGAACTTGAATTTCAGCTCTTATTACTATCTGCTGTCGCAGATTTTGTTATATTAACAGATATTAATTTTGTCATACCTAATATGAAAACCAACACTGCTGTGAACCAAAGTACTGTAGTAAACCTACAGCAAATCCATTATCGTTGAACAATGTTTTATTCATTTAATTTTGTAAATATACCAGCAGGTCCCTTTATACTTTCTGAATACTCAATTGTTTAGTGAAATTCTGAGGCGGTCATTCCCCCCTCTTCAACATCTTTTAAATACCCTAATCCACGCTGAATTTAGACATCTTACAGTATGAAATACTATATGCACCACATATTGTGATTACGTTTGCTCATCTTTATATTGTAGTCCTTCACATAAAAGCAAAGCATTTCTTTAAGAAAACAAGTTGGATTAAAAGAAAGGTGTGTCATGTGGTATAAGCTCAGTAACACTGCTTAATATTATCCCGTTAATCCCCTTATCCAATAACAAACCACTTTCATTGACCATGGACCTAAACCCATAACACACTGCTTCAGCTGGGGTTTCCACTGACCATGGACCTAAACCCATAACACACTGCTTCAGCTGGGGTTTCCACTGATCATGGACCTAAACCCATAACACAGTGCTTCAGCTGGGGTTTCCACTGACCATGGACCTAAACCCATAACACACTGCTTCAGCTGGGGTTTCCACTGACCATGGACCTAAACCCATAACACACTGCTTCAGCTGGGGTTTCCACTGATCATGGACCTAAACCCATAACACACTGCTTCGAAGCTGGGGTTTCCACTGATCATGGACCTAAACTCATAACATACTGTACTTCTGGGTTCAATTGGGAGCAGGCAACAACAAAATCTTTGCTAAGGGTAATTTCTGATAACAAGCGTGTAGAAATCATTAATGTCTTTATGTTGGGACTGGCAATAAAGACATAGCTTCCATATCTATCCTCAAAACAAATCCAACACATTGTCATTTACAGTTATAAACAGGGGAATAGGGGAGTGAATAATTGTATTTGAGAATTCGACAAATAAGGAGGGGTACTGACCTGTATCAGGATTTGGTATTGACACCACGGTTAACACACCTACTCTTCCTCAGGAAATGTAATGCCCACAGAGTAGACATGACCTTGGTTTAATGTCTCCTTCAAAGGCAGGGTTAGGGTTAGGGTTAGGCTGTCAACTCCACCATTGGAGGTTCCTCTTCCAAATACTGACTATGCCTGACCTTGCTTAGCTATTAAGATCTGACAAGAGATATGGCAGCAAGGCTATTCATTACCTGAACTGTGCGTAGAATAACAGAAACCTTTGCTTTCCAGTGCTGTCATCCTTATCCACAACTACAAAGCTAGTGAATAAATATAATTAGAAGGCGGGAACAATATATCTGTCATTTTAGTCATTTATATTTTTTGCATACAATAACACTTAAAATAATAATATAACACTTTTAAATTAAATAAAAAAATAGGTTTAATTAGGCATATATAACACCCTGCATTCTTTTTTTCAGGATCACATTTAGATTATTTTGAAATAACGAAGAATGGTCTTTAGTGTGGACTTAAATGGAACAAAACATAATAATTTTGGAATTACCTAGGGCAAATTTTCCCATTAATTCATTCCTTCTCATTTATCCATCAAACAAACACAACTGCGCATTGCATCTGTGCTAAAAAAATAATAAAGGAAAATGGTGTCAAACAGGGAGCGAGAGAGAGAGAGAGAAATAAAACCTCACCAAAATAGTCTCACAAAGTCTTAGATCTTTCTCCATGCCTTCTTTATGATATGTCCATGTGTATTTGTTTGATCTACACAAGAGAATAGAATATGCTGTGCTGGCATACAATATACAAGAAGAATAACAAGTTTTGTTTGGTTCACTGGTTTCCCTTAAAGCCAGTGGGACTCGTGGTTGGAGAACTGAATTGAGTCTGAGAATCTCAAAGCTACAATACATTTCAAATCATTATTCTGGCTTGTTATCTCTTTTTACATACCCAAACACACATGTTTCTGAATTAACAATGCTTTATAATTAGTCTCTCCAAAGCCATAACAATGTAGCACAGGCCTTATTGTTCGAAATGCACCCTGGAAACATATAGTACCATTTCACATAGCAGTGACTGAGCTCTGCAACTTGAATTCAAAATTAAAAATGTTTCTCCAGTTTTGTAGCTACTTCACAAATCAATAGTCAAGACAATATGCCATCCTATCTGGATGACCCTGACCTTTGAAAATTATTCTTCTTTTAATAGGGTATGAGGCAGAACACCCACACTGCTAATACATATTGCAATATAGGATAAATGACGAGTACAGATTGAACAAGTACCTATATGGATAGAAAAACATGTTCCTATTAATTTCTTTTGACCTCTCTGTAGTACAGGCTGAAATACTGCTAGGAATTCATTTGGTAAAATAACTTTTCTGACATTCACATTTTAGTTCAAATGGTATTTCTATAGAGTGCTGTTGTGGAATAAAATCCATATCTAATCTTGCAAAGACATGGAATGTAAAACATGGACATGTACACAGTATAATATTTTCAATACAGCAAAGCTACCCGTCAGAATCTGTCCTTTTTCTCATTTCATGCTCTGAATCAACTTTTTTTTATTATCATACTTTTTTAATGCAGAAATCCAGTAACCTATCCATGAAAGCACCTTCTATAATTTTTACATCTTGACATTTTCACAGTTGTGCTGCAGTGAAAGATAACATGGAAACCAACCTAGAAAGACCACCTCTGTTGTTTCTCCTTTCTGTGCACAAGTAACTTCATATTTCAGTGTCTCCAGAAATAAATGTTGGGGGAGGAAGGACCTGCTAGCTTAATATGTATTTAAAGCGTTGTGTCTTAAGATCATGATTTTATACTTTTTAAATAAAATGTAATCTGGGTAAATGTTTATTACAGTATTCCCTACTTTAGCCTTCAAACACAAGATACACAAGAAACTATAACACTTCCAACTTACTATGACAACCTTCTAAACCATATGGGGAACTGCACATTTAAGCTCAGTATCAGTTTTCCAAAATCACTGCAATGCACAAAGGCAATGAGGAAACAGACTGAATGATTGGTTTGACCAATTCATGTTCTCAGCTCTCTCTAAGATGCTTGTTTGTATATCAATATAAAAGAATACAAAAAAATGTATAAGATAGTTGTTGTAGTGGAGTTAATGTAAATACAAATGTAAACAATGTAAACAATAATAGAGCAAGAACGAAATTGACATCAATACGTTGCACGCAGAAGGGAGTAGCAGTATGTAGTTAGAATGTTTAAAAAGTCACAGCGTGTTCTGTTATGCTGGAAGGTATTCAGTTTCCTCATTTCTCAAAAAATAATGTGAATCCCAACAGGTTTTGAACAGCGTTGGCTGATTTAAATCAAGTCTCACTTGATTTAAATCACTTGATTTAAAAAAAAAAAATCATTGGTTTAAATCATTTTTTCATTTACTACCTATTTTATATAGTTTCTCAAGGAAAATACATGAAAAGTATGTTTTAAAAAAAACTTTTATTAACACAAACATCTTACACTCTTATTGTCTATAAACTAAAACTCTTAGAGCTGTATTCTGAACACAGCACAAATGTGAGTGCAAGCGTGAATGGCGCTTGCCCCCGATTCTGTGGCGCATTCTGATTAATTCAATGGGGGTCTGTGAAGGATGGCTTGCAGTGGTGAGGTGTGGTGATGTCACGGACCAGGAAGTACCAGAAACAAAACAATGGAAGGGCGGGTGAAGCTGAACGCTACGGCGCTCAGTGTATTTATTAAATAATAAACAAAAGATTTAAACAAACAACACAAAATACAACAAACAAAAAGGCGCGTTTGCCAAACAAAATAAATATTGTGCTGGTGTAAATAGTGATGGGTACAAAGCCTCACCCGCTTCGACTCGTCTCAAACCATTAGAAGCAAACAGTGTTGTGAATCAAAGGTTCAATTGGTTTGCATGAAGCAATACATCACGTGACACATATCTCATATGCTGGCTACTACTTATGTGAAATTGGGGGGGGTTTAATTATTGTTAATTATAAGAAAAATTAATGTAATTATTATTTGAGATATTTTCCTGAAATAATTGCTGATAAAATGTCTTTTCAAACCTTTGTCAAAGAAGTCTTGAATTCAATATTATTTCATTGTGATACATCAACAAAATATATATAATTTATAAATATCAAATTGCTATATCATTCGAAAAAACACCATTACACCATAAAGCACCATATGTTGATGTTTGTGTTGTTACTGTGGGATCCGTGGCGGCTCTATGAGTTTAGTGCGAAGAAGTAATCACCCTTAATCCAGAGGTCCGGGTTTGCGTCCGCCAAGTCATATATGTAATATGCATTTTTTTTATTATAAAAATATATATGAATGTATATGTAGAAATCTTTGCATTCAAGTATGTTTTACTGAAATATAATAAAATAAACATTATTATTATGTTATGTTTCTATATATTATGCACTTTAAAAACACTTTTTAAAAAAATGTCCAATAGGCTTTAATTGACTTGGGGTTACACTTCAAGTATGTTGTATGCTTAAAAATAATCTAGCCATCCGAGAGACACCGATGAGACACTGAACTAATGACCCATTAATGCTATGCCTAATACTAGAATGCCTATGAGTTTTGGGGAGGGGCTTCAAGTGATTCAACTACGTTAGTGCGGAGCTTCAAATCATTCACGAGGTTCATTGCTTCATTGAGGCTTCAAATCATACACTGGGTTCATTGCCTCATGAGGCTTCAAATCATACACGGGGTTCATTATTATTATTATTTATTATTATTATTTATTTCTTAGCAGACGCCCTTATCCAGGGCGACTTACAATCGTAAGCAAATACATTTCAAGTGTTACAATACAAGTAATACAATAAGAGCAAGAAATACAATAACTTTTGTTCATTGCCTCATGAGGCTTCAAATCATACACGGGGTTCATTGCCTCATGAGGCTTCAAATCATACACGGGGTTCATTGCCTCATGAGGCTTCAAATCGCTCACAGGAGTTCATTGAGGCTTTGGATCAGTCACATGATTCAGTGATTCACTACTTCAGGTGATTCAAATGACCACTGACCATGTGAAGCAAACAAATGACGTAACCCGCCTCGAACCATCTGAAGCAAACAGTGTTCCGCATGAAGCAACGCATCACGTGATCTGAATGAACCAGAATCAATACAATGCTTTGTTGAAATATAGCCTAGATTACTCCTGGAAGGAAGCATTTATTATTTCTTTCTCTTTTTTTCAATTCGTTTATTTAAAAAAATATCAGCAAATATGATTATTTTAGTTTTGCATTTTGGAAAATATAATTATTATTTTCTAAAATCTAAAACAAGTTCTCTACACGCACAGGAGCAGGGATTTGATCCTGTGCTTGACAAGCATTTCTAATTACACAACTTACTAACTTGTTGCGCCACCAGGAAACTGGCTAGCAAATGACATATCTAATGTCTTACTTGTTTCAACACTAATTTCCCAGCCGAGTACATCAGGTCAGATATGCCTACCTTTCTAAAGCAACATTATAGAGTTTTCGATTGTACAACAATTTTACATTTCAAGTATGATAATGCGTATGCGTGACTGGCTTTTTTGTTGGGAAATCACACGTGTGGTTGATATATAACCAGATAACAGAGAAATTATAAAATGTAACTTCATTTTGTAAGTCACAAATGACACTGACATAGCCTGTAAAAAGCGTGCTTTACAGTGTCTTTCGTGTATATTAGGCTACAGATCATTATTTCTAAATGCCAAGTTCCAGGCAATAGCAGCCTGTGTGTAACTCGTATGTTCAAGTTCAAGTATGTTCAATGACATGGCTCTACCAATAGATGTCACTATGCAGCACGAAGCGCTTCAAGTGATTCGGCTCAGTGAATCTTTTATGAAGCAAATGGTTCAGAGGGTTCAGTGGTTCAAGAGGCTTCACTTTTCCCACCACTAGGTGTAAACCAGCACACTTAGCAGTTATTTGTAAGGTACGTTTTGTTTCATTTCGTTTCATTTTCTCTCTCTCTCTCCTTGCTCTCACGCCTAATACACTCTCCCCAGCACGGACAGCTGCAGGTTAACTAGCTGTTAATTATCTTATTACCCCTCGGCCACAGTCTGCACTGGTTTAGTAAGGATGCGTGACTGTCAGCTAGTTAAGTAATCAGTAGCTGATCAGCCACGCATCCTTATAAAGTTTTTAAATTATACAAACAATAACAAATACACGGAGCTTTGACCTGCTCTGCAAACAAAAATACAAATAATAATACAAATACATATAGGGGAGGGACACTCCGCCACAGCGTCCCAAATAGACAATTGAGCTCTGTGTTAAGACTTGTTGAAATCAAGTTTATTTAGTGGTGCAATCAGGAACTTTATCAATTGAACACACTATAAAAAGCAAAGTAGTCCTAAGCAACAACTGCGTGTGTTTGGACTGACACAGAAAGAGCAAATCCAAGAAAGAAAAGTAAAAGTAAAAGAATGACTGGGATGAGTGAGGGGCGTACTCCATCGCTAAATTCTTGTAGTTCACATTTACAGGATGCCATAATGATAAACAATTTGCTTTATTTATGTATTCATTTAAGATTGAATAATTTAGTTTGGTATGCAACTATTCACAAACCACCATTTCCAACATCCTTAAACTTACAGTTTGGAGGTACTGTAGAGCTACAACTACGGTACTACAAAAAAAAAAAAATCATAATTAATGAAAAAAATCTGATTTAAATCAGGTAAATTTTTTTTTTTTTAAATAAAAAAATCGCCAACCCTGGTTTTGAATATACAGGAGCTCCCTCTGTTGCTTGGCTGGATTCAAACTTAAGTCACTAAGTAGAAGGCCTGGATCCTATTCAAGGACATTGCAAAAGGCTCACAAAAGGCCAGCAATTCCATTGAGCTGGAAAGCTTTATCACCGTCTCTATAAACATTGTACAATGTATGCCCCACATGCCCCCAAGGCACACTTGAATACCCATTAACTTAATTGATTGGAAAACAGAATAAGATCTGTACCCAGAATTTAGTTTTCTACAGGTGGATTATAATGATGTTTAGTCATTCTGTCAAAGCGTTAAAAAACAATAATAATAATAATAATAATAATAATAATAATAATAATAATACAACATGGAATTAAATGATCATTGAGCTCCAAATACACACTCTCATCTATTGAGAAGAACAATGAGGGCACACACAAAAGGTAATTGAGAAAAACTGTGCTTGTAAGTGTTTATTCATTGTGCAGGCTATGGCGGTCATCCACTACATTAAAACAAGAATGACGAGTCCCTGTCAGATATTAATAGTTTTAATAGTTTTATTAGCCAACAACATTCACATAGTGTTTATTTCCAATTAACCTGGACATGATACAAAGAAGGCCGACTTGTGTGAGACGCCATATAACTCATTGGCACTACCAGAGATGAAGTCTACAATGCACTGCCAATGGTGCAATATCATTTATACCTATTTTTTAGACCTGACAAATACAATTGGGGAAATAGAGAAAGAGCTACCGTCTACTTAATTTTTGTTACTTGGTTTGTTGTGGAGCGAATGAGGACTGTATGACAGAAGCCTATGAAAAAAAACATTGAAGTCTCATACCATAATGCAGTCTCTGTATGTTCTCCTGGCATTTCCGTTCTTATTGTGCATGAAATTGAATTTGTATACTGTATTTTATTAAGACTGTTTCCCATGTGTCAGTTTCTTTCATTTCAAAATGTATAATTACATTTCATTTTATGCTGGCAAGTGTCATATTGACAACTCTGCTGGGCTCGCAATGTATTTTGAATCTCGTTTTATCTGAACGAGACCTCATATAGTTCACAAGGTTGTGTATTGTATTGAAATGCGGTGGCAAACATGTATACACGAGCAACGAGAAACACTTTTTATTCCATCAAGCAAGCAGCAGGCCTAATTAATTCTACTCTAGACAGTCTTTCAGCGCGCTTCTACTCTGAAAAGAAATAACACAACCCAATATTGTCAATATTAAAGGACGCCATAGACATTTGAGTGAAATTAAATTCAACAAATGAATTCCAGACACACGAGCTTTGAAGACTGCAAGATAATTAAATGCAAGTAACATCTTCAGAGTTCCTCAGAGAAACCTAAAGAGAGCGTTTTACAGGTATTTTGTCAATTGCTGAACAGCCCTGGTACAAAATGTTTTAAAAGCCAATGAGAACCACTTTGTAGCTCTGAGTTTTTTATATTTTAGTAAATTACCTTTTTCTCGAGGTGGCTCGATCCTTTAGAGTGACTTAATGCAAACTAGTTTCATTGTTTTAAAATTGCCCTCTGAACTGATTAACCACATAGACTCTAGATGTTACTAATAGCCTCAGCTAGTGACATCTTTAACATTGCATTACCAGACATTGATTACAGTGGATCATTTATCTAGCTAGTTAGCATGCTGTGTGATATACTGTCGGTACCAAGGAATTTACCTGGATTGCACCAGCCATTTATTTTAGGGTTTTTTAAAGTGGTTGAATAAAAAAAATGCTTTAAAGCGCTTTCCATCTTATCCTGGCAGAGTATTGGTTGATCAAATTGCCCCCTAAGTCAAAAAGACAAAAGTTTACTGTACTGCTTCACCATACTTTTCTGTGATTTTTCGTGTTACTCACCCTTTACTATATATTCTATGCTTTTACCATCATATACCACTGTAAACCTGCCTAAGAAATGACAGCTGAAGTTCTGTGAATTTAGTCTGTATTAAAGGGTTTGCATAAAACGATCACTAAAACTATTGTTAGTCTTAACAAAGAGCCAGAATTGTGCCACGGGGCACAAGTGGCCTTTCTGAAACGCCAAACCAAAGCTGTTTTTCTATAGACATACAGTAGTGTTGTCTTTGACCTTCAATCTGGAATGGGGGCTGACCCCAACAGGCCTGAATTTGAGTTGTGTAAAGTGAAACCCATGTAATCAGAACAGACCTGAATCAACAAGCATCACTGATGCATACAACCTGCAGCTGTTGATTCATGTTCATGCCAGCAGGCATCAATCATTGAACAACAATCTCAAGAGTAACGTTACAATTATAATGGCAATAATGACTCTAATCAGACACACTGCTAATCCAAGGAGGGTAGTTTAATCCAAAACCGGGGGAAGGATTTAGCTTAATTTGGTATAAATTGATAACAATTCCAGAGCGAAGCCAGACACACACTGTTGTATAACGGAAGTAAAATACATTCCAGGCACATTGTAATTGGCTGCATCCATCATGGTCACCCACCTCCAGCCAATAATATTTCATGTGATTCAAAGCTAGTGACTGTGGCCATGGAAATTCTCTGTATGATCAATTTGACTCGTTTTAAAAAATAAATACAAATAAACTTAAGCCATGTCAATTAGAAATGCAAGTTAATCTAGTTAATTAACTTGATTTGTCCCAATGTCAAGGCATCACAAAAACATTTGTTGATCCCAATGTAGAATAAAGTGTCCTTATACATTTCTGCCCAGTGTGGACACTCCCTATGAGAGTTTTTGTATCTGGTGAAATAATTCCCTCACTCACATTACAAGCTGCTGACTATGATTGAGCTAGTGGAAAAACACTAAAATGGAGTTCAGTCTCCACAATAGATCTCCATTATTGAGATCCGGCCGCCGTTGGAGTGCCAGGCAAAATGCAAGCCAGTGGGAAGCACAAAGCAAAAAAGTCTATTACGAGATGAAAGACTGAGGTCAAAGGAATACCAGTATTTTTTCCTTCTTTATTTTTTATTTTTTATAAGTGCTTATAAGTTTACTTTTGCCGTATCCCGTGATATATTTCTAAACAAATCTGCATGAAAAAATCCCTTCTATTCCATTGACTTTTTATGACAAATTAAGGTAGGGTTAAGAAATGTTGCAAATTGATTTTTACCTAATATGTTTATACAACGTCAACATACCGTATGCTATTGCATTTACATTTTCAGACACCTGTTATACATCATTACAGTCACTCTTCTAAGTTCCTCTTTCAATGCATTTTAAAGTGTAGAAACCTCCTTAGAAATTAAAGTTTACAGTCATGTACCACACTGTGACTGAGCCATCCAAGGGCATGTTTCAGGTCTGTTTTGTCAGATGTCTGAACTCATCATTGTCCTATTTTGGATAAGCTGCCAGTGCTTACCATACAGTCCACTTGAAAACAATTGCAGAGGAAATGCTTTAAATTGGGACACAGACTGCAGGACTGTCACTGTAGCCTACAGTTTAACCACACTGTTACTGTATTGTTACTGAATGCCGTTTCTATGAATATAGTTAAGTTAACCTGCATTTAGAACTACTGAAAGAAACTTAAATTCAATCACAAACGTTTCGATTAGAAGTCTTTTTCAATGCCTTCATTTGATGACATTTGAAGACATTGAAAAAGACTTGAAGTCAAAACATTTGTCACTGAATTCAAGTTTCTTTTCTTATTTTTAAATTAAATTCAGCACTGTTGAGTTTTTAATAGGTATGGATAAAGCAGGCTATTTTTTATTCAGAAACTATATACCTCAGTATTACATAGATCAGGCGGCTGACTCCAGGAGCATTTACCGGATGATAATGGACCTGAAATGAAATAACACAATGCAGTTGCCCTGTGAACTACATTATTCTGCCGTCATTCCATTTCTCATTATAGTGTCAAGGTAGCCATTCCTATAATACTCTTCCATTAAGGGATTTTTGGGTTGTATGGCATTGTTGATATTTAGGTGAATAGATTACAAAACACCCAGGCATTGGTCTGCCATTATATATATATATATATATATATATATATATATAAATCACTCCTACTTCCATTTAAAGCTGTGAAACAATAATATGGATTTGGTACATTCAGCTGTTTTGTCACGTGTCTGTGTAAAATGGCTACCACTTTCCACCTAGAGATGACTGCACTATGTAAAGCTCTTTGGGATCCTGCTTCATAGGTTCCATTCCAGTTATATTAAGATATAACGAGGGCCCTTTGAAGAAACATGCATCGACTTCATATCTGTGTCCCAGC
The DNA here is from genome assembly GCF_902713425.1 of Acipenser ruthenus. Lineage (NCBI taxonomy): Eukaryota > Metazoa > Chordata > Actinopteri > Acipenseriformes > Acipenseridae > Acipenser > Acipenser ruthenus. The sequence continues at coordinate 64,873,310 of NC_081195.1, forward strand.
TGGCTTTACTCTTTTGGCTTTCCTTTGACTCCTTTCCAGTGCCTCTTCAAACTGATTTTCTGATTTATTTGTAGCTACGTCTCTAAGCACCTCCAGTGGCCTTCTATTTATTAAAAAAAAAGAATTAAAAAACCTCTACAGTTCTGAATGCCTTTGTGATACTACAATAACTACTATACAAACTAACAGAGTCAAATCAAGCTGACATTGCAGGAGTACTTTACTTCTGCTACTATGGAAGAACCACCATTGTTTTTATATTGTGGTGCTCAGGTCTGCTATTTGATTAGCTAGGAGAGAGTGCTGTACTGTCTCCAAATAGTATTTTTCAAGTTTTATGTATTGTTATTGGTAACTTTACATCATGTGTCAGTAATTACTGTGTAGTTACATAGTAGTTACTTGGTAAATACCTGTGTACTTACAGATAATTACAATGTTATTACACATAGTCACAATGCACTTAATGTGTAAATCTTTTTGCACGATATATGTAAGTACACAATTGTATCAGAAAAGCATCAGGGTTATAGCGTGGAAAAAGACACATTAAGTACATTGTAACTATGCATAATAACATTGTAATTATGTGTAAGTACACATGTATTTACAAAGTAACTACTATGTCAATACACATTATAGACACTTAATGTAAAGTGTTACCTTGTTATTTGAGTCATTATTATATGCTTGAGTTTTTTTTTTTAAAGTGCATATACAGTATATATAAAAACAAGTTACATTAAAATGCAAAGGCTTAGTCACTTATAAAGCTGGTATAAGTTGAATACAAGTTTATACCAAAATATTGTATTCCCGTGGCAACCATAAGAAATTAAATAACCTTATTCTCCATGATTTTTTCATACTTATTCTAACCTGCAAATCGTACTCCAGCTAAAAAAAAAAAAAAACCCAAAAAACAGTTCTTATCTGTGCAATGAGAAATATAAAAGAAATAATAATCACAGCAGCTACTTTGTATCGCACGCACTCAGGCACAGATTATTTTTTATCACGGTCAGATGGAGTTTTTAATTAGTTCCCTTGGAATTTGGTGTTCACACCATGTATAGGATATTCATCGTCAGTTCTTTTTTCACACATACTGTATAAGAAGCAGGGAGAGTAAGGTAAAAATAGCAGTACCTAGGGCAGTGACTTGCATAGAACACACTGCAGTACAATGTAGAAGGAAGCTGTCTGAGATGTTTGCTTAACCTCCTTAGTGTCATTTTTGTGTGTGTGTGTGTGTGTGTGTGTGTGTGTGTGTGTTTGCAAACCAGAGGAGAAGCGATTTGTATTTTATAGAGCAGTGTGGAGTAGTGGTTAGGGCTCTGGACTCTTGACCGGAGGGTTGTGGGTTCAATCCCCAGTGGGGGACACTGCTGTTGTACCCTTGAGCAAGGTACTTTACCTAGATTGCTCCAGTAAAAACCCAACTGTATAAATGGGTAATTGTATGTAAAAAAAATAATGTGATATCTGTATAATGTGAAATAATGTATAATGTGATATGTTGTAACAATTGTAAGTCGCCCTGGATAAGGGCGTCTGCTAAGAAATAAATAATAATAATAATAATATGAAACTACTGTATATAATTGGTATTCAATCAGAAAAATTCTCCTGCAGTTCTTCAACTGGAAAAATTCACACAAGTTTCTAATGAACATTTCTTTCAGCGTTCATCAGCCAGCCATTGTAAAGCATTTTCCATCACAGCATTGCAGAGACAGACTGTGCTGAACATACTCTGTGGGTAAAAAATGAAATCCAGCCTCCCATACTTCTAGTCTGGCACAATTCGCAAGCATAAATACCATGACAAACTATAAGACACAAGACACCAAGCCAACTGATTAGAATACTGTACAGTATCTTCTGTGCTGCGTTGGTTAACAGGCAGGTGGAAGTGTCTTGTGAGAAGGTGATGAATCTGCATCAATTCAGTGCCAGTAGAGCTGAGATATGCAATCTGCTGCTGAGAGATACAACAGATGCATGGACTTCCTCACATATAGAGGGGCCCTGGCAGGGGTTTATGTCACAAACCAATACAATGTTACCTGGCATTGTACCGCTTACTGAAAAAAAAAATTGCCTGCAACCAATTATCTCTTATCCTCCCAGGGGCTAATCCACTCACCTTGTATCCCTTAGTCTTAAATTGAAATTGAGTGGATTCTTCTTCCACAGTGGGCAATAGTCCACCTCACAAAACCACCTTAAAATGTTGCACAATTCAACCCAATTTGCAGACCCCAGATTAAACAGCAGTAGATGTCCAGGTATATCAGCAGACAAATAAGGGGGATCGCTCATGGTGCCTGCCTGTACCATTCATCATTAATGCCATTGGCATAGCCTCATCTTTCATCAGCACTACATTTACACAAGAAATGACCTCCTCATGTTTAATATTCACAGGACTGGTTTCATCCAGTAGACACCCCAATGTCAATGCCATCACTATCTTGCTGGGTTATCTTGTAACCCTGCATGGAGTGCCAGATTTCTGGCTGTGGTAAGATGCCACTCAAATCTGGCATTATTTCATAAATAATACAGCACTGCACAGGGTGCCATGTACTTTTAGAGTTTTGTATGAGTGAAGTAATGGAAAAATGCAACACGTATTATTTTAGGCAATAGGGGGTAAAATATGTTCTTCAATCATCTCCAATTGTTATTCTCTCTAAGGAAATCAGAAGCAAGACGTGCAAGTCATATATTTAGTTGTATTTATATTTACATATTAAACTGTTACGAATCTGAAATAAATTATTCATTTTGGTTAGGACACCAGTACCAGAAATCCAGTAAACAAAGCCACACACTGGTTACTGGTTACTGTGAGATGTTTTTATTTGACTAGCAACTCCAACTGCAGCCGGCTGTAGGTGCTGCCACATTTTTATAATAAATTATACCTTCTACTTAAATGCCTTTGGTCCCAGCAAATATGTAGGATTCATATTGAAAACACCAGCATCAACGTAAATAAATTGAGGGACTGAGGAAGATATCAAATTATGCTGTTAATGTGTTCTCTTTATCCCTTTTCTTTTGTTGGCTAAAGTGTAGACTAAGACAATGTATTGCTTATACATAAAGTAGTGTGTGTGTATGTGCTTTTTTTTCCCGGAGAGTTTTATTGAGTCATTAAATCTGAGTTGATACCAACTGTAGGAATTCACATGTTATCGAATGAAGAGGAGGAAGGAATGAAACATGGTATCCTTGTTTAAGAACAATGCATCATTACCTGTACATAAAGAGCCGGGCTTCAACTACTGGAGAGAGTTCACTACAAGCAGTATCATAATTAGTAGGAGAGGGCTACAACATTCTGGTTTCTTATAGAAAGGGTACCATGTAGTAAAGCTGTAAGTACAGCTATGGCCAAATGTTTTGCATCACCTAGAATTGTAGGATTGATTGAGACATAATAACAATAAAAACTATATGAACATAGTTTAGATCTTTTATTTAATCAAAGAAACTACAAAATGATATTGAAAAAGTGTACTGGAAGCCATATTAGTAGTACAGTATTTCATGTTAGATTTTGAATGGTCAAATTTTTTTTTTTTTGGTCAGGTTTTCGTTAAGTATATGAAAAACTACAAAGTAGTATGTAATTCAATATGTTAACGTAACATTATTCAGCAAGTTTATGTTTTATTAAACTGAGTTAATTCTATCGGATGATGCAAAACCTTTGGCCATAGCTGTAGTTCAGAAAATCTAATTGAAAGAATGATTTGAAGGGTTTAATGGTGTTATAGAGATGTTATGGTAAATGCCCATGAAAAATTCAAGGATAAAGAGTGGGCTAGCGTGGATGAAAAGCAGTTTCAGGGGTTTGTGTATTAATCATTAATCACAAAGGAAGGGTGAGTCATGGCTTTGAAGGAGATTCAGCATTCAAGTAAACCGAATTAGAGTTGTAATTGTCTGCTCAATAGGCCAAAACCTTAAACTTAACTTGACAAGCAACAGAAAAAAGTATGACATCGGTTTTTTTTTGTTGTTTTTTTTTTCTTCCTGCAAATGTTAATTAGATTGCTTTGAACCAACACATATTCTAATTTGCTATATACTGTATTGGTATGACTTCTTCTCATGGATTTCTAATGGAGTATTGTTGTATTTTCATTTGGCAGTAAAGGTGAACTTCACCACTTTTAAACCTTCTTCCTAAATGATGTAGTTCGATACAGTAGCTCACCCGGATAGCCCATCTGAGTGGGATTCATTCCAGTGCCCACACTGATATAGGAACCCAGGATCTCATAGCCTTTTCTGTTAGTACCATTAGCCCACACTGTACACAGTGGAAACAGGGAGTCGACTACTGACTTTGTACCCTGCTCTGTTTGTGGAACTGCCACATATATCTGAACATTTAATCCATTTATTATAAGAGAAACATCAACACAATACCAAATTCACCAAATCCAAATTGAGTCAATTTTAAATATGGTAACGTGACTTTATTACAGTGCTAATCTTTTAGTTTGGTCCTGGATTTATTTATTTATTTTATTTATTTATTTTCATTTTGAACAATAATATATTCCTTTCTGTTTAATTGGAGGAGCTGCAAACAGCTCCTAAGGGAAAGAAACACATGTTTTCTTGTTGTTACGGACATGAGCTGCAGGCTGATTAAGGCAGCCGGTTTTGCTTGGGTGCTGGGTGTTGTGGGATTTTGGTGATGTGCTGTGATGGTGGAGTAGTACTGTGTGTGTTGGGGGAGGTGGTTTGCTTGCACTCTTATTATTTGTTCCTATTCTCTCTGCAGGCTGAAACCTCAGGTTTGTAGTTTGTATTCTTATCATAAGCATCCAAATCAAGAGGCGGATAAAATAATGTTATTTTATTTAAAAATGATATACATCATTTTAGACATAATGCTATTAAGAAATATTTCACTTATATATATGCCTTAAAATTGAAAATGTTACTATGAATTCTTTTAGAGCTATTGTCCTGTATATAGTCGGCAGCAATAGCATCATTATATGGCTTTTCTGATCAATATCCATGTTATCAACATTTATAGAATTCTTGCAGAGTATAATGCTTTAAAACATTTCAAAGGAAAATGTGATTAGGTGGCTATTTGTTGACACTACTTTTTCTCACTGATGCTGATGGATATGCTGTATGTCATTATCTAAGCCTGTGTCGGGTGTTTGTTGTTATGATTGAAACAAAAAACATGTGTAATGCTCAGCCAATCAAAGTCGGAGCACAGACTGATGGACAGCAAACTTTTTTTTTCTCCCAAATAAACCAAGATTTAAATATTCCTATTACACATTTTATCAAAGTTTCTGAATACTGTATCTCTTCATTGTGAATTTTTGAATATTTGGTTTGAAAATACATCATTTATAAGGAAGGCCGTCTTTAAGTACTATAATCAGATGGCACAAATGGTGTATAATTATTATCCTTTGGCATCATCTACCAAAGCTCATTCTTTAAGATTCAAATTCAGTAATGGAATTATTTTACCCTTGTGGCAAAACGACATGATAGAATGTAGCAGATGCCTGTTTCTTGTCCAGTATTTAACGGTCATGAATGATACATGTATCATACTATCTAGTTTCAAAGCATTTCCCTGTGAATCATCATAAACCAAAACAAATCAATAATTAAAATATACTTTACAAATGCTTTTGGCATCACCATAGCAACTAAACTGTTCTCACAAGCATAACTTGCGGCACCTATCAAAAAAACAGCACAGGCAACCTTTGATATAGTTTTGCTGTTACACCAGTGAATATATTAGTATGGGGAACATAGAGTTTCTTCCTTTTGCTGTGTTTGTTAAGAAGAAAATTATTCATATCTAACAAATCCTGCTCATTACTATTTTTTATTCTCTGTTTCAAAACAGATATTGACCTTTTTATTATAACCAAGGAAGATTAGTCTTTTTAAATGATGTTGGGAATAATTGCCATTGAATAGAGTTTAACAGCAGTGTATAATTCCTAATCAGTATTCTATGGGGTGCCAAGTGTAAATCAAAGCATTAACATATTTTTCCCAGATTCAGCTTAAATCTGGTATTTTTTCACACAGTTAAAAATTTTTATTCAGATTTATAAATCTCGTGAAAAACATTTAAATACATGTGTAAATGTGTACTTTCAGATATCATTTATAAATCTGAAAATATTTAGCAAAGTTTCAACATTTAAATCCAACATGTGAAATAAATCAGAGAAAAAGAGCTCCAGTTTTTACACTCGGCACGCATATTTAGCTAAATCTGTGTTTACACTCGGCGAGCACATTTAGCTAAATGTCGGTTTTTAAATCTGTGTTTACACTCGGCGCGCACATTTAGCTAAATGTCGGTTTTTAAATCTGTTTTACACTCGACGCGCACATTTAGCTAAATGTCGGTTTTTAAATCTGTGTTTACACTCGGCGAGCACATTTAGCTAAATGTCGGTTTTTAAATTTGTTTTACACTCGGCAAGCACATTTAGCTAAATGTCGGTTTTTAAATCTGTTTTACACTCGACGCGCACATTTAGCTAAATGTCGGTTTTTAAATCTGTGTTTACACTCGGCGAGCACATTTAGCTAAATGTCGGTTTTTAAATTTGTTTTACACTCGGCGCGCACATTTAGCTAAATGTCGGTTTTTAAATTTGTTTTACACTCGACGCGCACATTTAGCTAAATGTCGGTTTTTAAATCTGTTTTACACTCAACGCGCACATTTAGCTAAATGTCGGTTTTTAAATCTGTTTTACACTCGACGCGCACATTTAGCTAAATGTCGGTTTTTAAATCTGTTTTACACTCGGCGCGCACATTTAGCTAAATGTCGGTTTTAAATCTGTTTTACACTTGGCGAGCACATTTAGCTAAATGTCGGTTTTTAAATCTGTTTTACACTCGGCGCGCACATTTAGCTAAATGTCGGTTTTAAATCTGTTTTACACTTGGCGAGCACATTTAGCTAAATATATAATGTTTGCTAAATCCAGAGTTGACATGCAAATGAGTTCCGCCCATTTGAGTTTACGTAAGCAGTGTTTGCATGGAGAGGAGGCTGAAGAACGAAGGCTCCCACAGGGTAGCTCCCACATGGTAGTGCTGCGTGCACAACTCGTAATTCATGTAGTGCTTCATTCAACCTCAACACCTCTACAACATGACCATAATATCCCACAAACCTTAGGTTTAGGGTTAGGTTATTGTTGTGTGTATTTAAAGTTACAGCCAATACCCCATGAACCTTACACAGATTTAGCTCAATTTATTTTGAAACTAAACATTTAAATGTTTTTCATGAGATTTTTAAATCTGAAAAATTGTATGTCCGGATTTAGCAGTCAATTTATATATTTATTTTGAAATTAAATATTTATTTTACAAACAACAGATTTATTAGCGAACTGCAAAAATTTAATTTGTCAGCTAAATCTTGATTCTCAAAATAAATATTTATTTTAAAAATAAATTGTGTAAAAAAACTGGAGCTTTTTTCTCAGATTTATTTTACATCTTGGATTTAAATGTTGAAACTTTGCTAAATATTTTCAGATTTATAAATTATATCTGAAAGTACACATTTAAACATTTATTTAAATGTTTTTCACAAGATTTATAAATCTGAAAATACAAGATTTAAGCTAAATCTGGGAAAAAAGACACGTTTTTTTTCAAATTTGTCACCCCATAGTAAACTGAATGAGGTAACAGCTGTACCATGGATCTGTCACCAGTGCACCCCTGTTAAAATGTTTCATTCCAGTACCAAGCTTAAAAAACAGCATCCCTCACAATCAAGTCTTTCTGTTTTGTTGTCTTTTAGAGTGCCTAAACCTGAGATAAGGAGGGGCTCATTTTTTTTTTATAATTTTAGCAGCTGCAGTGGAATAAACCCCTGAAATAAAGAAATTATAAAACAATAGATTTCTTGTTAAGAAATGTAAATACCCCTGTTATTGTATTTTGTAATGGTAATCTTTGTCCTAAATTTTACTTTTAATGACAAACTATTTATGAGACACAAAACTACATTACATTTGGGAAACTAGTCTTCACTGTTTTTCAAATACTTAGTTATCTCCATTTCATGAGTTGAGAGGACATTTCCATTTCAAAAGCTGTCATACATTAAGAAGATTGGAAGAAGCAATGCAAATACCAGGCAAAGGCCGTGCTTTAACATCAATAAGTGTATGATTTGTGACTGCATTACGCCTCAATATTAAAACCAATGAAAGCTGTTAACATTATAAAATAAGTACCTTCTCCCGTGAGTGGCATCTCTTATACTTACTTATTATTCTTGACATTTTAATCAACTTCGCTGTCAAGATGAAATAGGGAATGGCACTGTTGAAGGGGGGGGGGGGGGGTGGGGGGGGGGCAACGTACTGCTGCACTGCAGGAGAAATACACTTAGAGATGAAAACATTGCGTTGCATAAGAGTCTGCCTTACTGTATAATCAACACATACTGTGCACATAGTTGATTCCACCCCTAAAAAGAGAAATACAAACCTTAAAAGCTCATTTTAATTGCATTCAAAGGTCACCAATCTTTTGCTTTAATTACCTTGAAAGGCCTAAAGTGCGACTTCCAAAATGCATTTAAAGCTTGATTCACTGCAGTAAATAAGCATGAAAGCTGTACAAAATAAGCCTGTAAAACATGATTTTTTATTTTATTTTTTAATTTTTTTTATTTCGCATTAACTCTTTGGTAGATGTGTTGGAATAGTTAGTAGTTGATTTAAACAATTTGGTGTTTCTAAAATAGGATGACCATACGTCCCCAGATGAGGTACTGTGTCCCCGGGCAAATAATATCCCCGGAACGGTCCCCGGTTCACAAAGCTCAGAAATTCCTACCACTCAGTTTCTTTGTATAATCACTGACATTCTACTGTAGCCTATCAGTCTAGTTTGTTGAGCTGACCTGCTCTTGTTTCAACTCCCGGTAAATCCAGATTCAGTACACACTGGAGCGAGTTTGAAGCACTAGACTTAAGAGGACATTATTTAGATTACTTTGTTTTTTAATAAATGCATTACTGTAGTAATGTATTTTTGTCTGAAAAAAAACAAAAAAAAAACACTGCTCGGTTTAGATAGGCTAACTGCATCGCGTGAAAAGAAAAAACAGCTAATATATAGTACAATATTTAAGTTTAATATCCTGGTTTTGGCTCGTTGTCCCGTTTTTCATAAACACCAGTGCTATGGGAATTAATAAGTGTTCTTGCCTGGGGCGTATGTAAATGTGTTAAACAGTGTTGAAGAAAAAACCCATCAAAATAGAAAGATTATTATTATTTTTTTTTAAATACTTTTTTTCCTTCTCTAAATTGACATGACATGAAAACCCATAACAGCATACTGTAGGATGTCAGTAACATTCGAGTTTATATTTTCAGGTTTTGTTTAGTTTGGGGAATTTTTTTAATTTCCGCTGTTTTTGAAAATGTAATTTTTTTTGCAATTATTGCAGAGTGTGTGTTATATGCATGGTTGTTTTCTATTTGTAATTAATATGTGCATCTGTTAAAATATAAGCTGCTCGCGATACACTATGCAACACACATTTCAGTCTTGGCTACTTTGCTGTGCTCCCATAACTGAGTGTCCCCGGATTTGGTTTACAAAATATAGTCACCCTATTCTAAAAGAAGGTGCTGGTGATACATACACTTACTCAAAGTTAGTAATACAATATCTCTTTCTTTCAATAAATGGTATGTAAAATATAACACATTAATATGGAAGAGAAGCACCAGTAGGACAGTTCATATATATGGTTGACCCTGTCACTGTGAGCAGCACCTGTCTGATAATGAGCAATGTGGGTGAGCAAGACGACCAGCGATTGAGCTCTAAGAAACAAGGTCATATCAATTTATTCTAAGGATACGCACTGTAACTACACTTGCCATTTTTTGTCTAAGTGTATTTATTTCCAATCTGCTTACTTTGCCACGTGTCTTTGGTTCCTGCTTCTAGATAGATCATGTGATATTGTGACCATAGAAACAGGAGGCGCCAATGTCAAAATATGACATGAATTCTCAAGAACTCTGAAAAACGAGATGGCTGACAGTTAGATAATATACATTTAATCAATTTAGAAAACTAGTCTGCACAAATCACATGTACTGGAATCTTGGTGAAACAGGATTTTTGATTGACCAATAGGTATTTTGTGTATTATGCAGACCCAGAATCAAATCTAAAGGGATTGTTGAGCAAAATATACGTGTTATCCGCTGTGTGACTTTATTTCCAAACCAATAGGCCAATGCAAAAGGGGGGTAGGACCCCTGGCTCTGTAAACTGCTCATACTGGGACCAAATACCCGTTTTTTTGGGTAGACTCCCAAACCATTAAAAAGTTTTATACAATATACATGTATGTATATGTTTATTACTGTAGAGGATACACCATGGACTTTCATAGAGTACATGGTCAGATTTTTTAGGGCTGTCCCCTGCCTTAAATAACCACCGCTATCTGTGAACATCCAGAGAATTACTTTTCTTAGATCAAGCTCTGCATCTGCTTAACAAAGCCACATCATTTGAAACAGTGTAATTTACCAGGTCGTTCTTTTGTTGAATGCAAGTTATATTACAACATGAGATGCGATTGAAATATACGCATTGGGTTGAATATGAACACATTATTTGATGCTAGATCTCTCAACATGTGTTGTATAAATAGTCTAGATCATATGTAGGGTTTTGAAACTTTATTATAAGTGGTGGAGATCCATGCAGCTCTCTATTTTGGTCAATGCAGCTTGCTCACTACCTGCATTCAGAGTTTGGGTGGTATTTCCTGGAGTGTTTGTCATACCTTATAACAGCTAACTAAATACATCATTGACCGTGTGGCATTTGATGTGCTTCTCCTCATAATGGGCCTGCTTTTTTTCACTAAGTGTTCCTAATAAAGTGACCACATTGTATATACTGCATGTATAAAAAATGCATTTTTTACGAGAACGGTGAAGCACATCTTAAGCCTAGAATATCAACTGCATATTGTTAGCTTTTTTTTATTTCGTTTGGTTTTGCACGATTTCCAATGCCAAAAAGAAACACATGAAAACTGTAATTTGCAAACACCAAATTATATTCATTATTAGTGCTTTGTAAACAAAGCTTTTCATTTGTTAAAAGCAAAGTCACTGGTATGGGTTTGTTTTACTAGCCATTTCCGAATGCCCATTTGATTGTTTTGAGATGCAATTAAATCGCATTTAAAAAGCCTCCTGTTTATTTTAACACAGAACAGCTTCAAAAATGAGATATTGATTGCTCATTAGCAGATAATGAATCACTAATTATTTATATGCTAACAATTTTATTGAGACTTTAAATCATAGATGACATTTCTTGAATACAGTTTAAGTCAATGTGCACTGTTTCAGTGGAGTATTATACAAAATAGCTCTTACCATGAGTTCTTTAGAAAGATTTGTGTTTTGCATTTACCATACAAGTGCATTTGCACTTACCTCAAACAGGTATTGGGACACATGAGGTTTGTGTGTAAGAATATAGTTACTGTTCTATTTACAGAGTTTTAAAGTCCCCTTTGCAATTGTGATGTATATAAAGAACAGCGAAAGAACCTGGCAGATGAAGGTAGCACACAATGCTCTGGGACAAACCCCAAAGGTCATAGTGTTAATGACATCTGTAAGTGTTATTTCATTAACTTGATGTGATCAAAATAATAAAGGATTTTAAAACTTAGTGTAGGTTCTACTTTCAAGCATTCATCTCAAGCAACTGTGCTTTTCCTGATCCTGGGGTGTACCTGATTTTCCATGGAGGTCATTCATCGAAGTTCTTGCCAGACAGCTTCCGAGATCTGACAAGACCAGGCTCCAAAGTGGTTGCTTAGGTGAGGATACAGTTTAAGGCACATTCCTACATGACATCTCATCTAAACATTAAAAGGGAATTGCCAGCTGCCTTAATAAAGTGCACTGTGATCTGTGACAGATTGTCAAAAATGAAGAGGACAACACTGTAACATACAGGAGCCCAGTTCATTTTCATTCAGATTCATTCTACACTTGATGCACGCCAGAACTTAAGCCCTTGCTTCTTTTTGTCTCTGAAAGAGCACTTGCAGCCTTCTGTTGGCTTGCAAACAATGCAAGTTGAGCCGGATGTATTAGAGTACGGTGAGAGAGCAACATGTGATGTGGCAAATATCTGCCAGCTCTCCCTGTGGGGGTGTAAGCAGCTCTGCTGTGATTGATGAAAACAATAAAAAGACAAACATCTTCAAGGTTGAAAAAGTGACCAGTGAAGCAGCATTCATAATGGAGGCATGATTGATAAGGGTGACAAACACAGCACCTTCCCAACCTGCTCCTCAACTCGCAGCAGCTATTACAGTGGTGCTGCAGATTGCTACCAGGGGTATAGCACTTGAGACTGTACTGTAGTTGTTTGTTTTACAGAAGATAACACATGTATTGCTGTCGTCAGCAATGGCTACTCTTATAAGAGCGTAGGTATGTACTGCAATGGCATGGGATTCCAGGATACAGTAAGGTTTATGTCACATCATGAACTCTTTCCAGAGATATGTACTGTTCATTAAATGGCAGGTTAAGGTCACTGAGTATGAAGTGCTTGAGCTTACCAAGTCCATTGGCTGGTATCAATGACGTAGGACTCTCCCACACGCCACATCCTTTTCTATGGGCACCACAGAAAGCAAGAGTAAGACTCAGATGAGGCCATGTAACCTTTAAGAAAGTACATTGATTCTGTTGTGGCTGGAGCAATTGATTTCTCCTCAGTCAAAACAATAATAATGTCTGGAAAACTAAAAGCTCAACAGCAATACAAACAATTAGGGACTTATTGGTGAGCATGACGTTAATCTTTTGTTATGTAGCAAAAAATACACAATCAGCAGGTCTGCCTAGTAACTACAAATTCAACAACATAAACCCTAAAACAACCGAATCTAGATCTAAATCGCTAACTCAGTGTCCCTCATTCGCAAAGGAGAAGAAGCTTGCCTGGACCTGAAATGAGAAAGAGCGCAGTCCGGGAGCAATCTAACCTGTCTAACCCCAGCTGCTCGTCCAGCTCTCTCTCTTCTAGTAGGGGGCTGGCACACTATCATATTATACTGTGATTTATCCCTACTGCTTAACAGTTATGTACTGTCTCAACAAACCATGGCTCAATGTTTTTTCTCTACCAACAAGAGTGTGCTTTATATGCTCATGTAGGAAAATGCCTTTGCTTCAACAATGGGTAGAAAGACTACAACGAATAACAATGAATTAATTTGTTACTGTACCGCCCATGTTATTAGCGGTGTACCTACCCAGCCACTGCTAATAACTAGTGCTTTCTGGAGAATGTATTCTGGAGTATGGCTTTATTTTCTTGTTTATGTTCATATTCCCATTCTTCATCTTCTTCTTCTACCTAATTTCAGCAAATATCTCATTTCTACCCTGTACTTGACTCCAATGAAAAATTGTACTGTACTACCAATACCAGGGTAAACTGGTCAGGTAGTTATTTTATATTTATAATGTCAACACATACTACAATTTGAAATGCTTTTGTGGATATTTTAATGTACATTTTTATTAGAGAAACACACATTGTAGACATTGTGAAATGGCAGATTGAATGAACTAATATTAAATCAGTTTACTCTTTTTGTGAGGGTTATTGTTTCATAGGGGAAGGTAAAACAATTATTTTACTTTAGTATTAATTTTGATAATTTTTATTCAGCTAATTTGCTTTTTTTTTCTTCTCGTCTCTTCACAACCTTGTGCTGCTAATTCTGTTATCCATGTTCAAACTTCATGAAAAAAACTAGCTAGCTACCCCAGTCCAGGGTCCTATCCGCCCCATGTTCTGGGCTGTGCAGACAACGGTTTTTGCTTCTCTTAGAAAACCAAAAAAACACAGCTTCTGTGAAAGTATAATGACAGTAGATTGCTAAACTTCAGGGTGTACAATTAGTGCCGATACTGGAGATATGTTTCAAAAGAGGTGGTAGGCCTGCATTGGAGAGGTACCAGTGATTACTCTGCTGCTTTCCTTTCACTGAAGTAATTGAACACAATTCACCTTGCCAATTATTATTTGCTTTTTTCTTTTCTCATTCTATATTGCTTCCCTAAGGAACAGAACCCTGATTAGAGAATGATACAAGGTGACAGTTGACGGTGTCAGGAAGGTAAAGGGTAACAGCACAGACAAGGTCGACTACCAAGGTAATCAGTTTTTTTTTACTGCGATTAGAAAACTATTTGACTTAGCCACTCCCCTTCGGTATGAACTTTGACAATAAATTAATACATATGCAGATTTATTTTTTTCACAATGCACAGGAACATTCAGGTGTATTTATTTGCCAGTTTGGTCAAACTGTTGCCAGAGAGCCAGTGCCTGTCTGATCCTGATGACATCCAATCTTCACAAACAACAGCTGGTCCCACTGCTTTTATTACCTGCCTATTATTTAGAGACAAACACAATTACCTGTTGGTCATTTCAAAAAGGGAACAAAAACCTCAGGTGCTGCATTTATTTTCAAAACTTGAACTCCCTTTCAAGTGCATGATGAAGGTATCCTATTCCTACCTCAAGTAGATTTTTTTAAATATTTTTTTTGTGGACATCAAATGGTTCAAAATTGGATGGAAGTTCAGAAGGCTGGTGGACAATACAAACCTGTTTTAGTCAGGCTTAGGCTAAGAAAGACAGAAGATGCCAACTTCTGTGCCGTATGCCTAAATGTCCTGTACAAGGATTGGAAATAATAGGAACACCAGCCATAATAATGCTTTTAAATTAATTTTGAACCTGGAAGCATACATGACCTCATTCTTAAATGAATACTGTATCTAATTCCTACAGGGGAATGGAAGTTGAAATCCTTATTAATATTACAAAATGAGAAACAAACTATTTGAGAGTGCCTAAAGGCATACTTTATACAGTATCTTCTACATTTCCCTGATATTACTTTCTTTCCTGTTTAACATACGATAATGTGTGTTATTTATGATTCACCATTGTTTTTTCCTGCTTTGATAACCATTATTCCAATAAAAAGTTGCTTCTGAAAAGACAATTCAAAGCTCATTGTGAAGAAAGCATATTAGCAGTGCGCTTTGTATTGAAGCCCATTGGTGAAGCATGCTATATATAAACAAAAAAAACATTATTTGAGCTATGATTTACAAACAATGTTAATCCTTGTTTTTATTGGTCAATCCTAGCATACCAATATGTGTGTCATTTATTGTTGGCTATCTCATTCATCGTTTGTGTCGTTCTATGGTAGCAGACAACTGGTCAACTCATGATGGCCATACAATTTAAAATTGACTAACATAATGTGTGAGCCAATGTAACCAGAGGTGCTTATTAAGGTGCTAGGATTGAAATTGGTTTGACTCATTTCATTTCTTTCTTCTTATTCTTACAGTATGTATACAGATTTACCAATGCATTTAATAATGAACATGTGCTTTGTCTTTTCTGCCTCCTGAAGTTCATTTACTGGTGCAGTTTTAAACTGCCATTAGGTTTTGTCTATTGTTTGTCCTGTAGAGAATGGACACTGAAATATTTGAAAATGAACGAATTAGAATGTGCAAATATATTTAGGTTTAAAACCCATTTAGCTGGAAGGAACAACAAATATTTTCTAGTTTGCAATACTTTCTAGTTTTACTGTACATGACTCACAAAGCAAGTTTAATTTGTGTGTTAAGCTTATAAAACATTAGAGGAGGCCAAAGACTGATCTAATTACTTAAAAATCTATAAGGAAATGCATTTGTAATTGCAGGTCAAGTCGCTAATGCTGCCAAATTCAATACTGAAAGTGGTTCTGCTTACATCTTTGTTTGAAAACCTTGATCTGAATCTGTTGCTAAGGATTTTAATTTAGAAACAACATTCAGAAGATGGAAACTCAATTGAATGCATTTAACAGTCGCCTGTCTTGTTACAGTACTGAGCATGTGTTGCTTTGAGAAAAGAAGTGTTTAGCAAACTTTAATCACATACTAAAGCTAAAAATACAAACCTAATTTGATTTTCCTCATTTAGCTACCCTCTATGTCATCCAGTTTCTTACAGCAATAACAAAACAGCACCCTAAAGCTTAAAGGTATCAGTCCGACCCCTTAGTGATATTCAGTTCATGGAGTCACAGATGTTTCCAGAGACGTTTTCAGTGGACGAATCGATAACCTGCTCTCCAGGCATCTATCAAAGTGAAGTAGCCATTATTAGCAGTCATGAATAGAACAAACAATGCTTGCTGTCATATTCCCATGCAGTTGCTTTGCTTTGCGTGTCATTTAAGTCTCTAAGGCAACTAGGGCAGTGATGAGCTCACATCTCACCTGTCAATGTTCTCAATTAGAACCCGCTGTGATTCTTTTAGGATTCAGCAAGTCGCTACCAGGTTCCCAATTAATTCAGATCTTTTAGGCGCCACATTTGAGCAAGCACATACTTGCTCTAGGTAAGGTGGCAGGTTATGAACACAGCAGGGTTATTTTCAGGAATATAACCACCAACTGTGTGGTAGATGCTGGCAATGATTGTCAATATTGTTGTAAGATGCAGGGAAAGTAAAAGCCCTGTCTTCAAGTCACAGATTGGCTTGTTAAAGGGGAATAGACCAAGCCAAAACACATTTTAAGAGTTAAAAATCTAATTTAAGTCATTGATCGGAGAGGTGCACTGAATATAATAAACAGTATTTGCTTGAGAGATAGCTAAAAGATGTTCTTACCAATTATTTTAATTTTTGTTTTTTTGGTTTTTGCTTATTCTGTAAAGGAATATGTCATACATCCATGCTGCAGACTTGGGCTTCTGCCACTGGACTAAAGGGACACACTTGACTTCACAGAAAGCTGAGCTATACAGGCAGCATAACCAGACACTCAGTTGTGTGTGATTATCCCATAACTACATATCACTCACAGAGGTCATTATTAATTGTAACAGTAAGTGAGTCATGTAACAAGGCATACACTTTTCCACTTTCGCCACCTTGGAGTCCTTGGTGATCCACTGAAGCCGATATATGAGCAACCAAGCCGCTGTGCCAATGAAACTGGTGTTGGCTGGGCAATTACCGGCTGCCACACAGTCCCTAAAAGAACATCTTGTCCATTGAACAAAACAGTCAGACCCACCAACTTAAATGCACTCATATCTCAGCATCATCCAAAATAGACACACAGCACCTAACATGACATTTCCTGTTACACATGTTAACAGGACTGCCAGGAAATTAGGAAAACCCCATTTTAACTGCTAAGCGCCTTTGCTCTACTTTATAATGATATTACAGTATACAATGTTTATTACATTTATAAAAAAAATGGTCATGTGAATCAGCCAGAAATGTTTTTAATCAGTGGTTGTTAAAAAGTAGAGCCGACTGCTCAGGATTTTAATAATTAATTAAGCCTTGCAAATTTGCATGGGCATTATGCAATAAGCAAGGGATCCTGAAACAAAAAACAGAGAGAGAAAAGAGAGAGAAGTAATTCAAATAATTTTCCTTGCTTCAAAATGGCTAATCAAGCTCTTGTAATTACAGTCAAAATCTTGTTTGTTTAAAATGAGAAATTATAAACAGCCAAAAAGAGTGTGTTTTTTAAAGCTGTGGTGCTGGATAATTTGTTAAAATATTCAGTAATTTTGTTTTTTAACAGCCTTTAAGAGAACCATGAGGATTCTTGGCTGTATCAAGACCTAGCTGGGCTGCAAACATGATGTGACAGAGCGGAGACTGGCATGACCTGGGGTGGTGCTCCACGGACAGCGGGACAACTAAAAACACAACCTCGAAGTCACTTCAGCCAGCAGCGTCCGTTAAAAAAAAAAATTCATATAAAATCAGAAGATAATTGGATTATAGATGCAATCCGAAACGTCTATAGGGGGCAAGGAGTGTGTGACAAAAGTTTGGTGAAGATTGGTGCTCACCCGATATAGTGCGACAGACAGCTGGACAAACGGACGCGATCAGCGTATAAGGGTCCCTATTTTTTGATGAGGGTAAAATGGTTAGAGGTTAAGGAATTAAATGTCAACATGGTTCATTGAATCTATCTGTTACAATCAGCATCACTAAACCTTTAGGGCTGGCTCCACAGACCTCAATTAGCACAGGTTTTGAACTACCGAATGTTGCTTTAGGTACGGTAGTCCAAGACTAGTGCGAATCAGCATTTGTGAAACCAGCCTTTAGTGTTAATTAACAGATAGTTCCGGTGTTAGCACAATGCCCAGTATTATTTATGCATTGATGTGTTTGCTGCATTCAGTGCTGACAGTGGAACCTCAAAGTTACAAGGTTGTTCATGAGTGGTAAATGTCTGTTTAACTGGTAAAATTCTGATGTTTATATTATTTACAAATAGCCAGGAGCCCTGTTTCTGGTTTCAAGTTTGTTTGGTTGACCAGTCAGTTTGTAAGTGTGTACGGTTGTAAGGTGTTTGTGCTACTGTGGGTTTATTCCATTCACGTACTGCAGAAGCATCAAACCCTAACCATTTGAGCAATTCACATCGGTTCTTTTACCTCTCAGATCTGCAACTGGATGTCAAATTTGATAGTAATTTTGCCTTACCACTAGAAATTGAGTTAATTACATTACAATCAAAGGCCTTATATTCAATTGCCAATCCACTCATCTACTGTATCTTGTGGGTTTTAAACTGAATATGAAAAGAATTAAGGCCATACTTTTTTTAACATATGGTATTAAACTGATTTGTTATTTGTTCATGAATGAACTATATTATATAGTACCACAGAAATATCCTACACAATAATTTTGTTAAACCAGACCTGTCAGTATAATAAATAATTTACAGCACTGGGTTAAAATATAATATTTATACACTTTTGTAAAAAATAAATAAAAGATAGCAACAAACTACTGCTACCTTTGTATGGAAGCCATAACAATGTAATTCTAAAACAACTGAAAAACACAATTTTATAGAAGTAAAAAAAATAAGTTACTTTAGATTTACCCCGGTTTTATGATTAAAGTGATTGAAGTATTCATTATTCTAACAGCAGCATACAATCTGACTAGCTGAACAGCATGCAAAGATTCAAAGCCAGTCGTAATAAAAGATGCTTATCTCATCCCATAGTTCCCAAAGGGAGCCTTGTGACATAGTCGCCAATGGAAACACCTCATGGGAGAGGCTTTATGCAAATGAAGTGAATACAACCATGTTACCATACATACTGCTCCCAATGCTACACAATTAAAAACTGTGAGCAGGGTACTTGCTGAGAGTGCTTTACGTTTGAATGGCATGTACCCTCTTGGTTTACGGCTGGGTGATATTAACACATAAAAGACAGGAAAGAAAAAGACCAGCCCTTGCATTTTAATACAAAAGCAGCTGTAGCTGAGAACTAAATTGGTATGAGTCAAATTAGCAGCATGACATAACAGCTCCACCCATCCACAAAAAGGATGGGGGTGAATCTTAAGCAGCATTTCCACTGGCTAAACCCTGTACTGGAAATCATTCATAAAAAGCAAAATGTTGCATTTTCCTCCCTTCCGACTGCATTTAACCTGGTTTATGCTTTGAAAAAGACTTCTAGTAGAAAAGTTTGTCATTTAAATGCAGTTTCTTTGAATACTTCTTAAGAATGGTTTATAAAGCATTCTCAGTGAAGATAAAGCTTGCAGGGCTCAATATAATAAGTGAATGGTAATTGCGTGGGTTCAGCGCATGTTGATCACTCATTATTTACATCAACATCTTAACACTTGGCTGTGCGAACAGCTTCAGAATTTAAAATAATGAAACAATGCTAATTTGCATGTTCAAAATATTCAGAGTTTAAAAATGCTCAGATTTTGACAGATTTTCTCAAATAATTGATAGCTTCACTGGTATTATTGATAGCCCTGTAAGATTAATGTGCTATGTCCCTGTACTGAAGCATTAGCAGATCCCAGCTCTGTCAATTTGTAACCACTTTCGCTAGGAAATTACAGCCTTTGCTTTTTCCATTCTTAATTCTATGTTTGTGGATTGTCTTTGAAATGAGTTTTATCATTTCATATTACAGTCAGCCCGAGAACCAAGCTGCGAATGTACACTTCCACTGGAGACATTGGAAATGATTTGTGATAGATAATGGTCTGTTTTATATGTTGCCTGAACCTGCTTGTTGAACAAGACACCTGTTTTTTGTTTGTTTTAAGTGTGAAAATGGACCAAGAAAGTGCACATGCACACTATCCTATTTTGCCTTTATTTGCTATCTGCTTCCCAAATGAAAGCCATACTATTTATCATTTTAGACAGAGCAGCTCCAGTATTAAAGTCATTTAGGTATGGGATGTAATTTCTTGCCAGCTGTGCCTGGGTTCTTCTGTCACTTGAAGCTGGGGGGTGTGGATAGAGGGGGAGAAAACAAAACACATTTGTCAGGGGATATGTTTAGCTGTCTAGAAAAATACCTAAAGCCTTGCCCAGAGCCGACTGTTCCATTGTGCCTCCCTGTTATATATTTGACATATATTGCAAGCCTTCAACAGGACGTCTTGGTTGGAAACTCTTAATTAATTTTTTAGAAAATTTTTTTGTCAAACTTTTTCTAAGGTCCAATATGCTCCAAGCAATACATTGCATGCAACTTGCAAATCCTGTACATTGTGAAATGACTTCCCAGAATGCAATATGTCCGTAGGAATATGCTCAGACACACATAGGGCTTGGCTCAGGTAACAAGAGGGTTGCCATTTTGATTCACTGTAATCTTAGACTCTTGAGATTTTCAACATTGTTAGGTGCAAGGAAAAATAAGCATCTGGTTTCACAAAATCCAGTTAACACTGATCCTTGATTCTTTAATGTTATAATTACTTAGGCAATTCTAATCGGGGTCTGTGAAATGAACCACAGAGTATAGGATAGTAAGCACATTTTAGAAAACATAATTATATCATCAACAAAGATCAAATCCTCCACTGCCTCACTGTAGATTGATGCTGGCTCTTTCTTTGATCTTAATGCACCAGGTGCAAGGGCATTCACTGTATCACTCTTCACCTTGATGACCTTGCCTTGTGCCTGGATGGGTTAACACTCACTGTGATTTATCATTCCATTGTCATTAAATAAGAGGAGTGGAGGAACTCTCCTTCAGAATGAAAATATGTTGAGTTTGTTGGCAGATTCAGGTTTCATTGTATTTATCAAACTGTAATGAAATCGGTGCAGGGGTAAAATAGAAATGCCATTAAAGAAAGAAGTGTATGTAGATTGTATGTTTCTTCTATAAAAATGTCAATCTAAGCCACATGCCTATTTTGCCTCTACTCTGAAATGGGCTGCAATGTCATGGCCCTAAATTCCACTAGATCAAACCCTTCATTCCCCATACTGTACAAGGAGCTATTCCACTCAGTGCAATCTAGACAATTGTTTCATCTCCTTGAAAGAGTTTATCCACCTCAAACCAAATGGTTCATCTGAAGCCAGATCATAGCTTTGTAAAGGCCAGCAGGCTTCCATAATGGTGACATAACTTTGTACTTTATAAGGGCCATATCCCTTCAGCCTTGTTCATTCTGTAACAATAGCAGCCCATTGTGACCATAATGTTTTTTTTTAAAGGACCGGGCAGAACATGGACAATGTAAAAAGGTCAGCTGATTACCTATCAACAATCTGGCATTTTCCTCCAAGAATGTCTCTCCTTCAGAACCTCCCTGCAATTCAGAGGGAACATTTATTGCACCATTAGCATTCAAGCTAAATCCCACACATGAGGTCTATGGCAGAGTATCCCAGGTGGATTGCAGGATTGCTTGAACTCTCTACTCAGTTCATTTTCCACAGCCTGGCAGTTAAATAGAAATAATTCAGGTCCAACCTTAAGTGACACTGGCTTATTTCCGTCAATGGCCTGTCTATTCTCTCAGGGAAGGCAGCAGTTCGCTGAACAAATGGATCCATTAACAGTAAAGGACCTCTTTTACAATAATGCAAAATCCTACGCTAAGCAAAAATGCAACTCAAGACTTCTTCAGAACCAACAATAATTTATTTGAGCCAATTTGATAGATTTTCCATTACGTTTCTTGCAATGTGTGATTCAATCCAATCATTACCATGGGAGCTGAATGCAAATGGAAGACATTTTATCCCCAAGACTACATGTTAATTTCATTCTCAGTTTGCTATACTTTCAGAAAGCTTGAATAGCTTTCCACTCAGACCTACAGACAATAATATTTGTAATGTTACAATTTGATATATTCTGTCAATTTAACACATCTGAAAAAATGTTACAATTTGAATTCCATATTAGAGCATCACAGCATCTTCCACTCACTCAGCCTTCTAAAAATCATCATTCACTGTACACCACCTGTTATGTTGGATGTTATGATTCTGAAACATGGGGAGGGGTATGTTTTCATTGCTCATCCCCTGAAAGAAACTAATAGTTTTAACACATGTTAAACTACCTTGGACTTCTTTGATATTACATCATTACTTTATTACAAAATTGTTGACATGGGAAACCTATAACCTTCTAGCAGGTCACATGCTTCTCAAACTCCATCCAATACATTTCCAAGGTTTACACTTGGTTTGCAAAGGGATTGAAAGGATAGAGTGTACCGATGGGTTACGCCTAGTTTATACTGGGGTTTGATTCTAGTCTTGTTTAAACATGAAGTGTGCAAAGGTTCACACAAGATCATCCCTCTACCTGCTAAATTGTATGTAAACCTCAACCTTTTGTGTTTGGAATGTGTAGAATAATACAGTAACCCCTTGTATAGTTTTGTACCAACAGGTGGAGATTTAGGTGCTATTAAAAAGCAAGCAATAAACATTGCTCCTTGCTGGGTCATAAAAGCACAATACTGTACATAGAAGGTTTTAAAAACAAAGTGTTCATCTTTTCAGTAGAAAGGTGAAATGCAGAGGAAAACTCCCATAACCCACGCATGTCAATAACGCTGGCTTCTCATTTAACTTTGGGTTAATGGGACTAAAAAGTCAAGGGATTTTCCACACTATTGAGCAACGATGCAGTTTATTTATTTATTTATTTTTTAATTTAGTCGTTGCCAATTATTTTTATTATTTTCTCCCAATTTGGAATGACCAATTATTTTATTATGCTCAGCTCACCGCTACCACCCCTGCGCTGACTCAGGAGGGTGAAGACGAACACATTGTCCTCCGAAGCGTGTGCCGTCAGCCGACCGCTTTTTTTCACACTGCGGACTCACCATGCAGCCACCCAAGAGCTACAGCGTCGGAGGACAATGCAGCTCTCGGGCAGCTTACAGGCAAGCCCACAGGTGCCCGGCCAGACTACAGGGGTCGCTGGTGAGCGGAGTCGAGGACACCTCGATGGAGGCTGTGTGGTCCAGTGGTTAAAGAAAAGGGCTTGTAACCAGAAGGTCCTCGGTTCAAATCCCGGCGCAGCCACTGACTCATTGTGTGACCTTGAGCAAGTCACTTAACCTCCTTGTGCTCCGTCTTTCGGGTGAGACGTAATTGTAAGTGACTCTGCAGCTGATGCATAGTTCACACACCCTAGGCTCTGTAAGTCGCCTTGGATAAAGGCGTCTGCTAAATAAACAAATAATAAAATAATAACACCCTGGCCGACCTAACCCTCCCTCCCCCCGGGCGACGCTCGGCCAATTGAGTGCCGCCCCCTGGGAGCTCCCGTCCTCGGTCGGCAAAGGAATAGCCTGGACTCGAATTTGCAACTTCCAGACTATAGGACGCATCCTGCACTCTACGCAAGTGCTTTTACTGGATGTGCCACTCGGGAGCCCCAACGATGCAGTTTATTTTTTGTCTACTGTCCCAGATGTTTTTAAAATGTTCCTACCGTTATGATGGATTTATTTATTTTTCTGGTCAAAATCTCTTTCCACTACACTTAATCTCTCATACTCAGTAAAGTAATGCTTCAGCAGGGGATGGGAGGGTGTGAGAGACTCCTCCAATTAAAACCAGGGATCAGACTATGTCATCTGCCATTGCTAGTACTGTGCTGTGTGTGGTTATAGCAGATATGAGTTTGTAACAGAGGCTTGTCTCCTCTGATGAAAAAAACTCCCTGGATCCCTCCAATTAAAACCCGTGCTCAGATCATGTGCTACTGTTTGTAAAAATGAATTTTACATGCAAAGGAATCTGCTGGAATATTAACTTCTTGAGCTCTGGCACTGCACAGACTCATTTCTGAAGTTTATAAAGTAGCTCATAATGACAGGTAATCACAGTTGTTGTTGCATCTTTAATGGACTACATTTTAACAACTCTGAGACAATACATAGTGGTCAATTAAATTAACAGAGGGATTTCACTAGAAAGATATACTGTAGGTAGAGCATGTGGGTCCGTTTTAATATTTCATATTTAAGGAGATATTAATGCTGTAAATGAAAGAAAGGTAAAACAAGTATTTCCCATTTCTGCCAACATAGTCAGTCACCTATTATATATGTCGAAGTCTGAATGAATAAATTAAGGTGTAACAGGGTGATGTGTTATGTTTGTGGGTCGTCACTGGATAATGCTGAATCAGACACAGAGCACTGGGTGTTGACACGCCGCACAGGCCCGACGTTAGGGTACTAACAATGGTTATCCTAGCACCGGATTTAATAAAGAAAACAGAACAAAACAAAGCTACAAATAAAAGGTTGCCACACAAGGCTAGTGCTAGTCTCACTAAAAGGAACGTCCTGCTCTACACTACAAGACCTCTCTACTTTTTGTTGGGATCAACATCCCCTAAACTGACCTAGTGAGGTCCCGGCATTCTCCAGTCAATTTGGGCCTCTTCCTGATGGCCTCGGCTGGGCCATGCCTCCCACGAGCACAGTATTGGTGTAGGATTGGACGCTCTCAGTCCTGGAACAGGTGGTTGTGCTGTGGCAGTGCAGGTCCTCCGGGTGTTGGTGCTGGATTGGTAGCTTCTGCTCCCGAATCCTTAGTCTGCCAATAGAAATAGCAATAACAAACACACAGTGCTTGTCTCAAGCTGTATTGCAGATGCGTTTTGAGATCCGCGCATCCTTACCGGGCACACCTCAGCCAATCCGGAACTCCCGATCAGCTCAGCACCAGACGAGCCCTTCTGCTCAATTGTTCGCTCCTGTTGCGCATCCTAGCTGCTTCCATAAAGGCACACATGCACTCACGAACCAGCAACAAGGCACTCCCCATCACAGAAGGTTATAACCAAAATTGCTACACCATGGTGAACCAGGATGTGGCCTTCATATTGCAAGACCATGCTTGGTACATTGCCCCAGTAGCAAACCATGTTGAACTCAAATTTTCAGTCTCAGGCCATAGAGTTTCAGAACATGATTCTATACCACAACCAGTCATTGCGATGCCATGAGTGAAACAATCATTGTCAACAAAAGATAGTTTACCAAACGTCTAGCAAATAATATAGAAAATACAAATGCACATTACAAAAATGTATCCCAGCTTCTCAACGCCTCCATCTCTTGCTGTGAATCTTTTAATCTCCATAATCATGAAGTCACATATGAATATGAGTCACATATCTCCATGTTGCTTTTGTTACTGTTCACCAAATACTAAAATCTAAAATCTCACCCCACTCCCACCGTCTAAAATAAAATGAGAATTATGTTTTTCCACAATATGTGAAAACAGCTTTTGATAAACTCTAATGTTATGCTACTTTATAGTGCAACAAATCAGTTTTCTATTTTTATTTATTACCAGAGGATTAACTGATATGAAGCTGCAAACAGCCAGACTGCTGTAACATCGTTTCCAGCTAGCATAGCAGAATGTTAAAGAGGTAGACACCTTTCCAGTATGCAGTCTACCTCAAAGGCAATGAATGAAAAGAAAAGGACAACTAAGGAAGGTCAAACTAATCACAACCGTATTACCCTAAAGACTACAGAAATAACAAGCTCCAAGCGAACAATATTTCTTCCCCTGTGATGTAAAATGACATCTGGCTGCCTGTGTCTAATTTTAGATGCATAAATTAAATGAGACTTGAATCAACTTGACCTGACCCAAAGGGAAGACCATAAGGTGCACACAAGGCAGGTTAGCCTGCTATACATTTTTCCATCCAAAAATATGTCAGTCATCAGGAAACAATCAATCTGTGAGCCTGCAGGATGTCCAAGGAATAAATAAAAAGCTAAGTAAAAACATCCTCAATAGAATTTATTACCACTTAATTTTAGCATCCTATTTTTCTACTTGCTTCTCATATTACCATGGTCATTAAACGCTGTTGTCCCAACACTTCTAATGGTATTATATTTGAAATCAAATTAAAATAAAAGCAAATGGTACACACAAGGAACCAGGTGGAATTACCATGTTAATACCTGGTCTAAACTGCCTTAGCTTTGCTTTTGGTTTGTTCTGCTACGCAGATTGTCTGTAAATAATGTTGATTTTATATTTGTTGTCGAGGGACTATCTTCGCAGTGCTTAAAAAACCATTACTAGAACAGCCACCCAAGGCTACAACTACAGTAAACATTTCAAACTGCTTGAATAGCAGGGCAGCAGTGTGGAGTAGTGGTTAGGGCTCTGGACTCTTGACCGGAGGGTTGTGGGTTCAATCCCCAGTGGGGGACACTGCTGTTGTACCCTTGAGCAAGGTACTTTACCTTTACCTAGATTGCTCCAGTAAAAACCCAACTGTATAAATGGGTAATTGTATGTAAAAATAATGTGATATCTTGTAACAATTGTAAGTCGCCCTGGATAAGGGCGTCTGCTAAGAAATAAATAATAATAATAATATACTGCAGACTAACAACCGACCATATAATAAAAAGCCATGGGAGGAGCAGTGAGAAGCTGAGTTTTTCTACCCTCTCGAATAAAGTAATTAATGAAAATCAATAATTCAATTGATTAAAACATGTACCTAATGTTCTCAATACATGACACATTGTGCCATTTCCAAACACATTTTTAATTCTGCTATAACTTTGTAATACATCTATTTCTATTCTAACACCTAAAACATAGGGCAGTGTAAAGTTGTCTAGGGAGAAAATATGCTTATCTGTCAATGGTTGCATCACTTTATGGAGGGAATTAGACCCCAATGCTGCACAACTCCAAAGACATCCCATGTGATTCACTCTTCACAGATAGTCTTCCAAGACTATGAAATGTTATTGACATGAACCAGCTTTCCCCAGGATTCATTTGTTATGCAAGCTGATTGCCAGTCATTCCATGACTTTGATCTCCTGCTGGTTTTCTGCTTTTCTGAAGCTTTGAATAGTCAGTCTCAAAAGCCAGTATTGTTGCTTGTACAGTATATGTCTCTCATGCAAATACACCTCAATAATAATTTTTTAAGAACAATAGGCAGCTCTGTAGGCATTGTGTCCTCATTTTTGTTCTCTTGGAGGTTTTAAAATTTGTTATTTAAATGAATTTACTATGGCCCAGAAAGTCTATTAGAGTGTGCAAATGATCCATTCTTGTCACACAAAAAGACCTCAAATGTGAAGCGCTTAATCAGTTTCATCCTTTTATTTCTACTATTTGTTATTTTATGAAAATTACTGTTTATAATGTTACAACAGCAAGATAAATTCCACCGTGCTGCATAATTACATCTAGTATGCTGTTCTGCACAGTGTTTAGATTCTACTGAAAGAAGGGGCACGATTCTTGGATTCTCTTTCTTTATTTTGTTTTTTTTTAGACTTTCACCAAAGGAGACAAATATTATACACCTGTCACCAATAACCTGAAAAAGAAGCAATACTAATGACATACTGCACTGCAAAATCTTTCAAGCAAGAATATGTGCAAGCAGTACCAGAAACATATTAAATTAAGAGACCACTGCAAAATTATCAGTTTCTCTGGTTTTACTATTTATAGGTTTGTGTTTGGGTAAAATGAACATTTTTGTTTTATTCTATAAACTACTGACAACATTTCTCCCAAATTCCAAATAAAAATATTGTCATTTAGAGCATTTATTTGCAGAAAATGACAACTGGTCAAAATAACAAAAAAGATGCAGTGTTGTCAGACCTCGAATAATGCAAAGAAAATAAGTTCATATTCATTTTTAAACAACACAATACTAATGTTTTAACTTAGGAAGAGTTCAGAAATCAATATTTGGTGGAATAACCAAATGCTCTCCACCAGTCTTTCACATTGATGTTGGGTGACTTTATGCCACTCCTGGCGCAAAAATTCAAGCAGCTCGGCTTTGTTTGATGGCTTGTGACCATCCATCTTCCTCTTGATCACATTCCAGAGGTTTTCAAAGGGGTTCAGGTCTGGAGATTGGGCTGGCCATGACAGGGTCTTGATCTGGTGGTCCTCCATCCACACCTTGATTGACCTGGCTGTGTGGCATGGAGCATTGTCCTGCTGGAAAAACCAATCCTCAGAGTTGGGGAACATTGTCAGAGCAGAAGGAAGCAAGTTTTCTTCCAGGACAACCTTGTACTTGGCTTGATTCATGTCAAAGCTGCCCGATTCCAGCCTTGCTGAAGCACCCCCAGATCATCACCGATCCTCCACCACATTTCACAGTAGGTGCGAGACACTGTGGCTTGTAGGCCTCTCCAGGTCTCCGTCTGACCATTAGACGACCAGGTGTTGGGCAAAGCTGAAAATTTGACTCATCTGGGGGTGCTTCAGCAAGGCTGGAATCGGGCAGATTTGTCTTTGTGAAGGACGCATGAATCAAGCCAGGTACAAGGTTGTCCTGGAAGAAATTTTGCAGTGGTCACTTAATTTTTTCCAGAGCTGTATATATATATATATATATATATATATATATATATATATATATATATATATATATATATAAAATTGAGGACGGCAATACCATTAATGTTTTTTTTTTAAATTGAACAATGTTTTTTAAATGTGATTTACAGTGCATTATATTTTTTAGGTATTATTTTGCTTCTTTGGTATACAATACGGTTTTAAGTAATCAGTAATGATGGATTTTCCTTGGCTTTAAAAAGCTCATATAACAGGTTTCTGTCCAAGGTCCTGAAATTCCAATTAATACCATTCCTGCAGAGGTAAAACTCATCTGCTTCTCTACATGTCCATGTATGTATTCTTATATTGCAGTATGAGAGGAATCTTATATTTGCACTGGCTTTTATTTTCTGGAATCCCGTGAAGCACCAACTGTCTCTTTCCAGTCAATGCAAGCTGTGCTTTTAAAAAGCTGAAAGCCGTATGTATAAATGCTCTGTATCAGAATGATGCTGCATACAGGCTAATTAACCATCACACTGTCACTCTCCCAAACATGTCAAACAGTCTTGGGGCCACGGTGAAAAGTTAAAGGTACACTTGCTTGTTTTAACAGTTGAACAAGTAACATTTTTTTTCCAAACAAAATAAATTGACCTCAGTGTTCCCCTATTAAACTTGTACTATGTTGTAAAGTGTACACCATGATGCTTCCTAAGAATAACTAGTATGTTTCAAGTATAGTAAAGCCTAGCGAGAAATAATAAAGGAGTAGTGCAGCCCTGTCCCCCGGACTTCCCTCCTACAATTCTCATATCCTGCATATTCTGTGTTCTGATGCTTTGTATGTCTGGGACCAGTCAAAGACAGGCCTGTCTGACTTGGGATGAGCTCCTAACAGAAAACATTTTGGATTTGATCTACCACTGTAGGTTTTTATAATCGTTACATCCAGAACTATATTCAAAGCATACCATGATAATACTTTTCTACCTCTCCACAGTCTTTCTTCTTGTTAAATCAAGTCACGAATAACAGATCAAAAAGCCTTTTTCTGCAAATATTCTGCGTCTGCAGCTTTTCATTAACCTAACCTGTTATTCTCCTTTCTAAAAGAAAATGGCATTTCTACTATAATAAATCTCAGCCATTTCTGTTGACATCTGTCCTTTAGCAAAAAAAAAAATCCTTTCTCCAGGTGTTTTATTGCTACTGACAAGGGCACAAGAACAAAAAGATCAGAGTCCTCAAACATATTCAATTGTTCTCAGAGGCAATGTGTCCATTTAAATGCAAATAGGCAGTTGACACCCTTTCCACCTTCAGATACTACTGAGATAAGAAAGTGCACTTTTAAACCATCAATAAATCCACAATTTCTAAGTCTTCCAGGTTGTTAGCTGAGCCGCAGGCTTACTCAATGACTGGAAGTAAAGGAAAACACACAATCAGACCTTGACTTCCAGCCTCTTAACAACCTGGGCATATCAATCTAGGAGCTGGTCTCCTTGTAACCAAGCCAACTTCAATCACTGTGAGAGAATCACAATACTGTGAAAAATAATGCTGTGAGACGCATTGGATACCAAGCAAAAGTCCTTGACTGTTGCCTTTTGATGTCCTTGAAGATAACACAGGTTTGCCATTTCATTTTATGGTCTTCTTTGGAAGAATATTACAGTAAATGTGGTCTTATGAAGACCTGACCTGACCTTTTTTTAAGATAATCTGAATATCTTCCTCTTTGGTGGGGGTCATGCTGTAAATCAACAGAAAGACTGCTCCTTCAAGGTGATTGAGAATGAGGTGATTGGGTCATTTTGTTGGAAGGTATGTACTGTATTTTAAATTGCCTGCTGTTATACGAGTGATGAGTCACTGGTGAAGTGCGGAGAGCTTCTGGATGTCTTCCTACTACCCTGGCAGCACTTGCTGCATCTGCAAACAGGGCCCCCCAGAACCTGAACTTCAAAGGGAATGACTGTCACAGCTCACTGTGACATTGCCACATAAAGGCTCTTCCTGAAGCTCTCAACTGCAACACTTAATTTAGCATCAACCATCTGTCCACATAAAAAAACATACTTAATCATAAAACAAGAAAAATGCAGTTCTTCAGCAGTGAACAGGTGTTGTGTGTGTGTTGTCTGGGGAGCAAAACAGGAAGCAGCAGATAAATATTTTGCTTTACAATAATAGTAAAGTCTGATAAATGATGCCAGTCTACATGCATTGGAGACAAGATTCCTCCAAGTAGCAACTGACCAGGATTTACCAAAAATCTCCCACTTTGCAATATGTTATTCATTACAATTCCTTGGAAACAGTCATTTAAAGTCTACAACTATGTCCAAAAATGTTGCATCGCCTAGAATTTTATGATTGAGACAAAGTAAAAACAACAACAGACAAAAAAAAACGATATGAACATAATTTAAATTTTTTATTTAACATCATATACTCAAATAAACTACACATTGTTATCTCAAAAGTCTACCAGAAGCCACAATAGTTATAATAATGTTAGATTTCAAAATGTCCCATTTGTTAATTCTATAGGCTGATGCCATAGGCGACGCGTGAGTCCTTTGTTTGGGGAGGCTATTCCACACTTTTCCCCCTGCATTTATTGAACCCAACACGCAAGATACACGCCCATTATATATATTAAGACTTGCATTATTTTTTTTATTACTCTGTTACTAGTGAGTCTGGATACTAAGTTTCATTCATAGTGTTGAGTTTGAAAAATAGTCGGACTGACGGACACAAATAAAAGCTGTAAACCGGATTCATTCTCTTGCGTCTTTTTGAGAACTTGTACTGTATAATAGTTTATAGCACAAAACAGACCTCGAAACCACTCAGGGATGCTACATATATACAGTGGCTCCCAAAAGTATTCACCCCCCTTGGACTTTTCCACATTTTATTGTGTTACAACATGGAATCAAAATGGATTTAATTAGGAGTTTTTGCCACTGATCAACACAAAAAACGTCCATAATGTCATAGTGAAAAATAAAATCTAAAAATTGTTCTAAATTAATTACAAATACAAAACAGAAAATACTTGATTGCAACAGCAATTTTAAAAAATGTAGAAATTGTGAAGAGGATGTTCCAGGCAAGGGAATGAGCGAAAAGGATTCAGCGTTTTCGTTGACTGCCTCCTGCAGCGGTATGGGGGGCCCAGATCGGTGGGAAGAATGGACGTTAAACCAGCCAAGCATTGTCTCCTCGCATAACATTTAACTAAATCCTGTATCTGTACTACAGAGTTGATTTTGATATCCCAGCTGCCCTAGTGGTCTGGCGGATGCACAGAAGTATGTTTGTTAGACCTGCTTTGCACGCTTGCGGGGGAAAAAATCTATCTTCTTCTCTCACAAATTGTTGGTCAGAACAATTTCTTGTGAGGGTTTGGGCAATTTACTTTGGGGAGGCTTAGCCTCCCCAAGCCTCTTATGTGTGCTGCCTATTGCTGATGCAAAACATTTGCCCATAGCTATATAACCAAGGTCTGACTCAAAGGTTTAGAATGAAGAGTACACAACAACTGCCACCTGGCTCCAAAACAGAAAGCTGGGCCCAAAAGAAGTCACCCTACATTTTGGAAAAAGGCTGGTGCACTTCCATCAGTGCTACTGGCATATCTCTGAAAGCTTGTGAAACTAAAACAATAAGTCAAGTAAATGTCAAAGGGGCTTTGTTGAAGTAAATTACAGTTAGCAGTAAACAATACATTCATGTCTGCAGGCTACAATAAGCTACTGAGAATGAAAAGGCTAGGGCCATCACCTGGACAATATCAATTAGCTTTAGATAAATTTACTTTGTGTTTGGATGTTTAAAACTGACATGCCTTTTAAATTACAGGTGCATACTGTAGTATATTTATAATTCAAGACAACTCTCACAACTGCAATTAATTGGAAATTAATTTATTGTGCATGTTACGTGTAAACTGTAGCCTTAAAATGATTTGTTAAAGGGACTGTTGTCTGGCCACTGGACGAGGCAATTGAGAACCAGAACTTTGTATTGGAGATAAACACAAGGTGTGGTGACGGTGAGGTCATATTTAAAGCAAAGCAAATCAAATATATTTATAATTGATTGGTTTATTGGGGGAACTGTCCAGATATACAATACAGAGAGTTTGTGTGTGTGTGTGTTTAAACAGTGTACCCAAGAAACTGACAGCCTGCCAATACTGAAGTTGAACATAACTCTGCTTCATGGAGAAGATACATGACTGTTCTCAAGAGATGATACATGCCAGTTTCCAAGCAGAATGGTCAATATGTCAGCCCAGGACAAATTGCTAGAGAGGGCTAAAACAGCCTGTCCCCATACTTTGGCCTGTCCATAGTAAATCCAGTCAGTCAAATGCTAACATTTTGTGGGAAAGAGGGACAGGTAATAAAAAAGGCCAGCATTTCAAATGACCATGGAATTTCTACACCGGACATTTTACATTAACAGACCATTATACAAAATATGGACTGTTGCCAAACATATTTGCACTACTACAATTATTGAACATGTGATACTGGCTATTATTGCTAATTTGCTAGTCACCCTCCTTTTCTTTTTTGTTGTAATAATGGGCTTCTTTTAAATTGCAAGGACGAACAATAATTGGTCGAAAGACCTCCTCTCCTTTTTCGTGACTAATGTTATTTATGTCCTGATAAACAGCATTTATTCTATGAAGGCTACAGTATACAGCAGCTTGGGATTATTTTATTTTGGCAAGCATTGAGCTCCCCTGTCGAACACATTCCTTCTGCCTATTTGACATGAGAAACTTGCATCCCCATTAATCTCAATTACCATTTTCAATAGATAAGACCTCTCTCAAACTTATTTGGCATCAGCGCTGAGCCCCTCTTCACAGAGCTGTTATTGCAGAGGATAAAAAAGGAGCAGCAGACAAGTGAAACTTTAAAGTGATCATATGGAATATAAAATGCAAGCAATATGTCCACAGAGAGACAGAATTCATTATATAGTAATATTGCCAGCTGTAGCCCAAATGTGTTACAAGTACATTTCTCAGGCTTCCAAATACTCAGTGCTCCTCATAATTCTTCTATATGGCTATAAAACATGTTGTTTGTAGCTACTTAAAATGAGTCATTCATGAGGTATTAATCCGCCACCGTATTGTTCAAATTGAACTATTTCATTATAACCTTTTATAATGTCCACTATATATATATATATATATATATATATATATATATATATATATATATATATATATATATATATTGTGGGCTATAGTGGAAACTTATAGACCAGAGAAAAGATCCGAGAAAAGCAGGTAACAATAGTCATTTAATTTTCCACTAGAGGCAAGGTTGGATAGTAAATATGACTTTATATACTGTAAAGCCATAAATATTTGCAAGCCTTTTATTTTTGTGTTTTTCGTGTAAACATTTTTTGGCAAGAATATCTTAGTGCTATACATATAATGAAGTAATCTACCATTGCAACAGGGCACCAACATTAAGGAGCAAAATAGATTTTATGATTGTGATTCGCCAAATATTTGTTTACAATATTTTGGTTTAAATATAGCTGATACAGCGCAAGTAAATAATTAAATAGCATAAATACATACCAGAAAATGTTTTTGAAGTTAATACCGCAAGTTTTTTTCTTTCTTTGGTAGTATGTTTTTTAATTAATTTTCTGTCACAGAATCGCCATTCAGCAGTTTTTTTTCATTCAGCCATTTTTATCTTGTTGTTTAGGAGTGATGTAAACCAATCACATGACAGACTGAGACTATTGCCTGGTGGTGTAAGGATGTGAGGGCAATAGTTACATCTATTGTTGCTCCTATAATGAGGTTTTAACTAATCACAGGCCAGAATTTCCATATATGAAGCTTTAACTATACTGCCTACCGTGCCTCTTTGGGGATATCTATGTATGTAACAATTCTATTAATAGTAAATATTCTTGGATGATTGTCAGAAAATCCTTATAATGGCCTACAGCTGGCTTGCAGAATGAAATATGATAGTTCACGCTACGCCCTTCATAGAAAATAAAACAAATCATTTGATTCTCATCCACAGTTCTTTCTGTAGCATTGTATATACTTGAAACTTGATTAGGCAACGTGACTTTTACATTGGCTCTGGAAAAAATTTATATCTAATTTGAGTCTGTGCGTCATGGATTAAACAGATCAAATTTGCCACTAGTATTATTCATGGAGTTTATTTATGTCATAAACTGCATGTTAAAGCCAGGTGGCCTTGCTGAATTTAAAGTACGTTCATTTAAAAAGTGTTGCCGAGCCATCTACCTTAGCAGCTACCATCAGAATGGAGTTGTTTGATAACGGCATGTCCATTGTGATACATTATCTTCTATAATTAATAATTTTAATCAGCGAGCAGGACAAAAGCTGGAGATGTTCCTTGCATGTTGCCTACAATTTGAACATCGCCCAGAATCATCGCACACAGTATTCCTCTGCTAATCTCTTGAGAATGTTGACTCTCTGCACATAACTTTATGTCACATCACCCTAATACACAGCCTTCCTTACAACTCATTTTTATTCATTTGTTTTATCACATCCACACAGACTGCTACTAATCCTGTGGCCTGTCATTTATTGGATTATGTGAAACCCTAACATCTATCCCACAAGCAGACAGAGCCCAGCAGCCATATGGATATGAACAAATTAATTTGAAAAATAATTTTTTTTCTTCTGCTGCCTCTCCTTTAGTGATCAGAAACATTCTACAGCAAGGACAGAGGTTGCTGCAAAATGGAACTAGGCAATATTAAAATATCTGCTCTGTCTTTAATAAAATTATTTAATTAAAAAACTAAAATCTGGTAAATTAGATTTGTAAATATTACCTTGAATGCAGTAGCTTTTCTCTGTTTTTCTCTGAAAGAAACACATTTTAAGAGAATTGTGTGTGATTTTTTTTTTTCAAACTACAGCAATAGTTTTAGCATTTGCAAATGATTCTTAAACAGTTTCAGTATTGTTTTTAAGTATGACCCATGCTGTGCCTCTGATTTCCTGGTTGCTGATGAATAATGGGAGTGTAGATAATGGGGCATATATAAAAATGCAATTACATGGTAATAACTGTGCAACTACCAAGGGTTCTTACATAGTAACTGCTGGTGGAATAAGTGTGTAATTAGCATGTAATTACATAACTGATTACATGTTTTTTTTGTAAAGCTCTTTCTATGTATTACACAGCAGTTTCCATGCAAGAGAAATACCTTTGGTAAATGCCCAGCTATTACAATTAACTCAAGTGTGATGTTCATGAAACTGTTCACCTGTTGGTTTGTTTTAATATATGGCAGTCTAGAAATGTATCATGGATATCAATGTATTTAAATCACCAAACAGATTCAGTAACTGTCCTATAGAGTCCATCAACATTTGAATAACTGCATTAACAAAACAAGACTAAGTGCTGTACAGAGCTGGAGACAAATGGGGTGATGCAGCGGAAATCTAAACCGTGTTTCTTTTGCATCATTCAATACAATTGGCTCAGCACCTGAGAAGGTCAATTCATGCAATTCCAAGCTTTGTTTCATTCTAAAGATGCGCTGTGATCTGTTCACGGAAGTATGCAATTCATTTAATTTACCAGGATAGAGAACCTAGGTGTGAAATGGAAGCTGCAACGAGGAACTGGGTTAGGAAATCAACATTCAGGTTAGGGCTAGGGTTACAGTCAGGAGAAAGGTTAGTGATAGGATGTTTGACAAAAATGAGCCCCAGAATCAGCTACTACTGCTGGACGAAGAGAGATTTTGTTTTCTTTGGGAACTTTGTCCAAATTAGGATTGAACTATCAGACAATTAAAATTCAATTCAACAGTAAAGGCACTTCAGAGATCCTCCAGAAGACCAAGGAAGCTGTCTATTCTTTTGTGTTTTTCGTTCTTCGTTTGTTTGATATTTTCCATTTCACAATTTGATCAAAACAATTTACTCAAAGACCGAAATAACGTTTAATTTCGTTCTTTGGTTATTTTTTTCATTGATTGACCAAATTATGACTATGCGTTTAACATATATATCTAAGTCGCCTTGGATAAAGGTGTCTGCAAAATAAATGTTTAAATAATATATATATATATATATATATATATATATATATATATATATATATATATATATATATATATATATATATATATATAGTGCGCTTTAGAATTGTGAATTTAGATAAGGTACAACAAACTGAGCTCATTGGTATTCTAAATGAAAACAGTTAAAGTTTGAAATATACTACATTTCCCCAAACTGTGCAACATGAAGGTGGGATATAGCATCATGTGACTCCGGAACATAGGCTAAATCTAGGTACAAAGTCTGAGAAATCAAGACATTTGGCAACCTTGTGTATCTTACACAGAGGAACTTTCTTAAGCATTACTTATTTTTTTAATATTTATCTAAAATAGAGCGTGTCATATTTAAGAGTTTCTCATTTCACAGTGGTAACCCCAGTTGGTCTTTTTTATGAATCTATTTTTGAAACACATGAAGCATACTGTAATTAAAAAGGAGACAGAATGTGGTAAACACTTTTCAAAACGAAAGAAGTAATGCAATGATGGCTCTTTATCTCTTACATGCTGGGGAAATACAGTGGGACATGTATTAGCTGGTTGAGCCTGTTGCGCGTACAGACTATTTTTATGAAAATCGTGTTTTTTTATTATTCAGCTTTTACTCCCTATGGCTTTGACACAGGTGTATATTGCCCTAAGGGAAAACAGCATAGACTTGCAACGAAAGTCGTTTGTCAGTGTAAAAAAAGACTAAAAAAGATCTCTTGTTTGGAAACTTTGGGTCTAATGTTTTATTACTTATGAGTAAAACTCTTTATATCTTTCTGAACAGGATGACGTGTGTGGTGATGTCAGATCAGGAAGTAATTGCAGCACAACACAGCATACTGGGGTTTAAACGGAGCCACTACAGCGCTCAGCTTTTTATTAACAAATGCAAATAAAAGATTTAAACAAAACACAAAACACTTTGTAAAATAAAACGGCGCGGTGGCCAAAACAAATAGATAAACAAACAGACAAAACAAAACCAACAAGTACCGTGCTGTTCCTCTAGCAGGAAGTAACAATTGTTATAATTATTTTCTCCTCTCTCTCCCCCGTACCTCCTCACTGTACACCCAACCCCGAGTGAGTGCTTCGTGCCTCTATATATACGGCTGTGCTGAGATTCAATTACTAATTAATCATTTACTTGAATCTCGCACGTGAACTAATTTGTGCAATCCCGTGCTCACATACTATTACATACTTTATCTGCACGTGAAGTGATTGTGCAATCCCAGTGCCTAAATACAACTATATATTTTAAATCACTTGTGTTACACAGACCCATTTATATTCCATGCACCAATACATATACACCAACATTAACACACCACAGACAACATATAACACAAAATACACACAGGGGCGGGGCACACTGCCACATACCTCCCCCTTGTGCGCAACACACATGGCCTCAATGGCCACCTCCCCCTATAAAATCCCCAAAGTCCTGCACAAAGTCTCTGGCCAAGAACAGGGACTTCAAGGTGTCCATGGGCATCAATGTTGTCAGTGCCACGGCTGGCAGTGGCAAGGCTGACGGTGGCAATGCTGTCAGTGTAACTGCTGACAGCGGAAATGCTGTCAGTGAGGTGAGGTCCTCCTCCCGTAGCCCCGCTTGCCGTGGAAAATTTGACAGAAATGCTGCTATGGGTAATGCTGTCAGCAAACGTGCTGACATCACCAAGGTTGGCTCCTCCTGTTGCGCCCCTGGCAGCGGAAATGCTGCCAACGGTGAGGCTGTCAGCAGACTTGCTGGCAGCGCCAAGGCTGGATCCTCCAACCTCAGCAAATCCCCAGAGGTCAGCAGCAAACTACCTCCAGGGCAGGCATCTCCCGGCAATGAAGAGAAGGCATAGTCGGACAGTAGAGGATGAGCGGAGTGGGCGAGAGGGAATATAAGGAGGGATTGGAGATAGGAAGGGGCAGTATGATGAATAGAGCGATAGGCAAGAGCAAGGGTCTTAAATTGGATGCAAGTGGAGAGTGTGAAGCAGAGGGGTAGCGTGAGAGTAGCGGGGCTGGGAGAATACCAGGTGAGCAGCAGAATTTTTAATAAGTTGAAGAGGACGAATAGCCGAAGCAGGGAAACCATCGAGGAGAGAGTTACAATAATCCAATCTAGAAAGAACAAGAGCTTGCACCAGGAGTTGAGTGGAATAAGTAGATAGAAAAGAGCGGATTCTATAGATGTTGTTAAGAAAGAAACAACAAGTACGTGTTAGTGAAGAGATTTGTTGAGAATAGGAGAGGGAAGGGTCCAAAATAACACCTAGGTTTCTTGCAGAAGGAGAAAGATTGATAGCATCAAGGGAGACTGAGATAGAGAGGTCAGAGTAGAGAGGAGTAGAAGGAAAGTAAAAGGTTGGATTTAGAAAGGCTGAGTTTAAGGTGATGTGAATGTGTCCAAGATGAGCTTGCTGAGGGACAATCTGAAATGTGAGAGGAGATATGGGAGTCAAAGGAAGGAAAAGAGAGAAAGATCTGAGTGTCATCAGCATATAGGTGATATGAGAACCCAACAGAGGAGATAAGAGTAACTAGTGAGTGGGTATAATGGATTACTATGATGGTTATTTTTCTCATATTAGAACAACATAGGTTGGGTTTCCACGCAGCTTAGAAAGTCGTCACTCT
Organism: Acipenser ruthenus; assembly: GCF_902713425.1. Classification (NCBI taxonomy): domain Eukaryota; kingdom Metazoa; phylum Chordata; class Actinopteri; order Acipenseriformes; family Acipenseridae; genus Acipenser; species Acipenser ruthenus. The sequence goes on from NC_081195.1 coordinate 64,912,957, forward strand.
CTCCACAGTCACTATTTATGTGGCGCAGCAGCAGCATACACCACACACATGCCACACACTATAGGAAGTTCACACCAAAAACATTGTACGACTACAAAGTTTTGTTTTGCATGGAAACATGTCCAGAAGTCGTCCATTATGCATACGAGACTTCAGCAGTAAAATCCCGTTTGTGACAGCTGTAACTGAAGGCTGTGCCAAGGCTTTATTGGCAAGCTTCTTTGACCAAATAAGAAAAAAAAAAACATAGAGTACGAGGGGTTTAGAGAACTCTTCATTCAGTGTTTTTTTTGCTTTGTTTTTACGTGACACAATTTATTCATCGTTTCAGATTATTGACATTTGACTCATAAAAATTGCTTTATAATGAAGCTACTACAAAAAAACCCTTTGCAATGAATACATAAATAAATAACAAAGCCCTTCTTTACACTTACTTTTGTTATCTTCGTGATTGGTCATTGGATAGCTGATTGCTTTAGTCTAGACTGTTCTGTCCCTTAGCAATAAGATGCAATTTACTGTATACTAGCATTAAGTAGCATCTATCATGGGTATCTACAAAAGGAATACGAATAAGAATAATATGTAGTGGGAAATGAGGTGAGTAGGATAGCCTGATTTATTACCAATATTTTAAAAACTGTACTAAACATTTTGACTGGATTATTTTTATATTATTAACCTACTTAAGGTGCTGGTATTTTAGCTATGTTCGAACATGCAGTCAAACATGTTTAGCAAATAGTACAAGGGTAGCGCACAGAGCTTTCTTATGGAATGTTTTGTTTATTATTATTTGTATTACGTTATGTCTGGGTTTTTTTTTGTTTGTTTGTTTTTTCCACATGCTTTTTTATTTAAAAAATGTTGTGGAAACCCAGTTTAAGAAAGCTGAACGATAGCAACCGATTTTAAGTCAGACAGAAACATTTAAATATACCCTCCCGTATTTTAATATTAATTTGGTTATTTGCATTTGGAACGAGAATTTCTCTGGCTAAAAGTAAACTGCATGGAAACATATAGAACCCGAAAGTACTACCACAATCGAGTGAGAAAGAGGTGAGACTTAATGATAAACTTCAGACGACTAGCTAATGCTGCACAGGTGCAACATTGCTTTTGGAGGTAACCAGCATTAGGAATACATTGCTTGGTTTTTCTGCTGTAAATCTGCAATTGGCAAATGCAGATTTCCTGTTAAACACCTACAGCATGGTTAAAGGCATGATGTCGCTTTCTCCATATGGTAAAAAGAGAGAAAGGGAACAGTGGAGCAGAGAGTACAAGCTCCCTGGATATTTCACCTGAAGCCAATGGTGGGGGAGGGAAGGTGGGTCGCGTCTATTTGCATAAGCTTCATCTGCCATCATTGCATGCTTCCTGTATAGAAAAATCTGTAGAATGATAACATAGAATAAGCAAGAGGATTGGTAACCATGGTTGCAAACAAGGCTGTTTGCACCAGAACAGAGTGACAAAGATACTCTTTAAAACATATAGCCAAGCAGGAAAAAAGCCTGGTCTCGCTGCTGTCCATTAAAAACACATCTCGCCCCCATCTTTCCTCAGATTGAGTACAATACTCATTCTCTGATTGGGGTCGCACCAACATTGCTCCTTGGCTTAAGGAATAGCAGCACTGAGAGGTTGTTAAGAGAGTATCAGAGCCTACAGCTTAATTAACTTTATGAAGTAGATTGATGCTCCTAAACCATTGTACTCACAAATTGCAACTGAAGACCTCCTTGAGCTTATATTACAGTATTATTGTCCAGATTCTGGACCGCCAGTGGTAAATGAATGCTGCATTGAGTACAATAATGGCTTAGCATTTCCATTTGAGAGGTAAACCCTGATAATATCACCTACAGTACATGCATCACTGCTTTACTGTCTGAAAGTATCTCTGCAACACAAGGTCTTCTTTCTCTGTGTAGTTTTGTCACCATCCTTGCTGAGATTTGAAATTATTTCAACCCACTTGACCTTCATTACTCTAGGTCTGATGCATCCTGCACCTGAGCTGAGGTAAGCTATAACACATTACAATTTGAAATGATTCAACTTACAAAAACATTTTCTGACAGCTTACAAGTCCATTGATGTTAACCACAAAAAAATGGGTTTATTTGTGATGTAGCATTTAAGTGGAAATGTATATAGATGGCTATAGTTAATTTATTTGAAGACCTACAGGTTTGTACTCTTTAAATAGTTTTGTACATCTAGCTACTTAAGAACATTACTGCTTTAATACAAGATGAAAGAAAATGTAAATACTCTCTTTCGCTGGCAAGCAAGAAGAACAATTTTTGTCATGGGATTGGGGTAAATTGGTTGAATTTATTATGGGACAGTATTTTTATTTATTTTTTTCATTGCATTTAATTATTCAGTTTCATCTGTGCCAGGCTATCTAATTAACAACACAATCAAATTCATTTTAATTTCTGCTTATTTAATTATTGAATCATAATACATTTTTAATACAAAATGTGAGTTTTAAAATGTGTTTGGTGTGACTTTGTCTGTCTTTTCCAGGGGTTTTTATCAACAGAGCAAGAAACTCTTATAAAGTTGCACTGCAGATACACACATTTTCTACAGAATATTGTCAGGGATCTATCGGGTTATTGCAATTACTCAAATGTTTTTTTTTTATATAAGTTTAGAGGTTGCTGAAGTTTTAGTTGCCAAGTGTTGTAACTTAGGCAAGTGATGGTGCTGGCTCTCACTTATATAAAGACACTTACCTAGTGTAAATTACATATCTCTGTAGGTGGCAACTGTAGGTGGCAACTAGAACTGCAGATCAGATTCAGACTACAGCACCACAGCACAGACTATGCCATCAAAAAGTAAAGAAAAAACAAATTACATAATTTCAGTAATTGCAATAAAATCCACATGGGAATGTTTGAAAACGTTACAAGATAAGGGTACACATCTATGAAAATGTAATTTGACGTTACAGTACTTTAACATTTTGCCATTACTCTTTAACCAAATTTCAATCACCCAATGTTTTTAGTACTTCCGTTGCTAATGCAGTCAAAGACTACTTAGTTATTACACATTTATTAACATGAAATAATAAAATGTGCAGGTTTTATGGATAGAGAAGAAGATGTGTAAAATATTGCCTGAATTATATCTCTGAGTTCACTGCTATATTCCTTATTACATTCATATATTTTTAAAAGGTCCTGGAGCCTACCTTTGTGACTGCATTTGCCCTTTAGTAATAATTAATCAAAAATAGCTACAGTCATTGGCTTGGCCCTGTTAACGCAGGATATTAAAAGGGGCATGGAAAAAGTAATTTCCGGTTTGAGATGTTAGGTTTATATTACAAAATGGTGACTGACGTAAATTGCTTAACTTTTTTTATGTTATCTTGATGATATTTACTTTCTCTATGATGTAAAACCTTGGTACAAGAAATGAAAAAATATATTATGGTGTGGAATTGTTGATGTCTGATAATTGTCTGTAATCGCTCAACCTTTTGTACTGCTACTTTCAGGTCTTGCCCTTCATATCATTGCTCTCTGCAGGAAAACAGTCCATTAAGAACGGATATTTCTTAGCAGACACCCTTATCCAGGCTAGCAATTCTTCCATGTTTCAGTGCCACAGACCCCACCACAATGAGTATGACATGAATCAAATCCAATACATTACCGGACTCCAGTAAAAGGCAATGGAATGCTGATGTACTCAGAGGCCATGCATATAGGCAGCCACAGTACAATGTAATGAGTCTTTGATGGAACAGTACAACAGTATCATGGTATCATACAACTACCTGTGTTTTTGTGTATCAGGACCATTGCAAAATATATTTTAAAACACATTGTCCTTGCCATTACTGCTAAACTTGTCTTGAACCCTACCTGCTTTACATGTTGCACTGTAGCACTTGAACATGAGTGGAAAATACGAGGGAACCACGTATAAATAAATACATTCACAGAACTTGTATCATATTTGGAACAGACTAAAAACATCCATTGAGTACTTGTTAGATTAATTAAGGGCAAATGTGCTGCTAATGAGGTAGCAAGCCCAAATAGACAATCCCGTCGAAGATCCATCCCATTGTTGAGTGGCCCATCCATGCAGCAACACAGACAGCACATTAGCACTAGCCTCTAGCTGTTCTTATCCTCTCTTCCAGAGAGCCATTAATACAGGGGTGTAGCTGTTCATCCTTTTAAATACTCTACTACTGCAGGAGTGTCAGAGAGACCAGCCTGGTTTTGCACCTTTTGTACAGGGGTTTCAGTTCAAAGGTAACTACTTATTAATCGCCACCACCCCTGACAGTGTTCGTGAACAAATCCTGTCTGCTGTATTCCCCTGTGAGTTTTGTATCATTTCCAGTGAGAACAGTGCGATCTAGGATTGCCACTGTTAATAACATTTCAGTGTAATGAGAGAAGTCCAGAGTCATATTAATTGACAAAGGCTACCTTTAACTGGGCACTGAAAAGGCACTTCAGGCTTCTATTGAAAGTAATATTTCACTGATTTTTGAGTAATTTGGGTCTTATCTATTGTACACCAGGTTTTAATGACAGGTCTCCTTGGCTTCTGATAAGACAATTTACACCCATTGTTTTCTTTAAAAAACAAACAAAAAAAAATAGTAAATCTCAAGGCAGGAACAATTACAATACTTTTTTTACAGCAGTGTCAGGACAGCAGTTGATACCATCCTTTTCCTTAGCTGAGGCTGATAATGAAGAAATTAGACTTTAAATACCCTTTTCAGAATCTGTTCAGAGGGAAGAAAAAAAAACACACAGAGCGGATGCTAGTTAATGCCTGATTGTTCAGATGAAGCTACTGCAGATATTAAACACTATATCCCGGTTTATGCTTGAACCCTTTCTCTAGTCTAGCCCTTAATATGGCATGGCATAATACCTTAGGGACTGGCACTTTTGAAAATCAATTTTTTATATCAAACATTTCTGATGCATCTAGGCAGATTCAGTTGCATGTACACTGAATACATCAGTGAAACATGAATAATGAGCTGCTTTTAGAACAGAATGTTTTCTTAGCCTTTGCAAATTGTCCACAGTAATAATTCTGCATGCTATCTTACTGTATTGTGTGGCTGTTTTTCAGAATAGCAGGAAATTAGAATTACACAGTTTAAAAGGGAGTTTAAGCAGTTATTGTTTTTGGTTTTCCTGTGGAACGTTAACTAGCGAGGCCGCTAAATGTCCACAAGATGTGAGGGGATGCTACTCCTGTTGTCGCTAGTTGACTTTCATCTTGGATATTCTTTTTATTTCCTTGGGGTTGTCGCCTAAAATAATGTATTCCCATCATGCTACACAATCTGTTTCTGCATTTACTGATGCGTTTGGGGCTCTGCTTTCAGGGACATGAACAGTCCAGGTTTTTCATAATATATATATATATATATATATATATATATATATATATATATATATATATATATATATATAATCTCCAGATAACGTAAAACCACATTGCTCACAGCTTCTGAGACTTTGGACAAGCTAAATGCTAAGGTACCTCTTATTAATAAGATTTGGGAAATATAACAACAGTATCGACACAAATTATGTAAACAACAAATGATTTAAAGCAAGACTAGGAGTGGGGATTTTTTTTGCCTGTTTTTCCTCACTTTAAAACCCTACTTACTAAACATCTTCATATCTCTGAATAAATCATCCTAAATGTTCTCCTTTTCTAGGAAAGCATTAAAACTGGGATTGGGAGTTTGTTGCCAGATAACCAGACTACTTGCTCATTAAATATCTTATTATCCCTGACTAGATAATAGTCTCCTCTTTAAAGATATGCAAAAGATTTAATGAGCTGTCTGTACCACAATTACAGTGGCAGACACGATCGTGTATTTATAACCTCCTACTGCTGTAAATACCCAGATAATGGCCATTTGCCTAATAGTGGCAAGCAGGTTTAGAGGATGTTGTTTAGTTTCATAAGTCTTCATGGAATATTAAAGTAAGATATAGCAAATAGCCCCTTATGGATTTTATTCTAGTGTAACATAATTATGAGACACTGCTAACAACACCATATGGAAACGGGTGAAAATAAAATGGAAATGAACGCAAGATGCACAGGTATCAAACGCTCAGGATTTCCTGTACAGTGTTTAAACAAAATGGTCTATTTTATTCTAAACGTCAGAAGATTCCTGCCGTACTTTTATTTATATTAGTCCCCTAGCATTGATGAATTGTCCCTCTTTTTAACATCACTAACCAATAACAGTGTGGTGCAGGTTTTTGAGTGGCATGCTGACAGCATTAAGATCTGATCCTTTCTAGATCATTAAAATGACCCAGATGATGTGATAGCACACCTGGTAATTTACAGTGACATCCAATTTGGATAGCAGAACAGACGCAATGAATGTGAGACCAAAAATGATTTGCCTTGACAGATGGAAAATGCTGTTTTTAAAAAAGAATAATAAGCCAGCCATGATTTTGAATTAGGGCAGAGAGAAGCCTGATCCTGATTGACTCAGATTAAACCCAGGGCTTGGCTCTCAGATAGAGCAGAGCACACACACACACACACAAAAAAAATACAACAAACGAAGTTAGCAGTGAGCATGTCTGTGTGTGTGTGTCCATTATAGCAGAAATGACCTTGGAACATTAACTAGGTCCTGCTGTGTGAACATAAAGATAGACCACCTTTTTATTTATTTTTTTCACAGGATATATTTGTCAAAAGACGTCAAAGATATATTTTATGAAAAAAAGAAATTAAAAAAATGTAGGGGATGCTTGAGATTGCAATACATTTTTTTAACTTCTCCCAAATGACTGACCAGATCTAAATAGTAATAACAACAAATTTAATTTGAATAGCAACTTTAATGAAATGTATACTCTCAATATTATAACTGTAAATATACAGCAAATTAGAGCATCAGCCCTACAATACAATATAAAAGAGTCATACTACAGTACACTGCAACATAACGCATGAACACAAAACAGATGCTCCATAGAGTATACAATATATTTCCCCATGCAAATCACAGTATTTCAATGCACCCATATCTCACTGTATCTACTACAACACCAACATCGTACCTTAACCTGAAGTTGAGTTCCATGCAGCAATTATGGTAACTAATTCCCAATGTATCAACCAGTAACAAATTGTGCACTTTTATTCATCTAATGAACTGCTGTAGACCAGTGGTCTCTCTTCATACTTGCAAATGGATATTAAGTATATCCATCCAAGGAGGCTGTGTGGTCCAGTGGTTAAAGAAAAGGGCTTGTAACCAGGAGGTTCCCCTGGTTCAAATCCCACCTCAGCCACTGACTCATTGTGTGACCCTGAGCAAGTCACTTAACCTCCTTGCGCTCTGTCTTTTGGGTGAGACGTAGTTGTAAGTGACTCTGCAGTTGATGCATAGTTCACACACCCTAGTCTCTGTAAGTCGCCTTGGATAAAGGTGTCTGCTAAATAAAAAAATAATAATAAGTAAGGAATATAAAACATCCCTCTTGATAACAGAAGGAAATGATTCATTTGGAAGCTAACATCTGTTTGATCATGGTGGCCAAGCGCATGTTTTGTCTTTTTTTTTTTTTTTTGCTGATTTAGGACTCCACTTGGAAAGAGTGCCAGCAACATTTACCTGGGGAGATTCCTCTATTGCCTCCGATCCTACAGCAGTCATTGGACTGGCTCCGATGAATAGAAGGCAGTATGTATCAATGCTGACTGAAGTACATATTGTAAAGACTATTCTTTTTGGAGCTCTATGTATTGTACATCGTTCGACAGAAATACTGATGGACAGACAGACAGACCGTTGCTAATTACAAGCCAGTCTGTGCGATACATAAAGCAGATATACTGTAGTTTAATTTCTGACTGCATTTTGTGCAGCTAAATTCCATTTGAAGCCATTTTGTTATATATCTGACAAGTGCACATAACTTGTTTAATCCTGATTAACTTTATTTATCCAGTCACCTACAGTAGCTAGCAACTACAGCTTTTGAAAGGCTGATCTCTACATTAAAAAAAAACAAAAAAAACTTACTGACTGCCCTACTGACTGTTTGCTGCCGAATTTTTGTTGTAGCTGCACGTGTAGATGGAAAAACGTGGTATTCTTATGCTGATACCGTCAAGTTCAAAGACATCTTCATTGTTTTGAAACTATTAGCATACTGTACATACGGGTATTATGTTGTGTTGCTCCACATTGCAAAGAGACATGCATACTATAGTAATGTTTTAATATCAAAACCAGTATGCAGCATATTTACAATGTTAATGTAGCAACCTTGAATGCTTGTTTCTCTGTAATCCATCTTTATCTACATCTATATCTATTTAAGTGTGTTTCGATACCAGATTTTTCATTAAACCGCTCTCGAAGAAAAAGTGGGTGATTTTCAGTTAACACTGGTGGCAATTAGAAAATCAATAGTTCTTCCAATCTGAGCAAGTCAAGTGAAAGATAAACCCATCGTGTCTGAAAGCTGAGAAACAACCTTTGCTGCTTTTATCTGATGGCATGGACCAAAGGATTAGTTTCCTCAGCTGCCGTCTGCCACTTCCCCAAGCACTTCCCACGCACTGTGCTTTATTTGAATAACATCAGGCAACAAGAGTACAGCATATACCACACTCCTATTATATGGATTCACCTGGACACAGTCCATTGTGGTAAACGGAATAATCTACAAATCCACCCACACGCCCCCCTTTTAAATTAATGTATAAATTAATAAATAAATAGACACACACACACACACAGATCGGGAGGTGCACTTCATTCCTAAGCATTGGGATCACAAGCACCCATTCTGCACAATACAGTTCTGTACACTTCAGTATCAGCAGCAGTATTCTAGGTGGCACCTCAGATTCAGTAAGAACAGTGCCTTACCTGGTAATGCTGTCCTTCTGGGTATTGGTTGTCTTTTAAGGAAGGCTCATCTGGAAACATTAAAAATAATGAGGTGTCTTGTCAATGAAAGCCTTGCTGCTTTTTTCTTCTCCGGTCTGGCTTGCAGAAGCCTTCAAATATGCTGCTGTGTTAGCCCCTGTTAAATAAAAGACATGGGCTTCATCTGAAGCTGGGAAGAGGGAGAGAGATACTAGACTGTTTAACAGAGCATCATCACAATGCAGCTTCTTCGGAATCCCTCCAGTGAGAAAGGGCCTGCATCACTGAGCTCTTGCCTTTGATTGGCGGAAAGGAAAGGGAGCTGCATGGAATATCAAGTCTGGAAACAGTAAACTAGGATGACCCTTTCATCTTGCATTAGCACCCCTTACGTTGTGTACTAAGGATCCCAGCGAATGACAATCAAGGACATCAAATAAACAATTTTCCTCGGGGGGGATCCACATAGCAACCCCCTTCCCTACACACAGACACACAGAAACAGAACACATTGAGATTGTATTAGTGTATGCACATGAATAGGGGCTGCTGTGGCATGATTTCCCTTGGGAGGATAGGATCATCAGTAATGAAAAACACAACAAAACACAATCACACACACATGGTTGAACCCAAATCAGATTTTTAAAGGGCAGAATTTCTTATCACAAATGTATGTTTAGTTATGTTTTTTTTTCAACATAATGGAAAGGCCATGCTAAATTAAAGTGTTCACCTCCCTGTCAGAGTGCAGAAAATATTTTCAGTAAACCACTCTGTGGTGCAAGTGGCTGGCTGTACTCAATATCTAAGTTCTAGGTGGGTTAAGCCTAATACATATAATCTCTGCTGGTACAGTTGTATGAATGCATACAGGGTAAAAATAGTATTTGCAAAAATGCAATACATGTTATAGTATTATAGTGATAATGATATTGCTTCTGATCACTTTCCTTGTTTAAATAATTAGCAGGTTGATTAACAATATTACAAAATCAATTCTCATAAGAGGGATAAGAAGCAAATGTGAATAATTGCAGAAGTACAAAGACATTCATTTTTTAGTGATACCTTAATAATTGGCAAACCCCTGACCCATCTGTGTAGTTTATTTCATGTATTAATTTTCACACCATGGCAAATGTATTCGTACAAATTTAAACCTGTTCCCTAGAATGAAAGGTTCCCCACTGTTATGGTTTGTTCTGGTTGAATGCATAACACAATGGGGCATCATCAGTATCTCCATTGTGTCAAACAGTTTACAGTTTCTCACAGAGCACAGCGTACTGACTGCATGGCCCCTTGTCATTTATTAATGATTTCATAAACAGAGTGGACCAGAGTGATTCAATATACTGTACAGCACTACCCCTTTTATCCAAAGTGCTTGGAAAAAGTTTGTATAAATGAGTGCTTGGATAAAGGGGAGCTTATGCCCCCCCATAATACTGCTAATATTAGTTCAGATAAAAGGGTAGGTCAGATAAAGTAGGTGTAGCTTTATTTGTGTAATTTGAAAGAAATTCAACCTTTTCAGTCAGGAAGATATATACTCTATGCTAAAGTACTACCCTTTCTTAAGATAATTACATTTTTCATATATATATATGTACTGTACACTTATATGTGTATACATATAATACATACATAAATACATACTACAGTATGTGATCCTACGATATCTATTGCTAACAGAGAATACAAAAAAAAGCTCCATGTGGTCAGTTGCACAAGGTGTTGCAGTTTAGTCTCACTGCCAGAGTTAGCACTGGCAAAGAAATAAAACATCTTAACGGATTGTCAAGTAATAAATAGGTCTTGCAAAGGTTAACATATACGCTTAAGTAGAAAGGAACTACTGCTCCTGTTAAATCCTTAAACAAAGCACTAGGGTATACCAAAGGTGGTGTGTCTACAACAACTGAAATACCCTAAAAGAAAATGGTACATGCCAGTGCCACTCAATAAAAGGCTTTTTTTTTAATCTCGCTAACATCTTTTGAGGAACGTACCATTTCTTAGGGATGTTTCCCTCATATGTCTCCTTGTTGATGTGGCAATACATTATTCAGTTTTGTTTAGAGAAATGCCGATTCCCAATGGGCATTTACTCATTAGAAATTGATAATCATAGTAAGTGATGAAGAATGACAAAATCTGTTTCCATTAGAGAGTATAATGAGTGTTTTTCTAATGATTTTCTGGGTTACAAAGTATTGATCATACCAGTCACATTTCTTTGCAATGCATTTAAGGAAGAAATATTATGAGGTGTTGATTGAAGAGAAGCTTGCTACCTACTCTACAGTATATAGGAGCCCACTAATCTCTATGGAGCAAGTGTGCTTTATGGAGGAAGAAAGACGTTACAGAATACAGGTAACACATTTATGGTAATAATGTATATTTTTTGTATTGTTTATTTTTACTCCCATTTTTTCTCCCCAATTTTACAATGCCCAATTATATTCCTTCTCCGCAACAATTGCCCACTCTGGGACCCCAATGTTTAAAGTTTTTGTTGCAATACTGTACTTACCGGATTCCTTATAAGGTGCCATATATGCTGCTTGAAGGGGTTTGATACCTTGACACATGACACTTCAGTTCTGTGCTACTGTTTCAAGCACTTAAATGATAACTCAGAATGACATGTGCTTTTCACCCATCATGCCATGATGGGTCTTGGTCTTGCTAGTGACCCTAAATATCAATACCTGTATGGGTAAGGTTTGTCACAGCCACTGGTTTGCTAGTCTCCTTAGTGACAAATCTTATTTGAATTTCATTTCTATACCTCTAATAAACAGAACTGCCTGCTGCCAAGAGAACTTCAGGTAATCTGCCTCCATGCAGGTGATTCGTCTATTTCTCCTGACATTTTTAGATTGCTGGCTTGACTTTTTACATTTTTTTCAGTGCCTTTGGTTGTTTGTTCATGAAAGCTGCTATAGAAATCAAAATTGAAATGTACTGCATTGCATCACTCTTTGTCATAGATGGAGTCGGGCATCCAATCCATTTGATGGAACTTAGATGCCAGCAGTTCACACATGAACAATTATTGTTGTGCATGCAGTGCCCATAACACTCTGTCAGAAACTATGGGAAAGAAAAGTGGCTAGATTTAGTCCCTATTGCTATTGAGCTTTCACTCCTTTTGTGGCTTGATTTAATTTATGACTTAGCCATTGTTATACATTGCTCACTATTTCCAGGCAATTCACTCATAATTAGGGCTTCTGATTTTTGTTTTTTTTGTTTGTTTATTGTTTGTTTATTTAGCAGACGCCTTTATCCAAGGCGACTTACAGAGACTAGGGTGTGTGAACTATGCATCAGCTGCAGAGTCACTTACAATTACGTCTCACCCGAAAGACGGAGCACAAGGAGGTTAAGTGACTTGCTCAGGGTCACACAATGAGTCAGTGGCTGAGGTGGGATTTGAACCGGGGACCTCCTGGTTATAAGACCTTTTCTTTAACCACTGGACCACACAGCCTCCAGCCTTTTTAACCGATAAAAAACTATAAAACACCTTGATACAAATAAAATTAAATTGGTGTATAGCCAATAAACACCGGAAAAGCACTGCAATGGTTACTCCCTTTTCCCATTTAAAAAAAAAAGGAAATAACTACTAGTGCAGTTAGACAATGTCCCTTCTTCCTGACTTGTATCTATCATTGATTCAATCTGAACACTTTAACCCAACCCTACTACTGAGTGGCAGCAAACTACATTTCTACTGGGGATTTGCTTGCTAGATTTAAAACGAAATTACAATTAGGAACGGAGACTTGTTCACAGGATTTAAAGCTATATTACAGTTATATACAGATGATTTAAAACAAAACTGAAATCTGTGGCGAAATGTAAAAACATGCCTAGACACACAAAAACCCCAGAAGAATGTACCCGTCACCATACGGATTTTGTTGAGGAAGACGACAAAGGAAAGAAGCTACAACTTAAAGGGTATATAAGGACCTTTTTTATGTATTGTTCTACATGTTCCCATGTGTTGCTAAAACTGTTTAAGGTGTGTGTATTGTTTTAATTATTAGTAAATGTTTTATGTATTTTTTTTTTTTTTTGCATTTTGACCACTTTTTTATGTTTTTAAATTGCATTCCCTGCCTCAAGATGGCTTCACATGTACCTGCATGGACCTCTCAGAACTACATTTCCCATCATCCTCTTGCTCACTGGTAAATCCATCTCAGTTACATATGTGAGCAGGAGGATGATTAAGAAACATTTTCATTAAACATGTATTTACAATATTGAATTATAACACCTTAACATCATTACAACTTATTACATTTCAGTAGCTACATCATTCCATAATACATAAATATTCTATTCACAGATGCCAGCTTTGAGAAAAAAAAGTCAGTTTGAATGAGGTTGCCATTGTTTTCTCTGAGCAAAATAACCTGATCAAGCATATATATATATATATATATATATATATATGGGGTGCCATGTGTAAAAAAAAAAGCGTTAATATATTTTCCAGATTTAATGTAAATCTTGTATTTTTTTCCCCAGATTTATAAATGTTGTGAAAATAAATATTTTTTTAATGTGTACATTCAGATATAATTTATAAATCTAGTTACAAGATTTAACATTTAGCTAAATATTTAACTAAATATTAAATCTCTTAACAAGATTTAATATGTAGCTAAATATTTAAATATATCTTAAATCTCTAAACTAGATTTAACATTTAGCTAAATATTTAACTAAATCTTAAATCTCTTAACAAGATTTAACATTTAGCTAAATATTTAACTGGCCAGCTAAATCTGGAGTTTGTATGCAAATGAGCTTCGCACGCTTAGTGCTTTTCACGCGATTTGATTGGCTCGTGTTATGCTAATTGATAAATATGCAAATGTAAACATTACAAGAGCCAATCATATCGCGTGAAAGCATGAAGCTGGCAGATCTCATTTGCATACAAACGGCCGCACACCAGGACCAATGGGCACAGACAAACCACAAGCGCAGGCTATTTACACATAGACACAGACAGTCGACCAGCAACTGCAGGGAATACAGTGGGGGAAAGGAACACAATAAAACAGGAAGTACAGTACAGTACACAAGACACAATTACATAGATGCACGGATCACTACTATATATATGTCAACTTCTCATTCTACTTCATAGCAGTTTTACAGAGAATAAAGCCCATCAAGGTCAAGAGGTTGGCTCAGAGTCAGACACTTAGTTTGTGGCTCAGCTGGGATTTGAACCCAAGATCTCCTATCTTGAATACTGATTACAGATGTGCATTAAGTACTCCTGAATTTGTCTTCACTTGTTACTTAAAAATCACTAAATGGCAGTTTCTATAGAGATCAAGTGTGGCATTTAATCCACAATTAACAAGACAGGAGTTTAATTAATGACATCAGTCTATTCTCAATCATTTTCTGCTAAGAAATAATAATCAGTATTTTTTTTCTGTCTATTCTCAATCATTTTCAAAGGAGTATTTAATATACAGTCAATTTTCAATATGAATTTCAAGGGACCAGCAAAAAAACGTTGTATTATCAGGGCCGGATGGTTGCAGATTGCAGATAGCTGACCAGCTGTGGCCGTTTCTCAGCAGAGCATCTCACTGCAATAATTTGCAAATGAAGGTATACAAATGCATGATGGAGTTCTTAATGCAATTTAAGTTCTATCTAAGTATAGCCCCACTACACTGGAAAAATACAAACTGATTATGCAATCCTATGGCAGAGTGATATCTGAATTGTTTGCTGTTAACACGCCTAAGATGCCTTTTACTGTAGTACCCAAGATTATTATTTTTTGTTCTTTAAAATCTCGCAATAATGAGTCTCACAGGACCTAGGTAGAGGAGCCTCAATATACAATACTGCTTGAATTGCACCTATTTATAATGCGTCAGATCAGCAGTGCACCAGCTTCTTACAGATGTAATGTTAAAATGTGTTTGCCTCCTTTCCAGCTGGTTGCGTAATTACACAAATAAAATAATGTGGAGCATTAATTCCAACACAGAATTACACAGTCCAGTCGATAATAACGCCTATGGGCAGCTACTATTCATATGAAGAATTCAAATTAAATTATTATTATTATTATTATTATTATTATTATTATTATTATTATTATTACTTTCAGCATTTTAATAATTTAGGAAGATACATATTTTTTAAAAAATCTTGTATACAGTGCACAGTTTGCATGTTAGACAATGCAATGCTGTATGGTAAACACACAGCTAAGGGCACTATACAGTAAGGTGTATTTGTACACTAAACACAGGGTTGAACAGATGCTAACTGAATAAGAAATCCAGCACTACGAATACATACATATTATCAGCTGAAAAAGTACTGTATGATATTCACAAATCTGTATGGCATGGTTTCGAGAAGAACTTTCATAGTTTCTTGATAGAGAGAGATGGAGAGGTGAGGGGGGAGCAAGTCTTTTTCCATTCGGAAACACATGTGCTGCTTTGTGGACACACATCGTGCACCCTAATCTGTTCTCACTTCACCTGCCCAAAATCAGACGGCAGCTTGGTGCTGGGCTGAATGACAGGGGGGTTTCCAATCAGCATTTAAAAATAAAGCAATACACTCAAACATGAGTCACCTTGTGACACAGAGAGTTAGAACCTCTGGCACAGATGACTGGCTTTCTCAGGGGAACAGATGCATTGCTGGCATGCTGGGCTGCAGTCATTGCTGTAGTTAATTGAATATGCAAACAGAGGAGAATAGCATCTTAATATTTTATGAGGTCTTAAGTGTATCACTATAAAATGTGTGCTGTGCCCCTTCGTGTAATCAAAATGGATGTGCATCACAACAAATCAATTACAGTACCTATGTGAAATAATTTGATAGTCTTTCCATCTGTTTGTTTGCTTGTTTTTTCAAATTGATTCCAGTTCTTGCCACAATAAAGCAGCCTCAAGGCGCAAGAGCTTTTTTTAAGTAAATGAGTGAATTAAAAATACATTAGATTTGGTGTACTTAGCTAATTAGATCCCTATTGCAAGCCATAACAATCAATAAACTTACCATGATGAAGAAACTGTATTTCGATAACAGCAGAAACAAGTCAGTTATGACAGAATCATTAAACCAAAAGGACTAATAGTACCGATATTTCTTTAGACCAGGTATTGAACATTTTCTTAAAGGTTTTCTAAAATGGACGTGGACTGTATAGAGAGCTTTCCTTGATTATCTTAGTTATGTTCTATATATTCTACAATAATTATTTAATTATGTTTTACATTCACTAGATAAATAGGTTGTTATATGATTAGTGGAAACTAATCAGTGAATCTCAAAAAATACAGTATGTGTTTGTTTTGTAGCTCATCTCCTCCAGGAATGTCAGTGAGTGTGGCTTTGTGTCCCGGGCAGGGCTGGTCTGCGCCCTTTGAAACACTCAGACACAGAACTGCAAGTTAAGCGCTTTTTGCACACTTTTATTATAAACAACAAAGCAATACAAACAAAACACAGAAACAAAATAAAGGTTTAGACAAAACACTGAACCCCAAAGCACAATCCCTCAAATTAAACACACCCAAAACACTAAACCCCAAAACAAAACTCCTCTCTTCTGTCCACTGCACTCTCTTCTGTCTCCTACACACTCTCACAAACAAACATGTCTCCCTTCCTTTTATACCAGGTGGCCAGGGGATGGTTTTCAATGAATCATTCAGTCAATCACCACCTGGCCACATTCTTCACTTTTCCACTCACACACAATCAAACAATGAATGAAACAATTACGCAATCATTCAAACAATCAAAATCATGTGGCTGTGCAAACAGGGGCCATCTTGGTTTCAGGCTGCGCCTTCACCAAGATGGCCCCCAGCCACTGACCTCTCACTCACTCACACATGTGCTCTCCCACACACCCGCGCACCCCCATGGGTACAGCCTATGCTCTACCACAGTCAGACTATTTTGTTTCTACTCAAAAGCTCTTCAGGACTGATTGTGGGATAGTGAGGAAGTACATCGTGCTTCAGCACACAATGGAGCACGTATGGGCTTCAGGGCACTGTGCAACACGAATAAACATAGAAAACTAAGCTACACCATTGTCAGTGACCTAATCCAGTTAAGGCATCCAATGTGCAATGTTTATAGACAGAAATAGGACACTTGACAAAAAAACAACAACATAGAAACCAGTGACCTCAGGCAAAACAAGCATCATTTGTTGTAAAGATCTTAGATTAGAATTAAAAAATGTCATGCATGCATCTAACCCAGTATATATATATAATCTTTTTTGGTGAATTTGATCCAGGGTGACTCATTTATTGCTTTTACCCAACCAAACTCATCCCACAGATTACAGCTATGGAGAGATAAGCACAGATGGAGGCTCCTGGGGATGCATGATTATGTTTTCTTCTGACATTTTAATAAATGTTTTAGCCCACAGTCGACAGCGATTATTTTCGTTCTTTAAAATGTCATATATTAGTAATGCACTGTATCACTTATGATGACTCCTACAAGGGTTAATATAGCCCTAGCTATCCTGCCTAAAGCTCTACTAACAAATGACACATAACCCCCAAGAAGCTGTCTGCATTATTTATATCATTCACATGCATCTACCCATAGGGCATGGACGGCTTCACACACTATATTGATTAAGATTTGTGGAAGAGGACCATCAACCCCAAAACTACTGAGTGTCTGGACAACCAAACCCGCTAGCAAAAGGGTGTTAAATCACTTCAACTTTTCCATGGGTCCCTGACAATGATCAGTTGAGATTGTAACATCAACCAAGTCAGTGTTACTTACTGTGGATAAGAAATACATTTTAGTGTAGCATTTAAGCACATGTTCAAATACTATGTTTATTTCTATATTGTTGCACTGACCAAAACATAATAGGCTGTATCCTGATCACAGGGCAAATGCGAGTGCAAGTGCAAACGGTGCTTGCCCTTGATTCAGTGGCGCAAAAATGAAGTGGAGATGCCCACTGCACTGAAATGGTATTATGAAGACATGTTCTGCGCAATTATATTGTGCCTGCCCCATCGCCACATGTCAACAAAAATTTCAGGGTGTGGTATCCTTAACATATTTGCTGAAGCGATTCTGATGACAGCGCAATGGGGTCCCAAATAGACAATTGAGCACTGCTTTAAGACCCGCTGAAAACAGGTTCATTTAGTGGCACAATCAGTAACTTAAGAATTTAAAACACTATAAAAAGCAAAGTAGTCCTAAGTAGCAATTGCACACGCTTGGACTGACATAGAAAGAGGAAATCAAAGAAAGAAAAGTAAAAGAAAAGAAAAAAGCACCTAAGACGAAAAAACGACAAACGTAAGAAACTAACAATATAATTCGTAAATTAATAATAAACAAATATATGGATTAAAAAAAATCATATTTTGAAGATGCAGTGGAGTACTACATTTATTTTCACGAGGCCTGTAGCAATTATTTCCATGGCAATTATTACAAGTGAAAATATTTACCGTTACGTACAGAGAGCAGCATAACAGGAGCGCCGCTTCTGTCTGTAAGAGTGTTGCTGGTGTGCATTAGCACTTTATTATTGATTTACTTTTATTTTGTGTTTGTTCACACGTATATGTTTTGTTTCTTTCATCACTATATGATTTTGTATTTCACAGTGCACTATCTATGATTGATTGAGTGATATTTTGCTTTTGTATTTGATTTTATTTAACTGCACTAATGATTTGACTGGACGGTATCCCCACCGGTTGGGACGGTTGGGCTCCGGGAAATATTCCATGTGAATTAAAGCCCAGGTTATATTGAAACTCTAGTACATTACAATCTCAGAGGGAACGTGATGCGGCACTTCATGTCCCGCTAGAAAATGAATCAGCTGCTGCTACTGGTAGACAGGTCAGGGAGGGTAGTAAGTATTTTACACTTTACATGTAGTAATGTCAATGCCATGAAATAATTTACCTTGTATAATTATTATAAATAACAAATGATTGCCCTACGTGCCTCTGCCTCTTCTATTCATATAGTAATCTCCTGTGTGGTGAAGCATGGTTTACGTATTCTCACGGCGAGTGACCTACTACTTGCTGTTCTGACTTGCGCTGGTTGTTCGTGCTCTGTGCTCCTGCCGCTCGACATGATCACCACTTTCACATTCAAAACGCAGCCTTGCGGTGACTCAAGTGCAAGCTGTCTCTTAAAGGGATTGTTGCCTGGCCCTGATTGGATAGCAGATTCTCCAACCTACTCAGCATTGATTGGCTGAGCGCTGTCACTCCGCCACTAAACGTGCTTGCGCTGGGTTTATAATTTGATCAGAATCGCACTTTTGGAGAAGCCACGCCCTATTGGACAGACGCGTTTGACTTTAACCACTGCGTCTGCAATTGCACTCGTTTCATCAGAATCGAGCCCAATGTCTTCATTGTTAAATTAAATAAACTAATTAATTAATTTAATCACATACCTTGGGATCTGTCCGCTAACACTGATTTAAAGTCAAGCCTTTATTAAACACCTGACCAGCTCCCCATGGACATATACCTTTCCTAAGTTAAAAAAAAAAAAAAAAAAATACTGAATAAGGACCTCTTGTAGACAATCCCTTGAGTGGTCATAATTGACAGGCTTAACAGTACTCAACACATCACAATAATTTACAGGAAAACGTATGTAGATCTATGGTGTATTTATTATCCCACACTGTTGAACCATTTTGTCTGCGGGGGATATAGCAAAGACAGACGTCCATATTGTTTGTATGCATATATCTAGAAAAGCGCTTGTTCAATTGTCACAAAACATTCTATGGATATTTTTAAACTAGTTATATCATGTATCATAATCTCTGGCATATGGAGGCTACCTAGAGAACCACTTGTCCAATTGTGAACACATTATTGAATATATCACACTCATTTCTGGGTATATGGTACCGCATTTAAAAACGCTTCTGTCATTTAAAAACGTCTTCATTTGGGTGTCATTCCCAGTGCTGTAGGAAGATGTGGGTCTCTTCTAAGGAGCTGTTTGATACTTTAATCTTACCAGCGTGAAGATGCTCTTTAAACAAAGTGTAGTGTCAACCACAATGTGTAACATTGAAATGAGCTAAACTGCATGGTGTAAATGTAGCTCCACAATCAATCCACAGTTTAATTGAACAGGGCCCAGGGTGTCTGTTGTGCATATAGTGGTAGATTTGGGAAGTTATAGGGATGAAAATAGATGGACTCACAAACCACTGGAAACCACTGTAATAGCAAACACATGCCATTGAGGATGGCTGAAGGAAGCATTACATTTGTATCACGAATTTGTGAATAGAGGCTTCAGAGAGGGTGCAATATATTATTAGTGCTGTGTATTTGCCCGTGGGCATACTGTCGTTTTCATATCACAATTCAAAGAGCAAATAGAAAAAATCTGCCTGAACTGATGGAATAACTCTTCTATTTTCTCATGAAGCCTCGCATGATCTGAAAAAGTAAAAACAAGGTCAGGCTCTATCCATGTCATCATTTGGGTCTTGAATGCTAAATGGCTTTGACATGTAACTCTTTTCTTTAATCAATGCATGCTGGACCATATTTTACTCTAATCTTTAATTCAAAGGAGAAAATCCCATGTCAATGTTACAAATTGAGAGGGGAAAAAAAGAGTACTCAGGCATTTTGCCACAGAAGCCTAGGTTTGAATGCAGCTTAGGATGAAATTAGTGGTCTCTTTGTAGTCCCTCATCACACAAAACCCAGCACACCTAATTCAGCACAATTGAGCAGAACTGCTCAAACTCTCTGCTCATTACAAGGTTATAGAGCAATGACTGAATAGCAGGGTGGATGTTCAGGTCGGGATTCAGAGACATCAGTGAAGCGCTGTGGGAAAGCTTGCATAGCAACAACACATACAGGGGCTGCATGGAGCTGGAGCATAAAATGAATACACCCCAACACAAGATTAATATTCCTGGTTATACTCTTGAAGATAATGAATGGCAGGCAAATATTCTACTTTCCCAATTAATGTACACTAATGACAAATACAGTTAATACATCTTCAAACTAGAACACAAATATATACAGTACATCATTTAAGTAAGACAATGGAAAGAAATATGGGTCCCCAATGGCTCAGCTAGTAAAATAATAATAATAATAATAATAATAATAATAATAATAATAATAATAATAATAATAATAATAATATCTTTATTTTTATATAGTGCCTTTCATAGTGGACCACCATCACAAATTGCTTTACAGAGGTAGACTGTGAACTGTGCATTATATGCAGAGTCACTTACAATAGGAAACTGATTTAACATCTCATCTGCAGGATGGAGCACTGTCGCTTGGAGTGGAAGGTGAGTATGCAAGCTTGGTTTGAATCCTGTTTGTGGCGAGTTGCCAGACACAGCATTGACCTTTGTACCCCTACTGGTCAGATGCTTAACAAATCCAGGTGGAGATCTACCTGGCAGGGCCTTGACTCCTCCTGATAGGTCAGAGGGTTGTATCATATATATAGGAATATATATATATATATATATATATATATATATATATATATATATAGACACACACACATGTAGACGCACATAACATGCTAACTAATTCATCACACTTGATATGAATATGTAATATTCTGATTAACTATTTGTTAATAGTAATTAACCACAGACAGGTGTTTGATTCCAAAATGATATATTTACATGAAATTATAAAAATGTAAGCTGATTTTAATTTTGAAACAATAAGACCTGCATCTGTTTAAAGAAGTGGTTAAAACCATGGAATAAGCAGATTTAACCTGTACCTGAGACAACATAGCCTGAGGACCACCCAGGGGCTTGAAAATGCTCTTTTGCCCAACAGAGTATTGCAAGTATGCCAGGAGTGGGGGCCATCTCTCCCATCAGGGTTTTCTTCCTCTGCACTAAGCAGTGAGATTAGTCTTCCCCCACCAGAGTACAAAAAATAATAACCAAATCAGCTGGACCCTTATTGCATTGATGAATAAGCACCTCCTAATGGCTCCTACACACTACAACACGATGTTAAGGGAGCTCCCTGATCTCTCCTTAGAGTGAGGCTTCTTACGTAATCTGACAAGGCTCTACCTGCACATGCACAAGTCAAGTATTAGCTATCCATTTGTTTAGCATTATATAACCCTCTTTTCTCCCTCTGGACTGTTGACTGTAATGGTTAGTTCCTTTTCTGACAGTGCGCTGGAAGCAGTTGTATCTATTGTGAGAAGGCAACATGCTTAAACTTATTAAAAATGGTCTCAGCGTTGTTTTCATTAAGATCAAGCTGCTCGCGGGGCCTCTCAATGAAATTAGATGCACTGTGACAGCATTGTTTGATTCAGTGAAACTAGCATAGCTGCAATGTAATTAGTGGAATATATATTAGCAAACATAGTTGCATTGCTCTAAAGCTGTTCATCTTCACTGCTCATCTTTCATAGCAGCTTCAATATACTAGAGCCAGCTGCAGTGTAAACGCCACATTTATGCTTGTAGTATGTCTAAGTCTCCCCACAACAACATGCTGTTTCTCTGTTCTTGCACAGTTACAGAAGGCCTTTTTAGAACAAGCCTTATAGCTGCAGTCCATTTAATCCAATCCAGGAAGCCAGGACCTTGTTCCACCCAGGGCATGAATTACTAGGCTTAATTAGAGATCGGGGTGGAACATGTGCTGCACAATTCAATAATTAAGGTCATGGACTGAAAGGGATTGAAAGACCTACAAGTGAGTACCACTGATTTTGACATACTGTATGCTGTAACTGTAAAAAAAAACAAAACAGATATGTTTAGAATTATGTAGAAAAAAAAATACGTATATGCATAGTCAGCACCTATAGTGCTTTCTTTATTTTATTGTGTTACATGTTCCCATGTGTTCCCAAAATGTAAAAAAAAAAAAATAAATAAAATACACACACCTTACTTAAACAGTTGTAGCAACACATGGGAACATGCAACACAATAAAATAAAAAGGTCCTTATATACCCTTTAATGCTGGTTGTCGCAACATACAAATTGTATTTTATTTGATTAAAATATAAATAGGGGCGTAATGGGCTTGGTCTGTCATTACTGGAGGGAAAACAGAGCAGTGCAACAGACAGCAATATTATTGAATTGTCAATAATAAAATTACATTTTGCTGCTCTGTGCACAATGCGGTTTTCTCAATTTTGAAAGATCTACGGTATAAAGGTAAAAACCCTGTAAGCGAGCAGTATTGCTCAGTGTCACTTTCAAAGGAAGCATTTTCGTTGAGTCACTGACTAGCCCCATCGTTCTGTTAATCAAGGGCAGAAAAGTCTGAGTTAAGTGGAGTTTAAACTGTAAGGCATCATTTCTGTCCAGAAAATAAAGCAATGGGGACTCTAATGTATCTCAACATGAACATTTCATATTGAAAAAAGTGAGTTAATATAATTAACATATTGTATTTGGATTTAATTGCACAGTATAACAAATCTATTTAAAGCTCAAAAATCACACACAAAAAAGAAACTAAAGACCATTGACCAAGAGGGGCATATTGGTATGAAGTGCACAGAATGGGTCAAGAAAGCAATGTAAAGGGGCAAATACATTTTATGATGGTTGGTGTTCGATTCTGTTTGCTATATTCTGAGAAAGGTTAATGAGTTTGACCTTCAAGTAAGTCAAAGTCTTGCTATGGTTTTCCAGCACAGTTCAAAAGCCACAAGCAGCATAGTCTGCATCGATAGACATATTTCACTGGATACAACTGATTTCAAAATTGCTTAATTCATTAAAAAACTCAAAACATTCTGTTAGGTTTTTTTGTATTTTTCTGCTATCCTTCAGTTTCAAATATCCACAGTAATAAATAGGAATATATAAATACAGGACTTCTTGGATATTTTTACTACTGCATACAATATACTATTTGGTTACGTTTCAAAGTGACAGGGTCCTGTTATGTCAGTTGAATCATTACAATGTAAGTACTAAATTGATTACAGTAAAAGCAACATTTTCCATGAAGTATTTCCACATTACTAGCTTAGCAAAGTGCTTATATAACTTTCATCTGTGCCCTAGGCACATGATCTACACACCATTTACAATGCTGTAAAACCCAACAATCCCTTTACCACCCTTTTCAAGATTTTACAGATTCAGTTTAATTAACCTGTCCTCATAGGCCATTCCCACTGACCGACAGTAAGATTTCTCTGTACCTCTTCATGCATAGTAATGAAGAGACCAAAAACCAAGCTCAATATCAAGGTCTTACCAGAGCTTTGCACTGTATGTTGTTTATTTGATTTTGGTCCATGTGATGTTTCACTAAACTGTTTTTCTAAGATGCATCTCACCCTAAACGTGCACTTTTTTATTTGGTCATGCTGCATCGGTAATCAGCCTGAACTACTGTTGTGTATGTATTTCTTGTAATGAACTACCAGACAGGTATGTCCTTAACTTAATATAGAGGTATACTGTCTGAGGTTCAAACCATGGCCTCCAGGTTCAGAGACCAACGCACTGCAGTGCCCGACAAAGCGTAGCTTCATTTGCAGAGCAGGCAGATGTCAACTTCCTGTTTTTTTCAACTGTTTTTTTTTTTTATTGTTATTATTTATTGATATTGTTATTATTACAATTATGCATTGTTATTTTGTAATTTTTACAATTTATTTGCTACTGCAGATTTCTTTCTGTTTTAACTAATATACTGTGATATGAAAAGGCACTGAATAAATATGTAAAATTGAAATTAAAATAGAAAATTGATAACCCAGAAGCTGTCTCGGACACAGCCAGAACTTTGGAGGCAATATTTTGCAAAGGCAGATGAGAGAGGAATAAGCAATTGTATTGAAGACATGGAGAAAAATATACTTCTCGTTGAAACGTTTGTCATTTCATTTATTGCGTTTCTTTAAGCATTTCTAAACAATTGTAAGTAAACCAGTTATATCCCTCTGAAAAGTATTTCTCTATTTTCTGACAAATCGTGCACCAAGCACCGGTAATCATCCACAGCTCCTATTTACTCACCCTGTCATACAGACACTTTATCTCTATTCACAGTCGAAGAAGCTCAACATCTCTCATCAAATGTATTGATCGTGGCATTAGAGCCTGCAAGCAAGTCAGCCTGCATGAACCTGCTGATATCCTGCAGGATCCCTGAGACTGGCTGGAAATGCAGCGGCAGCTGGGAAAAAAAACAAACATTATACTTCAACATCAATGTCCCTTTAGCACACTGTCAGTTTTATCAAATTAATTTACTAAATCTTGCACTGAATGTTGTGATTTTAATTTTAATTGCAACATTATTGTATAAGCGGTCATTTTGAAAATAGCTTTGAAGCAGACTTTAATGTCATAAGTGTACAAAAGTTGTCAGGATGTTAACAATGAAAAGAAAAGATTATTTAAACAGTTGTAACACGTGGGGACTGTAATGATATATTTTTTCGGAACACCGCTACTTGCTCTTTAAGTAATATTTTAAAGAAACGAAAGATGCTCCCAAAAATCAACACCTATAGAAGGAACTGTAGTGTTAAGCTTGAGATTCCTATCTGCTGGAATATTGTAAGTTACGTCAAGACTTCACTTCAATGAGACACAGTGACTGCTTATTGCTTGCAAAGGCTGTTGGCAGAAACCCAAAGAACTCTGAACTCCTCAGCATCTGCTTTCATTCCATGTGCCCCTTATTGTTATGCCCACTGTTTTACAAACCATTTAGCCAATTATTTATTTTGAGTTATTTAAATTTGCCTTCAATGCATACCTGACTTTAACCTCTGTTCCCCAGAAGTGTTATCCATTATTTATTTTTTACCTTATCAGATGCAGGCAGGCAGCATTGCAGCTAAACAAAACATAACCACTGAACTTCATGAACAGCAAACAGCTTTTTCCAATAAGACCAGGAGCCACTATATGTGTATTTCTTTACAGCTTTAAAACTATTCTGCCAATATGTATACTTGTTATTGTGCTGGCAGTGTAAGCTGTGAGGTTTAATTGGGTTTCTTTCAGAGATAATTGTCAATCTATCTCCCCTCACGGAGGTGGGTTTTTAAGAACACCTTCGTATGGGTATGAAATATCAGCTGTCTTAACGAAGGTATTCTTCTCCTCGCTTACAGTCACTTTGCATATCATTTTCTGTTTCAGTCATCACATCCTGGTGATGTTTTAGTTTAAAGCACCCCTGTGGTATCGAAGGGACTCTCAGCCACGTCTTCTCTCCCAAGTGCAGTTGGTACACCAGAGCGTAACCGTTATCTTGTCCTGCTGTAACACTTTTGCTGATATTATAAGATACCACGTAGAACAAATTATAGAACAAAACGCTTTTGCGAAGGCTAATGTCATCATTTTTGATGTGACGGTAACATTACTGTAATAATAGAAAAAAAAATGAGTTTGATCCAACTCTGAAAAACATCCCTAAAAGTATCTTTCTGTATATTGTGGCAGCAAGAAATAAAACAGAATAGCATTCCACATTTTTTTCTTCTTTTTTTGTAAATGTATATTGTTATTATTATTCGAATTATTATTAGGGCTACATCATACTAACTGTTAATGGACACAGTGTATGTGTAGACATTGTCTATGTTTTATTTATTATTTTATTCTCAACTGTGGTTGAGAATTGTATTTCCCGGATGTAAATCGAAAATGCACAAATGGAGAAAATGGCCAAAAATAGAAAATAACAAACGTTTCCAGGTATGGTGAAGTGGTTTATAATTGAAAAGAAAGCAAGTACAACACTTATGAAGTTTAAACTACAGTATGATGCTGGATCTTTAAGCAGGACAGCAACAACATGTTTAAAAGAACAACATTTGAAATTAAATCAAAACAAACAAACAAAAAAACACAGCATTTCCTCCAGGGCAAAGTTTGCATAATTTTTTTCAGTAAAATAAAAATAAAACGGCATGTGAGGAACTCTGAAATGATCATAGTGCATTATTTATATATTCATATTGTGACATTAAAAATGGTGCAAACTTTACACTGGAGAAAATGCTTAGTGAATCTGCCCCATAGTGTAGTATTCTCCCAGTGAGGATAGCCTTGCCATTAGCGTGCCTGACAGGGGTTATCTATGACCTTGTCTGTGTTATAATAATAATTATGCAACACATGCTTGCTAGAATATGTTCTTTAAAAACTGCACTTACCGTAAATGGAAGAGCACAGCCACTTCAATGCCACTGCAATCCGTTCAAATTGAATCAAAGTTTGGGAAACTGTAGGTGGGAAGATGCAGTAATGGGTATCAGCATTATACTTTAATAAATTGAATTTAAACTTAAGTGCAAGTGCCAGTTCTCAAGAGCTGGATTAATGCTTCGACAATGCAGCCCTTGTTTATGGTGTGAATAGCTGTGTGGCTATGGCTGGAAAGGGAATACATATACAACAATACAGATGGAAGAGCTTGCACACATTTCCAGGTCATCAGATGTCATGTTTTGAAGCTTGAATCAAAGCTTCTCTAATTGCATTGGAAGCTCAGATAAGATTAAATATTCCAAATGGCACAGGAAGTGAAAGAGTTGCTGTTGAGATTCCACATGGAGGGAGTCAAGTTACCCATGTGACCAACATGTCTGTCATTTACTGGCTTCTGGAGAGAGAAGTGATGCATTAACTTACAAATAAAAAGCCAATTTTATACTGAATACAATTTCATTGAGGAGAAAGCCCATAGCACCCTTGTGCTTGTGGTCGTTATTTTTGCTTAAACAATGCAATTGTTTTTTCATATAGCGAATTTTCACAAAGCGCTGTACAATCAAGAATAAGCCATATTGAAAAGGAACGTTTTTAACCTACTTTTAAAAATCAGAAGCAAGTCAGCCTGGTGGATATTCTCAGGGAGTGAGTTCCAGAGTCAGGGCACATAATTAATAAAAGCTCTTCCAACCACAGAGACAAAGCAGAAGGAAGAAACAGAGAGCAGACCTGAGTTGGAGGAACGCAGAGAGCGACCCGGAGTGTATGGTGTCACCAGCTCATGAATATGTGAGAAGTAGGACCTTGAGTAGGACCTTAAAATCAATTATCTGCTTTACAGGCAGCCAATGTGAGGAAGCCAAGACAGGGCTAATGTGCTGTCTTAGTTTGGTATGAGTTAGGAGGCTAGCAGCACAGCTCTGGAGTAGCTGAAGTCGTGACAAGGTCGAATCAGGAAGGCCTATAAGAGAGAATTGCAATAATCAATATCATAGAAGAGATAAAAGTGTGTCTCAGGACCTTTTGAGACAGCATGGTCCAGATTCTAGAAATATTCCTAACATGAAAGTAGGACCTTTTTGTAATCGCACGAATGTGAGAATCGAAAGGGTGGCCAGGGTCAAAGATAACTCCAAGATTCCTTGCTGCAGATGTAAGTTAAATTTGATTGTCATCAAAGAACAGCGAGTAAGAGGAGGATGTTTATAATATCCCTTTGATATTATGGAACTGTACAAATCAGTGAAATGGTTAAATAGTACTAGTTTTAAGTAAATGTCTCAACTATGTCTTCATTTTCAAGTAAAATTTAATCAAATGCTTAATAACAGGAATTTCAGAAGAGTGATCAAATGAAAAGGTACCAGTTACCTTGTCTCTGTATACTGTAAAGGCTAATTGGATCTTGTTATATTTAAATTCATTCCCTTTATAAACCTGTTGATTTAGTTTAAATTTATAATTTCTAATAATTTATTGTAGTTAGAAAATGGTGCTAAACATGAATTGCAAAATAACAATCGATATGTAGAGTCAATAACCAAACACGATCAGCTGGTTTCAGAAGGGAAAGAAGTCCAAGATTAGTGCTAATCAGGGTCTGTGAAACCAGTCGTATGAAATAAAATCATCCAACGTCAGAGCACAAGTGATGAGATATTGATCACTATTAAAAAACATATTGATACCGTCATAAAGAGAAGCCCGTTGAGACATGATTTAAAAAAAAAAAAAAAAAAAAAAAAACACTGAACATAATTTAGATCTTTTATTTAATATCATGTAAACAAAGAAACTTCAAAATGATATCGTAAAAAAGGGTACAGGAAGCAATAATAGTAGTAGTACAGTATTTCATGTTAGATTTCGAAATGTCACATCTTTCCATTTTTGTCAGGTCTTCGTTAAGTATATGGAAAATTATAAAGTGGTATGTTATTCAATATGTTAACGTAACATTATTCAGCAGGTTTCATTGAACTTTATGAAGCAAAATTAGTTAATTCCATAGGGTGAGGCAAAACTTTTGGCCATAGTTGTAGAGTGCAGAAGTTTGATATTGGAACGGGATGAGTGTTTTACATTTCCATGGTGCAGATGGAAACACAGCAGGAGGAAAGCTATTTGGATCACAGATTTGAAGGGGAGATGATTCTTTAGTTTTACTATAAGGGAATATCAATGAACAGGACTGTTAACAAGATCCTGATAACGTAGAGGGGAATAATGGGAGGCTGTAATTGACTTTCATCTACGAATGGTGCAGAAAGTGCACAAGAGTTAGGTTAAATTTCATGAATTATATTCAGTTCATAGAAGGGTAAACCATAGATACAGTACCTTTGTAAACAGACACCACAGAATTATAGGATAGTAATATTTTAAAATAAAAATAAAACAATTTTAAAAAGTTTAAGGATTTTACACTGGACTTGAATGACCAAATTGCTTTTCAACACTGACAACTGAGAACTCTTAAAGAAAAACGTTTTAATAGCCATCAATTACGAGATTCATCGCATAATTATGATGCTGCCTCATCAACAATTATAGCAAAAATGACATGTGACGGATAAAATTAATGGTGAGGGTTTAAAAGAGTATTACACACTCACGTAAACGCTTGACAACATGTAATTTTCATTTACAGTCCCGGCTGTAATTTCCTTCATTATGCAGCACAAAGAGAATTTTATCTTTAGTTTTCAAAAGTACTTATTTAAATAGTTTTCAAAAGAAAAATGTTGTCAGGTGTTACACGCCTGAATAGCTTGGATCACACAGCATCATAATCTGAAGGATTACTCACCATTATGGTCCCTTCGATCTGTAAAATTCTCCCACTGAAAAAAAAGAACAAATTCCTCTCCAGTACCCTATCCTGAAGTTAGAAATCTAGCGCTATACTGTATATGGTCCTTGAGCAAAGGAGCAGTGAATAGATGTGATCCTATCCCCTAAACAAACTTCATTCAAAGTATAGAAATTGATACAAAGCAGTGAAAAGGTAAATAGTGGCTATCTGAAAATACCATCCCAGGTCTGTAGACTTCACTCTGTAAATGTTAACCTTACATGCATCTACATTAATGGGTTAGCAAACATCACTAATGCATTTAGTGAACATGATAGTCGTTCAATAGCTATTGGACGTGTCGATACAGAACAAATAAATGTTGTGTGTCAAGGACTGTGTGCCAATAGAGGCATGATGCAGTGTCTGGATGGCAAAGAGACATATCATCCCAGAGGCATATCATCCCAGCTCTGTGGATTTTAAATGATTTAGACACTAGCTTTGACAACCTGAAAACTTTCATAAATAAATAAACCTTAAGAACAGCTTAATGTTATGTAGTTACTATGGTGCTATGCACAGGGAGCCCACAGCAGTCCGAGCAAATTATATCAAGATTTAACAATCCAGCATGGTCTGATGCCTGTCTTTCTTTTAAATTATATTTGGTTGCATCCTTTAGTGAACGGTTTTATTCTAGCTGCCTGCTTCTGCATTGCTCAGCTGTATTGTTGGTATATCCGGTGCATTTCAAATGCTGTTTTTTGAATACCAGATGGAGCGAGGAGAATTTCTAGAACATTTTATTTTTAACAAGCAGGATTATTCCACTCCCTAGGCAGGCTTTAAAGGTTATTTTCCACAATACAGTATAAATATTCTGATTATTGGATTGAATTTCTTACCTGGTGAGTTGTGCATTGTGCATTACACAATAACATATTTGCACTTAGTTGCATGGGGGGCATGTTTATAACAAGCACCTCACAGATTCTCAGCAGTGTGACATTAACTCTTTACAGAAGGGTGCCTAGTACCCTGACTTACAGTACATTAGTGCCCCCGCTTTCGGCTGGGGACGCATAACTCCCATTCTGGTCAACTACCACACAGTAGAGCCTTCCTCGACAGGCACTATCGCTTAAATAGTTCCATCCTTTCAATTCACCTATGTGAGGAGAAGCACATTATGGTAAATATATTTTTTCCTAACTTTTATTTTCATTTTTAAATTGGGGAAAAAGTTGAAGAAATAACAATGTCATTCTAAGTAAAATGTGCACCTTTCCCCCAAAATACACACAGGTGTACTCCATTAGTTTTAATATGTTTATTATATTTCAGGTTTTCCTCCCGGATCAATCTTCAACCTCATAACCATAACCCCCACAAGTGCATTTGAATTCCATTTTGGGCAATGACACAGATACAAAAAGAAATACAGTTTTTAACATACTACATGTTAAGTTTGCATGTTCGTCATGCAATGGTGAACAAGAATTGGTCCATCACAAAGAGGAAAAGTGGATTTTAGTTAAATTGTCTTTCCATTTAGCCCAATGTTTTTATTTTTATTTTACAACTCTGATACTTTACAATGTTTTAATGATCCCTTTGCAGTGATTTACTACACTTTAACCATGGTATACTGCTGTAAACTTTTATAAGTGAATACCAATCCAAGTAACCTATAATTCAAACCTTCACCTTGTCTTTTTCATCCCTAGCTATCATATGCCTCAGTTCCCCTGCTGAACTTGCCAGCTAGTGTTTCCTTCAGCACAGAAAGCTTTCTGGTGAAGCATAAATTATTTTAGCTAAATTAAATTAAACATCTCATTTACAATAATTGTCCTAGAAGCAAACAATACAGAAAAACAGATAAATCAATAATAATATTTGAACAGATACTTACAGATAAAAAAAAGAGATACAACGTCATTAGTTGTAACATGAACAGGAGCCCATAGCTGGTTGATGTGCCAAAGACATTTAATTGATTTGTTTTGCTGCCCACAAATGTTCAGTAATAATTGACATTGAGAAGTAAACCACGTAATTTTGAAAAGTGTAGGGGTCTATTTTCAGCATATGTGGCTGATGGAGGACATTAAGGAATTAGATGAAGACTTGAAACAGTGACCACAGACCTTGGAGGCAGTCACATGATATAATAAAATAAACTGAACTTAAAGTTCCAGTGCCTATTATAGTTAATAAGGTTGCCATGCTATTGTATATGAGCCATAATACAGTTTCAATGACAGCTCTTTTTGCATTTAATACAAACTGCAACAAAGCTTTTGTCAATGAGAAAACAGGCAAACATTGACTTTATTGTTATTTTAAACATTTTAAATCTCTGATTTGCAGATTTATTCACCATTTCAACACTTAGCTTTCTTTCTGTTTTGCTTTTTCAAGCTAACCATTCTATCTAAAAATGTTGCAGTCCTCCACTGCGTGGTAGTACCTTGCATTGGAGCATTCTGGCTGGTGGAGTAAAGTTGTCAGGTGTCATCTAAGCATTTATATAGCAACAGTTAGAAGTAACCTTTACTCGGAGCAGAAGGGTGCATGTGAGCCGAATATAAAAAAACTGCCAGTTATGTAGCTGATTCCAAACTGCACTGTCCCTAAATGCTAAGTGTATTTACACCACACCTTGTTCCCTGCCCTGATTGGTCACTGCTTGTGACCGAAGAACATTTAATAGCATTCTGTTGGCTTTCTTTTTCTGAGCCTTTTCAGCATTGAACTGCTCTGCTGTGTTGAGGGTACAGTAAGTTATTTTTCTTAGATTGGTCTAGCCATTTACAGTGAAGTTATTTTTCCATAGAGGTCTGCAGTGTTGAAAGAGTTAAGCTAGAGACGGAGCACCTGGTTTGTACTTTTTTTTAATGTATTTTATTTTTGGACACTCCTTCATATGCCAGCACTTAGCCAGCAAACAGTTATTCTTTACTCTAATGGATTCTGTCAGTAGCTCTAAGCATGTTTTATGTGAAGGACACAATTAGATATTTCCTGCTAGAAAATGCCCAGACTTTGTTTCAATTAGATTGTGCTGACTCATGCAGATCAATAAAAGGATATTATAAAATTAGATGGTAATAAGCTATTTATTTATCTGACAAGATGGTAACTGAAAAGTAGAGCTGGTAAGAAAGCAATAAAACAACACATCAAAGTACCGTAACGAAACCATTTAGACAGCTCTGACTGAAGCATTTCAATAGTATTCACAGTTGTTATTTGTGCTGTCCAAAACAGCACATACAGAAGTTGTGATTATATGTTTTTAAATTCAGTTAGCAGTAGAATGCCAGTGCCTCAGGGTTGATTTTAGTTTTATAGATCCTATTCTCACTCCTTGATTTCACAAATACTGGTAGAACACTGTTGACCTTGGAAGGGGTACAGCATCATAGTGGTACATGACACCTGTAGGTACTTTTTATTCCCACTGAAGACATGTAAAGTTGGCCTAAAAGGAGACATACCAGGTATATTGAGTTAACTTTAGATTTCTGCATCTTCCAAAAGCTGTGGCACTGTAATTTTTCTGTTCTTTTTTATGGTCTTAAAAAAGGGTTTGTGCAATCTTTACCCCCTCCCCTCACATAACCCAAATCATGTATTTCACAGCTTGCTTGAGTAACTCTCTGGGTGATTGGAAGATCAACCACAGCCGCTATGTGTATCTAATGCATCCATCTCTATCTCTTGGTGTACCTTGGGAGGCCACACATTTAAAGTACCAGGTAATAACACTTTGGCCTAGTAAGCAGTAGGAGTCTTCAAATAGAGATTGGATTCTGTCCAACCAAATACATTCATATATCCCCACTGCTGGCACTCCTTATGTGCAGCTGCTGTCTTGGAAATCGGTTTGCTATCCTCAGATACCCCACAGCGTCTTTCCGTACATTAGTGCTATCTTGGGAATACGAGGAGCAGTCAAGATGTGGTCCTGGGGCTTACATATGGAAAACACAGATATAGTTCTTCTGTCTTCATTTGTTCGAATTAACTTCTGCCTAAACAGTTCTGCAAAGAGTACCACACAACATTACAAATGTTTAGATAAATGACTTATAGCAATGCAATACATTTTTACTTCTAGGCACAGAAACATTTACTTGCCAGGATGTGTGAACTCCTCAATTTAAGTGAATTACTGATCTGAAAAAAAGGTAACAGAAAATCATACAAATCATCTGATCTCAAAAGCGACTAAGTCTAGATTTTGTGTAAGAAACAAGCAATAATAACAATATTGATTTATTAAAAGATGCATTTAGTAAACCTCTACATATAGTATAACAACAGTTTACTGTTCGATAATGTAAATCCACTTTTGAAATCATAAATAATATGCATGTAGGATACTTTCAAATGGATTGGATGTCTTGTTGAATGAAACAAGCTCATTTAAAATAATCAAATTAAGCATACACATGCTAAGCACTTGAATCTGTTCTTAATCCCTCACTCTTTATGAAACGCTGTGGCAAAGTGGTTTGCAGTGCGCAGGTGTAAAGGTGATGCAGTTCTCCAAACAACAACAAACAACACAGTTCTGATGAAGTGAATATGCAATTTATCTTGCTCTGGTGCAGTGATGTTCCAGTGACGTGTTGGCCTCTGGTGACAGCTCTGGAATGTGTTAGCCGTCTAAAAACAACAAGTAACAATTAGACAAACAACCAAAACACTCACTAAACAATAATACAGGTCCTTCTGGGTTCAATGCGTTAACCAAAACAAAGGAACAGATTACGTCGCTTCGTTTGCTATTTGTACCGTCACACATGACCCCTTGGTAAACGATTGCAGCTGCTCCTCCAATCCACGGCTGCCACATCCTTTCCCTTCTGGGTCGATGAGTTAGTGCACCGAAGCTCCACCCCCTTTCTAGATGACCGACTTCCTTTTTACCCTGGGAATGAAGTGTCAGGCCAAACAGTCCAGGGAACTCTATTCCCGTTACTTAGCGCCCTCACAGGTCGGGAGGGAGATTTACCACCAAAGATCATTATATTTCTTTCACAAACGCATATGATGTTTTTTGTATTTTCCCATCTGTATACCCACCACGCTATTTTCTGCCTTGTTGTTAATGGTGATTTTTATTGGAATGACAAGTAACAGCAAAACAGCACTAAGAAAAATATTAAGTATTACAACAATGAAAATGCATAGACGAATGCAAGCATCTGATATAAAATAAATGCATTACTATCAAACGAAATGTTAGTTAAGTTTAAATTGATCAAATTATTTGAATGAGAATTATGAATGATCCAACCAGCATAGTTTATACTTAGTAAACTGTCTACAAAACCATCATATCACATAACATGCATTGTTTCCTTAATGAAGTGAAATAGCAAATACTGACATTTTGTAAATGATATTAAAGGCATTGTCAATTGCTGTAAATAACATGCATTTGTGCAGGTGTTAACTGTTTTTTAAAATCTAGATTTAAACAGTAAATCAAATTTAGTGTTTATTTTGCTTCTTTTATCTTGCTGTTTAACTTTTATAAAATCATCTGTTTTTTTCACAAAATGTGTGGTTTTTTTTGGCTAAGAAGGGTTACCTTTACAAAAGCAGTTTACTGGTCTGCAGTGTTAAGAGTTTAGCATTGAGATTTCTTTAAATATTGTATTCTGTTTGATCTACAGTATACAACACTTTAAAAGCACATCTTAAAGGGACATTTATGGCATTGTGCTGCAGGTCGTGTCCCTGGACAAAATACACATTAAAGATCCAACTATGTCTTTAAGGAATTTTAGAAATCACTTATAAGAAATCAACCAATCACAGACAGATGTATCACAATACCAGTTCATCTTATCTTGTGTACACA
Source organism: Acipenser ruthenus (assembly GCF_902713425.1). NCBI lineage: Eukaryota > Metazoa > Chordata > Actinopteri > Acipenseriformes > Acipenseridae > Acipenser > Acipenser ruthenus. The sequence continues at coordinate 64,948,911 of NC_081195.1, forward strand.
TGTCATTCCGCGAATAGAACATACACACAATTCTAAGACCGACACCATTGCTTATGTTTATTGGCAGTTCCTAAGTATGATCTTCATTGATTTATAATAAGTTCCTATTTCATAATAATAAGTTCCTTATTATAATAGACACCATTTTGCACAGTATGAACAGCCAGAACCGATCAGCCTCACTTCACTAGCATCCTCTCAATAAGAGACACCAGACAAACACCATATTAACTAGTAATGTAAATATACATTACATCTTCACTGTCTCTCGCAGTGTAACACATTAGACACAATGGAATATGATAACCCTAAAGCTTTTTTTATATTGCAATTTCAGTAACAATTATTTAATCATAATAAGCATGCTATTTTGTTCACATCAAATTGTAGACTATTTTTAATGCCCATCATTGATTTTCTTCTATCATATCACTCAAATTAAAACTGTATGCAAGTTATGCTAGTCGTGTTCTTTTTGATGCCTGGTTTCTGGCCCTTAGGAGATGTATTCTTGCTCTTATTGTATTACTTGTATTGTAACACTTGAAATGTATTTGCTTACGATTGTAAGTCGCCCTGGATAAGGGTGTCTGCTAAGAAATAAATAATAATAATAATAATAATAATAATAATAATAATAATAATAATAATAATAATATTCAAGTGAAAGAGAATTTGCTGTATTAAAAGTGACAGAAAGAGAACAGGTTTCTTTTTTTTTTTACTTCTGTGAAGGTTACCTTACAAATGATATTCAGATACTACTGATGCCTTTTTTTATTATGACAAGTCTCATCCGATTATTTACTGTGTAGCTGGTGCTGTCAACAGAGAGTTCAAATGTCACAGGAATTCTCAAATACAGGAAGCAAACAAATCAATAGAACAAAACGCTGTAAAAACATGAAGACCTGCAGTCAATTAGATTGAGCAATAATGATTCAAATAAACATTTAACATCAGATGTCTCTATGTGAAACGAAGGTTCAACACTTATAAAAAAAAAAAAAAAAAATGTCAATGTATATCGCAGAGCCTACTGCCACCTGAACCAAGCAGCTGAGCCAACTGGGGGTGGGTGGGTTTTGTACTATGTAGCTAAAAATGTCAACAAAAATCCAAGACTTTTACCTGCCACAAAATATCAAAAACAAATATCCCTCAGATCTGTGTCCACATAAGTTTTTTTTTTTTTAAACTTACAGAAGCAAGCAAAAGAATATTACAATATGTTTATTATTTGTACTGCATTCTAACTCAGAAATAGCAGTTGCACCTTCCTTGTTTAAAAACTTTTGCCAGATAAACTTTGTCGGTTTTATAACAGGAGCACGTTTCAGCTGGGTTAGAAGGGGCAGCCCCATCTTTCATGGCTGTTCCATTAGATTACCAGCAGAACCGATCTGCCTGATAAAGCATTGCAATTAAAGATGGATACCCATGAATTTCCAACTGCTATTAATAAACATGGGATGGCATACACATGGCTGTGTGTGTGTGTCATCAGAGTGAACAAAACAAGCAAGCCTCCAAGGACACTGACAGCCCAGGCACCTTAGGCAAAACCACGCTTTGCTTCCAGAGAGCGTGACCTTTCCTGATTTATTTCATTAGCTCTCTGGTGCATGCTCACCAGATGCAGTTTGCAGAGGCTGATAAACCCTTTATGCCACCTCCCCAATGATGTGTCAGAATACCCAGTGAGTTAGGGGGTTGGCGGTGTGAGCTGTAACTCAAGGGAACTCATAGATGATGGACTTCTCTTGACATTTCACTCATGACGGTCAGAGGCTCTTTCTGCTCACTGCGTGGTGCCTACACCTGCCAGGTTCATCTGCAGTAAATGCTTTTCTTTTACATCAGTAAGTGATTGTACTTATACTATATAGAAATCTTAAAATATTGAGTGTGAAAAAGCAACAAGATATCTGATTTTTTCATCTGATTTCTTATCATAAAATAAATACAAAAAAAAGAGATTTGTAAAAACCTATAAATAATTAACTGTTTTCAGTCTACAGAACTGATTATTGGGTTCATAATTATTTACATTTGTTTTGCATCTCAGAAAAAATAATGGTTACTGGAAAGGACTTTATGTAATGCTGCCATCTGCTGCTCATTGGACAGTACATGCTATCCCTTTCTAACTAAAGTAAAGCTTATATATGATATATTATCTTATAAATAACCATTTCTGTCATAATAATGCAACTTGGATATCTAGGTATGCAGCTTTGTACTGGAAATTAGAGACTGAAGAGATTAAAGAGACTGGTTGCATAACATAACTTTCTCTGGGGGTGGAATATGTTTAACAATAAAATACATGAAATACTTGCTAAAAGCCTACATAAAACACAGTATTGTGTTTACCTCATTGCTTTATTTTACATATCTGTCTGGTTATTCATCAACTCCAATTCCCAAACCTTGCAAATGTGATTCATAATATTACAAGTGTATGAAATTCTGCCATGAAAGTGCTTTAAGATAATTTGTCAGATTGGAATACCCATTAACAGTATAGCTTGTTGCCATGACTACAATTAAGGCTATTTAAAAAGCCCTGTACAGTTGCTGGGAATTAGCCTAAAGTTTCTCAGTCAGTAGCAGGCTGCTAAAAGCATTTTTTACGAATCATTTTTATGGACACTTGGTATTAAACCAATAAGAATATGACAAAGAACAACCCACTGGTTATTTTTGGACTCTACTTATTCTCATCTAGAGTAGCATGTGCTATAATAGTACTGACAGAGAAACAAAGCTGTGCATTCTAAAAGTGGCGTTGAGTGTTGATGAAAATGTTTTGGTTAATTCCACTGAGAAAGCCAGGTCCTGATTCTGTCACCTAAATAAAGCCCTAGAATTGTTTTCTTGTCACTTCATATAAAAAAAATTACAGCAAATTTTCTGATACATTCTTGGAGTGTCAGGAAACAGACCACTGATGTACCCCTGCCATCCTCAAAATGGAACGAACCCTACACAAAAACATGGAACTTCCAAAAAACATTCCACAATACATCAGCTCTTCAGCTCTCTCTTCTGTCAGCTCCAAGCCCCACCTTCTCCAATTGCACCTTCAACACAAAGTCTGGAATCCCGGTCTACACATTGGATAGGACTTTTCTCATGGTTGTCACTCAGTATATTATTCTATTTGTAGCTACAGTTTTTGTATTAGAGGTTATCTAGTGAACCTCCAATATCCCTAATCAGTTCAATCCAACACAGTGTCTCCTTCATATTTCTCAGTCGTGCAGACAGGGCGTTTTGAAAGTAAATACGCATGTCCATGGCCTAACCTGAATACATTCAGTCCGACACGCACAGTAGAGACATGGCTACAGTACTTTTACATCTGTTACTCACACATCCTGCTGCATCACTGTATAAAATCTATTCCTCCTCGGGAAATCTGTCACGTGATTTATAAAACAGAAAAACAAAAGGGAGCTAATTCCACAGAGGGCAATCCACTGCACTTAGATTTTCTATGGAAACACATGGCAGGCTAAATCCCTGAGGGATCTCAGAAATCTGTTAGCTCAAAGTGCAGGGGATGCACAAAGTTAATGTCATAGCATGTCAGTATTGAATGTGGTCTTTAGTTTGTTTATAAATCTTCTTTCAAAACTGCAGACCTGTGTACAAGTCTAGGAAAGATCACAAAAAAAAAGCAGACTGCTCCAATAGTATAAGAAATATAGTTAAGACGGGAGACAAGTAAAATAACCAATATTGGAATATCTTGATCTCGGCCGTTCTAATGTGTTGTTTAAGTATACAACTGAAAGAGTTCCAATAAAAAGCCTAACTCAGTAAGTGAGTCTTCTCAGTGGGACCGAGCGACTAACATCACCAAGCTGAGCCTGGCAGCAGACAGGAACACGGCTTATGGGGGAAACGTGGACTGACAAAACACCCTCCCATTTTACTTTTTGTAATTTAATTTAGTCTCTGGTTAATTAGTATTTGCAACAGAGCGTTTCATATAGTGTAGATAGGTATGATAAATATATTAGCTGACGCTGTACTCCTCTGACAAGTTTGCAGAGCTAAATACGAATTCTGTATTCTGATAAGATGCGGTTACCCCCGGTCAGGGCACAGCAGGAGCAGAGTGGCATTCCCTCTAGGAACGGATGTGGACTTCTTTTTTCATGTCAATCATTTTCTTATTCCCATCACATTCGGTTTCTATGCATTAATTTAAGCCTTTCAGTCTTTCTTATGTTATGAAATTAAAACATGGGAAGAAGATGACCTTCCCTAAAAATGTAAAAAAAAAAAAAAAGTAAATAATATAGACTACAAGCTTTTGGTCAAGGTGTATTTTGATTGAGTTTTGAATTAAAAAGTAAAGTTATCTTTACAGCTTCTGGGAAATGCAATTTTCTTAGCCTGAAAAGTAGCCAACTGGTAACAGCGCCAATTAAGAGAAAACGTATCTTCTGACACTTCAGCAAGGCATTTTATTACATAAAACCCCAGGGATTAGGCTCTCTAAGAAAGTTCTCAGGTAATTTATTTTCTTCTGATAAGAAATGTTAAGTAACCTACACAAATGTCTTGAATTAGGAAATCACTTTAGGGGATAGACATTTAAGTCATGTTATTCACTTTACCTTCACACTGAAACACCTTTTGAAATTATTTTAAATGAATCAGCTTTCTGAAACATTATCTTCCTAAGCCCTCTAATTAAATTTGCTGTCTTTTTAAATCACCTATGGCTGCAACGTTACCAGGGGGGTGGGCCTGTGTGGCAGTGTGGCAGAGTGAAAGCCCTGCCGGTGCATGTGTGTATGTGTTGGTGTGGGGAATATTGGGTTGGCAGGGAGGGAGTTAAATTTCTCCCTGTCAAAACACACATCCTGTACAGCCAAGGGTGTATAAAATAGGTGTTCACGGGTGGTAATGAGAAGATTAGAGTTGATGCTGGTGATAGAAGTGGAGTGCTGTTCGGTGTTCTGTGTTGCTGTGCTGTTTGTTTATTTTCATGAGTTTTTGTCAAACCTTTTGTTTTGGCCCTTGTGCCTTTTATTTTGACCAGTGTGTTTTTTTAGCGTTTTGTCCATATTTGGTTAATTAAAGAGCGCATTAGCGCATTTAACCATACAGCTTTCTGTGTCGGAGTCTCAGTCCCTGTCAATAACATCTGGGCTAGGAGGCAGGTAGTTTGATGGGAATTTATTTCTAAATTAGTAACAGGTCCAGCCTGCCACAGAAACCATGAAGCTTTTAAAACATACTCTCAGACTAATAGCACATAAAAGAAAGTGAATTCCACAATGCTGGTTTGTAATTGAAGTGTAATGAGCTTAAAATGGATGCCAGATACTTTGTAATGGAGCCTAATTGTGCATTTGGCGTTGCACGCTACCAACAGTTTTAATGAATATAACCTTTTGTATTTGGAAAGTTTCACTGATGTGTGATTGACCTAAAGCTACTTGCATGTGGCTGAAATACCCCATGCCATTCAGGGAATTATGAAATGTTGTAGACGAAAGCAAGAATATGGTTCTCCTTATTATCAAAGCAGACCCATGCTGAGCTGATCTGTTACACACAACACACTGGCTGGCATTATACCTTTTGTTCCCCGGGGAAAAAAATAAAAAAGCTTTCTTAGAACTGTGCTAGTGACCCCTCAGGGTATAATATCTAAGGCTTTAAAAACAATGTTTATCTTACCCCTTGTCAGCATTTATTTATTTATTTAAAATTATATTAGCTGGAAAAGTCTACAACATTACAAACAGCTAGTTCACAAATGCATCCCAGGATAATTCTCACGTTGTTTTTTTTTTTTTTTGCCAATTATTTTTATTATTTTCTCCCAATTTGGAATGGCCAATTATTTATTACGGTCGGCTCACCGCTACCACCCCTGCGCTGACTCGGGAGGGCGAAGACGAACACACGCTGTCCTCCGAAGCGTGTGCAGTCAAGCCGACCGCTTTTTTTCACACTGCAGACTCACCATGCAGCCACCCAAGAGCTACAGCGTCGGAGGACAACGCAGCTCTCGGGCAGCTACAGGCAAGCCCGCAGGCGCCCGGCCAGACTACAGGGGTCGCTAGTGCGCAGTGAGCCGAGGACACCCTGACAGACCTAACCCTCCCTCCCCCCGGGCGACGCTAAGCCAATTGTGCGCCGCCCCTTGGGAGCTCCTGTCCTCGATCGGCAAAGGAATAGCCTAATTCTCACATTGTTTTTGTAATATAATTTTTGGTTTGCAGAATGTTTGGTTTTGACACTGACTTAGAGAGAGACCAATTATCTTGCCGCAACACCACAGTATTCATTTGCAGTACCATTATTCTGACCCCACCAGAGATTTTATATTGTAGCATGCCAGGGGAATGGCACCTACAACGAAGGATAGAAAACAAAGCTTGCACTCCACACTGTGGTCAGGCTGATTGGTTTGCCCAGTAGCCATTGTTATAAGCATAACAGCTGCATTGACAGCACTTAAAAGCCCTGCATGCAAAGCTGATATCAGAGGTAATTCAATACAGAGAACTATTAGAAAGTAACATTACTCAAAACCACATTCACCCCAAGATGTTCCTCCAGTCCTGTGTTAGGTGACCTGTAACCAAAATGCATTTCTAGCACATGTAGATGCATCACTTTGGATTGGCTAATCCACACCAGAACCACAGTGCATTGGTTTTAATAGGAGTGCTAAATGTTGCCACCTGCTGGCAGACCTCTGGGTTGTCACAATATTCAGCATAGTCCTTTCACCTGTGCTGTAACATAGGCGGTGAATGGAGAGAGGAAGCCAAATCTCTTTTATCAGTATATTGCAGTCACAGTGAAGAAATAATAAATAATCAACACAATTAAAAGGGATACGTTATGCTTTGGGTAGTGTTTTAAAACCTTGATTACAACATCTTTAACAGCACTCTCTCACAGTGCATTATCCTCTTACTGTAAATACATTACTCTCTCAAGACCAATTGTAATTATTGTATACGGTCTCAAATAAATCCATTACTATCCTTGCCTTCAAAGTACTTTACAGTGATAAGCAAGGGGCAGAAGGCAGGAACTGGTAGCAGTGAATGCAGGTACTGTACACAATACACTGTAAGGAAGTAGAGAGGCTGAACAGAACACTCAACAGCAGTATTATTTTGTTTTGAAATCTAGAGTGTGCTCTTTTGCTTTAAAGTTTTGGGTCAACCCCTCCCATAAAAAGGTTTCATTCTGTTTGTTCACTAATGTGTGTATTGTCACTAGGTGGCACCACATCTCACATGTAGAGTTCATTATACTAACCTAGGCAAAAGCTACACAGTGCATAACTGAATAATATATATAATTTATTTCTGTAGTTAAATAATAAAACACACACACACAAATTATAATACATGTAGGAGAAATACAATTTGAACAAACAACTTGAAGATCATATTTTAACCTATATCAACATGTGTGTAATGGGTTGATGACTGCACAGGGATGTAGCGTGGATTTAAAATTTATAAAGCTATTGTTCTAAAAGAAACAAAACCTGTACATCCACACTGTCTTCATGTATTCACAACAACACACAGCTTCTGTTAAATTACCCTAAATAAACAACATATGGCAGCTTGGGCACTGGGCTCCAAAACACCACAAATCTGTGTTCGAGTCAGGTCAGTTGGTAGCATTCATTTTGATCACAGCTGTTTGTTACTCTCTGCTTTGTTGTGTAACACAGTACAGGTGATACAGTGAGTTGCAGCTGGCAGCTGGTATGAAGGGTATCATTTATCTAGTATGACTTTCAGACCACACGCTACAGAACAGGATTTCTCTTCCAAGCTGTGGTGCATGCTATTTGACAGGACTGCACATGCATTGCCTTGTGAATATGAAAAACAAATGTAACATTAGCCCTCTCCTGCATTTTGTGTCGCTTAATTACCATATAATTCTGGTACCAGCATAGCTGTAAAAATCAGAGGGGCCACAAAAACCTGCCTTAACATGCTTCCTGGCTATAGTACAGGACCATTCTACACGAATACAAATGCATAAAGTAGTAGTTATATCTCATTTGTTTGTATCAATTACTGCTTTCAGTCTGTTTTATTCACCTCTGAATGGAAAGTTCAGTTTCATATTTTACTTGTAGGAGTTCACAAGGTCAACCGGTCTTGCATGTTAAGGCTACAGTGCATTCTTTGAGAATATGAATGCCTTGGTTCCATATTGGAGCGGATTGGGTTGATCAGCTCAATATGGGGCCACAGTCAGACTGCCATCAGCAGTGAATAATTCAATTAAATAAAAGGAAAGGTTTAAAGGTCATGTGACAGTACTCTTGTGACCTCCCCTGAAGAGCACTGCAGTGTGCATTGACCTCCCCTGAAGAGCACTGTTGTGTGCATTGACCTCCCCTGAAGAGCACTGTTGTGTGCATTGACCTCCCCTGAAGAGCACTGCTGTGTGCATTGACCTCCCCTGAAGAGCACTGTTGTGTGCATTGACCTCCCCTGAAGAGCACTGTTGTGTGCATTGACCTCCCCTGAAGAGCACTGTTGTGTGCATTGACCATCTCTGAAGAGCACTGCTGTGTGCATTGACCTCCCCTGAAGAGCACTGCTGGGTGCATTGACCTCCCCTGAAGAGCACTGCTGTGTGCATTGACCTCCCCTGAAGAGCACTGTTGTGTGCATTGACCTCCCCTGAAGAGCACTGTTGTGTGCATTGACCATCTCTGAAGAGCACTGCTGTGTGCATTGACCTCCCCTGAAGAGCACTGCTGGGTGCATTGACCTCCCCTGAAGAGCACTGCTGTGTGCATTGACCTCCCCTGAAGAGCACTGTTGTGTGCATTGACCTCTCCCCTGAAGAGCACTGTTGTGTGCACGGACCACCTCTGAAGATCACTGTTGTGTGCATTGACCATCTCTGAAGAGCACTGCTGTGTGCATTGACCTCCCCTGAAGAGCACTGCTGGGTGCATTGACCTCCCCTGAAGAGCACTGCTGTGTGCATTGACCTCCCCTGAAGAGCACTGTTGTGTGCATTGACCTCTCCCCTGAAGAGCCCTGTTGTGTGCACGGACCACCTCTGAAGATCACTGTTGTGTGCATTGACCTCCCCTGAAAAGCACTGCTGTGTGCACTGACCTCCCCTGAAGAGCACTGTTGTGTGCATTGACCTCCCCTGAAGAGCATTGCTGTGTGCACTGACCACCTCTGAAGAGCACTGTTGTGTGCATTGACCTCCCCTGAAGAGCACTGTTGTTGTGTGCACTGACCTCCCCCCTGAAGAGCACTGTTGTGTGCACGGACCACCTCTGAAGAGCACTGCTGTGTACATTGACCACCTCTGAAGAGCACTGCTATGTGCATTGACCTCCCCTGAAGAGCACTGCTGTGTGCATTGACCACCTCTGAAGAGCACTGCTGTGTGCAATGACCTCCCCTGAAGAGCACTGTTGTGTGCATTGACCTCCCCCCTGAAGAGCACTGTTGTGTGCACTGACCTCCCCTGAAGAGCATTGCTGTGTGCACTGACCACCTCTGAAGAGCACTGTTGTGTGCATTGACCTCCCCTGAAGAGCACTGTTGTGTGCATTGACCTCCCCCCTGAAGAGCACTGTTGTGTGCACTGACCTCCCCTGAAGAGCATTGCTGTGTGCACTGACCACCTCTGAAGAGCACTGTTGTGTGCATTGACCTCCCCTGAAGAGCACTGTTGTGTGCATTGACCTCCCCTGAAGAGCACTGTTGTGTGCATTGACCTCCCCTGAAGAGCACTGCTGGGTGCATTGACCACCTCTGAAGAGCACTGCTGTGTGCATTGACCTCCCCTGAAGAGCACTGCTGTGTGCATTGACCTCCCCTGAAGAGCACTGTTGTGTGCATTGACCACCTCTGAAGAGCACTGTTGTGTGCATTGACCACCTCTGAAGAGCACTGTTGTGTGCACTGATCACCTCTGAAGAGCACTGTTGTGTACACTGACCTCCCCTGAAGAGCACTGTTGTGTGCATTGACCACCTCTGAAGAGCACTGTTGTGTGCATTGACCACCTCTGAAGAGCACTGTTGTGTGCACTGATCACCTCTGAAGAGCACTGTTGTGTACATTGACCTCTGAAGAGCACTGTTGTGTGCATTGACCACCTCTGAAGAGCACTGCTGTGTGCACTGACCTCCCCTGAAGAGCACTGTTGTGTGCATTGACCACCTCTGATGAGCACTGTTGTGTGCACTGACCACCTCTGAAGAGCACTGTTGTGTGCACTGACCTCCCCTGAAGAGCACTGTTGTGTGCATTGACCACCTCTGAAGAGCACTGTTGTGTGCATTGACCACCTCTAAAGAGCACTGTTGTGTGCATTGACCACCTCTGAAGTTGACAACCAGGTTTGATAAACTTACTCCTGATGAATGCCGTCAACCTCTATGGTGAGTATCTGCCAACAACAGCACAATGGTCAGCTCCTGCATATAATGGAATTGTATTATTTTCTTCATGGTATACGACTCTTGTTACACCTTCATCCAAGCTACATATAGAAGACAACCAATGCATTCGTTTCAATAAATAATGACTTTTAATGGCAAATGTAATAATTTAGACAGATACAGTGTGCACATCTGCTAAAAATATAGGGCAACTGGTTTACAAGCTACAGGTATAGCTTAAAGAAAAGAATAGGAATACATCATCCAGTTTACCCTGGTGACGTCAAATACTATTTATCAGGGCTTTACAAAGACTACAAAATTCTTCAGATGATTGAAATCACTGTTTCTGTCTATTTACATGATATGTTACATACAAATGTACAAAATATAAAACATTTAAAGACAAATGTTCCACAACAAACTTTTTCAAAGTAGGAAACTCTATGCACTCACTGAGATGTATTGGTTGTAGTACCCACGATGGCCTAAACAGGTTGGTTGTGAATGGTTCACACGACTGATCATTAAGATGTTGAGAGAAGGCAAGCCAGCAGGCTCTTCAATAACGCTGTTTCGCCTTATTGTTTTATTTTTTTTGTTGCTATTGTTTTAAACCTGGTGGAAAAAAGTAGCCAATTACTGTCAGCTCTTACAACGTGTGGCAGATGTATTCTGTAGGTCTGCCGGTTGAATTTAAAAAAAAGGACTATCCTGAGGGTTTCAGTTAGTTTTTTTGCAATTTTGTATTTATTTGTTTTGCCCAGCAGCAGCAGTAGCATCATGTTCTTATAAATGGCCAGTGGTTGGCTGAGATAGTTGTTAGCACCTGTGTTTCACAAGTCCTAGTTAATGCACTCAACCCAGACAGCTCTACAGGATACCACTGCCAATAAATGAACCCCTACCTCTGTTAAGAAACATAGGTTTGTAATTGCAAGGAACTGTCAATATATTAGAAAATATGCTAAACATTGCACACAGAAGCTAATATAAGATTCAGTAGAATATTGGAGCAGACTATAGCAGAGACCACTAATGTGTGATCCTAATAAATCAATAGAAGACAACCACCTTTAAAAATACTCCACAGAAAGAGGCTGAGATTATCATCAAGAACTGCAATTGCTGGCCAAAAATGTTCTAAATTCAACTGACAAAGAGAAATAGATTCAATACGCACCCAGGGAAATTTAGCTCAATAAACCCTTACAAGTGAACACAATAATTTGAGTAGCTTTCTTTGGAAGATTTCACTTGTAATGGGGTCTGCTGCATATCTCTCTGTGGGTTAGTGAAAGGCTTGTATGGAGGGCAATGTTCATATTTTGTACAGGCTCAGTATTTGTTTTGCTTGCTTTTGTGATTGAATTGTTTTTCTCTTGGCTATTTCATTGTTTAGTTTTTTTTTTGCTTCATTTCAACAGAGGTATTAAAAAACATGCTTGGCCTCCTTAACAGTGTATGCATTTTTGTTTCAACGTAACGTTATCAAACTGGCACATGCTTCTATATATTCTGAAGCCCCTGCATAGGCAAGACAACCAATCATTACAGGACAACGCACACCTGTTGTACTAGCTTTTAGGTTTGCATTTTTCTTTAGAATAATTTTTTTTGGAAAAGTACAAGAAATCTCAGCAAGTTAAGCATATGTTGACACCAATAGGGCAGAATGCATCATTCTTTCACTGTGCAAGACTTCTTATTTACACCCCACCCCAATAAACTGTGCAAAACCAACCCACATGTATTTATTTATCTATTTTCAAAACTAAAACACAATAAACCTTCCTCTCCTTCTACACTGCTTCATTCAATTTGTAAAAGTAAAATTTTCATGTACATTTAGAAAAATCAAAACAACGTGCTCTGGAGCTATAAAATCAAACTTGTGCTCATGCTGATTCAAGTGCTCCCAGCTCAGCTGGGCAAAAAAACTCAAAACACCCCTCCCATCAAATGCTTGTTTTTTAAAAAATCTTAATGTTTTAGTTATAGCCTATTTTAGATTCTAAAGTAAAAGAAATATATAATAAAATACAAATAAAACATGTAGCAGTAGATGTGAGTTCTGGTAAAGTGTTGCTTCCAAGCTAGACAGCCAACCCTATTCGCAAGGGTTGAAAAATCTTAGTAACTACTCTCTTTTTATCTTTTTTTCCTCCTTAAAAAACATAAGCTGAAAAGATATTAAGTTATTCTTCTGTGAGAAAGAATAAGTGTGTGTGTGTGTGTATATATATATATATATATATATATATATATATATATATATATATATATATATACACACACACTTTCATACTGTATTTCCTGAAAAGAATAATGGACATGATCTGTGGTTCAAAGTATAAACTGCAAGTTCTTAGAAATTTGCTAGGAACTTTAAGGCAGTTAGAAAGCACCATTATCAAATTTGTTCCCTTCTTGCTTAGGTTCTTAAATAATAATAATAATAATAATAATAATAATGATAATAATAATAATAATAATAATAATACAGTGAATGCTGAAATACAGCCTTTCACAGCTTTCTATTGGTATAATGCTATACATCTGTAAAGGTTGGGTGGATGACATGCATACCACTTGTGTCATAAATTATCAAAAGAAAAAAGAAAGAAAGAACAATGTCTATTGGTAAACTATGCAGTAACTGTGGGTGTATACAGCACTGTGCACTTGACAGCTCTAATAAGGTACGATTGGCACTTGTCCAGTGTTTCACAGTAGTGGTTGTTTGGATTTGCACAATGCCGCTTGTGCTTGTCATGAACAGGTTGCATGGATCTCGGAATGGGCGGTGGTGTAAACCAAAGACTGGTATAGTCATGTGACCAGCACCATGTGGCACAACTGAGGTCCGGATTGGATGAGAACAGCGCAGGCTGTTCAGGTTAGACTGCACCTCAGGAAAATAAACAACAGAGCGCCCTGTAAAAGTTAGCAGTCAATAACAAACAACAGGAAACTGTAAAAGAAAAACTAATTCCAGTTTTTTTTTGTTTTTGTTTTTTAAGTGCCCTTCATTTGGGCATTTTTTCCAGTAGACAAATGGAGGCCTGTCATTCCATTATTATGGAAATACTTTGAATTCATAATTAAATCTGAACTTTTCAATCTACTCAGCTTCTCTGAAAAAAGCTCCTGGCTCCCTGCAAAACTCCATTCCCGTTTCAAGTCTCTGGTGTGTTGCTTTTACTTGCACTGGCAGTGGAACAGGTTTCTTTTTTATCTCTAAGTTCTCCTCAATCCCATTACTTCTCGCCCTCCTCTACAGAGTAGATTCCAGCGACGAGTCCAGTAAGTCATCGTGGTGGCCAGTGCTGTCGCTGTCACAGCTTTGTGCACTTGAATAATTGGCAGCCTCTTGCAGTCTCATTAACATGTTCATCTGGAAAAAAAAAAATGATAAAAATGGGCCACTGTATAATAAGCAAACAAAAAATGTAATCAACAATCTGTGCAACGCTTCTTTGTTTCCCTTCATGCCTCTGACTAATTACTGCTCTTCTGAATTTAAGATGAACTCACTCCAGTAGGGAGCTATATATAATTGCACAACTTTCTTCTTTTTTATGTTCTTCATTTTTCTTTCAAACACTCTTGCTGTTACCAGTGGGATCATAACACATTATGGTTGAGGAGTTTTTCAATCTCACATAATGAGTACACAGTCATGAGAGAAAGAGGTCCAGTAGAGAAAGGTCATTTTCTCTTGTCAACAACAAAAAAGAATGATTAGCAGGAAACTTTAGATGAAAGTGAATCTAGTGGTACAAATAAATGGCTGTTTTTTGTCACAAGAAAACACCAAAGAAAAAAAAAACATCCAGCCTATTTGTTGTGGACCTGCATCTAGCCAACCCTGTTGAGAGGTTCTTGCAATGCAAGGAGGTATCTACTAAGTGCTGCATCCCTTGGCTTGGCCTGTTGGTCTTACCAGTGGATCACCCTCTGTGTCACTTTGTGAAACCTGCTTGCAGGAGCCTCCCTCTTTGGCTGAGGTGTACCCTTCATATCCCACATCTTCGGGCCGGAGCTGAAGCAGAGACTGCCAGTCGTGCTGCAGGGATGCAGAGCTCCACGGATAGGTATCAATGACCCATTTTGAAGGGTCTTCCCATGCAGCTCTTTTACCATACAGCTGAAAAAGAGGAGGATGAGAAGTAATGGGATGGTAACAACTTTTTATTTAACATCAACAAGTGCAAGCAGTTTTCTAAAAACACAAATGAAAAAAAGGTGTGTTTGAAATGTATGCTTTGGCCAAAAGTTTTGCATCAACCAAAATTTTAGGATTGAGAGATAATTTAAAAAACCAACAAAAAAAAACAACAACTATATGAACATAATTGAGATATTTTATTTAACATTATGTAATCAAATAAACCACAAAATGATATTGCAAAAGTCTACCGGGAGCCTTTACAGTAGTACAGTATTTCATGTTAGATTTAAAAAAATGTTAATTGTTTTTTTATTTTGTCAGTTTTACGTTAAGTATATGGAAAACTACAAAGCAGTATGTATTTCAATATGTTAACGTAACATTATTCAGCAGGTTTTTTTCAACTTTATGAAGCTAAATTAGTTAATTCTACAGGGTGATACAAAACTTCGGGCCACAGCTGTACTTTCTCTGTCCTCTTACCTGAAGCCCCTCTCTCACAGCCTCCAGCAGGTACGGTACCAGGGAATAGTTCCACAGGTCTGTGAACCACACTCTGCAGCTATCTGCATCCATAGGACAAGACAGGAAGAGTCTGGGACCTAGAGGGCAAAACCATTAGAAGACAAGGGGAAAAAAAGGCATCTCCATTTTTTACCCCTTAAGGTACACAAGGAATTGAGCGGTTGTTATTCCAATGGTTTCTTCTTAAAATACATTTGAGAGTGACTCGAGTATCACAAGGGAACTGACAATTTGGATGTCCAGATCCAACCTGTCAGTACATGTTGAACCCTGTTTCCTGCACCTCCTTATTGCAAAAATAAGAATGTTAGAATTATTTTTATTTGTGGGACACATGTCCCTTGTACCTTAAAGGGTTAATTGCTCCCCTTATTCTTGTGCAATTCATTTTTAATACTCATCATTTTATATACTCTGAAGGTATAACGTCCCTTTTCAGCTACGGCACTTGCTGTGCCAACACACATGCTGCACCTATCCTACATTACTGAAACTGCAGGCCAGGATTACTACCTGCAGACAATCAGGGAGGAGGTTT
Source organism: Acipenser ruthenus (assembly GCF_902713425.1). Taxonomy (NCBI): domain Eukaryota; kingdom Metazoa; phylum Chordata; class Actinopteri; order Acipenseriformes; family Acipenseridae; genus Acipenser; species Acipenser ruthenus. The sequence continues at coordinate 64,964,586 of NC_081195.1, forward strand.
TTTTTAACGGTTCCTCATTTGAACAGCTTACCGATGGTGACATCGGAGGAACTATGGGCCTCAAGGAAGGTGTTGAGGTGCTGCCAAGTTTTGGGGATCCAATCAATGATCTTGATGAGATCATTGTTCCTCATGTTCTTGTCGATCTCTGTCTCAATGAGTTTTCTCCTGAGGTATCGGCCCAGGAACCCCTTTACTGGTTCTGTATGATTGGCACACAACACCCACCTGCAAACAGGCATGAGTCATTACCATCTGTTAGCAAAATCGACAAGATCCATTAAAAACAAGAGCATGAAAAAAACAAAACAATAGTCCCACGGTACTCATGCTTGAATTTCTAACGTGAACACATGTTTTAAATCGATAACATCGACTGAGAAACAACTGATTTATAACTACATTTTGATTTTATTGCATGATCAACACTTCAGGTACTGCAGGCTTGTTTATGTGAAGCAGATGGGTTCAGAAGTGATACGAGGGGCTGGGGAGTATGAGAGTGGTGAAGGCTCAGTGAAGCACAAGTCTGAGGGCTAAACATGTGTCATATATAGAGCTTGAATAAAGCAAATCAATCAATAAACTGAGAGGCAGACACAGAAATGTGGAAAACGTACTCCTTCCAGAGGAGGACATGGCCAATAACAGTGTGAAAAGTGAAATATTTCACCCCACTTCTGCCTTGCACTTTGAATGGCAATTAAAAAAATACTATTTTTTAGATAAATGGATTGAGGGTATACTGTATAACAGGGAACAACTATCAATTGACCCTGCATATCAAGTTAAATGATTTTAAATGAACTGCTAACACTAACAGAACTTCTATGTAAATGATCTTTTCAGACATTGTTTAGCAAAACATGCCTCACAGACATACAATACACATGACTCTTGCTGTAGGCGGTCTTAGGCAGGTGCACAAATCATCAAAGTGTTCACACTTTGTAAAATGCTTTGCTCAATCCCACCCAAAGGAGATCATTCCTCTGTAAAATAGCTTGCTTTAGGTCCACTGGTTGCCGTCCTCAATCCAACTGTTTTATAAGGCAAATGTGAGGACTTTGATGATGAAATTTTTTTTTATGAGCCTGACAAATGGTAATCGAAGAGACATAGAGCATTACAAGCCTCTTGGTAAACGACTGTGACCCAGTTTACCTGAAGTTGTGGTGGAGCTCAAGGTTTGGCGATGAAGAGACAGCCTGGTTCATGGTTCCAATAACATAAGGACTGTAACAATAACAAACACAAAATAAAACACATACATAAGGTAAGAATACAAATATATTAGACATTCGCATGTTACGTTACTTTATTGCTCACTTTTTACACAATAACACCGATAAAGATCTCTTGTTGAAATGTTTGTTTGTTTAATTTGATTTACTCTTTCTTTGCCAATACTACAATGGGGCATATTTAAAGAGTCAATTCCTATTTTCTGAAAATAGTAAAACATCTCATTTTATTAAACTAGAACAAAACTATGGTATGTATTAGAATACTAATACTCTATGCACTCTTTTACATGTATTGAGTGTGTTACAGTGTAAACAGGTTATGGGTTATACACACTGTGTATAGTATTTCTTAGGGCTCTTCGTTTTCGGTTTTTATTTTTGATCACTTGATGTCTCTGTTTTTGAGCCTACTCCGGAAAAGTGTCGATTGTGAAACGAGTTCACTTTAGTTTTTTCTCATGTAACTTGATTGTGATTCTGTTTCACTGATAATGTAAAAGGCAGCTCCTTATTTTTAATTCAAAATGAACGCAAACAGCGAGTGAAGTTAAAATGATTTAATTAAATTGCAATTAAGAGGAAACTATTCCTCTTACAACAAGTCGTTAAGATGTTCAATCCAGGAAAAGCAATTTAACTGAATTAAAAATAAGGAGCTGCCTTTTTTTTTTTACATTATCAATAAAACAGAATCAAAGTCTCAATCAAGTTACGGGAGAACAAACTAAAGTGATCTTGTTTCACAGTCAACACTTTTGCAAGAGTTTAATTAAGAAACATATTTGGTTCAATATAACTTTAAAAGGGACATCACGTGACCAAAAATAAAAATCGAAAACAAAGAGCCCTAAGTATTCTATATATTACATTACATTGTTTTTGACAGGGCACTATAAACAAGGAAAGCAATCCAAGGTTGTCAAGTCATGTGGCTTATACACAGGGTGCACATTATCCTCTAAAAAGTACTGTAAAAAAGTGCTACTTTCAAGTTCATTAAATTCGCCTGATGCCATAAGGAGTGCTTATATGAAGGCTTTGTAGAATCACACGACACTTACCATTTATGGTATTTACAGTTCAGGAATCCATTAAAGATGTCACTGAGAGAACCAATATGGTGGAGGTTATCAAGTATAACCACTACTGGGAGATCAGCTTCATTTCCTTCAGAGTTGCACTGATCTGCAAGATTTGATAAATACTGCCTCAACTCCTTAAAACAAGACAAAACAAAAACATATTAGGAACAGCCAGCCCTGTTGATGACATCGGTATCAAATCAAATCAAATCAAATCAAATTTATAAAGCACCTTTCACTGCAAGCCACCCCAAGGCGCTTTTAACAAGGAAGTACATTTAGTACAATAAAAACAATATAAACAATAAAAACAGCAAGAGAAAACAACATTTTAAAATTTAAAGCAAATAAAAGCAACAGATAAAAAAACTCAAACCGAATAAACAGGAATAAAACTATATAAAAAATAAATATTATAAACGACATAAAAGCCTTATTATAAAAGTATGTTTTTAATTTATTTTTTAAAATTGCCAATGTAGGTGTGTCTCTCCCTGTGCATGGTGGAGCATTCTAGAGTTCAGGTGCGCTGTGACTGAATGCTCTACCACCTGTCCTTTGCTTTAAAATCCTTAGGACAGATAGCAGCCCTGCATCTTGGGATCAGAGCAGCCGGCCAGAGGCATAGGGGACTAAAAGATCCTTCAAATAGGCTGGAGCCAAACCGTTTAGGGCTTTACATGCGATGAGAAGGACCTTAAAGTCAATCCTGGACAGTGGAGGGCTGCTAACACTGGGGGAATGTGCTCACTTTTTTTTTTTTTTTTTTTTTTAAACATCCATACCATTCCGAACAATTCAGTTTATTACATGTCAAATTATCTCATATAATTAACATTTTCTTTGTATTATTAAAATAGACTAGAATTATCAACGCACATGTTATATCTATAGAGAGAGAAAACGTTGACCTTCAAAATTACTTTAAAACACTTTTTTAAATCTCACTTTCTTTTCTTTGTAAGCTGTACTGGAATGCATTTCATGAAGGGCACGATATCTCTGTCATTTGTATTGCATTTTGGTTATATCACATTAAACACTCTAACCAGTGTTAAGATCCATCACTGGTCATGACATTCTTGTTTCCTTTATAACCCTAAGAAAAGGTCTCCTCGCTTTACTTCTCTGTCACCTTGCTAGACTTGTGGTCCACATTAAAGCTTGCTATATTTCCTTCTCTGTTTTCCCTCCCAGATTTGCACACTACGTATTCTGCAAGCTTGTTGGCCAGGAAGGTTTTGCCGGTTCCACTGGGTCCGGACAGGATTATTCTTCTGTGTTCCATTAACAGGTTAAGGTACCGCTGTGAAATTGTTTTGGGGATTAGTGTGTCAAACACCAAACTGTCAATACTGTTCTCTTTAACACCTACAACAAGAAAAACAAAGACACAAAGAGATTAGATTTCACCAGGTGGTACAGCAGCAACTATGAAACTAGTGGGATATGCTAAAATAATATCCTTCTGATTTACTTGACTTGGAAATATACTCTCTGTTGAAACCTTTGTGTGGAAAGCAAATGTTTTATACTGCCTTGCATTTGGGTCATGAGTGTATTTTGAGCAGTGTTTTGGTGCCTTAGTGTATTAGCATTAGCATAACATTTTTCATGCACTAAAAAAAAAAAAAGTCAGTCGTTGGGAATATACTGCGTTAAAAATATGTATAATGAATCTATGCAACGATTGAGGTCTAAAATGAGGGTTAAAACCAGTATTCACGCCACAGAATCTAAGGGCCTGTTCACAAAACTTTAAGGTCTGTTTTTGGAAAAGTGTTAATAAACATTCTGAAAGCTTCTAACCCTTTCTAAAGCTGTTAAAATGGGGTTAATGAATTGCAAACTGATTGAATTATAAAAAATGTTCTGTAAAAACAACCCTTAACAAAACATTCCTTAAAACAGTCTTGGGAGTAAACTCTTTTCAGGGAACATTACAAATCCAGCTTGAGAAGGCAAAGAATAATCAGACAGGCATGGGTCTAGTGGCAGCACTAGCTCTCTGGGCAAACACCCAGCATTGATACTGGCAGCTGTATGTGTATCTGATAAGGTGGAAGGGTAATGGTGCTGAAACCTGATAGAAATAAGTGCTTGCTGGGGCTTCTGAGGCCACAGTAATTGCCAGTTGATCTCATTATGACATAAATAATGGCTACACAGCATTACAAGCTACTGACTGCTTAAAAACTCAATTAAATAAAGCCGAGTCCTCCCACATTGATGGGGCTAGTATAAATCAGGGCTCTGTCTTGTGCTCATGGAGGGTGTTTGTGGGCAACATTCTGTGTTTAGGGTTATTCAGTCGAAACACTCTTTCTTTACTCTTACAGAAGTGACGTGAGAGTTAGGTGTCCTTTGGTATTCTCACCCCATGCACAAATACCTACTTTAAGACCTATTTTATCATCACATTGAAATGTAAACAACAGTAAAATATCCTTTTGTCAGAAAATCTTGCTGAATTGTATAAACAGATGTGTGTCTTTTCTAATCTTCTTTTGTTGAACTACATTCCATTATATGTCTTTTTTTTTAGATGTTCTTGTTTTTCAGCAATCCACCTTGTTTTGCAAAACCAGGTCCTTTATTCGTATAATCAGAGCAATTCCATATTATTAATATGCTGTCCAGTTTTACAAGACATCTGAAAGCACAGCACTTCCATCCACCAATCAGGAGGCTCCATTGCAGGGCATTACCACATGGGTAGATGACCATGAACAATTCAGATCAAATGTCTGTATTTAAAACAATGAAACGGTAGGAAAGCAAAACCTTGAAAAGGTGCATACATATCTAAAATGATCTATATAACAATCAAGGCACCGGTTTCACAATTATACCCTGTTCATAGGACATTACCTTGGCAGTTGACCTTGTCTCTATGACAGTACCCTTGTGCTTGCTTGGGCTCTTGAGTCCCAGACACATTCAAGTGCTTAATTAAAACTAAAGGGATCAATTAGCTGCTAGGAAACGGACAAGCATCAGTGAGTCAAATGGTATCGCATTCATAGCTTCTACACATAAAAAAAAATAACAGGCTTGAAATATTGATATCTAATATGTGCAGAACAGGCTCATACCTTTGAGGTTCACAGCGATCACATTATTGACGCCAACCAAGTATCCACAAGGCAGCAATTCAGGGATTTCCACATTGTGGGCTCTGACAATATCCCCTATTCTGTAGCTCACAATGCTGTCTGAGTTCAGGCCCAGGGTTGTTAGAGGATCCACACGGAAAATGTATTCCTATTTGACACAGCAAACAAGTAGACCAGGGTTAAAAGAACTGTAACAATTGCATTTGTTCTAGAAGATAATAAATGAGGGGCAAACATGTTCATACCTCTGGCTTCCATACATATATATTAAACCCTTTCATTACATTAATCATTTTATGTTTTGTTTTAGTATTACTGAAGAATCATTTTTAGCCAATTAGTAATTTTTTTCTTTTCGATTTTTTCAAAGATATTTATATACGTCTCTGATGGAAGGCTGCTGAAAAAAAATTGATTTCTGTCTTCCTTTCTTTCTTTCAGTCAGTTATGGGGGTAGGTGAGACTTTTAGATGATGCTGACCATTGTGACCAGGAAATGGAATTCCAAAAGTTGATATAATATGTGATCTACCACAATAATATTTTAACTACAGATACTTAGAGGACTCAAACTTCAAAATGGTAACATTTGATCAACATAAAAAAAAAAATGTTACATTTTCAAAGTTAAAAGGAGTCTTTTCGGGTACCTTGAATAATCGTCGGATGACTCCATCAAGTACATCCCATTTGGTCTTCCCACTCACACCTATTGACCCAATGAGATACTCCTGACACTTGACATCCTGCTATCAGAAGAAAAAAATACATAAAATAAATACAAATTAAAAGAGCTGAAGAAATGCCTTTTGCAAACCAACACTGGGAGTTCCTAGTCCAAGAACAGTACTTGATCTCGTCTATTCATGCTCATTCTTGCATGAACTATAGTCACACTGCTGTCAAGTCTGATACAGTTGAACCGATCAGACAGCACATTTCACAAGTCATTTATTTAAACAGGAACATGTGCTGACAGTCAGTGTCTGAAGGAGAGCCCACAGCTACTCTATTCCCACCTGATTTTATACTAGAAGCGCTCCTGCCTGCCGATCGTCTGATTAATGGAAAGCGGAGATGGACATCTGGAATGGTTTTATTTTTAAAAGTTGTTGACATGGATTGGCTCTTTACCTTTGTGCTATTTGAACCTCTATGGATTGTAACGACAATCCTCACACTGCGGCCTTCCTTGCACATCGTTCCTTCATATCCATCATCCAGCAGAACATCTGCAAAATAAACAGATTGGCCTCCACCTCTTTAAACGCTCAGTCATGCATTCTGAGGTAAAACTAGAAGGTGTTACGTTGGAGGCATTAGCAGACACCTTACTTTAAGTTAGTAGTATTAGTGAACAGGAATACTGTATATTACAGGATTATGTTCTTCTGGAGGTATGAGAGGTATTTCAATTTATGGGATTATTGAATTAAAGCTTTTGCTTAAGACCATCATTATTTAAACTAATATCTGAATCCCAGACTTTAACCGGGAAATATTGGAATGGCAAACAGTCCAGGCAGCTATGGGTCTACCTCTGCAGGTTGTACCACCTGATAGGCATGATATCCCAAACACTGAATGCAGGCAGTGGGTAAGCTGCATTGGCCAGAACATGTGTTGGGAGTTTTTAACCAAGTACTGGTAGTGTGTCCGCTTTCTTAGGAACATTAATGTGTCGCATATTTTAGTGTTGCTTAACCGTCTGAGGTAACTGACGACCTGTGCTATGTTTGACTCACCCGACATGATGGTGTCTGTGACATTGAGGTTGTTCAGAGACAGTCCCAAAGACTGCCGGGAGGAAGACGAGGAGGAGGTGCTTGACGTTTCTGAGGGGGGCCGTCCAGTCTTTTCCCTGGCGGCCGCAGGGGTTGGGCTTCCACTCAACTTCAGCCTGTCGTTCTCGGCTTTCAGTAATTCAATTTCATTCTGAGGAAAGTCAGACATATTATAAGTTTGTGTGCTATAATGTGTATACATGAGTCAAAACTAGTTGACATAATGGGAGTATGTGAAAGGGTACTGCAGACAACTATCAAAACCACATGGATTTTAATATACCCTACTAGCATGGCTTCATAGGACATCAGAGGTAAGCTCAACCGTGGTAGCTTATAGTGATGAAGCTAGAAAACTGGATCAAGGAAACACAATGATAAGCAACTGGTGGATAAGGCCAGCCTGAACATTGGGGAAGGAAAAATAAAAGTTCAAGCATTGAAAAGTCTGGAGCACCAAACTAGATTTTTTAACATGATTTATGTTCATAACTTACTTTAAATATCCACATTTATGCAACATTGACCTTTAAATCTCTGTTTTTCTCCCCTAGATGGGATCTTCTTGACACTAACGGTCCCTGACAGCTAAGTAAACAAAGCTCTGGGTTCTCTGTTAAATCCTTGACGGTGCCAAGAGATTACTGTGCTTGTGCAGTTCAAATGAATGGACAGACTCAACACAGCCTAGCAGTAGATAGCTATGACCTCTCTGTCACCCCTGCCTCATATCACAAAGCATTTGCTTATTTCTGCAGAATCCCTGCACACTGCTTTAGTTCCATATTTAGGTACTATAGGAATTGCTTGTCATATTGTCTATCAAAATCGAATTTCCACCCATTTACCCATTTACTGCTTGACAGCCTAAATGTAGGAACATTTGAGAAACAACTTCAATCATTTCTTCCTTGCAATTGATTTTGTTACCTGCAGTGCTTTATTACTCGTTGCATTGCAGTTCTTTGTGTTCCAATATCAATCTCATACACTGACTCTCGCTAAGCTGTACAGGCATGGTGCAACATATAATATGCTTCCCTGCTGATCCACTAACCTACAGGGCATACACTGAAGGACTAAACAGCATAGATTAGCACAGCACTCGGGAAGCCTTTCATTGCAGATCTGTACCTGCAAAGCTTTATGGCAGGTTTTACAGAGACAATTATGTCTTTCAATGTTTTATTTTTGTTTTGTTTACTTCAGCCCTTAATAAAATATATATAATGTTCTGGTTACAAGCGAGTTACCGCATTTTCAGTTATGTTTATCCTGCTAAGTACAGAAAGCCTCAGCAATTCATTTTCAAGATTTTCTTTGCTTATCTCAGCTACCACTGAGCTGCACACACAATGTTTTCTCTACACAGAAACTGGGACACGAGAAACCTGATTTAGGCCTGAAATAAGCTGCAGTACCAGGGGAGAAATAATCCTTTATCAAACAGCAGGTCTTTGAAAAGAGGCAAGTTAGAGGATATCAAGCAGCTCACTGGAAATGCTGTGTAGAGCTTCCTTTTTTAAAGCTATGGCCAAACGTTCCACATCACCCTATAGAATTAACGCATTTTGCTTCATAAAGTCAAATTAAACCTTAAACCATTAAAAGTTGAAACATGTGACATTTCAAAATCTAACTTGAAATACTGTACTACTATTATGGTTTCCAGTGGACTTTTCCGATATCATTTTGTAGTTTCTTTGATTACATGATATTCAATTAAAAAATCTAAATTATGTACATATAGTTTTTTTTTTGTTTTTTTTTAAACAATGTCTCAGTTCTAAAATTCTAGGTGATGCAAAACCTTTGGCCACAGATGTATGTGTATAAGGTGCCAGGCTGACCACAGCTGAAGGCTGGAGTCCTATTTATCCACACAGCAGGTATAACATTAGCAGATGCAAAGCAAAAATCCCTAAGCTGTCCCTGAAGTTTGCCTGGAGGGAACACAACATTTCTGCAGACGCCTGTTTCACAAGTCAGCTGAGTGCAGGGATGCAATGCTAGAGCAAGCCAGCTTCACCTCAAGCCTTGTCAAAAGCTAATAATTTCAGATCTTTGGGTCACAGGCAGGAGATGAGCTTGCAGTGGAGAAAGCTCCCCCACCCTCCGCTGTGTGGTGATTGAACCCACAGACCTGCATTCTGTTCATGGCCTCCCGGATCTGGTCGAGGTGGTGTGCTGAGCTCAGAGCCTCTAGGCGGATGTCAGTCAGCTTGAGCTCCTTCTCTCGAAGCTCGTTCTTCAGCTGCAGAATGATCTCGGCCTCAGCCTCTGTGCACTCACACAGCCTGGGCAGACACACGCAGTTCAAAATAAGAAACAACGCAAGATAGAACTCCATCACAGAACCATCACGGTGAGTTTACATTTACAATACAGATGCACTGAAATAGCACACCACAAAATAATACAAGGAGTGTTAGTAACATGCATACATCCCCCAGCAAGAATCTACATAACACACTCACTCACTCACTCACACACGCACGCACGCACGCACGCACACTCTTCAGGTGTCAGTATCATGAAAAAGTCGGTCACCATGACCTACATCCACAGGATGGAGAATGCCATCTCATAACAAATGCCCATGCATAGTTTCAAAGTGGTTTAAAAGGTCTCCATTTTTAACTGAAGGATTATTTTATGTAAATGTTAAAATCAGTCCTTTTCAGGCCTCAGTCTGTACAGAGTAACTAACTGTAACTTTATTTTAACTGATTTTTTTCATTCATATATATATATATATATATATTACCAGCAACATATATATTATTAAGCAGAGATACCGTAGATTTGTGGGCAACATTATCAGGCTGCTTTTGTGTCTTCAAAGGGTTAAATAAAAAGGTCAAACACATAAAGGCCTTGTAGTTGTAACTGAAGAAATAGTGATTTGTTTTATACCCTAGCATTCAGTAAGTTATATATTAAAGTTTGCAATAATGGAAAGAAAGCCAAAGCACTCAACACACAAAAAAGCCAGGTCAGGCAACTCCGTGAGCTTTACCGAGATCTGTGCTTGTAGCTCACATGGCCATTTTGCCTTTTCTTTGGTATCCAAATTGAAGAGGATTTAACACAATTACACTCACTATAGACAGAGAAACAGACATGGGGGAGAGGACAGCTTCAAAAGGCAGAAATTAATAATTTAATACAAATTGAAAAAAGAAGAAAAGGTTCATATAGAAAAACAGACTGGGGGAGAGCGAACCCCTATCCTTTTGAAATAATGGGTCTATAAAATAATTATTTAGGCTGTTGTTAAAGAAGACAACAACACAAAACTGTGGCAAACTAACGATCCAATGATTTGTTCAAATCCCAAGGACCAATGTAAACTGTGCAATAAATGCACCTGCGAACTTCCCTTTTTGGTATCTGCAATTGTGATCCTTTTTTATTTGTAATAATCGTTCATGGAAGGTATATTTAAATTGGGAAATTCAATTCACTGATGTTATCCATCAATAAAAAAAAAAACTTTTTTAAATGTAAAAAATGAATTGGATCAGGTGGGAAATGCAGATTTTAAATATTGCAGTGACATTTGCATGACACATGAGTTAACCTTTGTCACCCATCACAGACTTACTCGGATGCCGACTGGGATGTTTTCATTGATGGAATGCCATCCTGCTTTGAGCTATGGGGCAGCTTGGGCGACGACGGAAGTGAGGAGTCAGTGAGCTCTTCAATGTCTGAATGTGGAGAAGGGGGCTTTGTAGATTTCTTTTTACCAAAAGCCTGCTTGAACGAGCTCCTCAGCTGAAAGAGAAACCTGTATTTCAGTCAGTTGGCCACGTGCACATTCGTTAATGTTAACAAGTAAGTGCTTCTTTGAGGGTTAGTTAGTTTGAAGTTGCCATTCAACATTCAGCCTCAGGTCAGTAAAAGGGAAGCAAAGCTTAAAAGATGAAACCGTGCATCTCAGATGATGAGATGCAGAGTTTCCATACAGCGTTTTTAATCAGCAACAGTGCCACATTATTTATTAAGTTGTTTTTATAATATCTGTAGATTTAATGCTTTGTTTCAAGGTTTTAAACTGTAAAAACACACCTCAAATGTTATGCTTTTATAAGTGTATCATCTGGTTTCTATACAAGGCAAAACGTTGTGTTGGGGGTTAATTGGATGTCTTTATTAAAATACATCAATTTATTTACAAAAACATTTGCATTCTTTATTCATATAAACACATTCATTTTGGAGACTGAAGTTCATGTATAGCACCTGCATGTTCTTCAACCCTGACTGTGTTAGGGTTGTTCAGTCTTGGGAGTGGGTTCAGTCACCATGGCTTTGACCTCTCTGAGAGACTGCCAATTAGTTTCAAATGGGATGGTGGTTTTATCATGCGGACCCCTGTCCACTTCAAACAGGGCTGAGACCACCACAACTCATTTCACATAGGCCAACCACCACCAGATCAAAATGACTTTCAAACACTACTGACCTGGGCTGGAAAGGAATCTGCGACCTAGAGGTAAAACACACTCACTATTACAATGCTGTCTACACATAGGATCCCAAATTAAATCAATAAACAGCAGGGGTCTACACGATCCGGAAATGGGGCCAAAAACAGGCAGGGAATTTGATGAGATTACATTGAAAGTTTCCCATTTCTGAATCCAAATCTTGCACACCCTTAAAATCCAGTAAGGTCACCTAATGAATGCTGATATCGCATGTTATATTAAACATAGAATCATATTAAATCGTGTGGGCATTCGTAGGGTGTATGGGAGGTATTGAAGGGTTAGGACTAATCAGTATGCAACCCTTCAATACTTTATAACTGCCAGGAATACAAATGTATCACTAGGAATGTGCTACCATTATAATCAAAATGAATCAACCTAATCTACATGATTGCCATTCCCAATGACAGCTAGAATATTTAAAAGAGTTTTGCATCTATATACAGCAAAATTATGAATTAATTTGTAATCACTAAACAGTTACAATGTCATGCATGTTTGTCATTAAAGCGGTACCCATTTCTTTTAAGTAAAGGGAGACAGAAATCATTAATAACCCATTTAGAAAATAAGTCACAAGCGCTCTTTCATACAGAGGGAAAAGCTCTATAAAAGGCAGTGAGAGGCAGTGAGGCGGCACCACACCTCTTTCTCAAAGCGCTAAAGGCTAGCAGCATGCTTGTCCATAACATTTTGTTCTGTGACCCACATGCTGACCTATGAATTCAGTTCATATTCACCTTGTGTCCTTTTGCCTTTGCCTGGCAGGGTGATATGAAAGATGAAAGAAGGTGGAATTACAAGGCATGGAAATGAAATTTATGGCAGTTTAAACAGGTAAACAACAACAACTGGAATCTGTGTGCATGTTATTAACACACCACGCAGATACGATTGACGTATTTGGGGGTTGTCTGCTTGTGAAGGGGCCGTGCAGTTCTGTGCAAATTCTTACCCAGCTCTTCTTCTTCTTCTTCTTGGCTTCAGCATCGTTTGTGCTGCCCACACTTGAGAGGCTCGTAGCACTGTTCATGCTGGAGACGCTGTCCGAGGAGTGCTGCCGTCTGATTCGCAGGTCTAACAAACATAAACAACACATACGGGATGGCTGTAAAGGACGTGTGGTGTTTCTTTGCAGTCTGTGGTGCACCCACACAAAGAATGAATGAATACTGTGACGTCTACTACTACTACTACGACTACTACTACTACTACTACTACTACTACTACTACTACTACTACTAATAATAATAATAATAATAATAATAATAATAATAATAATAATAATAATAATAATAATAATAATAATAATAATAGAAGCAGCTTTTAAAACATATTTAAGAAGTTTGTTTTCTATGTTTTTTTGTTTATGTACAATGTTAAGGGTATAAAGAAAACCAGCTTTGGGGAAAAAAAAGGTTGTTATCTTTTTTCAAATTTCTGCTTCTTGAGCTATGATAGGGTTTGAATATACTATTTTAACCCTCCTTCTTCTGAAGGTAGTAGCAAGAGCAGGCAGGTTTGCTGAACAGGCTGATAGTTACAGTATAAAGGGATTTCAGTAGGTTTCAATGGCTAAAAGTAAAACGTTTTCAACGATTACATACAGCTAAACTGTGGAAGATTGTAGCAAACAGATATGAATTAATTGACTTTTAGATTACAATTAAACACTGCCCATACAACTACAATAGTAGTCTTTAGTAGTAACCTAAATAAACATGGCTGTATACTGCTACAGAACACTATGATATTTTTTTCTACGCAGGGAATCCTAATTTACTTGCAGTGGGCTGAGGTGATGCCAGCATTGAGTCACAAAGCTGTCCTCATTTCGAAGACATCTTCTTTGAGAAATAAAAGAGATCCCAAGATTATCAGCTTAAATGCTGACATCTGGTTGAATTAAGAATCATGAAACAGAAGGGAAACAGATGGTATGATATTCTACATACTTGCACAAAGAGGTACTGCAGAATCAAACAATATCAGATGAAACTGACAGTTTATCTTCTGCCAAAGGGACATGCCCAGCATTATGTTCTTGTGTTTGGACCCAGTGACATGTTTTTTCTTGTTTCAGTACCTTTATGTAAGTGGTCAGGACCGTTCAGTGCTACCTGGATGGCCGTCTGTGCATCAGTGTTCTGTGTTTTCAGACATTCAATGGTTTCTCTTAACTCTACCAGCTCAGACTCCTAAAGAAAATTGCACAAATATAAAAGATTACTTCTGCTCCACGGAGAGCAGAGCCCGCAGACTGTACGTAGCTCGGTTATGAAAATACAGACAGGCCTCTCTGAAAAAAAAGAGACTACTTAGAAAAATATGCAGTTTAATAGACGGTGATATTCCAAGCACATATATAATGTAAACACTAGGATTCTTAAAAAGATTCTAACTTCTATAGAGTGTCTAACACAGGATTGATTGAATGCTGTATAGATACAGCAGACTCTCTCCACATTAAGACATCTCTCTGTCAGCACCTTTTCATTTGAAAACAGTCTGATTTGAAAGAATACTGTCTAGATTTCTATTAGACCCTATTAATCAGTTCCTTTGGTGTTAATAGACCAGTGTTTGGATATTGATAGATAAAAAGCAGGACGATGTATTGGACTGATGTTAAAGAAAGAATTGGCTAAAAAAAGAACACATGAAACAGATGTTGGCCTTTTTGTAGTAGGTCATGTACAATACCTGAGATATTAAAAATCAAACAACACGCGCACACACGCACACACACACGCACACGTAGACACACACACACAATCACACACACGACTGTTATCATTTGTTCAAAATGAATGCAGTCATCAGTCCTGAGGTTCACAGTCAAACCACTATGTTGTTAGCTTAGGTAGTGTTAAAATAAGCTACCTGTATATTAGGATCAAGGGTAACTTTACTTGGTCAAGTAGGACAGCCGCAATCCTGTCTCTGAATCACTTGCAGGCCGGGGGTAAAGTTTAATTTTAATTAAAAGATGGTCATCCGTTCTTGCCTTTTCAACAGAGATGTCTCTCAAGAATCTCCTTCATTTAATTTAATACGGATTAAAGCTGCCAAAGTCCATAGATTTCAGCAATAATCTTGTGGAAGCAGAGAAATGCAAATCGCAGATGATCTTAAGTGTAACTAACATACACGGCTGATTTAAGAGCTCTGTTTCAGGTTCATGGATGTAATCCCCTTGTAATAGTTTGACTCTTGTTTCCAGTGAGTTTGTTAGAACAACTATATCTCGCATTACAGAGGTGGGCGAAACGCTTATTTAAAGCTGCAAGAACTGAAAGAAATGTCATCTGCGCACAGCTCGTTTCGGCGAGAAACGTCTACTAGAAATTATACCTGGAGATAGAAAAACTGCTTTACTAATTGAATGAAATGATTTAGTCATATTGGACTCGGTATTGTTTAAAAGCTGGAAATGAAGTTTGCCCCAGATGGAACCCACCTTTTGTTCAGCTGTCGTTGTCAGGCTGTGCAGGCGGCAGGTCATGTTGCTTAAGCTCTTTTCAAAAGCAGCTACTAGATGAGACTGAAAATAAAACATAAATTAAATATGGAGAAAAATACATTATCTAAGGCACCGATAACAAAAAGAAATGAAACCAAAAAAAGGCACGTCAGACATTTCACGTCAAAACAATTTTGATGAATTTACTATGTCACTTTCATACAGTATATCCTATGATTGAGTGTTTTTTTATGGATGACATAAGCAAAGGGATCAAATAACTTCCTCTAGAGACTCTGAAAAAGGTTAAAGCTAAATATTTAAAAAGTAGTTTATGTTTTATATAGTGTTTTATGTTCTAACCACGCAGTACTGTGCTAATAAACACTTTGTATACTGAGTTGTACTGAACCTAAGAGAATCATTTCCATAAGATTCAGCTTGTTGCTTCGTTTAGCGATTTGTGACCTACAACTCAAGCAGATTATTCCATTTCAAGTGAACCTTGCAGTACACTTAAATTAACTTTCACTGTAGGTGAAAATTGGCCAGTTGTTTTTGATAATTGTAATGACTGAAGGGATGTAATCTATTAATTATGGATCTCTTGCTTCCCAATACACTCCTTGGCTGGTTACTGCTTTCACTTTTCAAATAAATAAAACGCTGTCTTCTTCCCCTGTGCCTCAATCAGTGCTTTCCCTATAAAGTCAGATGTTGCATAGGTGGTGAGCAATCAAAGCTGTACTTCATAACCAAACAATATCGCTTTCAATTCAGAAGTGAGAGAAATCTGAGGCCTGGCACGCATTAAAAGTGTCTTTTTAATGAACGCTTCCCACAAGATTTTTTAAAAGAAGCCAGACATCTTGACTATCGGTTCTTCAAAATACTGTAGATTCTTGTCGGTGTACAATGATAGCCTTGAGGTAGTTTAATTGTAACATGCCATGCAACAGATGAGTGTGCACAGCATAGACGTTATTTTGTGGAAGACATTATCCCTATTAGAAATGATTTGCCCTCTGTCGTAATAATGGATTTTAAACTCAAAACTTTAAAGGAATGTTTTGATAATGACTGAATTTTGAAAGCCTGTTGCACTTTGTGCACCTTCTCCAAACATTTTTCAGATTAGTTTATTCTCATTTTTCAAAAGCATTGTTCAAAAAATAGTCCTAAAAAACCCCAAATCCTTAAGAGTTTAGGGCCCTGTATTGCAGGCCACATAATAAACAACCACATAATAAACAATTGTAATTTTGGCTCTGAAATGTGATATATGAAATGACAGCAAAACTATTTGACATGCTGAGTAAATGTTTATTTATAAGGGCCTCCAATGGATCTGCAGCTGGAAGCATACTCTGTATCCAAAGGCCTCAGGAGACAAATCTTCTCCACTCGCCGCTCACACGCTTCTATCTGAAAAGTGAGTCACCAGAAAAGCCACTATACACTAAAGTATAAGGTCCAGACAGCTAGGTTAAAATTATATTATTAAAAATTGTATCACACAAAGCAGATAGTTTATGCCAGAATGGATTGTATTCAAGTCGGACAGTTTTTTTCAAGGGTGAGTGTAATTGCATCAGTCTGATGAGAGAGTAGTGTCTGCTCTGTTTGGGGTATGGCCTACCTGCACGTACCTGTTGACAGATCATTTCAAACAAGGCATGCAGCTGAGCGACACATCAGGTAAAGCCGGTGTTGTACCCCTACTTGTTTTATACAGTTAACTGTTGCCCTACTGCACATTCACAAATTATAACACCAATTAAATCAAATTATGTTTAAAATATTGATTTAAAAAGGGTACGGATGGCTAAATATATAACTATATATCATTTATATGATTTCATAAGTTTACTTGTATGGCCTTTTTATATGCTTCCAAACAATGAACACGAACATTAAAAAACACACTTTCCTAAATGCATGTCTTTAGGGTACAATAGGTTTGTCTCACTGGAATTAAACAGAGTCCCGTGTCTTTACTGCTGTAGTTCATCATTTATAAAAGTGGAAATACCAAAAGGAAATCAATCATAATAAAAATAAATGATGCTACAACCAGAAAGATTACTTTACAATACATGATTACTCCAACTATACCTGCAGGTGTGTATAGTCTTCTGGTGTTAAATTAGAAGGTTTTTTTTTTTTTTGGTCACATATTGGATTTTTTCAGTACTGTGTACTTCTAAAATGACTGCCTGCTCTTATTTTCAGTTAGGGTGATCGAAGAGATATAAGAATCTCCTATCCTGATAAGAGATACCTGATAGCTACCCTTATCGTCGTCAAAGCAAGATCGAAAGTTTTCTTTACTTCTCTTTAGTTAGCCACGTTTGCCTCCTCTTGCAATTCGTTAACCCTACTATCCTCCATGTGACGTTCCAGCAGCTGGGATTGAGTACAAAGAAATCCCCCCACCTGACTGGTCTGGAGAAAGGGCTGTGCAGCCATCCAGATGTCCGGAGTGTGAGCGACAGGCCCATCCCTGCCTCTGTTGCATCTCCCCGACCGTTTCCTACAGTTGTCCTGCCGCGTCGCAGTGGGATACTGATTTAGAGCTGGCCACACCACAGACTCTGCCAGAGAACTGCCTCTGCTTTCCACTGACATTCTCTCTCTTCAGACACATAGCAGTCCACACTCAGAAATAGTCTATAGCCTACAACTACTGAGCGAGAGAGCGAGAGGGGCGGGGAGAAGAGCTGTGATCTGAACTCACCCTAATGGGGGGACTGGGGCCTTTGACAGTCAAAAACAACCTGCAAGCTGCTGATTGGTTGCCTGTAGTTTGTCTGATTAGAGCCTCAGTCTTTCCTTCTACAGTTACAGAAGTACAGAAAAAATTTGATCTTGCAAAACTGTAAATGTATAGCTTTTTGGCTTGACTTTGTTTACATTTTAGATTGCTTGAGCCACAATACAATAGGGCCACTTTACAAGAGGTAAAAAGATCAGAGTAAGGGGTTTCTGCTAATTGAGTATGCATTCCTGCTAATTCAGTGAAGTACAGTACCTTCCAGTGCAACACAAGGAAACAGACCAGAGATTCAGTAAAGTGCCCTGTAATGAATCCCAGCGATTCAGTAAAGTACCCTATTAGCAATCCCAATAGACAAAACAAAAGAACAGATACAACTAAACTAAAATAATATCCTTTCATGGCTAAATTACAATAAAACTAAGACACAATTTGAGTCAATCCAATTCATTGCTGTTTGCTTCTTGAGTCACATAGCTTTTCTACTGCAGTTGCATTATAGCATGAAGGTGGGTGGTGGAACATTTAGTCTCAATAGCTACAGCTGGCTGAAATTAGAAATACTAAAGGAAATTAAAATGAAATGACAAATGTTTAGACTAGAAGTCTTTTTCAATGTCTTAAAAAGTGTTTAATAAATAATGATGAGATTCTACAGAAAGCTAAACTATGGAAAATGTAGAAAACAGAAACCAAGATCATTTATTTTCTGTAAAAGCAGACATGATTGTGTGCCGTTTTAATGTATGCAGCTGCCGATAAGCACATTTCTCATTCCTAGTCTGTTATCTCATCCAAATCCTGCACTGTTAGCTTACAGAGGTCATACCGTAACATAACCTCCAGGAAGCTGCTGCAGCTTTTGACTCTTGCACCTTGTTCCCATACAGCATCTACAGCTATGGCCAAAGGTTTTGCACCTCCCTATATAATTAACATATTGAATTGCATACCGCTTTGTGGTTTTCCATATGCTTAATGAAAAACTGACAAAAAAAAATGTTACAATCGAAATCTAACATAACAAACTGTACCACTACTATTGCTTCCGGTAGACTTTTGCAAGATAATTTTGTAGTTCCTTTGATTACATGATGTTAAATAAAAAACCTAAAATAAGTTCCTATTATTATTATTATTATTATTATTATTATTATTATTATTATTATTATTATTGTCTAGAATCCTAAAATTCTAGGTGTTGTAAAACATTTGGCCATAGCTGCAGAATAATATCATTTATCCTGCCCCCATCATCTTCTCTTCCAGTCTAGAACAGTTCTAGAGAAACCACAGTGTCTTTTTTAAAAAAAAAGGGAATTATAGGCGAGGGTCCAGGAGTTTAGGACAATAATGGAGGTACATTAATGAAATTTAAACTAAACTCTACACACTGTGCATAATGTTAACTCCTGCAGCTTTATACTGTACTGTAAAACGTCAGTAATATAAATCATGTTTTATACAGTATACAGTTTATAGCAGTGTACAAGATCATTTGTTTCTTTAAAACTCTGTGAGGCACCAAATCGTTTACTGAATAAACAAAAATGCAAGGTTTTGACCTTGTGTTCCTTTACAAATCACAGTGCAAATAGATACAACTCGCTAATATCCTTGACAATGATCACATTGTCTAAATCTTCATATTTTTTTTCAGGAAATCATTAAAAGTGGAGTTTGATATTTTATTAACTTTGATGTAACCTACATTTAAAATGGAACTAAGAAAGCTTAGAAGTGTGGTCAGATATCCTGTTTTTTATGATTGCTAAATAATTACACAGCTTTACTGTACCATCTGATCCTAAAGCTATCAAGCTTTGTTTGCTTCACATAATTACAGCCAACATTAACACATCACCAGCTACTCTTTCGATTGACTCAGTCCTGTATTTCACCTTTACCCTGTGTATTTCACCTTTACATGTTCCAATGAACAGCTAGAATTTATTTTGTACAGTCAGGAGACTGTACAAGACTTGTGATTTAAACAAGGCTTAATCCAGCACATTCTCTTCCCCTGTGGTCTGAGCTTAGAATGTCAAATTGCATGTGATTAGTATTAGTGGGGATGGCAACATTGTGACATCTGCATGAAACTGGTTTGTGACCCCGGAATTCTTCCCACCTACAGTCCGAGATAGTTCTACCAACCGGAAACATCACACTCTCTTGAATGGTCAACTGTACAGCTATGGCCAAAAAATGAGCATCACCTAGAATTTTAGGATTGAGACATAATAAACACATTTTCTTTAATGAACATAATTTAGATCTTTTATTTGACATTGTGTAAAAAAAGAAACTATAAAATGATATTGCAAAAGTCTACCGGAAGCCATGACAGTAGTAACAGTATTTCATGTTAGATTTTGAAATGTCAAGTTTGTCAGTTTCTTGTTAAGCATAAGGAAAACTACAAAGCGGTATGTAATTCAATATGGTAATGTAACATTATTCAGCAGGCTTCATTCGACTTTTTGAAACACAAGTAATGAATTCTATTGGGTGAAGCAAAACCTTTGGCCCTAGCTGTAGGTCAGTGGCAGACGTAAATACCAGCACGCCCTCAAACGTCTTCACCTGCTGTGGCTCGGACCTTTCAACAATACTGCTGTTTTATTCAGTGAGGTCAATAATAAGGGCATCTGTAGATAATGAGTGCTGCAGTTTAGATCATTAAATCAGACTGGTGAAAAAAAAAAGTGAAAAAAAAACTGTATACTTCAGTGAAATAAAACGATACACAAAATGTCATTTTAATTGAATTTTGAGACATTACTATTCCCAGTGGAGATACTATGAACACAATTTGTTTCCACTAGAGATTTAACTTCTGACATTATAAACAACTGGTTTCTTTGAAATGAAGGCACACACCACCCTCTCTGCTTCTAAGTCCTCAGAAACTCCCTCCGCCCTGCGCATTCTTGACTCTGTCGTTTGGTGATTAAAAGGATCTGCGATAAAGAATGGCTTCATTTCTCCTTTTGATCAGCCCTTTCTCAGAGAGACAGCTGATGAAATTAACTTGGGATGCAGCAGAGTAAAAAAGCCATTTGGGTTTTCAAAACTCCACTTCAAAAACCTTCTCATTGTTGTCACTCTGATTAACGGCGTGTTTGGTTTCCAGTTTTTATCAGCTTTAGCAGCCTGGGCACGCAAGGGTACCTTGACTATGATGAACTCGAAGCTCATTCCTAACTGTTAGTGTTACACGTCTTAATTTGCCAATGTCTAAATCTAGGGTTAGAAATGCCCAGGGATGCACCATACACATACAGGTTTGAAAAGCTAGTGTGAAAAAAACGTTGGAGAAAATGTTTTACTTTGTATTTAATAACTATAAATAGTGATATCTATGCTGAGCAAGGACATCAGATAGTACTTGCCTGCACTGAACTTTATTTAGAACTTATTTTTAATAGTGGGTTTGCTTTAAAATGCCTACTTTGTCTCCCAAGCATGCAACCCTACAGTTCAGCTGTTTCTGTAATTACACCTCTTTAAGGGAATTTGATGGAATACACTTACATTTGATGACATCTGAGAAGTTAATGTAGCAACCTTTTCCTGGGAGGCATCAAGCTCTCTCCGCAGCTTTCTTATTTGCTGTTGGCAGAAGACAAATTCCAAGTCACGCCCCCATTGGAACCTGTCAGCAGCAACTACACATAATATGGCTGAGAGTGCAGATCTCGCACTCAGAATGTCAATGTCAAGACTTTCATGTAAAGCTTCAGGTTAAAAAAATGCAACATCATAAAATGGCAATTTACTGGCACAACTTTAATGTAAATGGGGTTAGTTTTGTTGGTTGAGGGAATGTAACTCCAACCTTTAAAAACAAGAAACCGTTGTAATTACCTCTGAATGTGCCTTTTCTTCAGTCTGCAATGAAAAGTAAAGGATTAACATAAAATATTAAAAAATATTAAAAAAAAAAAAAAAATTACAGCTTATAAATAATGACATATTGTACATAAAGTAAAAAGGAATAATTGTGGGCTAAGGAGTCTGTTTAAACAACATGGACTGCATCTACAACCCCCAGGGCTGTATAATGCTCTAAAGGAATCCAGGGGCACCTTATCCTGTTTGGGTACAGGTTAATAAAATGAACCCTTAATTCTCAAACAGGTGCCTGCAAGTCAAACAAAAAGTGAACAGCACACAGAGTTATCTGAGAATCAAGTCCAGCAAAAAAAAAAAAACATGCAGTGACCACAGTATCAACAACTCCTGGCTAAAGTATATTGATCCGAGCAAACACTCCGCTTATCTGCGTATTACCACTTTATTACATTTTAATAACATGTTTTTGTTGAGAAGTATTACATTGTCATTAATTTGTTTATGGACAGGTTAATTTCCATTACACGCCACGGAGGGCTCAAAACACTCATACAATTCCTGAATGAGATTACTGCCAGCGCTTGCTCTGAATAAGCAATAAGGTACTGGCTTGCAGCTCGACGTGTGTGCTTCAGAACTGCATTTGTTACACTTGCATATTATAAAAGGTGCATGAACTTTGTCTAAAACTAATGCAAACAATGAATTGTTTGTGTTCTTCATAAGTGATCACCATGTCAAACAGTGGCAATGGTGTTTGATAAAGGTTACTTCACTTGCAGGTAATTGCAAGTAACAGGATTTTCAAAAAGTCTCCAAAAAGCTCATTTTGAAATTGCATGTCTTCAAGAATCTAAATTAAAACTTCAGAATCATGATAAATCGCCTTCTGAACTTAATCACGCCATTGTCAGCGAATTCAGAATTATGACATCAATTCACCAGGAAGCAAACTGTAAGTAGAATACCTTTAACTGAGTGTGTGCCTTTTGCAGCAGATTGTGTGTCAATACTATTCCTTGGTTTTAAAATGAATACAGGTTTCAAAATAGGAAGATCTTTTTGAAACGAGATATTGGCACTTGACATGTTTATGAACTTTCAGACAAAGGCATACATCCATAATATATCTTGTTAAAGGCAATTATTGCAGTTTAATCAAGCATGGAATAAACTCTCCATGATGTTAACTGAAACTTCCTTTATTTTCAAAACTGCACGCTGTGTCCGATATCTACCACCACAGCAACATACAAGCCTGGCCTGAGCAACTGCCTGCTACTGCTTGTTTTGGTAACCAAAGGAACTACGAGATCCATCAAGCAAGTGAAGAGAGGAAAAGCACGTTTTCAGATATATCGTGCACTTTGTATAAAAGCAAGTAAAACAAAAAAAAAACAAAAAAAAAACACATTTTCATAGAAGTATACTCACAGCTGAATATAGGGATGAAGTACTGGAAACCAGTGACAATGAAGAGCCATGGACTGCAAAATCACAAGACAACACAGGATTAATTACGAAGACAGCTTCAGAAACCAAGCTAAGCGTGAATATATCTTGCAGTGAATGACAGCTTCATACAGCAGATGCAATTATTGTCAGTCAAGTTAAATGCAACAAAACGCTCTGCTAAGTGGCAAGCATTTTCTCTAAAACCTCTTTAGTAAATGGCACTAGCCACTTACTAAAAATGACACTTACAAAGCATGTCCTTATTCCGTACACATTTTCTGACAGTATTCTGAATGTATTTCTTTTGTCTTGAAAACAGGGTTGATTTCTAAATGTTCCGATTTCAGTAAATCGCCGCTGTGCACAGCAGCACCCCCCTACCTTCCTCCATGCTGTCTCTGAAAGACTCTGACCGGCTCATGGCTCTGGGCTGCTCCTCCAGAGACACGGCACTGCCACCCAGGACGTGCGAGCCCCCATACAAGTCAAACGAAGACTCCTGCGCTGGAATGCTGTTTGAGCGCATCATGCTGGGTCCAGGAAGGTTAAACTGGGACAGATTTGTAGGGCTCACTAAAACACAATAATGACAAAGATTACGGCTACTACTACTATTACCAATGCTAATATTTTAAAAGCAGTAATAAAGACGATATAAAAGGTGTATGTTAAATTACGATTCTGATATGCTCAGATAAAAAGATACATTAATTACAGATATTGCTTTACAATCATTTTATTTATAAAAGCACAGAAGTATAAGCCCGTGAAACAACAGACCTTTTCTGCACGGACAACTATTGTGTTTTTGTTCTTTGAAGCTCAATGAGTAATACTATCATTGACCCAAAATCTGTTTCTCTCTTTTGATTTACAGCAATGCTCGTGTCACCCACCCAGGTTGGAGTAGTGGTACTTCCCGGCTGTGGAAGAGGAGATAGCCGAGGGGGAAGCCAGGGGAGACTGGCTGCCTGTGTCCTGCAGTCCTCCGGTCGAGTGAGAGCGCAGCCACTCCTTCCCCTCCTCCTGTGAGGTCTGCCGAGACGAGGGGGTGTACCTGAACAGCACACAAACAGAACGGTACTCACACACACACACCACAGGGGGGCACTGCATTCGAGTTGTAAGCAGGATACTGTAAGACAGCACAGGCAGATAAATCAAAGAACATGTGTTTGGTATGTTAAAATGGTGTAAGCTACAGCAACAGAATCTTTTGGTAAAAAAATGATTTTGATTTTGAACAGTAAAGCACAACATTGGCAGATAATTACATAATCATTGTATACAGTATGGTTTGTTACTATCAGTTTACCTATAGAGAATTACAGAGAATTTGAATATGAACCAGAGCATACACCAACATATTTGAAGACTTTCAACACTTCTGTATTTAACTGTACAAAAGATAAATCACTCAACCCCTTGCACAACACGTAACTCGGTTTGTATAATTGATTTAAACTTCTTATGCTGATATAGTTATACAAGTTCTCTACATGGGCAAAGTAGGAATTTGTTTACTGGCCTGGTTTGTTGAGCCAAGTTTTCTTTTTTCTTGACTTCTGTACTCGCCTGTGTAACTTGCAACCTTCATCTTGCAATAGTTAATACAGAATCTAGATGTACAATTATGTAGGCTGCACTGATTTTGTGAGTTAACCAGGCCACACAATCTGCACTCTTAGCCATTTCTTTAAAACTACAGCACTTACATCACCAGAAGGCAGATATCTGCTGTACTGAAGTCTGAATCCCATTTTAAGAACGCAACCCATCCGCCCTAATACCCACTCACTGTAAATAAAATAACATTATTTCTTCTGACATTGAAGACAACAGTGGCTCCAAATTGCATCGGCTATAAAAAAAATGCCTTACTTTAAGCCCTTGTTAAGGGAAAGGTAGCAATTTAAGATCAAACTGAATGGCTGAAGGTGACCCATCATTACCAGGAATGGAACATCTGCTTGAAGAAGCACATTACTGCTGCATGACTGTCAAACAGCATAGAATTGGATCCGTATTTGCTGTAACTTTTCTATTTTAGAGGGCAGTAGAGGGTGCTGGTGACTGATCAATATTTTTGCACATGGCTGACAGCTATGCCACTGACCTACACTTTAAGGGCTATGCACACCGGGAGCGAAGCAAACGACACGAATACAGCATGAGTACATAAAAAAAAAAAAAAATGTACCTAGTCATGAAAAGAAAATACTGTCTGCTTTTGCTCCTTTTGTGGAGACGAAATAAAACATATAAGACAAAAATAGTCTGGGTACACCATACACTAAAAAAAAAATACATTTAACAGTGAATGTTTATATGTGATCTGGTTTAACATGTAAATCATTCAAAAAGAATACATCTACACATTTCTTTATAATACATCTACACACTACTGAGAATTAGTTTAATATACTTTTTTTAATTGATTTTCAGTTTTAATAAAATCTTCAGTTAGTGTGTGAATGTGATTATTATTATTATTGGTCAACATTATTAAAACAGAGAGGTGTTATTTTACAGAAATACGAAACCAGTGTGTGGTGCCCCCAGTTACTGACTAAAATTAAGGTGAAAAAGAGATAGACATACCATCAATTTCCACTTATTCTGCTATTTCTTACAATATGGTGTCTTTCTTTGTATTGTCTTTATAACCACTGACACTGGCATCATAAAGAACATTATATTTTTCGACTTTAATAATTACATTCTCATTGTTAGAATGTTCATTTCTCTTTTATTTCTGTGATAATTTCTGCGTGAACGAGACAGTGACATTCTGACAGCCTCTCCTTCCACTCTGTCCGAGTAATGACGTGCTGTTTACAGAAACACAGAAGGCTGGCGCAGACAAACAGTCAGTTTGAGACAACAAGGCAATTCTATCTTTGTAAGGGGGGAGTTTGCGTAGCAGCTACAGGAATATACGCTTGGACAGTTGTATTGAATTTACCGCTGTATCGTTTACAAAGGGTTTTGCAGCCTCGCAAAAAATAACAAACTTATGCACAAATGTGAGACTCCATTGCACGGCCGTGAGACTCTCAAAATTGTGAAAAACCGTGAGTTTGACGGGTAAACCTTGAGACTTGACATGCATGTACATGCATTGCGAGTAATAATTTAATAAGCACGATAATGTCCAAGACTTACCCGTGACCACCATGATATCAAAAACCCAGCAGTGCAGTATTTTGGTCAGTGGCTTATTGTGAAAGGTGGAGGTGGCTTACATTGATCAAAAATGAGCAATCAACAGACACAGCACTCAGCAGGGGACAGACAGACACAACGCAAACTAAAACTGCACGCAGAGGAGTCCAAAATTCTAGTGGAGGAGGGCGTTTTAAATTATAATACCTGGTGGCCTTTTACAGCTGGCTGCGTTTTGAAATGATTGTCCTTGAGCAGCAAATACCTCAATCTAAAAGTGGTAGACTGTAGATAAAACCTGTAATAAAACCTGTCTGCATCATATTAGGTTAACACTGTAGATGTAGCACTAATGTAGCATAAATGAGTAAATTAAGTCAGTATCATATATTATATATATATATATATATATATATATATATATATATATATATATATATATATATATATATATATATATATATATATATATATATAGCAGTAGTACCTTAGTCCCTTTTTGGGGAGAGTGTTTCTGTCAAGCTGCATGCTGTTAAAACAAAGAAAACAGACAAAAAACAAATAATTATAACACATAGGACATATAATTTGCCTTTGGCTATCAAATATTCTTGAAAACACTGGTGATATTTATAACACAGATGAGACGCCATGACTGAATACAAGTGGGGCTTGTCATTCAGTATTGGTCAACAACTGATTCTACTGTCCTCTTCAGTGTGCCCACAGATAGACCACAGATTTCAGCTTGATTACAAAAATTAGATAGGGCAGAAACACAGAATATGAAGAACCCATGCATCATAATTTCCATTCTGTGTTTTATACTGTGTTCCAATCACACACTGTACCAGTCCCTTTTAATGGTAATGTAACAATAAAAAAAGGCAATAAAAAACATCATTTCTTGTTAGGGTAAATTTCAGTACCTTTTTAGTTTACAGTACATGATTTCCAATAACTCTTAGCTGCAATTAAAGACAACTTTTTACAGTGCAGTGAAACCCTGCTATTAAAGCAGTCCAGGGACCAACAAAGTCTGGTCAGGGGGTGGTTAGTGGCTAAGAGTTTCCAGGTACAGAACACGGGTTGATATTTAGGGACTTTGCATGCTGTAGTTTCTTAATATTATTAGTGATGTTTCTCTTGGTTAACAAAAGAAAACGAACAAATCGGTACAAGCAGTACAACGTACCCCTCTGAGACAGTGGACTTGACGCTGCCAGTTCTCATCAGCAGGCCGTGCACCTCTTTGGGAGATGTGGTCAGCCCGCTCAGGGATCCGTGGTGGCCGACGGGGAAGTCGATGGACTCGGAGCTGGTGTGCAGGCTGGTCAGAGACTGGTAGCTCAGAGTGTCTTTGCTGCCGGCCGAGGAGCTGCTGAGGTTGGTGGACCACTGTTTGCCCCCCGAGGTCAGGGAGTGAACGGACGCAGGGCTGGAGGCCAGGGACTGGTTCAGGCTGATCACGTCCATGGTCAGGTCCGGGGGTTTATTGAAGAGCGGGCTGTTCCCTCCGCTTTGCCCACCCGCACTGCCCATGCTGCCTGTGCCCGATGAGGGAGACTCCAGGCTTCCTTGCCATGTCAGCGTAGCATGAGGATTGCTGATCACTGTGGAGCTTTTTGACTCTGGGCTGGCTGTAGAGCTTGGCTTGCTGCTGGCTTTGGTGCCAAATAATCTGAAAAGAATAAAGGAACACTGGCTTCATGCAGTTCATTCACTGTAATTTAGCCTTGACGTAGATCACCTGCCTTCTAATGGATCTAATGGTTTTTTGGACATTAATTACCCAATGGCATTATTTCATAGAATAAGCAGCTATAATACTTACACAATATATTGTTTTATCATGATTCTCTGTGATTTACAATGTTTGCCTGTATACTTTTGCTATGCTTTACTAACCCAGATTTCCCCTACCAGTAAGAACTTCACATTAGGCTGCATCAGTTTGAGTGCTTGTTGTAAACCTGCAGTTCAAACATTCCAGACAGACTGATGCTGTAGCAGCAGCTTAATGATAAATGATACTTCAGCAGCAGCTTAATGAATCCAGTGGAGGCTTAACCTCAACGTCAAGTCAAGATTAATAATGCCAGAAGAAAGAGACATAGTAGAATGCTGCAGCATTTTCTTACACTTTATTTCTACATTATTCAACACATTAGCTGCAAGTCCTACAAGACGCCACAGGAGGGCATTCTCATTGCTGCTGCTCACTGTTCTGAATGCACCACAGCAGAGACCTGCCCACACAAATATCTATATATACAGTATGTATTTTCCAACAGTTAGTCCTTAGAGAGTTGGTTGGATCTAATGACATGTGGGCAGAACAACAAATAACAGTACTCTATATTTAGATCATTCCCGAGTTGTGTATTGTTCTGCTGTGAAAAGAAATCTGCTTCTTATTCCATACTGAATCACCTTAATCAAATACAAAATCACACCATCCAATGAAAAAAAAAAACCACTAAATATCTTTTCAGCTTTAAACAAATTCAGTTCACCTACTTGCATATTAATGTGTGTGATTGTTATTGACTTTGTGTGTCTGTCCAGACAGTACAGGAGGCTAGAGGTCTATGTGTGGCGTGACACTCGGAACATAACACAAAGCTGTGAAAGCCATGACTTTGCTTGTTGAACACCTGGTACAAAAATCAAAATGCCTGTTTTGTAAAGAAAGCCCACTTTGAAAAGTTTTAAATCAGTTCTAATAAGACAGCCATTTGTGATAAAAGCCTTGAGCAGGCTGACCACGTCTCCAAAAGAGGTGTACAGCCTGCTGATGAGAACTGGCAGCGTCAAGATAGCCAACGTGCTTGAAACTACATTGTTTTTTTAATGCCATATTGAAAAGTGAATTTCTTATTTTTAAGAGCTTCTGCTTTAGTGATGTGCATGTTGTAACACTATGCATGCTTGTTATCATGTCACTATGCGCCCTAATCCCAAAACTTTAAGGACTGTTTGAAGGAATGCTTTTTTAAGTGTTTCTAAGCATTCTCTTAGGTTAATCAGTGCTTTGAGAGTTCATGAAAACTTGTTTTAAAACAATCAGCTAGTGCTTTCAGCTGTTTTAGAGAGGGTTTATCAGTTTAATCTTATTTTTTCATTAGCGGAACTAATTCACTATGACAGATCATTTCAAATGAGTCTATCTCTTACCTGCGGAAGGTAGGGGAGGCGATGTCTGGGTATTTGCAGCCTGGCTGTCTTAAGCTTGTCTGGCTGGTGGAGGTGGGACTCGATTTAGGAGAGCTAGACAGAGAGACGCTCTCCGAGTCCGAGACGGACACTTTCTCTTTATCGGTCTGGTTGATGGTTACAGGGCTGCATCGGCCTGAACCCATCTTGGTGGGCTCCCTACGTTTGGTACTGGAAGCGGCGCTTGATTTGCTGCTAACATTGGAGTCAATACTGCTGGAGCTGGAGCGGTGCCCTCCCCGCGCCACAATCCCGCTGGAGCTGGACTTGGCAGGGCGAGGCAGGCTGCGGTACTGCAGGGGGTTTTTCGAGCTCACCAGCAAAACCCCATCATCCTGGTTTTGGGAGCCATCCAGGCTGGTTTTGCGCCCTCCGTTTCCCTTGTCGGAAATGGCTGAAGACTTGGGGATTTTCCCCAGTGTGGCTGAACCGCTGGTTACGGTGGCTCCACTGGCAGTAATCAGAGCTCCAGACCCTGTCTTCTTAAACCCGAAAGAGCCAGTGGTGGGCGGCCTGGCTATGCCAGAGGGTGGCTTCTTCCCTTCATCCCCGCTGTTTTTCCCTGCATCAGAGGGAGACCGCTGTATGCTTTTGGAGGGAACCTTTCCTTTTTCAGAAGCCTTGGCATCATCTGTTTTACCTGTAACAAAAAATAAATAAGCCCTTCTGTTGAAACAGTCTGCATGTAATGAAACTGAACTGTCCGCTACTAATAGGCTGGTACAAATATTTGAATATTATAATTGAAACAGCAGTTTAAAAAAAAAAGGAATGTTCAGCAGCAATGGTATCCGAGAATGTCTAAGAAAGTTGGGATGTGTGAACTCTGAACAAACTCTTCAGAGTTTGTATCAGCCCTTGGCCCAAACATACATCCACAGACATTCACAACACCTTTGGTCATGTTTCAGATCAAGAAAAGAGCAAGATATCACAGCTGGTATAAGCTGCACATTGGCTGCACAGACTTCAAAGAAAAACTATTTGGTCTGAGAGCTATTTTAAAGCGGAAGTGCTCCAATAACACTAACAAATGGATAACTGTTTACAAAGTTTAGCCTTCTGTGCATCCTGTACCCACACATACTGTATTTAAATGTGTTCCTCCTGAAGCATGTTTGCCACTACTGTTCCTCGGACATTTCCTTGCACATCCATTCAGCAGGAGGTTTTAATGCAAATATTCATGGTCTTGTCTGGAACACCTCAGTAGCAGCTCTGTTATACACAATGTCTTTTTACAGGAAAGCTCTATATATGCATATATGACAAAACATAGAAAACACACTGCGCATTTAAATCTATTTTTCATCATTAAGCTCGAGACTGAAGGAGCAATGAAAATCCTACCTGGTGTTTTGAGAGTGCCGGTTGCAGTTTTGGTCCGAGGTGGCGTTATCCCGACTTGTGCCGTCATGCCCCTTCTCCAGGATCCTGTCTGAGAAACAGATAAGGTTGTCTTCTGCCCTCCTTTCTCTGAGTCTTCATAATGCCCAGAGGAGTTACCCTTCCACTTGTTACTGGAATCCATACTGCTGTCAAACTCATCAGCTTTCTTCAGATCTTCAGGACTGCCCCAAGAATTCTCATTGTCTGGGACGGAGTGCTTTTCCGAGTCTGTCTTTAACTGAGAACATTCAAAAAGATACACTGTGTGATGATCACGAGCAGTACACATGATACAAAACATACAACAGTAACATGCATTTAACTAAATTAGGATTTGTTTACAGGTTTCACAAATTCAGTTTCATTAAATAATATGGCTAAAATGCAAATACTGTAAGAAGAAGAATATACTGATAAAGGAAACATAAGTAAACATAATATACTGACGAAGAAATAACATTAAAAAAAGAGGCAAAAGGGAACTGAAATAAGGGACCCTGACCGACAACCAGACCCTGACCGACAACTAGTTATTGTCTCCTGAATTGGAGCTTATGATGTTTTGTACATTAGACAGAAAGGTTAGAGTGTAGCTATTCTGTATAGCAGCAGGGCCAGCCTTTTAGTCTGTGTGGGGCCCTAGGCGGGGGCCCTAGATGGCAGCCCTAGGCAGTGACCCCCCCCCCCCGAAAAATAAAAATAAAAAAAAACACCCCCACACATTATGTCAATAAAACGGTAGGCTACTGTTCACCTTCAGTAATCAAGTAGGCAAGCCAAACTGCATGTGTGCTGTCACTTAAGCGAAACAAAAACTGTTTGCAAATATTATCCTTTTTATATAAATCTAAAATTATATTTGACCGATCCACATGTAACATTTCACATTTGGATACTGCACATTCAGCTGCAGTTTTGAGTGCTCTTTAATTTTTGCTGTGTAAATTACACCAAAACAACAAAACATCATGAGGTTGTTTTTTTTTCTGAAGCAGCTTTATTTTATGCCACTCTGCGTTTACGAATGTACTTCCAAACATTTATTTGTTGCAGATACCTATTCAGACAGTTGGTGTGGTGGTCCGTCTTACTTACACAATCTTGATTTCATTAGCGATTAATAGTAGCCTACTCACTTTAAGAAAAGTCTCCAGTAAAACTTTAAAAGACAATGCTGCACTGTCCTGCGCCATGTCTTGATTTTCTTCGGTGGAATGTAAAGAGGGACAGGCTATTGATTAGCCTATCAGACAGATAATCCTTAGAAGTTGCATTTTTTAAAATAAATTTTGGTAACGCGTTATATTGAGAGGCATAAATTAATCTTAAATAGATATGCAATTGCATCTTAAATTAATGTTACATTAATATTTAATAAATATGAAATAGCTGTTTTCTTGTTAAATGTGAACCAAATGTCGATTGAAAATGTAATTGCATGTCACATCCATTTATATTACGTTTTGTTACCCTTGAAAATATGTAATAATTTCCCATTCTTTACATGTCCTTACTGAAAATACAGTTAATCTGACTTAAATGTTAATGGAAAGTAACAAGGAATAATTTAACGTAAACTTAATATGTAATTGCATATCTAGTACATATTAATTTAACATGAATGTAATATGCAATTGCATATCTATTTAATATTAATTTAACGTAAATTTAATATGCAATTTCATATCTATTTAATATTAATTTATGCCACGCAATATAAAGCGTTACCTAAATTTCTTATGATCGACTACACTGACATGAGGACATCCACTTTGTCAGTCAGAAAGTGCAAATGTGGTAACGTTACGTTGGTAAGCAAAAATCCATATTTTGGAGGTGATTATTGTGAAGAGTCTGAATCGGATTAATTTGCTTCCCGAAGCAGATTTTTATTTGGCGGTTTGTCTAGATACAGCAGAGCTTCTAGTTGCCGCTTGATTTGAATTTCTTTATATTTTTTATTTTCCTTTTACAACGGCCCGACTCGTACTTGCAAGGGGCTGACATAATACACGCAAAACTGTTTCTACTCTGAAGACGTCATACAATTTGTGACGAGCGCGGGGCTCCCTTAGGTGTGGGGCCCTAGGCCGCCGCCTTGCCCTAAGGCCAGCCCTGTATAGCACGGCAGTCCAACATAGTCCTCTTGCTTTAGATGTGAAAGCTGGATATTCGGTAGTTTTTGGTAGAAGCAAGTCAAAGTGCAAAATGTTTGTCTCCGGTCCTGGATATGTCTCTTTCAAAGAGGTGTGGCAGCTCTGCTGTACAGGTGGATGGTTCAGTAGAAAGGTACGATACCTGAGGGCCCTTGCTCTTCCGCGGAGATGCAGCAATGTTGGAATAGGAGCTGACAGACGATGCTGTGTTCAGGTCATCAGTGCTGATGTTGTCCAGGGTGTCACTGAGACCACTGCTCACAGAGCTGCTGTCATCCCAGCTGCAAGGGAAGACAGGAGAGATCCGAGCTCACTCTATAGGTTTCATTATGCTGCCAATCTATACACCCAGGATAGCAGGTTGAGCTGTACTATTCCATTCCCAATGGGGGTTCTGCTTTTACCCAATTTTACAGCAGGAAGGATGAAAGTCAAGTGTGAAACATATTACATTGCACTATACATGGTCATGTTAGAGGTTAATATTACTGGAGGATACCTGCATGTGGAAAGCAGCATTGTTTAATTAAGAATATGAGAAAAGGTATGAACGAGAGGAGGCCATTTAGCCCATCTAAGCTCGTCCGCTTCCAAGTAAGTTGACTCATGTCAAAACTTTGTCAAGTTGGGTCTGAAAGGACCCAAGTGATTCTGCCTCAACAACATGACTAGGCAACCCATTCCATACCCTCCCACTCCTTTCCTGTGCCTAAATCTATCTCTGCTTAATTTCCAATTGTGTCCTCTACTCCTGTTTTTTGTTAACTATGTACACTTAAGATTTTAAGATTACACTTGCTTTTCAAAATCCTCTTGAAATCTTAAAATACATGTCAAATTCCTTAACAGTTATTCTTTTAAACAGAATCGGCTGTCAGCTCCTAATTCTTCTTTGTTCTAGGCTGAATAGATTTAGTTATTGCAGCCTATCTTCAGAAAAAGAAAAAAAAAACACAGAATAAAACATCTTCACAAATGAGATGATGGAAATCTCACAATGTAATTGGTTTGAATGACTAATGATGGAAGGTCACAGGCATAAAACACTCTAATTCCTCATGTGTACAGGTTGTCATGAATTCAGCACTCATGAACATCACTAAAGACTCAAGTATTTTGTTTATCTGCATAGCAGGAATGACACAGTAAATAGCAGTGCAAGACACCCCCCCATACACACACACATCCACACACTTGCTGCTATGCCAACGGGCCTCAAACCCAGCCCTGGAGAGCCTATTCTGTGAGCCAGTGAGAGTGTTATTCAACCTCCATCCACTCAGTCATAATTAAACATCTGAAGGGACGCAATATTCGTTAACTTTTAATGGTGTCAAGAAGCATTGACCTCCCAAAGAAATTTATTTCTGGCCCACTAAGGATTAGGCTTGAGTAAAATATTCATATTAACTCTGATAAAAAAAAGGCCTGAGGCTTTCAGCGGCACTTCCCCCTCTACTCAGCTAAGAAACACATCGTTGGTGAAAAGCTACTTGATTCTTAACCCTACTGTTGCCCCAATATAAGTCACTACAGGTTGTTCTGCAAGATGTTCAACCTGCAGTTTCTTTCCAATGTTGTAAAAATCTACTATACCTCAAATAGCATTTTATCAGTGCTGTTGCAGTATTTTAGAGCTACAAACCTTTGCTGTTATGTATTTAAAAAGCCATGTCAAGTTTACCAACTTCAAGGTTTGTTTATTACATTCAGTGCAGTTTAAAAGCAACCCCCACCCCTCAATTAGCTTTTTCAACTGCGAGCAACTGCATCGCTAATGTACTGTTAACTCCTTCAGCACTAACAGCATGCAAAAAAACAAACAAAGATACCTAACTAACTAGTTTCAGTGGGGTATACTTAAGTGACAACTACAGGCGTGCCCAGTAAAGGATTTTATACTAGTGAAGTACAACATTGCCTCCAAGTACACTCAAGGCCTCCTCCAGCTATAGCTATTGTCCTTAAGATCCTGTTTTTTAAAGTGAATTTAGTTCTGATTCTGAGCTTGACTTCAACAGAACCAGTTATGCTGTTGCTAGGCAGCCAGTGGGCTCTTTATTGCAATTGTTTCTCCAAACTGACCGCATCTTGCTATTGCAGTAAAACAGCATTTGGAATCCCATTGAAAGTGAATGGCGGAGAGATATCCACACAAGATTATTTTACGGGTCAGCAATTTTGAATATTTTCCAACTGTATACTGCAACAGTGGTCTGCAGGTTTTCAATGCTGTTTTTCTAGATGTACATACAGTGTTGAAGGAGTTACTGCTGGCTTTCATTAAAAATCCATGCGGGAGAGAGTTAACTCTGCTTTAATCAGATCAGTTTACAATTCTTTCTAGACTATCATCTGTCCTTGTTCCACAGTCTGCTTTTTTGTCATATTAATTAATTTTCTGCTGGTGGCATCAACAACTACAACAATAACAACTTGGGGCCTTCCTGATGATCTCCATTGGTTTAGTCGATGTTACTGTCTTATGCGTTCCCTTCCCCGTCTGCCAGGCTCATAAGGGGTGAGGGTGGGGGAGAATATAAAGCTATAAACTAAATGAATCTCATCCTGGTGCACTGTGATGTTTCTACAGCCTTCCCAGGGCTTTTGAGAGCAGCCCTTTTCTAGTGTCATTTGACTGACAATAGCTTTCAGCAATGGAAGCTAGGAAAGGAAAGCAAATCCTATTTATCCATTTCTCAGCCCACTATTTAAAGCTCTGGTTTTCAAAACCACACCACCGTAATTATGGATATGTTCAAAGAAGCAGATACAGTGTCGAAGATCAAGGGACTCACAATTTTGTTTTTAATTTAAACATGATGTTAGGCCCTTTTATTTGTTTACCTTTTCAAAGGAAACTTTTTTTTTTTTTCAAAATACTGCTGGCAACCAAATGTGATAATATTAAGTGTGGATTTCTGTACTCTGTGCCAGCTTGTAAAATCCAGATGAGGTCTGCACAGCCAGCTAAATCAATAACAAACCATCTGAAATCCTTATTTTCTATAATAATGTCCTCCTGTATGCAGTTAAGAAGTGTGGATTAAAGTCATCTTTCATGTCTTGAAATTGTTCTGTATTTGCAACGTCTGCAGTAATGTATGCTCCTTTCTTTTGCAGTTTGCAAGCTATTCTCAACATCTGGTACTGCCACAGCTACTTACAATCAAAAAACAGCGTGCAGGCCTAGAGATGCTCCTTGAAATCAGGTTACTTTGTAGTTGAGCAAACGCTTCCAAAAAAAAACATCTTACCTATCTTAACTAAACCCAAGATCTACTGGGTATATATAATTTTTAATTGGATATTTTAAGTATTTTTTTATTTACGTATTTGACAGGGACAACGTACAATTTTTAACATTTATGACATGTCATAAGATGCATTGCACCCAGATTTAGCTATCGGAATAACACAAAAAACAGAAAATACTACAAATAAAGTAACATTTACAGAAGGGAATATGATTGAGCATCAGATAATTGTATACGACTTGTATATGATAATGATGGTGTGCCACTGCGATTACATAATCATTTTACATTTGAACAGATGGCTTTTTCTTTTCGTACAGTAAACTAAGCAGTGATTGCAACCGTGTATCTTAGGTTATAAATCGACTGCCATAAGGCTTTTGATTTTCCATTACTGAATAACTTTCTTAAAACATTGCAATAAGAAAAAAAGAAAATCCCTATTTTAGTCCCAGGGTTTGCACAGTGAAATACATAGTTACAAATCAATGATGTGAAAAGTAGGATCCTTTATTGTAGTCTCTCTGTATTCTGTACAGACTGGTCAGCTTCAGTGCCTGCCTATAGTTCAGATGATAGACAGACTTTAGATTAAGGATACAATCATTAAAGATCTATAAGTGTGTTTTTCTGATGATTATTAACATAGAATAACAGTTTATTATACAGTAAATGTCTTTAATACATGTTCTTCTAACACTATATAATTATAAACTGTCTAATATCATATATATATATATATATATATATATATATATATATATATATATATATATATATATATCTATATATATATATATATATATATATCTATATATAGTCTATAACAGATTACCAATAATAATAATAATAATAATAATAATAATAATAATAATAATAATAATGCCTTTAATTGCTAATGTAGTCATTTTAACAACAACTTGGAGGTACTTCATTTTAGTCATTCCTTTCATTACTGGATGTGTGGGTTCAAGTTAAGACAGTATGGTGGTCTCAACTTAGCCCCCAATGGACACTGGTCCACATCATAAAACCACCACACAACCCTATATGATTTTCTCAGTTCAGGATTTAAATGTTGGGCAGGATCTACTGTATACAGTATGTCTGAAATATAAAATTAACAATTGAAAGGCTTGTGAGCCGTCAGTTGTGATGCCAGTGTTTCTGGTTACGCCGCAGTTTGGCATGGTCAGAATCTGAGATTCCTCTCCAGGCTCTGCTATTGCAAACAAGCAAATTGTTGCCAGGACAGCATAGGATCCCCCCTCGTCCAAGCTGGGAGGCATTTTGTTTCAAGGTGTGAATATTTATTTTTATAGCTACAGACAGAAACATAGAGTGTTGCTGACTCATCTTTTCTTGGTGGCCTTGCAAAATAAAACAATGACACATTTCTCTATTAATTTAAACACTTGACTAATGAGATTAGTATTTGTGCCTCTCTTGTTTTCAACATTCTTTTTGGTCACAGTTAGAGCTGCGTAACCAATTGGGACTGGGACAATTCAATTTAAATACAAAATGTGTTTATTGGTCTTGTTAAACTGAACTAAAACTGGAAATTCACAGCAGTTGCCTTTCATGTTTTTTTTCCCTTATTTATTTATTTTTTCCTTGTACCTGATCCAACCCATAACCAAAGAGACGCACAAGTAATTTTTTTTACGATTCAAACGGATTAATTTAGAACAGATTACAGTTTTGAGGCAGGCGTCCCAGGAATTCAGTACACTTTCCAGGGTTATACAAATATAACATATGAAGCAGCACTGTACACATACACCTCAGACAAACCAAGACACAAGGTACAGTTTTTCTGTAACAAACATGAATACACAATAATATTTTGTTTGCCTCAGACCTAAAATTACCTGACATGTGGAAGATTAAGATTCTTTTGATTATTATTGGCATGGTGTAAATCAGGGACCGTTTAGATCTAGTGCCCCCAAGTTTAGATCCCAGATTGAGATTAAAAAAAAAAAAGTATGACAAATCATTAATAAAAGTAAAGTTGAATGCAAAATTCAAACTATAATAGGCAGTATTTCTGGAAAATTTCCAAGGTTGTATATTTTTTACAAATTTGTACCAATAATATCCTCATTCGGAACTCCCCTTTCACAGTACGTAACACTTTCTAATCTGCGCATTTCGAGGGTGGAGTCATATTGTAGTGCAAATTATTTGACCGTGACCGTTTCCATAATGTGCCCCCCCAGAACAATGTGGTGCCCCCCCCCCCCTCCCTCCCCTGTAGTGCACGCTCTGCTACCGAGCCTGGTGTAAATAATCAAAATATACCAAATTCAAGGTGGTGATGGACACAGCCAAAATGTTGACTTTCAGCCAGTTTGTCTGTCTAGATAGTCAAGGCAGAATAAACACGCTAGCAGACACAGCACCATTGACTCTTTAAAGCTAACTGAAGCTGTCAAGTGTCAGCATGATTTCTACCGTACCAAAGAATGAAAAGCTGAAGACACACCACTGAATTCACTACATATTTTATTAACATCCCGAGACACTGGCAGCTGCCGAAATCAATCTGTAATGTCCGGAATAAACATACTATTCAGTCTCGGACATTATTTATAATGTAAAGACACTTTTCCCTCCTTTTTCTGCAGCTTGCCTTTAAATGGCCCGTCGTACGAAAATCAACAACTGCATCAGAGTGAGAGCTCCAGACGCAGTGTAAGGAATCATAGCTGCAGTTAACTGGAGAAGGGTTTTTGCAGTTATCAATTACCTGCAGCCACTGGCCTGACTGTTGCACAAACACATAACACTGTGATGCTTCCCCTACCCTCTTATTACTCAGACAGTGCTATGCTTCATCTGTCAGGCTCTGGCCTTCCTCCGAGGGCAGGGGGAATGCTGCAGTTACTCAGAACCAGCTCTGAAAAACATTCTCATACGATATTTGTTTTTATTTCATATTACCCTGTACATATAATCATTCCGCTTTTGTACAGGGAATTAGTAGTTTACCAGAAACAAAGTGAAAATATGACACATTAAAACCATGATTATTTCTTTGGGGAGATTATTATCTGAGGAAAATCCTCTATCTTTATCTGTAAAAATCCAAATACGCCTAGTCCATGTCCCATAAATATGATTGAAACTGATAGTTATTGGTCAGTAGCATGGAAGACTAATTCGCTGTTTTGGTAACTGTCAAGTTGTCCTGTTATTGATTATACAGTACTAGGCATCTTTTAAAGATATGTAATGTCATACAGTTACTGCATTCTGAAAAACCAAAGTCAAATGGACAATCATCAATAGGTGAAAAAGGCCCTGAAAATATCATAGAAAAGAACAGGGCTCAACCTCTACCACATGAGCACATTAAAACATATTTCCAAAATCACACACACTCTCTGAACACCACTAAATACCAAGCTGAAGACCAATAAATAATGTCCTAACAGCTGTACGCAAACAACAAACATTTAAACAACAAATCAGATGTATGCCAACATCAGTCCTTTAAATATATCAATGCTCTGAGAATCCTGAATTAAACCCCATAGCTTGCAATTCTATGTCAGATTTAAAGCAATACTTTTTTCAGCAGACCATTAATGTTTGCTTTCACGTTCTGGAAATCACTTCCAGGACTGACAAAAGCAGTTAATTTCTAGTAATTTTAAGAAATTAAAAATCTAGACCTTTTTCTCTGTAAATGCAATTATCAACCGCCAATGTCAGTTACTGCACGATATGTAAAACACCACACTGCAACCTAATTTATCACACACATCATCCTTACAAATGCTATTCAACCTCGTTGATCTTGAAATTAAACAGCATATGATGCCTAGCCAAATAAAATCCTCATACAATCTCATAAATGACACTTCCATTTACACATTACACACTAAAAAGAACTTAATGAATAAAGACCACCCCCTTTTATTGATTTTTTTTTTTTTTAAACCATCTTGAATTACCACATGCCATCCACCAGAACACCACAACAACAGAATCTAACAGAATTCTGACAGGTTTTTTTTATTTTTTATTTATTTATTTATTTTTTTAAGAGCCTTTCAATAAAAATGAACTCACCTCCCAGACTGATCTATGCGTTCAGTTTTATTTGAGTGTTTTTGGTCTGTTTTATTTTCACAGCCAAGTGAAGAAGCTCTAGAGTGAGACAGTGCACTGCTGTGAACCCACCAGACTGCTCCTCCTCAGTGGAGGAAAGCAGCACCACCTCACCACATCTCCACATCGGCTGCCCACGAGTCACTGAGCTGAAAAAAGTGCTGCTGTCACAAAAAGCCAATCAACGCACTCCACATGCATTCAAGTGAACTAAGAAAAATAAAAAATATATATTTTTTTTCTTTTTCTGATTGATCCATGAAGGTCATCCCAACTGGTACACAGTATATTGTACTCGAGAACGTTGTTCACTCCAGTGATTTACGGCTATCCTACTCATTGTTAATGGGAGATGAAATTCTATTGCATTGTCAGTCAATTAGTATTCAAGTACACTGAAGTACTAGTATGTATTTATAAATATTTAGACACTTTGTGAACACCATTTATCCAAACATAGTTAATGCTGCAGCACTATTGTGCTTTTAAACGAGTTCCCCCCATTAGTGGAGAATGGTATGCTAACAAGGGACATTCCCCAACTTTTCTTATCTTCTTATGTTCTTATATAAATCACTGATGTGGCTATGGTAAGTAAAATCACTTTCTGTTTAAGATCAGCTAGCTTAAAATTATATTTACGCTGTTATGTTTGTACATTACTTTAAAGCAGGGAGGGCCATATCACTCAAGGATTAACATGTAAAATGATAGTACTAACTACGTCAGGTTCTGGATGCAAAGTCCAGGAGTGGAAGGACCAACTTTGTCCCTGTCCCTGTCCCTGTCGTCCCGCCCCCCCGATTTAAAGGGAAAACATCTGCAAAATTTCAACTTCAGCCTTAAAACTGTAATCGAAGTTTACAGAGAAGCAGCTGGTCACAGGAATTTGTTTAAGATTGCATTATTTATTATGTAATGAACAATCCTAATGTGAAATAGGTAGCGAGTGATCTTTACCAGTGGTTTCTTTTCATTTAGAAGAGTCAATTACTTGAGCTGAGCGGTTTGCAGGCTTTAGTCCACCAGGTCTGTGGTTCCAACGCTGGCGCCACCACAAGAATAAATATATTTGATTAAAAAAATATCTCAGATTATTATTTCAGATGCCTTGGCTCAAGGCATTCTCTTCGCAATTACTGTATATAATGCACCCTTATCTCCTCCTGTGCATTATGCTCTTAAATAGATACCAAATATTTATGTGTTTTCAAACCACATGGGGGAAAAAGATCCAGATAAGTAATTCTCATTTTAACAAGAGAGAGATCAACAAAAGTATTAAATAACTCATTCATCCTTCCACATGCAGCAGCTGCTTGATATGATAAGAATAGTCTTGTAAAACAATAACACTGAACAAACTGCATTTAATTCAAGTCAACAGTTCATAGGATTCTCAGTGCTGTATGTGATTTTTGCAGACCTCTCACTCAGTACTGTGGAGTTTTTTTTCTGGCTTGCCCAGACTCCAACGTTATTTAGTTTGTTTTAGCAATTCATTAACATCAAAGGGTTAATGACATCTTGCAATTACTTATGTCAGAGATCTGAAACAGTCCAGTGCATGCCTTTCTGACTTCATCATTTAAAAGGGACACTGTACTGAGTATATATTCTTTCTGTATTGTTTTATAAAAATGAATGTCTGTGTGGGATTTATATATATATATATATATATATATATATATATATATATATATATATATATATATATATATATATTTTTTTTTTTAAGCAGTGTTACAAATGCCCTTCCTCTGTAGTCATAAATAATCTAGCTAAATGAAATATTTAAACATCCTCGGCCTCTATACTATTTTTATTCAAATGTTTAAAGGCAGCCTGTGTTTGATTTAATGTGGCTTAGATCTGAGCGGAAACC
Organism: Acipenser ruthenus; assembly: GCF_902713425.1. NCBI lineage: Eukaryota > Metazoa > Chordata > Actinopteri > Acipenseriformes > Acipenseridae > Acipenser > Acipenser ruthenus. Next base: position 65,007,056 of record NC_081195.1, read on the forward strand.
TTAAAATCAAATATAAAAATATGTATTGATTTTATCTAAACACAATACAAAACACTGACTGGGGCGCAGACATGTGGACTCTTTGTGGAGTACTAAGGTTCGTTAGGAGAGCACCAAAGTGTTGGCTACTCTGTTAGATCTAAAGGTACCGTACTTTGAATGACAAATCAAAGCTAAAATGTTTCTAAGAACAAGATAAATGATACAAGTCAAGGTTGGACGTCTGAAACATAATTTGTTTTTGAGCTCTCTGGGTTACAGAGTCCTTCAGGTTTGTTAAGACAGACTTCGCTTCCACAGCTGTTACCGTCCCGTATAACAATGCATCATAAAATGTCTGTCAATCTCTTGTTTGTATCTGTCACGTGGAGCCCTGTACAGTATATCGCTAATTGAATCATTATGCATTTATGAATGTGTCACAGTAAAGAAAGTCCCTGAATTATCCAAGATTAATTGGCCATTGTATATAGTTATTTTCTCCTTCAATTCGTATTCTTTTAATTCAACGTCAAAAAACAAACGAACCTAAGAATGCATTGAATATTGCTATACCTTGACAGCCTGTGTTACAGTTCTTAGTTACTTGTCCAGGAATGTGACTTCCAAAGAAAACTCAGCTTCCTGCCACTACAGTGATGAGAGTTTGGCGTTTATCAGCTGCGGGCAGGAAGCCTTCGTTCAGTTTAATGACCTTGACTAAATGAGATAGACCATTCGCCAGTTAATGGGAAATGCATTTGATCCCCCCCCCCCCCCCCCCCCACCCCCACCCCCACCCCTGACGCTGCTTTGTCAACAATAACAACTGCACAGCTGGGTTGGGTTCTGTCAAAGTTTATAAAAAAAGAGATGCTCAAGCGGCTTCTAAAAGGGGGGGGTGGGGGGGATGGCTTTTATTAATTCATTTTTCTAGAGGGAAATGTGCAGCTGTATTTTTAAATGCAGTTGTTTATGCTTTACTGAATTTGCCCATCAAAAACATGCAACAACTTTGTACTGACTCATCTATATTGCATAGTGGATATATTTAGAGCCAAGCTTCCTTCTACAATGCATACAAAGCTCTAGATCCCAGAGGCAGGAAAATACAGACTTTACTATCCCACATATTTGATTATAGAACTTACAGTGCTGTGTACAGTATGTGATACAATGGAAGTGATGAAAATTGCACTATGGTGATACAGTATGGTACTGTTGCTCAGTTTTGTTTCCATCTGTTGAATACAGTGGTTGTTAAAAGATATTCCGTTTTGACATTGATTTGTATTTATTGATGTATTTTATGTAGTAAAATAATTGTAGCAAAATAAGAATTAGTTCCACAAAATGTCCCTGCCATGCACATCTATTCATTTTGTAGATCTGCAAGGTGCAGTTTTAAAAGAAACGCAAGTTACAGCAAACATGGATTTTCAAAACTTGATATCTGGTATTACACTAGGTTAAAGAAAACTCTGTTCACAAAACATGCCTTTATACTGTCTTGTACTTCCTAGGTCATTTCACCTGGAGAATGAAAGTGTCCCCACCCCTTCACTGGCTTCTTTCCTGCTAATAACCAATCAGCTGCTTGCCCCATTGACTGACATGCTTGAAATAACCCACTGAGTGCAAACAGAGAACACAAGAATAAGGCATAGAAACTGAGCACTTCCTTTAAGACAAAGTAGCAGCAGAAATCATGTATTATCATTTTCTTTTAACTGCACAAAATGGAAAAATGATGATGGGATTATTTTGTCAGATACAATTACTTTAAAGCCATTTCAGGTGCATTTCTTGAGACAAGCAAACAACAAGTAGACACAAGGACAGGCAGTAATGCACGTAATACACCTGAACCACACTTGCAGCACACCCGCACACATTTGAACTGATGTGGAAGCAAGTGCATGACGGCATCACCTTTGAAATCAGCTGGTAGCAAGACATCCCTGGAGGAGACGGAAGACAGAGCAATGGGACGTAATCATTTTTGAAGCTGTGAGGTGGAAAGTATTTTTTACTCTAGTTTGCAAGACATGTATAAAATTAAAGCCCAAACCAGACATGAACAGGGACAGCGTTACCATGAACATGCACAGGATCCAACAATATGAATTACATAACTTAGTAGAAAATCATGTGTTCGTCCATATATGTACACTATATTGTTATATTGGGTAAAACACATTTAAAAAAAAAACGTGCTACCATGTAAATGTACTGATAAAATATTACTTAAATTATTGTCCAGCATTTATTTTTTCATCTTGCATTTAATTAACTGATTGTAAAGTATCTTTTGCACATGTACATTAAGCAACATGGAAAGCGTGGTCCATCCCTAACCCTCAATCATTATTATTATTATTATTATTTATTTCTTAGCAATCATGAATTCGGAAGTAAAACTGGAAGACTTGACTTTCTCTGAGTTCTACTCCACCCTGTACAGCTAGCAGTACGGTATTCATGTTGTTGCTGCTTGTTTTATAGTTCACGCTTCATTCCCTTGGATTACAGCTGGGATTCCCAATAGAGTTGCTATCTAGCGAAGTCAGGGGGTCTGCTAATGTCACCATATTCAATATTTGGATTAATCATTTTCAATAACATGTTGGTTCGCTTTAATTTCCCACCTGGCTTGGAGACAGGGCATGTAAAGAGGGCTCTGGCCAATCCTCTATAAGTGTACCTAATATATTTTATTTAAGCTCTCTGGCTCTGGAGTTTCCTGATCTTGTCAGGTGGCACATTTTAACTCCCAGATAAATTTAACTCAACTGATACAGATAAAATTGCCTTTACCGATGGCCAACGGAGGAGCCAGACAGAAGCTGCCATGAAAGATAAAAGCTCTCTGCAGCATGTTTATTTTAAATGAGCTTTCATTTTCATGTTTTTATTTGTCATTTACAACACCGCATGTATAGCATAAGCCATCTAGTCGGGAAGTATTATTGGTCAGGGAAACCAAAAAGCTAAATAAACATTGCCTTATTTAATATTACCCTGATTCTAAATGTTACATAATATCACACCCCAAGAGCTCCCCCGAACAATCAGTCATAGGATTAGTATCCAGGATTTTTCAATATATTCAGAATAACACAGTATAGGAGTATATGAGATCTTTGGCAATAATACCAAGATGGGGTTTGTAAGGGTATGTGAGATTCAGCACCAGTTGCATTATGTGCAAAGAACAATGAGAAAATATATTTAACAATCAATGTTCATGATGTAAGAAGAAAACACAGCATACTAACCTTAAGAAAATCAATTCAAAGGCAATCTATTTAGAGCTATCCACTGATGGCAAATCAGAGTAGGGTGGTGGTTTGAGCATTTGATCACACACTGAGAGAAAGCAGAATGAAGCTCTTCAGACAAGCTCTGCTAGACCAGAACAATAGAATGCACACATTCTACAGCCTTTTACCTACAGGTATATTGCCCACCACTGTTGATGAAGCACGTTTACAGTATAGGTACTACTTTCTATAGAAATCTCAATTGATTTTCCCAGTGTAAGGTAGAATCGAAGACAGACTTCAATGAGCTCAATCCATTTCTAAAGCTAGGCTTGTAATGAACTGAGAATAAAGGGGCATCAAGGAAACAGTGGACTGTAAATGAATTCTGGGTTAGTAGATACAATGTCATCAGGAAAAGATGTATCCTAAATGAAGCTGTGAGATTTTCAGAATCTCACACAGTACAATTACAACGATGACTACTTTTTTTTTTCTTCTTTTAAACCTCCGACACTAAGCTAGCATAGGATGAAGTGAATTAAGGCCATCCCTAATCAAGAGTTAAAAATAAATTGGTATTACTGGGTTCAATTTCTTATTAAAGGGCTGAGGAAACCATGGACAAACCGGAAATGTATATTTTTTGTAAACATGTTTTTGAAGTGCATGTGAAAGGTGTCTGGACAGTTGTCAAAGCTGTGTGCCCTTGGTAAAAGTGATTCCTGTGATGGTACCTGATAGAATCATGGACACTGCCATTCTGATGCACTGAGAGGAGATCTAAACTCATTACACTCTACTTACACTGTGCTCTTTGCTGTGATGCCATTTGAGAAATGCCTTTTTATTTAACATTTTGGAAAAAGTAGTCAGCTAAATACCTCAAGTGGAAATTGATCATGTCCTCAGACTTACATGTGTGCCTGTGGCCCAAAAAAAACTTTGAGGACCACTGTGCTAAATTGACTTGCACTGAACACTGTTCTCTACTTATCCATAGTGCAGGAACAATTTACCCACAATCCCCCACAGACGTGCTCTGACCCTGCCCACCCTAATGCCTAGCCTCTCTGAGAGGCGATATTTTGTTGTTTGTGATACAGATTACTGTGTAAAAAGGAGCTTGACCTTCATCACCAACCAGATCAACTACAGATTACTAACTGGATTTGAAGCAGCTATGAGACGTTTCATATCCAATTCATTTCCAATTGCCAATCCACTGAGCCAACCAGCTCCAGATCTGATTTACTACTGCAGCAAAACCACTGAGGGGCTGGGGAAAAAGTAACCTAGTACATTGGATCTGTCTCTGTTGCTATACTTAAACTTGAGAACAATTCATATGAAACTATTGCAAACTTTTATTTTATTGTACCATCAAGGATCCCACACACACACTTAATGAAAGGAAACCAAATTAAAAAAAAATAATAATAATACAAGCAAGCATTTGACATAACAATGAAAAGCCAAGTTTCATCGATTTACACTCCAGGCTGTTCCAATGTTTGTAACCATCAAACAAACTATGAACTATTTAACAAATCATCAAGCTCACTTGATATGCATCTATATGTAGTGCCCAGCAAACTGGGTAAACCATGGGTTAATAATGTTATGAACTAGAAACATAACATCAAAAATAGAAGTATTTCTGATACACTAACAGATTAATATATGGCAATCTGGACCACCAAATTTGAAATTGAGTGTGCTGGATGCATGCAATGTAGACTGGACTGTAACTCTAAAATAAACTTGCAAAATGAAATTTAAATAAAAACACTTATGCAGATGCACATTCTAAATTGGCCAGCATTACCCTGTGACTTAATCTCTTGACACCAACATATTAATGTCTACTGCCTCCTGCCATTAAATCTGACATCCGCTGCTTACTGTATACGGTATAATGTATATCTTAAACACAGCATTACAGTCAAAACTGAGCTTTTAAAGGCAGCCATGAAATATGGCAATGTTCATTTGCAAAGCAAATATGAACTTCTAATTTCATCAATCATTCATTTACCTGCTGAATGTTACAATGTATAGGTGCATTGTTACAATGTAGTTTCCAATTTCGGTTTTATTGACGATCTATGCAATCCTTTTACAATTGCAGAAAGCAAACCTTGTTGATGGTCCAGTTTTAATTGCATTCTAAAAAGCAAAGGTAGTTTTACCTGCAGATAACTTAAGGTCAATTAAGACCCACCTCTATTTATATTTATATTTAAATTAATTCAAGGTCACAGCACTTAATGAAGAACCATGTATGATTTGAAACTATGGAAATTACATCAGTTTGCAGTAAATGCAGACAGGGACTGTTCACACAAGGATAAATCTCTGTAAAACCTACTAATTCAACTGTTTTAAAAACTTTAACATTTGGCTTTAATTAGATACCATGTCCCTTTATTTCAGACAAGAACAGACTGAAATGAGATGAATGAATAATGCATGGTCTACCTGACTGCAATTTTTGCTTTACTATTGTTAAGCATGCAATTTGTCCTTTTTTGGACTGCATGTCATGCATTTGACTTTGCATTTCGAAGAGGAATTGGGATTTGAATTTAGGCAGGAATTAAAATTGTAAGGTCCTACAGTTTTCTCTGATGCATTTCTCACTTGAATGCTTAGCAGATCCTCCAAGCACCCCAGAAGAACCTCAGCACTTATCTCTGAACTACAAAGATGTACCATTCTGTCAATAGTTCTGTCAACACGTTATGATGAAAATGGTATTCAAAATAAAAACGCGCAATTTAAAATAGCAATGGGGGGTATTTTTTTTTTTTGCCTTTCTGACAGCACTGAAGATGAATGCAGTACATTTGTTGGTCATTATTGCACGTTATTTATTTTTCTCTTTATTCACGGTCCTCCACACACCGCCCTGCCAGTATGCATTAACCTTGCTCTGGGCGTGACATCATGCTCATTTAATGTCTGTTGCTAAGGTGACAATCACTGCCAGTTGTGATTCAGGCCAAGGGAGCGGTTGATACTGTATAAGACCGTGGCTTACAGTACCTGTCTGTGTCCCCCATCACCTCATTCACCCCCCTCTGGATCACATCGCGTGAGGAGGCCAGGTCTGGAATGCGGTTCATATTGCGGGAGTACACATTGAGCCCTCCATCAGTCAGATATCTGAAAAGGAAGCATCATTTAGTATTTAGTAATTATACCATGTTGTTAAGTTTCCTATCTATGTATCTATTTTATAATACATATATGTTTTGTTTTGTCAAAATGATGGCAGGGCAACTTCTCAAACTCCCTAGGGTTCACACAAACTGTTTAATTAAATGTGTGACTGAAGGGGTTAACATCTATTAATTAGCAATTAATATGTTTACAGAAATAGATTTTTTTGTTGCTGTTGTTTTTTGCAAAACAAATAAAAAAATCGAATGGTTTTCACTGAAACAACAACCCATTGTAGTAAATACAGTTTTAATCAAATCCTAATATACTGTTAGGTATGAAGGGAGATACAGGTGAAACATGCTGTTTGCACAAAAAACAAACTACACAAGCATCATGCTACTATTGCAGAAGTCCAGGGATTATTATAATGAAACAGACTTCTTTGATTGAGCTCCACAATCATTTATAACTGGGAGAGAAGGGCCAGACAGAGTACACACAATAACATCTTGTCTTTTATACTATTAGTGCACTGAAGCTCAATGTTCTTTTTTCAGCATCTCAGAGCATTGCAGTTTGTCAGTCAAATAGGTATTTTAAATGTTACACCTCATTGAGACACATATTTACGTATGAGTAGAACTGTACTTCTCAATGCATGTTGACTACCGGCTTGTGATGCTTGAGAACAATGAACATTAAATTGCACACAAATTTATATTGAACTCACCCTAGATTTAGACAGCAACAAAATATGACAAGTTTCCCTGGACTTCTATTCATTTTGTTTTAATTATAGTAAAGCATCTCCCAGTAGGATATTGCCATGTACTGAACTCTGTTATTACTGATGCAGACAAGCAGACTATAGTGCAAGTGTTCCTATTCAGCACATATTACAGTTTCAGCACGTCTGGATAAAGTCACCAGCGTATTTTATCATTGTGGTAAAATAATATTTTTCATCTCTAACAAACTCGCTGCTTCAGTGGTGAAGAAATTATCAGTGTGCTTTTCTAGTGGTCATCTCATTACTCATTGCTCAGACAAGCTTAGACTTGGCAAATATCCATGAATGCTAAAACAGTAATAAATGATGATTGGCTGAGTATGTAGACAATTTGTGGTGGTTCAGCATGGTATTAGCAAATCACAGTGTTCCTGTCTCTCTTCCATCTCTTTGATGTTCACACATTTCAATGTACAAACTAAAGAAAATAACACATGCATTACCTGTTCCTAACCCTGATTGCTTTAATATACAGAAATGTTATTTTTGAAATTGCAGGTTTTGCATGCAAATTACAAAACTACCTCAGAAAAAAAAAGAAGAAAAAAAACTGGGAATTTCAATGTTGCTGTTTAATAGAAGTGTAATCCAGAGAGAGAGAGAGAGAGAGAGAGCGAGAGAGAGAGAGAAAGAGAGAATGTGCGTGAGAGAGAGAGAGAGAAAGAGAGAGAGAGAGAGAAAGAGAGAGAGGGAGAGAGAGAATGTGTATGTGTGTGAGAGAGAGAGCGATAGAGAGGAGGGGGGGGAGGGGGGTGTTACTTACCCACTGCTGATTTCATCTGTCCTCATGTTCTTGCTGAGGAGGTCCCCATCGCTCATGTAACCCGTCACATCCACCTCCTCAGGCACGTCAAGGTCCCCTCCTCCCTTCTCGCTCAGGTCCATGTGAGTCAGGTTCCCGGCCCGGGCTCCCCCCGTGGCTCTCCGCAGGGGGGTTGTGTACATGAAGCGCGAGGGGTCCGTGTGCATGAAGCGACTGCTGTTGCTGCGAGGTGGGTATCCGCTGGGCAGTGAGGGGGCGTCGCCCGCCTGCAGCCTGGGACTTGACTGACCCAGCCTCCAGGCCATGGGTGACGATCGGCTGGTCAGGCTAGGTATACTCCTGCCGTTCACCTCCGTGGTCACTGTGCTGTCAAATGTCGTTTCCAACGTGCTGTCGGGGCGCAAACCAGAGATATACAAGCATGAGAGGCACAATGATGTAGTCTGGTTTCACAAATCAGAGAACTGAAGAACAGCATTGTTTTTTATCTGGTTTTCTGATTTCTGAATATTTTATTATTCGCGTTCACTTTGAACTTCACAAACTCTAAGACCTATGACTAAACTTAAAACATAAACTGATATTTTTACTGCTTGCAGTTGTGTGTTTTTTTAACTTTTGTATTGTATTTTGTTAAAGCAGATCATATGCCAGTGTTTTGTTTGTTATTATTCTATTTTACTGTTGCAATTCTATTAGTGTGCTGTTCTAGCTCAAATCAGCCAGCTGCCACAGGTAAAATGCCTTTGCAGAAAATATCTGTTGTGACCGGCAATTGGAGATAATCTGCATGAGCAGGTGGCATTTTAAGTCATTAATATTTGAAATGGATTTGAACAAGCATTAAATGGCAAGCAGGTGATCATCTCCAGATTCCATTATGGTTTACTAGCCCGTTTGGGACAAATGACACCTGCAAAATGATCAGGCAATGAGCCAACGATTGCACTATTAGTTCTAACCACTCATCTGCACATACGTTTGAAAAATATCCCTAAGAGTTACATTATAAAATAGCCATTATAAGATACTCCTCTTGGTGTGAAATGGAACATGCATGGGGAGCTACTACACAGATTTCTGACTCTTGTATTTCGATGTGTTCCACAATATGCAACATGTCTAGGAATTTAGTTTTGATTTATTACTAGCACAAATGGTGTTTTGTTCAGCCCCCAATCAGTGACCACATATACCTACACCTTACGTGATGACAGTGAAAAGTATCAAAAGAAGAATGCAAATGAACGATACTGTGCTGAAATTAGTGTGTGTTCTTCAACCAGGTAGCCAAAGCACAACAAGCTTCCGAAACATCACCCAGCTTGCAATGCTTTTCCCACAGATTGTTCTTAGAAATATGCTGGATAGCCAAGAAATTGAATTTATGCAGTACCAAGTGACTGACTTGACAGATCTTAGACAGAATCTAACTGTTGATGAATACTGGCATAAAATTACACTCTTGTCTACACCTAGCAGAGGGCCTTGCTTTCCTACACTTGCCAAGGTTGCCATTAATATGTTGGCTTTGCTGCACAGTACTGTAAAATTAGAACACGTTTTTTCTCAAATGAACCTTGTAAAAACAGACGTAAGAAATCAACTGTCTACAGACGTTCTGGGTCAAATTCTGAGTATCAAGACTGCTGTTACAAATAGCACCAGCTTCAGACCAATGAAGCAAACGATCTAATCTGCAAATGTGTCCATGTATGACCATAAGTAAATAAGACCTAAATAAATGTAAGTACATCAAATAACATATTTTATGTATTTTATTGTTTCCATTTTTTAAAAATGATGTCAGTAAAAACAATAGCGTCAGTAAAAAAAAAAAGCCTTTGCAAAAACCCTGGGGTTTATATGAACACAGCATCTGTGTGTTTCTATTTAAATAGATGTTGCTAAATTGAAAGTAGCGCACTGCAATCTGAACAGGCAGCTCGATCAATATCCATACATTATGTGAAGATGACTGGAATGAAAATATGTGGCTTCATGAAGAGAAAGAGCTTGACAAATTTTACACCAATCAGTTTGATTCATTGTTTGATGGTTGTAACAAGACGGCTTGCAAATGGTCTGCACAGAATTCCTCCACACAAATAAGAATGATGGGTCTTATGAAATGTTCCCGGTTAGTTGTTAATAAATAAATAGATCGACAATGTCTACAGCCTATTTTTTATATCACTGTGTCCAAATCTATACTTTTACAAATACAAAGTCCTACAGCTCAATTATATTCAGTGAGTAAGAGATAGTTAATTGATTACTTTAGAAATATGATGTTAAGGAGGTGGTACTGATGATTCAGTAAGTGTTGGGACTCACAACACAATATTGGCTCCTGGCCTACTTCAGGACAATATTCCTGTAATGTTGTTTGACATCAACAAAGAGATAACACTTGTGTTTCCCCCCTACAGTCTCCCAGTGTTATGGTTTTGACACTGCTTGGAGTACCTGTGACTGATCTGGGTCCCTCTAAGGCTGGACATTGTCTCTTCCAAGTTTTGCCTCAGATCTGCAATGTTCTTCACTGTTCGCATTCTTCTTGTTTCAGGGTCCTCCCCTAGAAAACAGAACCAAGATAAAACTGATCACGTTAAGTAAAAAAAATAAAATAAAAAACAACACTGGAAACTCTTACATATAACAAACATGTCATTCAAGTTACCACCAAAAACATAAAACAGCATTTGCAGTTTGAAGTGACTTTGAATAGGGGAGTCAAGTTAAATAGAAGTCTCAGTTTATACAGTACTGTGCAGCGATTCACTAAATGTGTAATCATAACAAAACAGAACAGCCACTACATTAATTTGGGGAGTTGTTGACTTGCTTTCATGATGCATGCTGTCAACCCAGCTCTAAGATACTAATGCACTGGCTAATCCCACTGAATAACATAACACAGATACATAAAAAACAAAATAACCATGACACCACAGTCATAGTATGCACATGTAACATATATGTGTGGCATGCAAGTACAGTGGATGCACAGACTGCACGGAATTTTAAAGAATGTCTGGTAACTCTTTAGATTACTGAGCATGACTAGTCATTTAATTACACTGTAATGGATGGGTAATTACCGATGACTACTGCTCTTCCTTGGTAACTACTGTGCAAATGCATTATGCACTTATTCCACCTCTAGTAAAACTTGTGTTTGATATACAGGTGACCCCTCCATGCATTCACAAGCTTATGATAGTCTTTGCCTTTAGCAGGTTTGAAGATAACTTCAGATCTGTGTAAAAAGGATGTGTTACTGCAGCTTTACAAATAAAGCTGATGCAAAGAATCTCATCTCTTACTGTGTCAAAATCTGCAGTCCTAAGAGACTGTCTACATTCAGTAGAACTCATCCTGTTCATGCTTCTCCTCCTACAAATACAGTCTTACAGATCAACTAGAATGACCCATTTCTGTGACCCATTTCAGTGATGAAACATTATCAGCTAAACCTCAGTCTCACAGACTTACCAGAAATCTGGGTACCGAAACCACCATGTTAACCAATTTTATATATACACTGTATAAACAAAAGCTACACAGCACTGAACTGCAGTTATGATCTTTTTTAAATTTGGAACTGGGAACAGTAATTACATTCTGCATGCCAACGTGTTCTTTCATCTTTAAAAATGATAACCACCAATGTCTTCAACACTACAACTTTTCATACAGCAGAAAATAATGCTTTGGTTAAAAAAACACATTTAGACAGAGAACATTTAAAGAAATAAGTAGATAAATGGACATGTGTGTCTAATGCTGACCAAGCTACTGAATAAAACATGTAAGCAAACAAAAAAAAAAGTACAGTGTCTTCAGCTAGTGTAATGAAGAGAAGCAATCTTACTCTCTCCAGTAGCACCAATTATGCAGTGCATTCTGTTCACTTCATACATCCGGAGTTTGTTATAATAGTGGCTGGATCATATTTTATAAGACCAAAACAAAAATGCTGCTAAAAGAATTGTTTGCTGTTATGCTTTATTATATTTAAATGCTTAGGCTTCAATTAAACATGAGGAATTAAATATCACAAATATAAAGCAAGATGGATGTCACAAAGTATTATGAAAGCATTCCTAACCATATACAAATATGCAATGTACTATGTATAATTATTAGACCAGAACGTGATGTATACATTAGGAGAATTGTTCATGTTTCATCACAGACATATGAAAGCTAATGCAAGCCAATGCAACATCCAGCAAAGTCACACAACAGCACTTACTCAGTATGTTAGTGTACAGAGCCTGCTCTAGGTCCCCCAGCATTGTCAGTATAACCTCCTGATCTAAGTGAGCGGTCCCCTCGCGCTGGCAGCCAGCTTCCTCGTCTGCCCAGTACTGGCTGCCGGTAACATTAGAGCCACAGAACAGGGCAGGATCATCATCTGACCTGCTGCTGCTGCTGCTGCCGCTGCCTTCCTCGTCCGTGACTTCACAAACTTTATTGGGAGCTTTTACTTCAGTCCACTGGCATCCCAGACTTGTGCTCCACTTTCCGCTGCCACTGCTTACAGCACACAGATCCGCTTCACTGGCCCTCTGTGCTGCTGCAGCCCCGGCAGGAGGGCTGCCGTGGAACAGGGAGTGCTCGGATCTGGAGAGAGTCCTGGACAAGGAGCCTGCCCGCTGTCTCCCATCCTTTTTGAGGAAGTTGCGACTGGTCTCTCTTGGAGCCCCAGTCTCATCCAAATCAAAGGAGTACACCCTGTTCTCCCCCTCGCTCAGGCTTGTAAGGTTAGTCAGTGATTTCTGCTTTTGGAGGTTGGACTTTCCCCTCCCTGCAGGGTTCCTGCCTTGGAAAACTGATAACTCTGTGCCTTTATGCATCCTCTGAGCTGTGATATATATCCACCTGTTTTGTTTTCACATGTTTTTCACTGCAGCAACAACAGCAGCCTGTTCTAGCAGCAATGGATCAGAAAAGAAGCAGGCTTCAGCTGAAGGGCTTGCTCAAAGCAGTGCTACAGCCTTCGGGGTTTCCACCTAGGTGTCCTGTGCAGCCCATTCAACATTGTTCACAACCAATAGCATCCCATCCATGCAAAGATCCAATATCCATCCAGACTTCATTTTACAGTGTATACTGCTGCTTTACCCCAGCACCAGCAGCACTAGAATAATCCTCAAGCCACAGCATACTTATGGTCACTTTAGCCAATAACTAGCTAGCTCCCGTCCCTCAAGCTGCAAAATTTTTTCTCTTTCCTCTTTTTTCTTCTTTTTCTTTTGCCATTCCAAGGATTTGATGTTGGGGGGGGGGGATATAAGGTTATCTTTCCCTCTCTCCAGTTCAAGTGAGTTTAAAAGCACAGAGCCTCTCTCATTTCAAATTGCTGCCACACTGAAGCAAATGGGTCTTCCACGTCAGAGCTCAATAAGAGCTGAAATGAGCCAGTGAAGCACAGCTTAGCACAAAATTCGCCTCATTTTTAGTATTCAGCCTGCATTCACAGATCTATGTCTCCTTTCTCCTGCTGCAGAGGCTGCTGCTGCTGCCACTGCTGCTGGCTGCCATGGCAGCAAACATCTTGGCAAATTACAAGAGCTGTCCAGTTTGTTACAGACAACAACACGTCCTCCCAGAGTCACGACTGCTGAGGCTACAAAGATAAACCAGGAAGGGATGAACGCATATGTTGAAATATGTTACACGACGTGAGGCTGTTTCTCTCCACGCTGTTACACAGTATATTAAAAAAAAAACGTGCATACTGATTTATATGAACTTGAACGCAATATTAGTAAGCCAGCATGGTGGTTTTGACGTGCTAAGTGCTCAGGTTAATTGAGTGTGGAGGTGATAAGTTTGCAAGCAGGCATAATAAGAAGATTTTTTTAAATGTATTTATTTATTTTTCTTCTATGTAGGATAGCCAAGTTAAGATGCCTGATCTTAATTATAGTCCAGTGAGGTCCTGCATGTTTCTATTTATTTTTTTACTGTTGGGTGGGACCTGGGCTCAAGGATGTAAAGCCAATTCTGACTGTGGGAACTCAGTCAGTCAGTAGCTGGTGGAATGGCTTTATAAGTAGGGCTTTTAAAACTCCCTGTCCTCAGCACTAACCACCAGTGCCACATGCCAAGGAACAACCAACAAGTGAGGATTTGAATCCAGGCCTTCCCATTGATGTTTGATGTAATTGTGGTATACTTAAAGGGATAGGTTTAGTGATCAGGAACAGGTGTTTGATGGAAACGTCATATTGCATAGCAGTTTCATGGATTCCAGGTTTTACTGCAAGCTGGATTAGCCGCAGTGTATAGATAACAAGCTCAAGTATGTCTGATTACATTTTTTTATAAAACCCTGATGGATCAAATCGCTATGCAAATGGAGTTTTATTTCCATCTCTGTATTAGAATGGTTAATACTTATACATCCATGTATTTATTTTAACAGTAAAATACAACCAACTCACGGCAAAAAATGAACATATATATGAACATATCAGGCTTAAGGATAGGGAGGTTGGGGGGTAGTCTACTCCATAAATAAAAAGCAAAAACAATACACCTTTAAAACTAGGGGGACTTGCTAATTAGGACACTACCACAGAGCACAGTGATGAAACACAATCAGCTAAACCTCAGTCTCACAGACTTACCAGAAATCTGGATACCGAAACCACCATGTTAACCAATTCTATATATACACTGTATAAAAAAAAACTAATTGTGCAAACTCAAAATACGCCAACAGATTGACTATAGATTATCAATCCATTCCATTCCATTATAAGATTAAAAAAGACTCAAATAAGCAGTACCAATTATACACGGACAGAATTGGAGAACACAAGACAGACAGACAGAGACAGACAGTCTCCTGGGTGTATCTGCAATGGCAGCGTTAATAGAAAACGACTGGTAGAACGCAGAACTCCGGTCACCACCAGCCACGGAGCTCACAGACGTATGAAGCGTATTATGACAATCAACAGGCCCGCTACAGACCCAAATAACACAAACCTTCAACACTTGACACGACACACCTGTGTCTACCAATAAGGGCTGTGCATTGTGGGCTGTGGTAGTAGGTCACCCTCATTATACAACTGCTGTGTACGATGACAACACAAGAGGTTATACTCAATGTCCTGATAAAACTCTCTCTTGTACATTTCTCTTGTGTGACCTTTACCCAGACTTTAAAACCAGCCAACTAGTGTTAGCCAACAAGTATGCCTGTGTATTCCTGCTGTCAAGGGCCGTTACCTACCAGATATCTCCTCCAGGCACTGTTTGGCAGTCTTGTTGTAATACTGATCTGCTTTCGTGGGGCTGACACGGCAGTCAGCAGGGCCAACAGCGGTACAATCATTTTCAGAGTAGGTTCTGAAAGAGAGTCACAAAACAAAAGCCTTACATCTGTAGCAATACCTTCAGAGGAGGAGGTTAACAATGGTCACCAGTTTTAAGGGTTAAGCTAAAGGTAGACATGGTGGCTAAAACCACTTCTTTAAGATGATAATCTTTACCTTTGATTCCCATGTGGATTAGTATACAGGCAGTCATTCTGCTTATTAAATGCTTTTCTCAAAGAGAAAGTCGCAGATTTCTGCACATCTCTGTTTATAAGTTATTATAAAAGGGGCGGATCTGCGCAATACACATAGCCCCGGGCACCAAAGAGATAACACGGCCATAAACAAACAAGATAGCTGCTTCTGCATCCAGCGCTCAAAGAATATCACAGACATTTGCAGAGCTTTTTGAGATGTTATAGTAATAAAATAATGATTTGGATCGCATTATTGAGGAGTTTGGTGATAAAACAAGTGATCAGGGGATGATTTATCAGTATGCACGACTATAAAGAGGTATGTGAAAAATACAGCGAACAAGGGGTGGGGTGGGGCTGGAGATGCAGTACTGAGTGTCCTGTTGATATGCAGTACCTTTTAAACCTGTTTTACTGTGAAAAAAATACTTTTAAAATAAATAAATAAACTGTGCGTGTGAAAATAAATTGGACCTGACGTGCCTGAGACGTACTGAATAAATGAACTGCTAAGGGTTAATGCTGCAAGTGCACAAAATCATAATACCATATTTACAAAATGTAAGATAAGAATTCTTATCTACAAATTTGTTTATAGCAGAAAATCCCAAACCTGCTGTAATATGGGAGATAGCTATGTGAATTCTACTACAGAACAGTCCACAGACACCTGTCTATTTAAAGATAAATATTCATATTGCTTTTGTGGCTGATGTCCTATAAAACGGACAAGTCTGCACTATTATGAAGCTTTGGAAATGTGACCGTGCAGTAAGTAAAACAGTGGACTTCATCAAAATGTCAACAACATCGATACAATGAAATGTGTCACAAACAAAGACTGTTGTACACACTCTACAGTAGTGCACAAACACACATCACACAATATGAAGCTTGACACTTTCTTTTATTAGCCTCTGACATTTACAGGTGTCAAAGATGTAATTTCCTCTCCCACGAAAAGACGGAAATCAAAAAAAAAAAAAAAAGGGTAAACTTGTAAGACATTTAATTACAGAATATGTGACCCTTCATGACACAGCCCTCAATCTTGTGGAAACCAAATCCATTCACTCAGATTTACTGGGAAATGCATTTCTTGTCACGGCATCCAGATATAACACTCTGGGCTCTAGTCAATTGATCTAAACAGAGGCAGATACTGCCACTGATTAGATCATTAATATAGGGGAAACAAAACATGAGAGTCTCTTGATTTTAATGTTATGTTAATCCACATAAAAACAGTATATACAGTATGATAAACGAGGCACATACAGTACGCACGTTTTATATGGGTAGCATATTGGGATAAGGAGAAGTGTTTAAACTGTATATTAAGTTTCTTAAATGCAGACTTTTTTTTACTAAGCTAACAAATGCAATGCACGCTAACGAATGCAATGCACATTGTAAGCAGGATGCAGCTGATTGGTGGTGAATTTGACTCAACATGTTCAGACGGGTAAATAGAGCTCTCCCTGCACAATAAGAGTTTAATTACTTTGATACCATTTCCACAGCAGATTAATAACCCATTAACTTGTGGATAAAAATATCAAAACAGAATAAAAGTGACAGCATTAAAGCCTGCACCGTGTAAGCCTTAGCGTAGTTAATATATAAACCCAGAATCTTTTAGCTTTTAAGAGTTTACTCCTCAAACAGGTCATGGAATAAAAAGCCTAATTGCTACTGAAATTACACTACATTGTGAAGCAGCAGGGGTTCTCTTTCCTAAGAGATGGAGTTTCTCCTGGAGTTGACTGTGATTATCAGAGACCTTGTGCAAGTGACAGGGCTAGAATGTATTAAATATTACATATTGTAGCCTTGCTTACTCTGCTGTGTACGGCAAGTGAAACAGTATTTTATCTCAAGCTCCCTGACTGAACAACTTGTGCAATCACCATTTGAAACAATGTCAGCAAATAGGCTTCTCTGGTATCTTAAAGTTGACCCCCCCACCCCCCCACAGTAAATGTCCCTTGAAACCAAATATATTGCCTGTACCATCATCATCATCATCACTATCATCATCATCATCATCATCATCCCTAACTTCAGAAACTCAGTCATTCATTTTGAGGTAAAATAACAAGAAGTCAAGGCCCTAGTCACAACGCTTAAACCCATTGGAAGGTTTATGAATGAAGGTAAACATAGAATTACCTATTTTGTTACGCTATAAGGATGAGACCAGACCATGTTCCACGTTTTAACAATATTGAATGTTTTTGTTTAGATACAATACATGCCACAAGTAATAACAGGAGATCCGGTTACCTACAGCAGGCTCAGAATGTACGTGACAACAGTTTTTGTTATCCTACTAATTATCAATATAAATTAGTTATTCAGCTGTTACTCTGTTCAAATGCAACCAACCACTAACTACTCTCTTTTGCAAGGTTACTGTGTTTAATTATTTACCATATTTCCTCCTTTCCCATACATCTCTGCACATGCTTTATCGTTCATCATTCTAGCCTAAGTTACCTTAGCAACTCCAGCAAACTGGTTTATCATTACATGTCCACTATAGCATTAGTTACTTAACAGCTGTCTTCTTTGATTTATTAAAATATAAGTTTATAGGCATGAAACTGTTTTAGGTAGTTGTTAAAGAAACCAACAGTACAGTTTTAAGAATATCATATTTGATTAAATCCATCATAACAGGCTTTACCACCTACAGTATCTATGCTGGGCTTGCTGTTGAAGGATCATGTCTGTGGTTTTCCACTGAAGTACTGTACATTTCCCACAAGCACATCACCAGGATCAGTCCATTTTAATTGAAGGCACTACTTCTCCCCCACACAGCAGTAGCTGCTTTCCCTATTAGCAGGCCTCTTGTAAACATGGCAGAACACATAGTAATGAAAGGGGGATGACACCAACTGGGTTAGTGGGTAATAGCATGGAGCTTCATTCCCAGCAGTGACTGGCCAGATGTCAGCATGTGGTTTTTCAAAATAAATCTGGTAAAGCAGTTATTATCATAATATACTGCTTGTGACTTGAAAGAAATGCTGGAATAACAATATGTAAACAAATTCATTCTACTGCATGTCATATGAAGTGACTACTCAGGATGCAAAGGGAGGCAATGTACGAACCCATATTTTCTCTAAATGTCAAATATAGCCTTCTTGGGTTTAAAAAAAATAACGACGAAAATCATGTTCCTTGTTATTTGGTTTCTTCTCATTACACTTATATTCTACATTTTCCATCTTGTAGATTCCCAGAATGCCCGTCTGCAACTGTACCCTTTTCGGCTCTTAACCAAGCTCTTTCATAATCACAACGAGACGGGAAAAAAAAAAAAAAAAAAAACCTACACGCATTCTTGGACATAAAAGGTTAAGTAATCACTTTTGAACAATGTAAAGACCGTGCTTTGTTTTTCATTCTTTATGTGCTTTGTTGTTTTGTGTTTTTACCAATACCATACGGGTGGAAAGTTACATCACAGTGAACTCTAGAATGCATTAATAAATTGTCAAATGCAACGGTTTATGTCGCCATTTATTGTACAAGGTTGAAAAAAAGCCTCCTATTTACGAATGTTCTTGTTAACTGTGTAATGCATCATTACATTTAATTGTAATAAATGCATAAATCATTTCAGTCAGTTGCCTTGAATAACTTTATTTATGTGCAAGGAATGTTGTCTAATCATGTGACTTTTTTTAAAATCTGAAACAAGAAAAAAACAATGTTTATGTATTTTAATTCTGTTTTTTGAAAAGCATCTGTTAACTGTAAAAAAAAAAAAAAAAAAATAGAAAACAGCTAAGAAATATATTTAACTCTAAAGCTGTTTAAGCTCTTTTTTCTTTGTTTCTTCTGTGTTCTCTTTTCAAAATACTTCAGCTTACCTGTACATAAAGGGAGCGACTGTAGCCGTGTTGGGGTGGTTGTATTGCTGCTGCTGTGGGAGCTGGACAATTCCGTATCCCCCCAACTGTCCACATGCCATCACCATGGCAGCCGAAAGTGCGGAAGTGCTTGTTGATGAAACCATGCTGGTCCTTCTCCCCTCCGCTGAAGCCAGGCTGCCTGGGGTCCTGCCATCAGCTGGGGATTTTTGAACATAGAGGCTCTGGTTCCCTTTCCCCGTCCTTGATTTCTCAGTATCTTTGGCCCCCACGCTGGTAGGGCTGGCTACTGTCTTTCCTGTGGGTGCAGCCACTTTCAATCCAGGTTTTGGTATTCCACTTGAAGCAAGGAGGGAGTTTTCCTTCTTGACTGCAGAGGCCTTCCCTCCCTTTGGGATGAGGCTGGCGATTTTTGAGGTTTTCTTTGCAGGTTCTACAGGCAGTTCTTTCTCCTCTTTGCTTGGTGTGCCAGCCTTCCCTTTGCTCTTACTCTTATCCTCTTTGTCCTTAGGTTGGGGTAGCGACTTCTTATTGCTCAGAGTTTTGCTGGCAGTTTTCGAAGGTGGTGTCGTCACCTTGGTTGACTGCTTGGAGCTGCTACCTGTAGAGCCCCCACTATTCAGACCACTGCTGAGACCATCCGTCTCCCCGCACTCTGATAAAACGCTGTCTTCCCTCCCTCCCCCCTCCCCACTGGGCCCCGAGCTGGGGGACAGGGGTGGCCTGGAAGCAGTCCTGCTGTTGATCAGTTTGAATTTCTCCAGCATGGATTTCTGTCCGGTGCTTGAGGCCTTGGCCGCCTCAGAAATGGGCGGTTTGAGCCGGTCTGAGGCAGGGGGTGGTGAGGTTGCCGGGCTGGGCTGCTTCACGGACAGCATGGGGGACGTGGCTGTGTGTTTCATGTTCATGGATTTGCTCCGCCAAGGCTTGTTGGCGCTGGGAGAGGGGATGGCAGAGACCTGCTGCTGCCCGGTGCTGGTGGGGGTTTGGACGTTCCCGTTCATGCCTCCTGGCTGTGGAAGTCCTTTCACTGATTCTGAAAGAAAGGAGAGTAAAAAAAAGTTACTTGATCAGATTGCCAATAAAGACTAAAGTTCTATGGCATTGTGAACCACTGCTGCATCTCTGCATTAAAATAAAAAGTTATTTCTATTACACAGTAACTAATATAGTGGCATATCAACCCAAGTTACATGTGAGAATAATAAAATGTTAGAAATATTTTGATATACGGGGAAATAATAAAGACAGAATGTAACTTTGCCTTGTTGCTAAATAAAAAAAAATAGTATGAAGGATGCCATCCGTCAAGAGGCTGGGTTGTGCATCCTGCTGGTATTAATGTCATCTCAATGATGGAACCCAAATAGTGCCCATAATAAAACAGCACTGAATGGTGATAGCCACATCGAGTGCCACCAACTGCCCAGTTTGATTGCTCAGACGTGGCTGGGATTTCCACAATCATATTACAAATGAACCAGATGTCTTTACAATCAACCCCGCGTTGTATCAAATGGCTTTTTGAGTGAAATAAACATCCACAATCCCACTGTTCTTTCGTTTCTTTAAAATACAATGAATAAAAACACTACAAAACGAAACAAAAAGAAACTAAACATGTACCCTTTGATTATAAAGACGGAACCCGCTCACCTCCTCCATGGCTGTGTTTCAGAGCTCTGTGCAATACTATAAATCTACTCAGTGTTAAGGCCTATATAAGGACCTGGACCCTCTAGGGAAAAATACACAAAGTAAATCTATTAGTTCCCCTACGGGACAATGCACTTATTAACATTGTATGACTGCAATCCTCTTGCTTTTGTTTCACATGACAGTTGCTCCACTCAGACAAGCTTCTGTGTTAAATGTCCACAAATTACAATAGACATTTCCAAATTTGCAGAGGTTGTAGAACATGGAGAAAGAGTCACAGGCATATATCTAGCTATCTATATATATATATATATATATATATATATATATATATATATATATATATATATATATAATATACACACACACACACACACTCAGCTGCTTGATGTAGCAACATTTAGATATCTGATCCATGAGAGTGAAATTCTTATAAATGCTGAATTCTGTATTTAATCCTCAGATGTGGAATGCCAGTATAATTAGTATCTTTCTGTATGTTTGATGTTTATATGAAGGCTTTTTCAGCAAAATAATAGGTGACCCAATTTTGTTATAATAACTAATATTATAAAACAAAACGTACAGTATACATCAATGAATATCTATTAATACAGTGCTAGAGGAGATACAAATAATTAAGCAAGGAATGAAAAAAGGAGCAATACAGAACTTTAAATAAAATAAATGTAGACAATCATTTGTAATCATCCAAATTTGCAAAGATATTTCTCATGGAATAGATCAAATGAAACTTGTAAAACAGAAATATTGTCCCCTATTCTTCACCATACTTCTACATGCTTATAGTACAGTATACATATGTATTAATGCAGCAGTGTAGATGATACAGTACACACTGCATAGTGCTGCAAGTTATCTATGTGATGTGATTGTCATCCAGTTTTAAACTGGATGATCAGTGCTTTGTTATTAAACCTTGTTCCATATGTGACACTTTGTGTGAATCTGTGTCCTCACTACAAGCATCAGTGCTGTGGCATCTTTGACATGGACCTGCAGAGCAGACGGCTTGCTATCCAAATCTTCATTTTACTGTCTGTGATGAGATTGCAAGCAGCTTGGGCACACATTTATGAATTCAGTGAGGCAGAAAATGAACTGCTCTCAGAGCAATCTCTAAATATTGATCTCTTCCAAATAGCAGTTTGCTTACCTCAGTGTATACTGTTCATTAGTATATATTTATTCTCATCTATAAACTCGCCTTACACTAAAGGATCAAACAACTAAAAATTCACTGAAAAGACAATAAGCGTGCTCTGTCTCTTATCCCAACCTTACTTTAGTATGATAAATGGTGTCTGATGCACTGTTCTCTGTAATCTTTTTTGGCTGAACTTTATTTAAGATGAATTCCCTTTTCACTGCTCCCCATATCATTGTGTACTTCATTTCTACTAAATGTTCTTCCCATTGAAAATTCAAGTAAAAGGGGAAATACATTGGTCTGCACCCATTAGAGCCCCACATCTTTTTTTATTATGTATTTATTTATTTTTGCTAGCGATCTATGTTTCAAAGAAATTTGAAGTTTAACTAAACAATGATAAGAGTGGTAGTGAAAAGCATACTAAAGCTATTTCAGGGGCAAGAACAAATGACTACAGGTTTCATTTATTCTAAAACTTAATACAATCAAATGTAATATACAGTGCCTTGCGAAAGTATTCGGCCCCCTTGAACTTTGCGACCTTTTGCCACATTTCAGGCTTCAAACATAAAGATATGAAACTGTAATTTTTTGTGAAGAATCAACAACAAGTGGGACACAATCATAAAGTGGAACGAAATTTATTGGATATTTCAAACTTTTTTAACAAATAAAAAACTGAAAAATTGGGCGTGCAAAATTATTCAGCCCCCTTAAGTTAATACTTTGTAGCGCCACCTTTTGCTGCGATTACAGCTGTAAGTCGCTTGGGGTATGTCTCTATCAGTTTTGCACATCGAGAGACTGAAATTTTTGCCCATTCCTCCTTGCAAAACAGCTCGAGCTCAGTGAGGTTGGATGGAGAGCATTTGTGAACAGCAGTTTTCAGTTCTTTCCACAGATTCTCGATTGGATTCAGGTCTGGACTTTGACTTGGCCATTCTAACACCTGGATATGTTTATTTGTGAACCATTCCATTGTAGATTTTGCTTTATGTTTTGGATCATTGTCTTGTTGGAAGACAAATCTCCGTCCCAGTCTCAGGTCTTTTGCAGACTCCATCAGGTTTTCTTCCAGAATGGTCCTGTATTTGGCTCCATCCATCTTCCCATCAATTTTAACCATCTTCCCTGTCCCTGCTGAAGAAAAGCAGGCCCAAACCATGATGCTGCCACCACCATGTTTGACAGTGGGGATGGTGTGTTCAGGGTGATGAGCTGTGTTGCTTTTACGCCAAACATAACATTTTGCATTGTTGCCAAAAAGTTCGATTTTGGTTTCATCTGACCAGAGCACCTTCTTCCACATGTTTGGTGTGTCTCCCAGGTGGCTTGTGGCAAACTGTAAACGACACTTTTTATGGATATCTTTAAGAAATGGCTTTCTTCTTGCCACTCTTCCATAAAGGCCAGATTTGTGCAGTATACGACTGATTGTTGTCCTATGGACAGAGTCTCCCACCTCAGCTGTAGATCTCTACAGTTCATCCAGAGTGATCATGGGCCTCTTGGCTGCATCTCTGATCAGTCTTCTCCTTGTATGAGCTGAAAGTTTAGAGGGACGGCCAGGTCTTGGTAGATTTGCAGTGGTCTGATACTCCTTCCATTTCAATATTATCGCTTGCACAGTGCTCCTTGGGATGTTTAAAGCTTGGGAAATCTTTTTGTATCCAAATCCGGCTTTAAACTTCTCCACAACAGTATCTCGGACCTGCCTGGTGTGTTCCTTGTTGTTCATGATGCTCTCTGCGCTTTAAACGGACCTCTGAGACTATCACAGTGCAGGTGCATTTATACGGAGACTTGATTACACACAGGTGGATTCTATTTATCATCATTAGTCATTTAGGTCAACATTGGATCATTCAGAGATCCTCACTGAACTTCTGGAGAGAGTTTGCTGCACTGAAAGTAAAGGGGCTGAATAATTTTGCACGCCCAATTTTTCAGTTTTTTATTTGTTAAAAAAGTTTGAAATATCCAATAAATTTCGTTCCACTTCATGATTGTGTCCCACTTGTTGTTGATTCTTCACAAAAAATTACAGTTTCATATCTTTATGTTTGAAGCCTGAAATGTGGCAAAAGGTCGCAAAGTTCAAGGGGGCCGAATACTTTCGCAAGGCACTGTATATATTAATTGGCATCATATCATATAAAAAAATAACCTTTCAGTTTTGTAGGATCACAGCAGTTAAAAATGACCATTGGTTCAACCATCAGGGTAGTTAAACAGCAGTTCAGCTTCAATGTAACTGCAGTCAAACGCACAGTAACTAACTGAAACTTCAGTGAACCAGTCTTACTACAAAACGTGCTCCTGTTTGGGATACAGGAGCATGAATGGGCTAATTTTTGAATTGGCACAGTTACATGCCCAGACTTCAGTTAGTTGCATTGGCAAAACTGGATGAATTAGTTGGGTCGGTTGGAGGGCATCCATCAAATTTTGGTGGCCGTGCCAAGTTGGCATAGCATTCAGGTAGATGTCATAAATGGGAGGCATACACTGCCCTGTACTTTCTTTCTGCCCGTAAAATAAATTGCAAAAACTCAAATTTTCCCTTCAGATTTCAGCTAGCTTTTTTCCCTACAAACAGTCATACTGTAAATTGTCAAAAATCACACATGAAAACAATAATAAACTGGTTAAACCATCAACCTATCTCCCAGGTAATAAACTGGTTAAACCATCAACCATCTCCCAGGTGTATTATTTAAATCGGAATAGCGTGGTGACTATATATGAGCAGCCTCTGAATCCAATATGCATTGAAAGCAATTTATTCAATCATGTCAGGTACTGCAGCCAAAAAGAGAAAGAAACATTCGAACCATGTAGCCATTATCTCCACCAGTCAAATAAATCTAACGTGTTAATAATATTCATGTATAGAGGTTATGTTTTACAAGAACACAGTAATATACAATAAACAGAAAAGTGAATTAACAATATTGCATTGGTATATGAATTGGTGTATCTAACAAGGTCTTTGGAGATTGCAGCCACTGTAAAATAACGTGTCCATTGACTGGATCGCAGGACAGTAACACACTTTTACAAATAGGGCAATAAAAGGCTGGCATTATAAACTGCCATGTTTATAATGTGCAGTGAACCAGTTTTATGGGTCTGACCCATGGAGTCAGAAAGGAAGCTGTTAATTGGCATCCTAGGAATGCCTGTTTAGTAACTATTCAAAATCACTTCAGCAGTTACAGTACGTCACTTCTAAAACTTGACATGGTACTATGTGTTTACCACAGTTTATAGTTCATCATCCGATTTCCTTTTTCAAGAATGGATTATATAGATACAAGCAGCCTTTATACCTATCTGTCTGCCTCTAATGATACAGTCACTAGGTTTCCATAGCAACATAATTTAGCAAAACCCATTCCATCTACTGAAAATGAAATGTCAATTCAGCTATGCAGAGAGGCCTTTATATGTATTCTAGGAAGCATAACTTACCCACTCGACAAACTGGCAGAGTATGCTACAGTTCTGAACAAAAATACAATTACTGAAAGTCCTCATCCCCACCTACCAATATTAGCCAATGAATACTGAAAACTAGAGGGCATGTTTGTCAGTGAGTTACTGCATTGACTCATTGACTGTTCTCGTCCATATACTGTGTGTGTGTGTGTGTGTGTGTGTGTGTGTGTGTGTGTGTGTGTGTGTGTGTGTGTATATTTTTTTTGTTCTAAGTTCTCTAAGTCTTTTTTAAGTAAGGCTAAACTCTAAAACAGTTATTAAATTGTTCATTGTGTAAATTAGTCATTCTGAACTGTTTTAAAAGCCACAAATCTGAACTTACAGCGTAACTGTAGAAACTTTTACAGTTTGCTTTACATGTCGAGGGAGACTAAAGTGACAGAATATCATTAATCACAATTCGGGATAGGGTTAATATATACAGTAGCTTGAGAGAAGACAGGACAGTCTGCTCTCTGGATACACACATTCATCAAAGGAAGCTGTCTCTGTGCTCCCACACAAGTACAATACCTTACTTTATTGGGTCTGATTTTTGTATGCATTGAGTAATTGTAAAAACATTACTTAACAAATACAGTGAGTGTAACAAGGGATTACGACCCTGTATAAATCTGCAGCACCAGGACTGCCAAAACAAACCCTGAGATATATTTTATTCAGCTGGGCCCAATGACTCTTATGTTTTTTTAAATTTTTTTATGTTTTCTTTCCTTATTACTCAGACCACTAGATTCTGCAAGTTGCACAATGACAACTCTGAGGACAAAATGTCAACTCTAAAACAAACTCTCCCGCTAGACCATTTCTGAGTCATTCTTTTCTGTGTGTCAGGGAAGTCTCACTTATTCTACAAATTCAGCAACAGGGCAAGAAATCAATCCCTATAGCTATACAACAAAGCATTGAGAGTGCAGTTTAATTAAGTTTTGGCTGGGGAAAGGGGTATTAGGAAAATGCATTCTATTTGAATTCATCATTGATGGCGTGTGTAACAGGACGGAGGCGACCCGCACACTGCAAGCGAGCGTCTTAACCACAATGCAAAAGAGCCGGGCTCGTCTGCATCCGTGGTTTTAAAGCTGTTAACCTCATCTCGCTGACAGGGGACAGAATCCATAACGGAGGTGGATCACACAACACTGCCCGTTACACTTCGGACAATCAAAACACAAATAAATGTAAAGCTGGATAAACATTCACTGGATTCCTACTTTACCTAAAATGCATTTCCCCAGGTAAAAGGTAATTGTATTGGGCCCAGAGTTCATATCAACAGACAGAACTGAAGGAAAACATGACTGACAATATCAGTTTGACATTGCTGGTATGTAGATTTTGCAGATGATTTAATAGCACCTATTTATAGAAGTGTCGTCTGTATGCTATGACACATCATCATGAACATCTTCTTGACGTTAACTGTTGTCCATCCTTTCTGTATATGCACTCTCCCATCGTCGCCATGCTGTTTTACAAATGTTTCTTAACCGTTACTAAAAGGTAGTGCTTTTTTAAACCTAGGTCCAAGCACCAGAACACAAGTTAGAACCAGCTACTGTTATTACATATCCATGGCACAGAGTAAATGGCAGCAGCCAGATATTTCATAATGCAGACTGTAATAAGCATTTGTGTAGCCTTTATGCTGACAGCTGTGTTCTTGCTCTAACCTTAAATGTCATGTCCTCGGATTATTTACCAATTTAGGCACGCACGCTTTTGACTATCAAACCCCTCCCCACATCACTTGCTGTCTACTATGACACTCTTGTCTTAGTCATGGAGCTTGTTTAAACAAAAGGTGACACAGCACTAATGTTTTTAATTGCGTAAAACAAAACTGACTGGACATTTTCTGATTTTAGGTATCTGCTTACTGTTTTTTTTGTGTTGACAGTCAAACAGCCCAGGTCTTGGTTAAAAAAAACCAAAAAAAAAACACAGAAGTGGATCCAAAGGCTGTTCTCAAATCTCAAATATGTTTCCCTTTATCCTTTGAGAGCTAATCATTATTAATTCTCATAACAGGAGGATTGAGTTCCATTGCATTTCAGCACTACGGTCAAATTGAATTACTTATAGTCCTTTTGTCTTTTCACCATCCCTTACCTTTCTCTGTGCTGCTTGCATATTGGAGAGACTTGTTTTTGTCTATGCTGTTAAAGCTCTGGCTCCTCCTGTTCAGGTTTGAAGCTCCTTGGACCTTGCTGGTACTGCTGCCTGCAGCTGGCACCCTTGAGGGCCCAGGAAGCCTGGGAAGCAGGAAGACATTTATTAAGGTCATTAAGAAAAAACACCATTCCTATGGGGCAGCGAGATTCAAGTCAAAACTCAAACAAATGTACAACAGGTACAAGTGTACAGTATTTTTAAAACAACAGCATGAAAAAAGACACTACCACTTTTATTTAGGTGGCTTTCTTTCAGTCACATTCTAGTCTTTTGGTACACAGCGATTCAAAGCAGTGGTTAGACCTTGAAACCAGTAAAGAGCTACTGTAACACTCCAATGATAAGTAGAAAAAGCCTCTTCTTTTTTATCCTGTGTTCAGAGCCTACGGGATGCTAGTTAAAGATGTTATTGAAACTGTAACACACAAAGCAGGATAGAATTGTGGAGTTGTTGTTTTATGTTTTAACTGTGATTGTATATATGATGTGCCTTGTGCACATGAATTGTATAGCTGCTGTTACCAACAAGAAACTGTTAACACCATGCTCTATCTGTTATTTATCTTTATTATTCCACTTCATATATATTGAATAAACAAAACTGGCAACAGAACAAGCCCATATGGTACAACAAAGTTCTCTTCATTGGGTCACGATTATTAATGTGCAGAAGTTATGTGCCGTTACATAAACAGAAGAGTCTTTTCAAACCTACTGATTACTGGCTGCTGTTATAAAACTAATCAGTCATTGTAAACCTGGTGCTGCTAATTTACAGTAGCATAAAAACCTGGGTAGGGGTGGAGCTGGGTCTAAATCCAGTTCCAAGTTCTTAACATAAATGAAAACGGAAACGGACGATTTAGATGAATGCAAGGTCATTTTTTTTTAAAAAGTAAAAAAAAAAAAAAAAGTTGTGTTCACACAGATCCTCGCTCTTGAAATCAGGGCACGCCAGTTGAGTATCAAAAATAATTCAGTTACATTTTAGTTGTCAAATACTGCCACCTGCTGAGAACTTGTAAAAATGCTCTGTACTCATTCTTATTCTATTACAAAATTCAGTATTAAAACACTGTAGGGGTGTTGTATTATTATTTGAGTTGAATTATTTAGCCCTTTTAAGGCAGAACATTCTGAACATTATTGAGATGGACTGATTTTATATATCTTTATATAACATACTTCTCTCTTTTTTGTAAGTGACACAATCTATTACATACTATTTAACTGAGTTACTAGTGTCACAGTTCTGTAGCAACAGATGGGACAAAACAGATTTTGCTAACAATTTAATGTGGCTCTTCTGGTGCAGACAGCTTAGAGCACACTTTGTAGATGTCAGCATTTTCACTGTTCCTTAGTCAGCACTAATGCAGGTACAGTACAGCAGGCAGTGGTTCTTTAAACCTGATCGCAGGTACAGCAGGCTGAAGAAATCCTGAGCAAAAAGCAACGCAACCCCTTGTACAGAACCGTAGAATATGTATATATAGATAGATAGATAGATAGATAGATAGATAGATAGATAGATAGATAGATATGAATCAGTACTTGGAAATAAGGAAGATACTGTATGTTGCAGATATACACAGGTGGATCAAAAGACCCTAAATCTGGGAAAACAGGATATGCTTATTATATATACACACACATTTGAAATATGTAAAAGGGGGAGCTTATCAAATAAATGTATCAGTATTTACTGCAGACCATAGACAGAGGAATATAAATAAAAGAATATTGTGATTTTTACAGATTCTCTAAGCTCGATACAGGCATTAGAATCGGAAACAGGAGATAGGATAGATATCACATATGAAATTATTCAGAAATTACATTCCAGCTATAAAAATTGTAAATATTCTAACAGCCTGGATTCCAAGCCACTCGGGTATCTTTGGAAATTAAATTGTGGATTTTGACGCAAAAAGAGAAACTCTAAATGAACAAACTGACATAATAATACCTTCAAGTCCTACAGAGGTGAATGCTGTGTCTAAAGCAAACATAATGGATTTATGGCAAATACAATAGGAAAACAGTGGAAAGGGAAGGTTTTATTATAAAAATCACTCAAAAGTAGGAAAATACAAACATATGGGGAAGGAAAAACAGGGATGAAGAAGCTAATATTAATAGAGTAAGGTTAGGACATACAGCATTACATTATCATTTATACAGGATTGGGAGTCATGAGAATGGGTTATGTAGTAATTGTGGTGAACACGAAACAGTGGAACATATTTTCAGGAAATGCAATACATAAATTTGTCAATTTAGTGATCAGAAACGGCACTTCCAAGCAGCCAAGCAACCAAACGGACACACGTGTCTCTTTTGCGACTGACATCAAAACCCAGCTGGCTCAATTTACAGTAGCTATTGTGACAGTCCATAACGTAATAGCAGTGCTGTACTACTGCATTAGTTTAAAACTGAACATAACAGCCATGTTAAAAACAACAACAGCAGCAACAACAACAACAACAGCGGAATATGACCAATATATGGTAGCAAAGAATCCTGCAGCATGATGCGCATTTAACATCAATAATTGTATTTAAACTGAGATATTATTATTATTATTATTATTATTATTATTATTATTATTATTATTATTATTATTATTTCAGTGTTTCCAGTACTTAAGAAAAAGGTTACACAAGTCTACAGATCTGAAGGGATTAAATGTATGTGTACTATATAGTATTTAAATATGTATCATGCACTTATTATTATTATTATTTATTTATTAGCAGACGCCCTTATCCAGGGCGACTTACACGATATCACATTATTTTTATATACAATTACCCATTTATACAGTTGGGTTTTTGCTGGAGCAATAAAAAAAATAAAAAATTTAAATGATTACCTGAAAAAGATCCGGGTACCTGGGTATTTTTCACACTGGGTACCCGGTTCCGGATTTTCTACCCGTGCCAACCTCTAGTTAATTATATATATATATATATATATATATATATATATATATATATATATATATATATATATATATGGGGCACTCACTCTGGTTCTTTTGCCACTTTAAAAACATTTAATAATACAAAATAAACACCTAGCTCCTTTGGAGTGCTAACTACACATTTATGCAGGTCACTGACTAGCTTGCAGGATGGCTAAGTTTACCTGGCATAAAACATAAAATACACCCAGTATTCCTAATCGTGACTGCTCGAAACAGAGTACACCTCTTCTGCTTCCTTCTACTCAGCAGCCCCGAATGAAAGGCAGCTGGCTCTACTGTACAATAATATATATATATATATATATATATATATATATATATATATATATATATATATATATATATATATATATATATATATATATATGTACACACACGCGCACGCACACACACACTGCACACTATATAAAAAAAGATGTAATGAAAAATCCATTCTCACATGCTTAATTTCATTACATTAAGGTGCCTGTACAAGCAGCTTATTCTGTAGCCTTCTTGATATTAGCCTCCGAGGTCTCATTCATCATTTATTTTTATGGCCCTTGCTGGCTGCTAGCCTGCTCTCCCCGTCTCACTGTGGGGACCTCAGCAGGCTGACACTGCTCTGCAGCTGCGCACGTCACAACCTTTTCCCTGACCCATGAGTTCTACTGATCTCCCGTTCCCCCAAAAGAATCCGCCAACCGAAACACACACTCAAAACTCCATTTGTTCTGTTTCATTAACTTAATTTGACAGGCTCGAGGAGTACCTGGTTCACTCGTTTTAGGCAATGAAGGAGAGACAGTAAGGGGGGGGGGGGTGGTGGATTTGTGCGAGTCACTGTACTGTAAAAAACGATAATAATCAAAACAGAAATTGACTAATATCCTCTTTGTCATCAATTTGTCTTTCAGGTTTTCTTTTGTGGCTTAATTACACATATTACTCAGGTTTTTCCTGTAAGCTGCTAAAAAAGGGGGTTCTATTTTTACTGTGTAGACATATCCACAGCAACAAAACCTATGGAGACACTAACTTAATATTACTAACGAGACATATTTACAAAAACTCATAGCTTCGCTAAGTGTTTTGTGAGGCCATATATTTAAATATAAATACCCTATTTTAATATATGACCCATATAAACCACATATTAAAAAAAGATTTATTTTTTGCATGGGTACCCTGCAGAGCAAAGTCTAGATTAATGAAAGAGAATGGTAGTGACTCTATTAAGGTGATTGCATTTGAAAAGTGTAAGCACTACCACATTATTTTCAGGGTAGATTTATTTCCACGAACACCAAATGCGAGACATTCAGCTGCTCTGCTGGTAATTTAAACTCAGTGCTATGTAGATGCACAGTGTGTAGTTTACTTCTAACTCCCCCAAAATAAGGATTTAGGGCTGGAAAGTTGGGTAATGGAAACATACTACACACAGATTCTCAGAACACAAATCTGTGACTTACTCCTCATACTCTCACAAATCTGTGATTTACTCCTCATACTCTACATTGTAAACTCCATTCACCATAAAAACCAACACTAGAGCAGTTCCCTTAGGTGGCAGAGGAATGAAATGCACTGTAATCTGGTCAAGCGGTGGCTATTTTCACTATCACAACAGAAATATGTATAAAAATACAATATGAATAAAATACAATATATATATATATATATATATATATATATATATATATATATATATATATATATATATATATATATATAGTATACACACATACACACACACACACACGCACGCACGCACACACACGCACACACACGCACAGGGTGATTAGAAAGTAAGTTTACCATATCAACACACCATATCTCATGTGGTAAACTTACTTTCTAAATCACCCTGTATATATAATATCTTGCATACAAATTATTATAATGATGTGTCAATAAAACAAGAAGAAATTGTACTGCTATACAGATAGCAGTTTTGGGCATTTATCCCTAAATCACTGCCATCCTTTACCAGACAACAGCATCACCCACTATGTCTGGGACCAGGTTAATGGTATAAACTTACAATCTAACATTGTTAAATCTCACTGAAAATCAATAGAAGGCAGAAATAATGCCCGGTCAGAGAAATCAAATCCAAGTCACTTAAAAATCACTCAAAACAGATAAGCACAAAACACAAACCTGTGTTTGCTTACTTATCCATAGAAATACCCTGCTAACAACTTGTTAAGCTAACAAATACAACTGGTTATGGTATTAAAACGGTCCTCCTGCTGGACAAAATTGCTGAAAAATACATTACAATTCACATCACAGTAGTTTTAGTTCTGAATTATTCTCTGTACCAAGCACTAGGCAGTATGTTTTGTCTACAGCTATGGCCAAAAGTTTTGCATTACTAGAGTTTTAGGTTTGAGAAATAATAATAATAATAATAATAATAAAAAAACTTTATGAACATAATTTAGAACTTTTATTTAGCATCATGTAATCAAAGAAACTACAAAACGATATCACAAAAGTCTACCGGAAGCCATAATAGTAGCACAGTATTTAATGTTAGATTAATCAATCAATCAATCAATCAATCAATCAATCAATCAATATTTATTTATTTTATATAGCATCTTTCATAGTGGACCAACATCACAAAGTGTTTTACATTTATATCCCACTTTGTCATATTTTTCAATTGTTGTCAGTTTTTCATTAAGTATATTGAAAACTACAAAGCGGTATGTAATTCAATATGCTAACATAACATTATTCAGCAGAATTCATTCGACTGCATGAAACAAAAATTGTTCTACAGGGTGATGCAAAACGTTGGCAATAGCTCTATGTCAAGAACTAGGCAGTATGTTTTGTCTATATCAAGAACTAGGCAGTATGGTTTGTTGAAAGCATTACAGTGAACCCATGTACACTTAAACCTTACTCGCAGGACCTCATATATCAAAGATAAAATACCTTACCTTGTGTTCTTTTTCTGACTGCTTGCTATCCCACTGTGGCTGGACTGAGTTGCATATCTGGCTGCCAGACTGTTCAGAAAGAAGAGGGGGATACACTTTAGCCTTAATAGGTTTATTAAATCTTGGTCGCAGATATATGTTGGTGAGGCACTAATGTAATAAAGAAAAGTCCATGATTCAATCTTAGGAAGACGAACACACGAACAGTAAGCACGGCCCAGTTACACAGTACAAAAAAATAAAAATAAGCACAATAAACACTTTGCACACACAGATGCACACACGCTAGTGTCTGGAAAGAATACAAAGAATACAAAGTCCCAAAAGCTCCAGCCATACAGATAGAACTGCATGTTCTGAAGAAAAATGCAACCCCACTTCTGAATGTATTCATCTCCAAACAGGAAAAGGAAATACTTCATAATGAAGTCACTGTTCTCCAGTGACTAGTCATTCTTAGTCATTTTGATTGTTGAACTCAGGTTTACAGTATTGGCCTTTTGGATAACTTATTTTTCAGCCTTTGTACAACATGGCACAGGGCTTGGTTTCAGTGTGGGGTTGTGTGTTACAAAAACCCCACTCTAAAATGATGAACCCCACAATAAATTGTGTCAATTGTGACCTCAGAAAAAAGATCTATTTTTGTAACCAACACAATCCATTAAAAGCATCTGTAAAGTGGTGGCAGTGTAGTTATGGGGTTCACCCCTAATTCAAGCAAACCTCCACACGCCAGTTGGTCTCCTTGGTAACAACCCTGCATGTTCGAAACAACCAGTAAATAAATAAATGAAAGAAGGTATAAATGAAAACCAATTAGCCTATATCTCACGGTTTACTCGGTTAACGGTTAACCTTTTTAGGAAGCAAAATGGAATTTGACCTGCCCAAAAATATTCCTTCCCCCCTTGTCTATTTCTGTTTCAATGCTGCACACTGGTCCCTTATAACCACTGTACCTAATTCATACTGTCACTGACGTATACAAAAGGAGGTGGGGCAGATACGAAAAGCTTCATAGACTGATGACCTTTTATTTCAGTTCTTGATAACCAACTCTGCCAACAACAGTTAGAAGTTAATACTGATCATCCAAAGTGAAGTAGCCCATTGGATCTAGATTACTGTCTCATTTAATATGTTCTTAATAGCCCGTTGTCTGGGGGAATGGACAAGGCATTGGAAAACTGTGAGTGTTAGCTGGTAGTAAAGTAAAAAAAAAAAATCTCTGAAATTATTATGCTTGCTAAAACATAAACCTTCTTTTTTTCTTTTTTTTTAATCAATAAAAAAAGCAGTGTTTTTTAAACCAAAATCTACTGCGATCTGAATTTCGTGACTACACTGCTGGCCACAAAGTCATTCATTATCCCCAATACGAGGCCTGCAATTTTGGAAATGAGTCTCAATGGGTTCAACCAGCGCATACAACTTTAAATAAATAAAGTTTTACGTAAGTCCCAGGACTAAAAACTATTATTTGTGGCCATCAATGTTCGCTCCCTTTCCTCACAAAAATAATCGCAATACACCACTTCTTAACAGTGATGCTTATGCTTAGGTAAGCAGGCTGTCGTAGGTCACTATTGTCTGTTTATACCTCAAATCCTGGTTAACCTGACATGGGGTAAGCACCCACCTGATAGGAATCCTAAAACTGGCTGTTTTTAAGTAAAATAAATTGATTTGGTCTTGATAGTGCTTTCAATATTAACCAATACAAATGGGGGCTCTTGAAAAGTTGAGTAAACAGGTATTATTTCAAAACAAGACGACATCAGTATTATTAAAACCAATAATAAAGAAAAGCACTGAATCACAATATCCAAGACTAAACCATTTAGTGTTATAAGTCATATAAGATTACTGTTTCCACTTTTCTGATGGCTCATGGCTTCAGACAAAGGCTGTGTTATTGGTCTCGTATAAGGCGTGGAGTTGAGC
Source organism: Acipenser ruthenus (assembly GCF_902713425.1). Taxonomy (NCBI): domain Eukaryota; kingdom Metazoa; phylum Chordata; class Actinopteri; order Acipenseriformes; family Acipenseridae; genus Acipenser; species Acipenser ruthenus. Next base: position 65,042,833 of record NC_081195.1, read on the forward strand.
ACCCTGCTTAAGCACGCAGAAATAACTTACGTTCACTGGAGTTCTATTTTATTATGTTTGACTCTTAAGCACAAATGCCTCAATAAAACAAGGCAGTCGTGGTCTTTCGCACTGCAGATAACTCGTTGGGAATTGATTAATGAGTCAAGCAGGTCCTTGAATAAGATTATACATATGGGCATAGCAGCACAGCTTCTGAGCCAAAGATGAATGTTTTGTACACTGCTGGTGGCCTACTTTTTTTCTTGAACAGGAGTACTGCTGGCTTTTTCCGACATCAATGGTATTGGTACATTTGTACACCACACTTTCTTTTTTACAGCTCGTTATCATAGCAACATAAATAAACAGGCTGTGGCGATGAGCTATGAACCTCCCAGCTGGTAAGAGAAAACATATGTGAATTAAAGCTGGAAATCTGTCACGGATACTATAGAGCTATTGCTTTAAGAGAGCTGTCAGCTAAATTCCAATACAATGATCTCAAATGAGGCACCCTGAGTTACCAAATGTACAAATGACAAGCACAAGTAGAAAATATGATTTTTCTTTAACCACCATCTTTTATTTACCAATTGCTACTGGTTTCCCAAACCCACATTAAGCCCCCTAAGTGACCTTATGAAAATAAATCTTTCCATGCAGCAAATCAATGAAATAATAGTTCCAGCAAAACTTTGAAACTGGAGACAGTTTGGGGGCTTGAATTACTAGCTTTTGGTCTCAGTACTAAATTGCACAATTGTGTTACCCCAACATAATAGTTATCCTACCTTTCATACTGTTTTCACCCATTAATTGTATTTGAGCAGTCAGCTTAATTTTCAATGGGTTCTGAAAGTGGTTTGAAGTCTCAGTTCTCCTTCTTCTTCAAGGGAATCTGCAGTCACATTGTGTCCAGCTCAGAGAAAGTCTCCCTTGCTTAGTACTGTACAGGAGAAGGACGCTTTCCTATACAGGGAGTATAACAGCCTCAGATGTCTGAGGGAGTCTCTTATCTAATAATACACACATGCTCACAGAACAACCACCACAGAGGCGTCTTGCTCTTTACCATAAGAACATAAGTTGTGAATGAGGGGAGCTGAATTTCAGCAGTGACAACATCTCAACATATTTTTTGATCCTCTGCCCTCTGGTCCTGGTCTGTGGATGCACTTTCATCAACTTCAATCAAGTCTCCACTAAACTGTATTTGTTCTATGATAAATAGATTCAGTTCCCTTAATTTATATTCATGATTCATTTCGTTTAGTCCTGGAATTTATTTAGTGAATCATGTGCTGGTCTCCCTGTTTATGTGGAACAGAGCTGGAAATAACCTTGTAGAGGGCTGGGGGTTGGGAGTGAACCGGTGACCCCGTACACAACATGCAAGCATCTTAACCACAATCCAAAAGAACCGGGCTTGTCTACTATTCGTAGTTTTAGAGCTTTTAACTTGTCACCTCATGACAGGGGACAGGACAGAATCCGCAAAGGCAGTGTATCACACAACACTGCCCGTCACACTGGAAACAGTCTGCAATACAAACTGAATACCCCATTGCTGTTTGAAGACTGCAGGACTGAAAGGGTTACGCATGTAACACTGGAAAGGCTGCTCCTTCAAAATCAAAAGTTCAGATCATTGAGAAAATCTTGTGCATACACGATTTAAAACAAGTGTCTCCACAGAGGGGTTTTACACATGTGGTGCTGATGTGCTAATCCTTCGAAGACTCATCCACACCGCTGAAAGAAGACGTTGAGTTGCTCAGTAGGTTTCATTCAACTTTATGAAACAAAATTAATTAATTCTATAGGGTGATGCAAAGCATCTGGCCATAGCTGTGCATCACAGCATGTGAAATAACAACTTCTTCAACGCAAAGAAGAGTCCTTACAGAGAAAAGTATAAGTGTACAATTGAATGCCAACATGATGTAACAGTGATTTATAGAAGCATACATTATCATTTGATGGCACTTGATTGTGCACAAATTAACAACTGGGACAAGAAGGTCAAGCTAGTCAAGCTATTTGACCTGGGTGACTCTGAGTCAGTGGGTGGGTTCTGTTGTATTCCTACTTTCAAGTCCTTCTATTTCAGCAGTTGGACTCACTGGCTCCATGGTGTCTGGTACACTGAAGTAGAACTGTGCTGACCACTGATGTTGAGCAGAGACTAGCAGGTGCTGGTTACACAGTAGGAAGGTCTATTGGTAAAGTCCTGCCCAGTTCATTACTCATTTTAAATCGGATGGACACACTTTTGATTCTGCACGGCCCCAGGCCACTGTTAATTGATATTGTTAGCAGTCTCCCAAGCCAAAGGTAAAGATGATTAATACACAGTCTAAAGCCTGATGCTCATTTCTGTATGGTGACAATGTCTTGTTAATGTCACGCTTCAATTAAGTGGTCTGCAAGTTAACATAGTCAATTGTATTACTGTATATTACTTTATTTTTAAGGAGTTGTACCTTAATGTGGTCTATGTGCATGTGACATTGTCAGTTTGTTGTCTTGACATGAAAAAAAAGGTTTTTGACTAATTTTGCTCAATTAATTGAATCCATCAAGTAGATGTTGCTGTAGAAGAACATAAAAAAAAAGGTTTTCCGACAGGGTCACTAATATCTTTTTACCTTGTTCTGCTTTATTCTATCTCACTTTGCATTAAGCAGGGAAGGGGAAATGGGAACATATTAGAAAACAAGTCAAAAGAATAGTAAAATAAACACAATGTTCCTCAACTCAGCATTTTCTTACATCACATTTAGGACTCACATCTGATTGTCTGCTCAAGGTTTTTAGTTATGCTGAGCTAATCCAATATGAAATCAAACCAATGACCTCCTTTTGGTGGTCAACACAAGACCCTGGCATCACACTGGTAAGCTGCTGCATACCACCATAACATGTTTTAAATATTCTATTCACGTTGCTTGAGACACATACTCCAGCCATCCTCAGCAGCAAGCTTAACACCTGTCGCTGACTGTATAAAAAAGGGGTTATATAAGGAATGAGGCAGCTGCATTGACTCACGACTTAACAGAGAAACACACCAGTCAAGTCAGTACACTCGCAAAGCAGCGTTGTCTGAAACATTGAGCCTGCATAGTTTGCATGGAAACCATGAAGAGGAATGGGCTTACATGCTCAGCATTCATTAGGATATTAGATGCCAGTTTATTTATAATCACACAAAAACATTCCTTTTTTATCTTAAGACAAACTAATTGCACAATTGCTGAAATAATCAAACAGTATTTAGATACAGCAAGTTAAAGTAGGTCAAGTAGCTGTTGTGCTAGCTAGTCCCATTTTTTACTTGATCTTTCACCTTAAATTTATGCTAGATTAAACTAACCTGTTAAATCAGGCCCTAATCAGTGCTTCTTTAGGAGACTCTTAAATCCAACCTTAGCTCTGCCGATTTGCAAGAGTGAATGATCTCTTCCTCTGTAAGCCTTGCAGAAGCTTCAGGCTCGGGAGACCCACCTGGATTGCATGTCTTGTGTCTTTTGCTGGCTGCTTGGAATGGCACCCGAAGACTGCTGGCTTACTTGCTGCTGAAGTTCCACCAGGGACTGATAATACTGCTGCTGCTGCTGCTGCTGCTGTTTGTAGCGGGACAAGCTGAAAAAGAGCCCTAAAATGGCTTTTAAATTTCCATTCCTTATTTCTGTAAAAAGAAAGAGAGGGTCGAAGCTCAGTTCAAAATTAACACCGGTAGCCTCTTGTATCATCTTCCATAAATCTGCAGATTCGGTGTATTTTTGGTTTAGTACTGCATGTCCTGCTTGCTACTTTGTATGAAGCATTTGCAACATCTGTGTAATACAAGTCCTATAAAAGTATACATTATTCTTAAAAGTTACATGATTGATTGAAGGAGGGTTATATGATTTATATTATATAACCCTTTCCTGAGAAAATGTATAAATCTGTACAGAAAATACCAGGGAAAACCTCTGTTTGCACACAGCCCCCCTGGACTTGTAACCTGTTATTTGGAGACTGTAAAAGCTGAGGTAATTATATATTAGAGTGTATATTAGAAAAGCAGTAAAGTATGTCCTATCAGGCTTGAGAAAAACAAGCCAGACTTGTAAAATGTGACCCACAGAAATACGACAATACAGTATACTGGTCATTCCAATCCACAGTAATGTCTGTGTGCACTAAATGATTTTTTGTGTGCAAGTCATACCAAAACCACATAGTACTGCAAAGCAAGCTGAATAAACCATTATAGCATGGACATTTTCTGTCCTCATTATCACCAGGACTCAAGATGCTCAAGCTGGTATAGCTGAAGGGAATATCTGAAGTTTATAATGCTATAGCAATTTCTTTACACTGTATACAGTGACGCTTTCAAATCACAGTTCATTTTAAAATGTAACTTCAGAAACAGACAAACACCCACAGTACATATACATACTGTATACACACCAAGTACATTTCACAAACAACACAGACAAACACCTACAGTATATACACACCAAGCATATTTCACAAACACAGACAAACACCCTACAGTATATACACACTGTATTCACTTTGAAAGAGAAAACATGACACAAAAAAGCTTAAAGTAGTAAAAGGCTTTTATTTATTTATTTGTTACTGTTTTATTGGTGGTTATACAGGCTTGTTGAGTTTAAGGGGCATTAATTTGGCCTGAACTTCTCCCAATTAATCTTTTTGGGATTGTATCTGCTGTAGCAGCCTTATCCCTGTTGAGCCTCATTTTAAATATCTGACCTCATTTACCTGGAATGTAAACATTTCTTAAGTGTCATTTTTCCCCACATGTAAAAAAACTTTGCTTTGTCATATCCTTTTTGAATAATAATCTTACATAAAACCCTCAGCAACAAGGGAAACAAAGATATAAACCAGCCAACAGTTCAGCAGAACTACTGAGCCCATAGTATTTGATTTTGCTTCAGAACTGAAGCTGCTACAGTGGTGGGGTCTTTCTAAAATGTAACTCTTTTGCATCCATTACCGCACTGAATTGCTACTCTACCCCCTAATCAGGATCAAAGCTACTTTGGGCTTTCCATACATCTATTTAACAGTAAGGGCCACACAGTTGACATGATTAAATACACATTTAAATGGTGAGCTGGAAGGCTGTGCGTTTTCTCAGCCCTGAATGTATGTAAGCAGCATTGTAATGACCAAAACTGCATGAAATCTACAATCCATGCATGCATTTGATTTCACAGCTATATCCCTGAAGAGCCCCAGGTTAGCATCATTTAGATCCATGTCCTTCAGTAAGGATGGACAATCAGTTATTAATATGTTGGCTTTGAGAAAGTCAATCTGAAATTAATGAAAAAGTTATGAGAGTTTCAGAACATGTTGGGATTTGCTTTGTAACATATTCCTTTTATTATTTGATAACTTTTGGTAAAAACGAAATACTGGTGTAAGTTTAAAAAACAAAAAATAAAAGCACTGGAAGATACAAATTAAGTATTCGCAACTTCTAGGGTTAATATATTCTGCATGATAACGGTGGGTATGATTTTTGGGAAAATATCTAAACCTTTTAGAGCATCAAACAGTCCTTTTTTTGTTGTGTCGTAAAAATGTGGCACAGCTATTTGTAAGTATGAGAAATCCTTTGCATGAAGCCGCGCTGCTAATTTAATTGCAAGTCTATTTTTTACAGCTTGTGAAAATAGCACATTCCGCTAAGTTGAAGAACACGTGGCTCCTAATAAAACATGCTCTATATAGGACACAGAGATATCAACCAAAATAGAATTTAAAAGTAACTTTATAATTAGAAATCTCTTAAAGGTCAGTCTGCAAAGTTGCTTTACTTTCTGCCACAGTTAAGCGGATCACTTGCTGCTCCCGCTGTACGCTTTACTGTATCCGAAATGTGATAGGCGAAAGGGTGCCCTTCTCAAGCAAAGTTAAACCAACATGCTCTCAAGAGACACGGCAGCCTTAAATATCATTCGGCTGTCAACGTTAAGCCAAGAGCAAACAGAAAAAAGTTTAAAAAGAGCTGATGAAAATCCCCTGGATTCTGTTATTTTTAACTTGGCAGTCATCGCTGGATTTTAACTTTCCTTAAAAGATGAGGCTTGTGTAAAATTATGAGAGAACATGTTTTCAATTGCAATAGAGCTTGGTATGTTATGAAAATAACAGGGTTTATTTCAATGATCGAAGCAGTGAATATGAATACCGCCGTCTGGTGTGTTCCTTCAGGGATGATTCATTCAATCCCTTTATTAACGTCAATAAATATAATAAGGTCCATACTACAGCAGGTTTGTAAGTTCACAGTATTTCAAACTTAGATAACATCATTAAAATATCCCCCTATGTACTGTAAAATTAGCATGTACAGTAATAACATGTATTATCCCAAATTTTAAACAATCAATCAGAAGTTGCTTTTAGTATTGTATGCACATGTACACTATGAATATACATATTTAGACATACATACATATTGTATATAAAATGAAGAAGAAATGTAATTGATAAACTGATAACTCGCTGTTTTAGAATTAGCTACAAAGTTTCAGGCTTCTAGACTGGCGAAACATTGTAGTGATTTTTTTTAAATAGTGAGTTATCAGTTAATAGTGATTGATGAGTAACCTGTTGAGTCCTGATTCTCCTTGGATAGAGCTGTTAGTTGTTTCTGAATTCTCTCTCTCTCTCTCTCTCTCTCTCTATATATATATATATATATATATATATATATATATATATATATATATATAAATACTCAAGCAGGCATACGACACACATTATTATTATTTTTTTTAAATATACAGTTTATATACAGTAATATATGACAGGAACTTTACACTGTAGTGTGATAACATGATTTCTTACCTTCTGCTGAAAGACCCTGTACATTCACTCCTCGGGCTGCCAGAAAGCTGAGGCAGACATCAACATTCTCAATCTGCAAATGGACAGAAACAAACAGGAGCCTTAGAACTTCTCCAAAAAAAAAAGTGTCAGGGAGAGAAAGATGCATGAATACTTCACATTCATCACATACTAGAGCACTCAGCAAAATTTAACAAGAATGATTACTGCTAATTAGGGGATTGCTATAAAGCTTTCATTGTCCACTTGCAGTTGATGTCCAACAATTCATAAAAGAGCCCTATCCTGAACGGCATGCCAACTGTTCAACAGCCCACCTACTTAACATCATACTTGTGTACTACAAATAGGGGGGAAGCATGCATACAGGATGAAATGGCAGGGCGTATACCTGGAGATGGGGATCACTGCCTCAGTGAAAGAATGTGATGAAAAAAACATTCACATGTGCAGACCTACTGTACAGTGAGACTGTTTCTGGTATGAATGCCATTTCTTAATTTCTATTGACAACACTTATTATCATCTCTTTTCATTTACATATTTATTACTTTCTCTCTCTCCCGTTCTGCTACACTGTGCTGAAGAGCTCTTTTGTATCAGTAGTGCAGACAGGCTGCTTATACAAGGCACCAGTCCAGGAAGCTGGGTAGTGTAATGGGCTCTCTGTCTACACACACTCGCCTGTCACCTTGTGGGACCTTGGAGGCCAGCCAGCTGAGACATGACTGGCCGCAGATAAAATGAACTCACAGACGAGCACTCAGGTTGGTACAGGTTTAAATGGATCAGGCCAGTGGGGTGCTCGTACTGTGGTGGGATAAGCTTCAAGGAATGATAAAATGATGGCATCTTCATCATAATAATGTAGAGATGCCCTCTTGGACACAGAGGAATCACTTGAGTTATTGAGTTTTGAAAATAAAAAATAAAATAAAATAAAGTCGGATAATACAGTCACAAACAAAAGTATTTGGGCAATTAAAAAAAATAGAAAAAACACAAATAAAGTGATTTCTAGAATTTCTAATTGTTCTATTGAAAGATATACATTGAATTGTTCGGTTGTGAATTTCTTGACCATCTTCTCTCAATTCCTGTGTCAAATCTTTTGCAGTAATCCGAGGATTTTTCCAGGCTGCTCGAACCATTCTTCTTCCAGATTTTGCAGAAATCTTTCTTGGTCTTACAGAACTGGAACTAGTTGCAGTAGTTCCTGTATTCCTGTGTTTGTCCTGTGTTTTTCGTTTAGTTGTATCACTGACATTTTGAGATCGTTGCTGTACTCTTTAGTTTTAACCATTTTTTGTTGCTTTTCTTAAATCACAATTTTCTTTTTTTTTTCAGCACTTGATAATTATGCATTTATTTATTCTATAATTATCATCAGATGTTGGTTTTCAATCATGATAATTGTCAATAATTAGCAATGAATGGGTTTCATACAAAATATGTTGATAGCCCAAATACTTTTGTCAAAGTATGAAATTAGTTTGTTCATGTTATTTTTCATTTCATGCATGTTATGTAATAATTTGTTGTTTTATTATAAAGCTGAATCTCTACTTTAATGTATATCTTTCAATAGAAAAATTAGAAATTATACAAATCACTTTCTTTGTGGCTTTGTGCCTAAATACTTTTGTCTGCGACTGTAAGTACCGCAAATGTGAATAACTTCAGCCATAGAGGTGCTTATACTCGCTTACAGTATACAGTACACAGAAGTGGATGGGCTTTTATGTGAAGAATTGCATTTTGATAGAAAACAGAGTAAACCCAAGTGCATCATAACGTCAACAGTATACTGTAATGCATTCTAACTATGCTTCAGCATATGCTTTTGTCCGACAGACAAATACAGAAAGACTAAGCGAGAGACAGACTAATAATAGAGCGCAGGTCTATACAGTAGATGCAGCTATAGCCAGTAGATATTTATACTGCTATATCTGCTAATATCCACTGCTGTGTGAACATCTGCCACATATTGTCACAGCAGCTGAATGTGTAAAAACCAACAGAGACGCGTGCTGATTGGGAAATGTATTTTTTCTTAACATGTGGCTAAACTCACATTTTTTAGCACATGTGCTGAAAGTCTAACTGCCTAATTGTTCCGCATCATAAATTGCACTTAACTTGCATACACATTTCTAAACATCTCATTCTTCATGGCACAGGAGAAAGATCAAATGTGTAGAGAAGATGTCAAGCTCACTGGAGGCGAGGGAGAAGAGTGCCGCCAAGTAAATCGTTTAAGAATGATAGCGTCGTGTGACGCCTGTAGGGAAGAACACTTTGACAGTTATGTTTTTTTTTTAAGTTAAATAGGAACTGGTGTCTTATTAATTAAAGCATTATGTATCCTTTATTTAATTCATTGAATTCTGTGTTGACAGCAGTGGTGAATGAAGTCCTTTTTATGACTAAGAAGTTACTAGGTATTATCAACTTCCCATACAATGCACCTTTGACCATTGTTCCATAGTCCAATTTCTGTGTTCTTGTGCATAGTTTAGCCTTTTAGTGTTGTTCCCCTTTCTTAACAGGTATTCTTTGTTGATTTGATGGACAACGACACCTGTGCCTTCTGCCAGTTCTGTTGTCAATTCAATGCTTGTCCTGTTTCTATTTAAGGATATTATCTTCAAGTATTGCTCGTCCTTGTTAGACAGCTTTTTGGGTCTTCCAGTCCTGAGTTTGTCAATTACACATGATGTTTCTCTGTACTTGTTGATTATGCGTCGGATACCACACCTTGAAAATCGAGTGATGCGAGCTATTTCACTCAATGTTTTTCCTTCTTTATGCAAGTCAAGGTTATTATTATTATTATTATTATTTGTTTATTTAGCAGACACCTTTATCCAAGGTGACTTACAATTACATCTCACCCTAAAGACGAAGCACAAGGAGGTTAAGTGACTTGCTCAGGGTCACACAATGAGTCAGTGGCTGAGGTGGGATTTGAACCAGGGAGTTCCTGGTTACAAGCCCTTTTCTTTAACCACAGAACCACACAGCCTCCTAAAGGTTGTTATAATAGTAGAAAACACTGGTTGCTTTGAGTAAATTGTTAATGCTCACAATGCATCAGAGTAGAAAAATGCACAGCAGTGTGTGTGTGTGTAATTAATATACATATATATATATCATGTTTATAACATTAAGTAATTGATGCCTTACAATAAAGTATGTGCAGTCTGAGGAATATTCTCCGATGGCATGTGGCAATATATGTGGTGACAAGTCAAATATGAAAATAACCAAGGAAGTATTGAATTGCATCAAATTTAAATCTGATATTATACAGTTGGAAATTGTTACTGGGCAAGTCAACAGACTCTTACTCCTGGTTCCTGGTTTGAATCCAGACCTTCGTTTCGGTGGTCCACATCACAAAAACCACCATCAATGAAAATAATGATATAAAGTACGTGACAGTTTCTATTACACAAAAACATATTCCTCTCATTTACTGTGATACTGCTGTTAACGCATAATACACGCAGGGTTACAATATCATGAACAGCTTTTGGAATAATTAGACACACACACACACACACACGCACACACACACACACACACACGCTCACCCCTCCAAAAAATAATATAACAAAACAGAGACTAACAGCAGGTGAAACTGTGGTTCTTGGCTGTAAATTCTTGGGGTCACTTAAATCTAATTAGTAACCAACTCATTTATATTAAAACCTTACATGTTGCAGTGTATGAAGCCATTTTAATTACCCTGAGCTGAGCAAAAACACTAACAGCCCCGATACAGATTTTTTTTGTAAATTAAAAACAGCTGACCACCATTACAGTTTTACGAGAATTAGGAACTACTGTATATGCTCTTCCCTGTCGATGAAGGTTTCTGCTCTACTTTGTGTAAAAACTCACAATAATGTTTACCTCATAGAGGCTGCTCGTTGATTACTTGTACTGTGCATTTTAGCTGCAGTTCTCCTGGGTGCCCTACATACCACGGAACAAAGGTTACAAATGCAGAAATGCATTTGAATTGATTATTTGGTTTATAAAATCTACACACAGATGGGCCTCAATGTTGTAAGGCTACAGGAGGCAGGGCTTGAAAAATCACAAACATATAATTTTTTACCTCATATGTGTGACATAGTTATTAATAACATGCAGCCAAAACGTTGTTTTAAAAATAAATTTAGCATACATTATCTACTGGAAAAAAATGGAATACAAAATTGGAGAGCTAGTTTTTTTTTTTTTTTCTCAGAACACATACATTCAAATTGCCATCAAGAGATAAAAGGAAAGAAGAGGAGTGCCCCTAACTGGGTATCTGCATTAGTCGGAGATGCAAGGTTGAGGTCCTTGTATAGGATAGCTAGGGCTGTTTCTGCATTTTCCTTTATCTGCTCTGAGGATTCGTGGACATCTCTAACAACTTCTACTAAGTGCATCCCGGGATGATAAGCGCCACACCAGTCCAGTTAATCAGCTGGACTACTGTATAAACCTCTTTGAATTAATCTAACCTACATCAATACCCTTAACGCCTGCCTATAAATGAAGTCATCCAACCCAACTCCTGAGACTTGTTTGACTTTGGTATGCCTTTTGGAAATGGGTAGAACCAGAAAGAAGAAAGCACTGGGAACTGTTCAATAAAATGGCACTGTCTTGTTGACAGATTCAATTTGGAACGCTGCAATTCCGCTCCAGCAGAAACCTGAATGATCATGACAAGTTAATCATTTTAACGAGGTGCAGAAATGTCATTAACAAGTCAGTCCACTTCTGACAAAACTCTAACCAAGGTGCCCAGTGACAAGTACTTGCAGTGCATTAGGTCATCCTGGTGACCTCAACTGAACCTCTTATACCCGGAAACTATTGCTTTTTTATTCTAGCAGTTCAAAAGAACAAAACAATAGTTTCCACCCTTTAATTGATGCCAGATAAACTCGACTTAGCATCAGACAGTACTTAAGCTTAACATAACCCTCACCACTGCGAGGTTCCACATAAGCAGAGCTCATCAATGTCTCTCCACATTCTACAAACTAGCAAACAAAATTCAAAGCTCAACAAGGATAAAATAATAATAATAATCTTTATTTTTATATAGCACCTTTCACAGTGGACCACCATCGCAAAGCGCGTTACAAGATACGAGACTAGGGTGTGTGAACTATGCATCAGCTGCAGAGTCGCTTACAACATCTCACCCGAAAGACAGAGCACAAGGAGGTTAAGTGACTTGCTCAGGGTCACACAATGAGTCAGTAGCTGAGCTGGGATTTGAACCGGGGACCTCCTGGTTACAAGGCCGTTTTTTTAACCACTGGACCACACAGCCTCCTCAAGGGACGCCACTTAATCGCAAAGACCCAGAACACAGAGAGCTATTGAGGATCAGTGCACGTGCATGTTCGCAGTTGGCTTTCCTTTACTGTTGCACTTGATTCTAAACATGTATGGAGATGAACAGTTTTAAAATGTGGGAGACATCCTGGAAGTAAGCTTTCATCCAAGCTATCGAGCCAAGTACAAAAAAAAAACAAAACAAAAAAAATAGAAAAACACATGTTAGTGGTCAAGATGCCTTTTTCAAACCTGAATTTCAAACTGACCAACTTCTTTACCTCAACTTTGCAATTCTATAGGGAAACCGTGTTTTTTAAAGATGTGCGGCACTTGTGGGATGAGTACAAAAAAAATTTTTTAAAAGCTCAATAAAATCGATAGTAGTGTGTATCAGAGAGCGGTCAGACACCGTGTGGACTGTTAACAGATGGAATACAGATGATGTTTTCTTCTTCTCTACCACTAACGAACACTTACTTCCATTAGACATCACATGCTGTGCATTACGAGGACACCAAGTGAAAATGTAATGATTCCTGCCAACTAGAACCTTTGAGTTTTACAAGAACCACTGCATTTTTATTACTTTCTTTTACGTCATTCCAGTAATAGGTTCAGGACTACTTATAAAACAAAAACTAATAAGTTGAGAAACATTTTAAGCAATTAGGTTTGGTTCATTTTCCTCCACCAAATCTGAATTAATTATTTTTCTTTTTTTTCTTGTTTTTTTGCTGAACAATGTTTTCTAAATAGAGTATATACAGTAACTATTTCCCATTCAGAGAAAAAAACAAATGAGAAAACTCTTCTGTTCCCAGAAACTGATTGCAAAACGTTGTAGTTGGTGTCCAACAGCTTCAATTGATAAGAGGACGTAGTATATTATAAGTCCAATTGATAAGAGGACGTAGTATATTATAAGTCCAATTGTCTATTTTGCATTCCTTCCTTCAAGGCACAGAGTAGGAGACACTTCTGTACACAGACATTGCTGAGGTTATGGTATGCGTTATCTAGTCATGCTGTTGATGCTAAATCATTAGAGTCCTTCAAGACATGATTAAACAAAACTTTTGAGATCAATCAGCTACTAGGAACCGATCAAGCATTGATGGGCCAAATGTAAATATTCTTATGTTCTCATGTGTCTGTGAAAGTGCTGATTTTTGCAGTGTATAATGTTACCTTGACTATGGATGCTACTGCCATAAATGCCAAAATGATATGATCTGTGCTAGTAGTATTACAATGTGGTTGCCTATGCTGTGGTGCCACCATTTCCCAAGTTTCATGGCTCTGTAATGATTGAGAATGGCAAAGTGGTAACTAACTTTTTAACCATCTTGTGTATTTCTACTATAGAATTCTGTGACGGAGTAAAAATCCTGAAATAAGTTTTAAATCATCCCATTCTTTGATTCTCATTCTAGAATGTCATGTACTTCAATTGTTCTGCTCTGGTGTTCTTATTATACTACTGTTTGCAACACTTCAGTATACTAACTAAACTATACCATACTATACCATACTATACTATACTATACTATACTATACTACACTATAGAGCAGGAAGGGCCAACAAAGTTGAAATAAGAATAGAAAACACTATCCATGCCCATGTAAATAGAAAGGTTACACATCAGGTTATTCAGGATTTAAACTACTGTAAATTAAAAAATATCACTGTATGAAAAAATAAGCTTCTTCATTATGGAAACGTCTTGTTCTACACAATGTTGTGCTCCTGAGTGGAAGCAGGACAGTGTACAGTAAACGATGTTACATATCAAAGCTAAACCATTTTTGCTTTGTCATTAACAGAATCTTTATGTACTTATAAAGCAAACAGTGTGGGCACGCTGTGGCTGAAGCTTCAATTTATTAACATTGGTTTTCCAATACCCATACCTCACTGTATCATTTCAATGTAGCTGCATATTCAAAAAGGCATGCCTGCCATCCAGTAAATTAGAATGCGGTTGGAATTAGAGTAATTCCTTACATGCAAGTTATTTCCCTCTGCACAACTTTGTGTCAGACATCAACTGAAATAACTAACTACACATAGCACTTTAGAAAGAACGCACAGTACAGAGGGGATTTCAAGTCAAACTGGCTGCCACAGGAAATTTGGTAACACTCGACAAATACTGTTTAAAATTAAGCTTCCAGAGAGGCCAAGTACAGCAAGTTTATGTAAGCTTATTTACCAGTTCAACCAGTTAAAACAGTCTTAAACCAATCGAAACTACACTAAAGGAAAAATACTAAAGAAATAAAAAATGTGGTTTGATAGAAAAAAGCATATTGAGGTCATATAGGTGATTGCACTGAACATCACAAAATACTTAGCTGTACAACTTTTAAACCGAAAGATCAACATTATGTAAGCATTAGTTGTGGCCAATTAAAATACTGATATTACTTTTCATTCTGAATATGTACACATGTGCTGTAGTAGCATGAATTCACAACATCCAAATGTCAATATAAAACACACATTCAAAGTGTGTATGCCCACATACACTTTAATTACAGATTATGGTGGTTAGTCCAGTGCTCTGCCCTTTCACACAGTTGCACACCACAAAACCACAATTAAAATACTGTACTCCTGCAGCAGTTCACATATTAGCTGGTATGATTAATTTGCTAGACCTAGAACCTAAACCGCCAGCTTTAGTCTCTGTTGTTCTCCTCATTAAATAGTGAAGGGAAATATATGAATTCATATTTCACTCTTTGAGATGATGATGTGTCATCTTGCAATATCTTGACTTGCATACACACATTAAGAAGACAAACTCGTTTTGTCATTCAAGTACTACAAGTCAGCAAAGCATAATATAATAGCATCTGAAGCATCAACAATGTAACCAAATGAATCTGCCTTCCTTAACATGTGTAAGGAAATCCACCCACAGTCCTAATGCTCCCCTGCCTAGGGTGCTCTGCAACACCTTCCACCCACACGACACACTTACATCCAACACTAACAAACACAGGAAACAACACTTCATAGCAATTTGTCATTACCTTGTAACTGAAAGCTCGCCGGTGACAGACTAGAGAGCCCGACGTTTAGCACAGGTGTGCAATAGCAATCCAGCAGGACCACAGAGCCACAGCACCAAAAAATGACAGCGTGCTGACAGTATCAAATGACCCCAGGCAAGAGCTGCACTGAGCTGCATTCACTTCGAGAGCTGAAGTCAAAACATGTGAACTGTTCTCACTTCCTTTTAATGGAGTCTCACATCGCTCAGTAGCACAGAGGGCAGGGTGAACTGGAGGGTATACCTCTGCTTCAACAGGTTGCCTTTTCAGGAATAAGAAAAGTTAAAACAAAAAGAAAAAAAAACGTTGCTTCTTCCAGTCCAGCCCAACAGCGGTGTGTACTGGCTTCTTCACGCCTCCCAGTGCTATTTGTGAAAGCCCTCAGTGGCAGGAAAATCTAAATGGACTTAACTGTGGATAAACTGAACGCTATTTATATTCTGCAGCAGGAGTCCGTAAGGATTGCACCCTACTGTTAAGTCATTTGTTCTGAGACACAAATGCAGCGTAGAAAATCTCCCTTCAGAGAAAGGAGTGGGACTCTTGAAGTAGGAGTTTTGCCATCAAAGAGCAAACCAAGGAAAACTTTTAAACCCCTTTTAATTAAAACAGGACTTCTGACAGGTGGCCTGGACCACAAGTACACCCCCACAACAATTCTGCCATGCCATAAGGATTAGGGTGTTTGGCCTCTGTGCAGATACCATGAACAAAGATGCAGAGAAATAATATTTTTGTTGTGTTTTTGGCATGATAAACATCTGTTTCACTAGGACAGTCCTTTCACAATTAATGGTGCAAATTCCACTTTGGCGTACAGAACTTGACATATATGGCCTTTTGGTTAAAAGACATCAAAACTACTGAGACACAACTCACAAGCAAAACATTGCGCCTTGGGGCCTTCATGTTACACAAGAGAAAATATTTAAACTGAAATAACAACACATACTAATTGTACAGAGGCAGAATTCCAACCCTTAGACAGCATAAACCTTAAAATAATAAATATATAATTTCAAAATATATAACTTACCATTTGAGATTGACTCCCAGGACAGCCATTGATGTCTTCAACCTTTTCATTGGCTAGAAGACACAATAATAAGTGTTGGGGAAAAAAAATCTCTAAATACACACACATACATATATAGACATATTAGTTTCATGTGTGTGTATATATATATATATATATATATATATATATATATATATATATATATATATATATATATACACACATATACACACACACACACACACACACACACACACACACACAGATCTATATATACATACATTGCAGGATGAACAATGCACCCTTGCTGTGGCTGCTGCAGTATAGAGTTCAGCATGTGTCAGGAAATATCAGTCTCAGAAGCAGTGAGTTCCAATTGCAGGGGACATCGTAGGAGGGGATTTAAAAAAGAACTGCTAATACATCAGCCACTGCCAAATAACTGCTAACATGAAATCCACAGCCATTGTCTTTTTCAAGGGCTGGGATAAAAAGTTTCAAGACAGCCCAAAAAAACCCCTAAAAAAACAAGCTGAATGAGCCACTTCAGCTAGCAAAACACACACATGGGAGGCACATGGTGTCATAGAACACTATTTTTTTTTTTTAAACAACCCAGCTTCACGACATATTGTGCCATTGCCACTTTCCCTTGGATTGAAAAATTCTCAAGACATAGTAGTATATTTACAATGATGTTTACCAATGATCTGGATGATATCTGCCAATAGAACTCCGTCTGCAATGTCCTGCTGTAGGTCCTTGATCAGCCTCTTGTGACCAGACTTGGCAAGATAGTGATTGGCCCAATCAGTGTAAATCTGCATGGGGAGAATAAGGAGGATAAAGAATGGTCGGTTTAAATGTGAAAGAGGAGGTTATTCTGGATTGCATTATCCAGCTATTGCTGAAAAGGAAACCCTGTGCTAAATAGATTTTTATGATTTTCCTATTTTAGAAATGAGTCACTTTTGTTTAAATACCAGGGCCATTCTGACCACACAAGAAAACAAACACAGCCTCTTTTTATGAGAAGTGCTGGTCGCAAATCAGTCAGCCCCTACTCTCTGCAAGTATAACTCGCAAGAAACAGGAAAAGCTTACCACAGTACGGTACTTCGGGGAATTGTAATTCATCTCAAACTTTGGAAACAGCACACTGTGTTTAATGACTAAGCAGACTGAAAGAAATATTTATCAACTTGTTTACAAGATCACTTTGGAGTACAAACATTAGCACCTGTCTGGAAACCTGCATGTAGCCTCCAAATTCCGATTTAAAAAACTACCACCTCATGTATTGAAAAGGAGAAGATAAAGCAACCTCAATTAATTGTATAATATGGTTGAGATGAGGTTCAACCTGGAAGGGCCAAATAGTGCTTTCTGAGGTGTGTATCTTAATGCAAAATCACACTCGTATTTCCCACAACACCCAAGAAGTTCCACAAATATAGGGTATAGAAACTCTGCAGATGTGGTAGCATGACTCCGGGATTGCAATACAGTAAACAATATATTGGATATGTTTTCAATTCCTGTAAAGCACTTTTTTTTTTTTTTTTTTAACAACCAGCTTCCTAGCCAACCTAGCCAACTGTTTATTCAGTTCCCACCTAATTCATTTAGCTATGTGGCAGCCACACCATAGTTTATTTTTCACCAACTAGTTTAGTTTAGCTAGTTTAGTTTATAAATAGGAAAACCCACTTCAATGTATACAACGCTGATTCCATAAGGAAACACTAAACATCATAAACATCATCAATTAGCGGGATTGCTTTTGGATAAAGCATTTCCATAGCTGAAGTTGGTTGGTGACTCGCTGTTAACTGTTTTCAGTGTGGAGTAGTGGTTAGGGCTCTGGACTCTTGACCGGAGGGCAGTGGGTTCAATCCCAGGTGGGGGACACTGCTGCTGTACCCTTGTGCAAAGTACTTTACCTAGATTGCTCCAGTAAAAACCCAACTGTATAAATGGGTAATTGTATGTAAAAAATAATGATATCTTGTAAGTCGCCCTGGATAAGGGTATCTGCTAAGAAATAAATAATATGTCTTTTTCTTCTTATTTTAATAAAACAGACATTTTTACCCCCTCCGTGTCTAATTAATGGTATCCCTTTCTTTCTCTTTTGATAACGTATCTCTGAAAAGCTTCAAAAGGGCACAATTTCAAAGGCTTATTTGTTGTGGTTTTTTGAGCTTTTTCAATAAAGTTAAAAGGAACAAGTGAAGTGCCACAGTCGCACACTCTCAACTTCTTACACCAGAACAGCTTCTAAATCACATTTATACAGTCTCATTAACTCTACACTGCCTGTTCTTTCAAAGCACAGATTTCTCAACTTTCTCCAAAAAAATCCTCTTTTGCAAGTTTATATACCTAGTTTTAAATGATCCGTTCATGACTTATCTGTCAAGTGCAAGGCTGTGCTCTGGCACGAACACAAGTTTAAGGGCAGGAGCTTCATTCTGGCATTTGTGTGGTCCTGTTTGCTTACACAGTCTTTTCTAACCTCAGAAGGCACAATAATTAAAACTGCAATTTGAAACTGTTAGAAAAAAAACTAAATCCAAGCAGGCACTTCTAGGAAAGGAGCCGTCAATCAGCATTGCTTTGGTTTCCTTTACACATTCTTTATTCACCCCATTTATTATTCACAGAGAAAGGAAGCAAATTAAACAGTGTAACAAATACCCAAATATAGCAATACACTCCTCCGGCATCTACATACGTGCTGGAAGAATGGTGCAAGGCACAAATGAGCCGGGTATACTGTTCCTTTCCAAATCATTTTCTGCTTGTTTAACTTACTAATTCTTTAAGCATTTAAGGAAGTCAGTAGAGAATGAAATGGATTGGGTACTGCTGTTTCTCTCCTGAGTGAATACTTTTGATGTGACTCATAGGAAATTGCCACTAATTACCCTTAAATAAATTAAGTGTCGTCTTTGAAAGTCAGGTGATACGGTTATACTAAAGAGCTTTTTTTTTTTTTTTTTTAGGTTTGTTTGCAGGCATTTTTGTAAATGTATTTAAAGCTACTGTACACATACTGTATAGCTTTGTTTCTCACTTAAAGGGGCCACATTTCAAGTATAGTATCCTATCATTTGTTTCTTTCTACTGAAACATAATCAAAAAGAATGTACATGCCTGTATTAAACAGTCAGCTTGGCATATATAGTATACAGTCCAATAAAAATAATACTTTAGAATTAAATGATTTCTGATATCAATACAAAGCTCCCACAGTATATAGAAAGATATATAACACACACACACACACACACACACACAATTAATGTCAAGCCCCACAGAAACACAACAGTTGCATATCATAATGATCTACAAGGCATTTCTAAAATAAATAACAGAAATGCATCTGACCCTGTTTCCCACACGACCCAAAACATTCATAAAATCATTCCAGCATCTGTAATTCCAAAGATGGGCTTTTGTTGCAGCAAGAATCTGCAGCCTGTTAAACAAAACTGTCCCAGTCTCAAGTCCCTGAACTGTGGATTACTCAGTTAGGAATATCATACTGTACCCCTCTGTCTCAGTCCGTTGACTCATTTTCTGTTCCTGGTAATAAGCGTGACTCGCTCGTTTTCTTTCTATATCATGTTTTGCCCTAACCCTGCCTCATTTTTCCACTGTACAGCCGGCACATAAGTCAAATAGAGAAGCTCAGACTCATTAATCAAATCAGCAGGTCGTTCCCGCCCCCACCCCCCCCCACCCCCCAAAAAAAACTATGAATCCAGCCTCCCCGTGCCTCCCTATCCCTCTCATTGTACCTTGCATGTGCAGAAGAGAAGTCATTCTTCAGCATACTCTCTGCTTTGCAGATAGCAGATGGATTGCTTTATAGTCTGGTCACATTGCAGTGCCTATCGGTTTTGCAGGTAATGTAAGTAATGTGCAGTAGCTCCAAACTTCCACTGGGAGGTGTTAGCTAACTGATGGAACTGAGAAGCTTCTGGCCACAGAACATGCTAGTGCTGAAAAAGCCAAAGCAGCATATTATATATATATATATATATATATATATATATATATATATATATATATATATATATATATATATATATATATATATAATATGGTAACACCTGGGTAAACGAGGGACAGCAAGTATATTGAAAGCAAGGGCTTCCACACAGGTGTGGCTCATGCGTTAATTAAGCAAATAACATCCCAGCATGCTTAGGGTCATGTATAAAAATGTTGGACAGGCCTGGTTGCCTATAATTATGGTTAGCATGGCTGTAAGAGGAGACCTCAGTGAATTTGAAAGAGGGGTCATTGTTGGGGCGCATTTGGCAGGAGCTTCAGTGACCAAGACAGTTCAACTTGCTGATGTTTCACGAGCAATGGTGTCTAAGGTGATGTCGGCATGGAACTCCGAGGGAAAGAAAGACATCATCAGCAAAGGGCAACAGTGGGCGGAAGCGCATACTCCAGGATCGTGATATCCGTGCATTAATTCGAAGTGCAAGGCAAAACAGGTGAGCAACTGCAGATCAATTGACTGCAAATTTCAACCTGGGGCACGAGCAGCCAGTTTCATCGAAAACGGTCCGCTGAGAACTCCACAGAGCAGGATACCATAGTGGCCCAACACCCTATTAAGTGACTTTACATTGGTGTTTCCATTTTTGTGTCCACTACCTGTATATATATATATATATATATATATATATATATATATATATATATATATATATATATATATATATATATCTATAACACAGCGAGGCAAATGCATGGTTTTAACGCAAACTAATAGTTTTATAACCAGATGCACAAAATGATCACTGTATTCATTGCCAGCAGTCTCTTTAGTCTGTCCCATCTTTGCAGAAGGACATGAAAGAAATTAAAAAGAGCAGTCTGCCAACCTACAGATGACACACACACACAATTATATTGAAAATAAATAAACTGAGTTTTACTGTCCGCATTCAGACGGATGCAAGTGGTTTACAAATACAGTAACACTTACAGCATGGTCTATTACTTTTAGAAGCAACCCTTATTAATAGTCCCTTTTGTTTACCTCAAAAGTAGTTTCTCCTCTAGGGACACCAGCTCCCATTCACCCTAGTTAATGCTTCAGCTATGACAGCAGGAGGTTAGACATGACTTCACAAGCTCTGTTTTATCGAAGCAGGCTTTCTGTGTCTACAAAGCAGCAGCAACTGTTTTAACACAGATCTCAGCCTGCAGTTTGAAGGTGTTGTAAGAAATAAACTGAATCTGAGTTTTTATACCATGAAAATGGCAAGGCTTAGCAAAGCAGTACAATGTTTTCATTTCTGCTGCATAATATCAATTGTGGGGCGAGTTCCAGCAGACAGTAGGAATCTTCCTCCCCCAAGCCACTTGAACAATAACCCAAGCAAGCGGTCAAACGGGCACATGGCATTAACGTGATCATTTGGTTGCAGATTTTGAGAATCTGCAATTATTGTTTTTTCAGCTATCAGCTGACTTCATCACCAATCACTTCAAGCAAGCCATGCAGTTGTCAGAGCGTGCATGCTGAGTGTAGCTTGTCGAGCCAAACTGTATCTTACGCACGCAGGTCTTTATTTTCAGAGGAAATGAAAGAGGTTCATCCATCAATATGTGCTTACTGCATCTTAAGTGGTCCCCCAGCTGCACTCCATCACTAAAGTAGCCTGCTTTCGAGACGTTCTTTATTGGAAGCCAACTTGTATGGCAATTACAGTATCCGGTTAACAAGCTATAATTGTAACAGAAGTGAAAAACCTGTATTTCTTTTTCTTTTTTTGTAGAAAGTCCTGTTAGACTATTAATGTACCATGAAGTTAATGGGCTTGATTTACTGAGCGGAGTTTTTGATCCAGTGCAAACAAGGAGAAGAGTAATGTCAATGTAGCAAAACTACAGTCCTAGCAAACACTGAAGAATGTTTTAGGGCTGCAAGTAGTTTATGAAAAGTTCTGCAACATCAACAGTTTTTTTTTTTTTGTTTGTTTTTTTAATTGTATACTAATTATAACGGTGACAAAAAAAATAGGCTTTAGTATTTTTTACAATGTAATACAGAAGTATTACAGCAGCTGTGAGTCTCATATCTCTATAGTCTTGACTTAAATCCCATGGGCGAAATTCCATAACTCAGGGATAATATAGTGACTGAAATGTATTCAATTTCATTTTTAATACATAGTAGTGCTGAATAAAAACACAGTAAAACACCTATAATAACTAGTATAGACTAAATATAATATGAACAATACATATAAAAGCAATAATACATGTACAAACATGTACAGTACATGCTACCAGTCTAATAATGTCCAGTAACAAGCCTCTATTTCCCTGGTTTCCCCAGAAAATGCTCAATATTCAAAATACTGCAATGCAGCATTCAGTAAATGACACTGTACTTGGAGATGTACAATCCTAAATGTTAATACTACCTTAAGTAGTTTGGTAGCAGTGGGACACAGGGAGCTTTTCTACCCAGAAGAATATTGAGGAGATGCAGTTCCTAAATTCCGCTGCGGTATACTTGTACAAGGACAGTAGGCCACAGATCAGCAATCATATTTTCATTTGTATTTGTTTAAAACTGTTTAACCAGGAACACCTCAGTGAGATGAATATATTGAATCGCTTTCTGTGAACACCCCAGAAGACGTGCACAACA
Organism: Acipenser ruthenus; assembly: GCF_902713425.1. Taxonomy (NCBI): domain Eukaryota; kingdom Metazoa; phylum Chordata; class Actinopteri; order Acipenseriformes; family Acipenseridae; genus Acipenser; species Acipenser ruthenus. The sequence goes on from NC_081195.1 coordinate 65,065,827, forward strand.
CATTCAAATGATATCCATATTCATGCATATTAAAAGGGCACAATTCTGAAATACAGAGAAACTATATTCCAGTGGGCTAAAGCAGCACTTTTTATTGCACTGTTTAAAGGTATACAGTGTTTGTTTTTTTTTTTTCCTTTTGCACTATTCAATCCTTCCCCAACCAGATTGTAGTCATTTTGTTTATATTTAAAAATTGTATGTGTTTGATATATTTCCTTATTTTAAATAAAAGTATTTTTTTTTATTTGTGTTGAATTTATACTGTATATGTGCAATTTGAATTATCATTTTATATTACAAAATTCAAAATTAACAAAACCTGATATATTGTACTATTAATGCATACTTCCCATCTTCTTTCTGCAGCCTGGATGAGTTGCTATGCTGATATAGGCTAAGCCCAAGGCACTGAAAGGACCCCTTCAAGCACTAAGCAAAAAATAAGTATTGCACACTCAGAGCAACTAATATGATCTCCAGTGTATCCTGTGAGGATCCCTCAAGAGCAGACTCGTGGATTCCTTCACAGGCTGAGGAAGAAACAAAGCTGAAGCTATGAAGTGCTTCCTGTTGGTGGGCTGGAAGTATTTTGAAGTACAAGAGTAAACAGAATGTGTACATTTTACACCTTACCCAGGCAGTGAACATAAAAGTGTCACAACTGGACTTGGCATAATTGGCATGCAAGCCTTGATAAAATATGTCTGTGCCAGCGAGCACACTTTGCACATTTTGGGATTTTGTATATTTGATGATGGGCACTTAATTGCACAGTCGATGCATGTGTTACAAAGTCCACACTGGCTTATACGAGACGAAATCCTAATCCAAAAGTTAACACGCTGCAGGGTAGTTCTCCACGTTCCACTCCAGCAAAATCAATCACATTCCAGAGCACTGCATTAATGGGGCGCTACAAAATGTGGACGTATTCTCTTCAAACATGTCAGTCAATAATGTTTTGCACACTTCAAAAGACCCTATGAGAAGCCATGCTGGAGCACTAAATATGACTTGCTTGGCCCAGCCAAAGTCCTTAATTAGGACCAGTTACTATAATGGTTTCTGCTGGCAAGAGGATCTTAAGTACTTAACCACTTCAAAATGAGAATGGCCGTGGAACAGGAAACCCAGACAAGGACATTTATCCGAGGAATAAACACCACACTGGCCTTGGCTTCTAGTTAGTTTGTTTTTTCCCTGAAATGACACACTGACTTTGGGCAATGCAGAATGTTTGAAAAAAAATATTGTGCTTCATGATTTTATATAAGCAATCCTCATACTGCTAGGGGACAAAGGTCACACCATTATTACCCTTTATATAAAAGTCTTACAGAACTTGTTGTAATTAGTATGTAAATTATTATTAGTAGTAATTATTAGTATGTATTTACCGTGCATCTTTCATAGAACAAAGCAACAAAGCATTTAGTTCCTCTCTCATTTGGTATTCTGGTTCATATAGTCAAAATGTGAAAAAGCAAGTAGGGTCATTCCGCGTCAACTCGACCAGAGCCTCCCACCTCAAGATTTTGACTTTGCTTATATTTTGTGTAGTGGAAGATACAGGTCAGGTATGAAACCAGGCCAAATATTTAAGCTCAATGATGAAAATGTGCTTATTTCACCACAAGTCCTTCAAACGCTCATCTATAACTCATGAATGCTTGTTTCAGAACTTTGCAAGAATCCATTTTTAAAGATGGCAACAAAGCAGAAATAAGCCCTATGACAAACTACTTGCATGTAAAGATTATACACATTTTATGGTTTTGGTTTTATGGATTTATTTATTTATACACATTTTATGGTTTCTCTTGGTTTAAACTCAAACTATTTGCTAATATTGTACAATATAACCCACAACAACAAAACGTGTGTTGTTCATGTTTGTACATTTATTAAACTGTGAAGGAGACAGATTACCAAGTCAATTGTTTTACCACACGTCCTTCAGATCCTCATCTATAAGCCCACCAATGGTCAGTTTAACTTGTGTCCCACACAGGGTTTCAGCCCTTTAGCTCATTAGCCCATTTTCCATACTTTCAACCTGAAGCCTTTTTTTGGGGGTCAATAAATCAGACAGTAAAGTAGGTAGACAGTAGCAGAGCTACATACAGAGAGTCAGTTAAATTATGAGCACACCTAAGCAATGAAAAGTGATATATCTTCTACTTTAGAAGGACTTAAAAATCACTCAGGAATTTGACAATTGGACAATCTTTCAATTTTAAGGCCCCCAGCATCACAGAAATACTAAAGCGATGGTACTTCTTTTGCATGAATTCTACAGAAGACCTCCCTGGCTATCTGTACAGAAGAAGTCATAGGGCTACTGACATGTAAAATCTAATTTTTAGGTTCTCAAAATCACTCCAAAATGAGATACGTTTCAAGTATCACTAACCCCAACCCCCACCATAACAAAAGGGGGTGTATCTCAGCACATTTTCATCATTGAGCTTAAATATTTGGCCTGGTTTCATACCTCAACTATATCTTCCACTACTCAAAATATATGCAAAATCAAAATGTTGAGGCAGGGATTTTCCTGGATTTTGGTTGATTTGACACTGAATGACCCAGCATCCCCAACGTCGTTAGTAGTGCAGTGACAGTTACAGGACTTAATGAAACATGGAGTCTTTAGAGGAAGCTTGTTTACAGTATCCGGAGTCTAGCAGAGCAGCAACAGTGTATAACCATATATTTTTATTGCATTTTAAAGCTTCCCTTTTAAGTTATGCACTTCTCATGCTTTCCTAATTAGTTTGTCGTGGTACCAAACTGCATGTAGACCCCCCACCCTAACTCAGAGTTGGCATATCTCCCTCCAATTTCTGTCTCAGTGAAAACTTTAAAACAAACCTCTTTCTTGGCTGGCATCCTCGATGTACATACTATAAAGACGTGGCTTAATGTGTAACCTCTCATTGTTCTATTGTTGCCAGAGTAAGCCTTGGCAAACGACCTACATTTGCGATGAGAATGCAGCAGTTTACAGACCTCTTTTTGGTTAAATTGCATAACGGATAATTCTGCTGCCTTAAGTTTCATCAACCTGCCCACTACCGACCACCTGTTCTTAATCACAGTGAATGTGTATTGTCCAAGAGAACAACAGAGATTAATGAATATCTCAGCATTTGTGGGTCAGTCTAGGTGAGCCATTATAATACAATTGCATATTGGGTAATTTCCTAGTTTTGCATATCAGGGAAAACAAAAATAATGATATATCAAGTAACTTAACTGAAAAGGGACCGTTCCAAAACCACTAATATAAATATGCATAACGAAAGAATATTCTCCTTTGAATTAAAATAAAACCTCTGATGATAAAGGTAACCACCATATGGTAGCTCAACATTGTCAACTAATACTTATTTAAAAGCACATAGAGCTAAATAAATCACAGTAATTCTTATCTACATTATTATAACACCACTTTGCATGCAAATACATATATATATATACACACACACACACACACACACACACACACACATTTTTTATTTTATTTAAGAAAACTTTCTAACGTTCTGCTTCTTGTACAATTGTAAGTACAGGAAAAGTGGTGACTGGTAACTAAGAAGAGGCCCAGCACTGGTAAAGAAAGAGTGCAAAACTACAATGACAATGGTATTCAAGGGGCACTCTGTGAATCTTGCTCAAGTCACTGTGATGGCAATACATTTTTGGTAAGATTTACTGGATTTTTTTCATTACCTTTAAATCCTTTAAATGAATATTCAGCATATTTCTCAGTATAGTTAACACCACGTCTGTGTACATGTGCCTGTGAAAACGGATGCAGCACACAAGTGACACAACGCATGTCAGACCTGTTTCACTTCTCACATTATTGGTAATTATCTGAAATCTGGTTCGTGTAGAAAGACAGAATAAAACAGTGTAGTTAAAGGGGTTCCCAAATTGGAGACCACATTCATTCTGGTAAATTGAGATAAGGCTGTGCTCCAAGGATCATGTCCCAATGCCACAAAGAAAAGAGATCGAAATAAAAAAAGGCACTGAATAAAAAAAGATGCCAAGCTATGGTGCAAAACCTCAAATGGATGCCAAAACAAATATAACCAAAGTTAACAGTACCAAACCAACAACTTGGTGCTGAGAAGTTACAGGCATTCCTTTTTAGCCAATGACAGATATTTTGGGCAGTGCCCGCACTGTAATGAGTAGCTTGCTCGGAAGTTTGTGTGTTTTACTGTAAATAAATTATGATAGTGCAATATGGAAACAGAAAACATGCAATTTGTGGTCACGGTTCCACAAAGGCCTGCAAACCCCATTGAGGAGAAAAACTGGAGACCACATGTTAAAAATAAATAATAAACAAAAATCTAAACTGACATTTTCTCTTGGCACGATTCCACAGGCAAAAATAAATACATAAATAAATAAATAAAATCTTGTAAAATGTGGTGCCCATTTTTCTTCCAGATGTTATCCTCTAATAAGCTAATGTGTAGATTCTGTGCTTCCTCTGTCTGGCAGCAATGTGCTAATAGTTTCAATCATGTGCTTGCACAAATCAAGCAATAAGCTCTGTGTCATAAGCTATGCATGAAATAAGAGCAACAGCACTGTTTTTCCAATACCCCCTCCCTCCATTTCCTACATGCTTTACCTTGATGAGGCATTCTCTTAGTCAATGCTGGCCACACACAGGAAGAGTATAAATGTTCTTAGTTTTCCCTGGCCATCTTAACCTGCTAAATTTATTTGTTCATTCCAGTACTCTTTAATTAGGATGGGTCCCACTGTCACCCACGTAGACAAGGGGAGTCAAAACCTGTTAACATTAGTCATTTCTCAATCCTTGCCCGGCAGGCACAGTTAGGAATATTATTAGGACAGCAAAAGGTGTGGATGCTGGGCGTTAATTTAATTTGATCAGTCAGGAACTTGGACTTAGCTGGATCAGGGATGACTGTTCTGCACCGTTCGAGCTTGATATTAAATAAGCTAGGCAATGGATTAAAAATAAACTAAGTAGAATTTCTTGAGGAAACATTAATTCAACTTTATAGAAATACAAACAGAATACAAATAGGTCTACTGTATGTCTTCTAGCTAAAGTCCCTAGTCTTAAGTATAATGCAAGATACCATTCCACATGATTTAAATGCTTTTAGTAAAGACCCTGTACAAACATAGTGCAAACAAGCTGTATAATTAGAGAATGCGTGACACAGGGGTCCCCGAGTGGCTCATCTAGTTAAAGCACTACCGCTAGGAGCGCTGGATGAGTCACACAGCTTGAACCACATATGTCACAGAAGAGATCAGTCAGGTGACTGATAAAGGGATTCCTAAAAACATCATCATCAACATTTATAGCCTAGAACCACTACATACACCTATGGCCAAATGTTTTGCATCACCCTATTATAGAATTAACTAATTTTGCTTCATTAAGTTGAATGAAACCTGTTAAATAATGTTACATTAGTAGTGCACATAAGTTAAATCATGAATTCTTGATAAAAACTTTATCCCAAACCCTAATGATGTAAATTGTCTATTGTGTTCCCATTCATTGCCTGAAGTGTTACCATCAGTTCATGTAGTAGTAGAATTTCAGGCTTCAGAAGTAATTACATTTGAAATATAAAAGGGAGGCACAGTGAAGTCATACAGCATTGTGATTCTTGTTACAGTGTCACAGCAGTCCTGAACTGTGACCTTTGTCCCAAGAACACCCACACATGGCCAGTGGAGACTCCCACACCTTGTGCTCTCATTACATGACTCTGCCACAAACTATTCAAAAGTTTCCCCCATTAAACAAACATAATACATAGCACTTCCCTTGAGATCTTGACTTTCCCTGCTTAGGAAGGAGCGTGCCATGTCTGTTCATCAGACAAAGTAGTGTTGCCTATTTTTCTTTTACCAGCTGTGAGCATTTTCATACCCTCCAGTCCAATGCTTTTCAACCATCTTCAGATGAAACGCAAGCTGTCTTCCACGCTGAAACACTGCCAACGCATTTAGCTTTCTGTATATTTCAATCTTACCTTTCAGTCATCTGCCGAGCTCACTTCTCATCTCGGTGAGGGTGTCTTCAAGGGCAAATACAACTCCTCTAAATGTTATCCACAGCCTCAAACCAGCAAATGGCCTAACCAGGAATATGCACAACTGTTACAACACCCCTAGCCACTTGCTCCACTGACTAAAGTCTATTTCTGACAGCTGTATTAGATTTCTTTTTTTTTTTTTTCCTATGCTGTCATACACAAAATCTGAAAATTAAATTGTTGTAAAATTATGTTAATCACTCTATACAATTGTAGGATGGAACAAATGTGAATATAGGGGCTGTTTTAGTCACTGTTCTTCACGTAGTTAATTGGCCTGCTGGGAAATTATCATGATGGCAAAACCAGCAAAAAATGTAAGTCTTTGATCACCCTGTGTAAGATGAGGTAATCTCTTCTCAGTGTCAGGCAGACCTCCCCATAACCCAGTACCGAAACTGTTGTGTTTGCCTGGTTCTTTTCATCCATATTGCATTCTACAGCACCAGCTGGGCTGCTACACGTGTGGTTTTCCTCAATAAATTTAGTCAGCACACAATACATTTCTCTGGAGGGCAACATTTGCACATTATCTTACCCACAGTGCACAGCGAGTATTTGTCATACTTAATATATATATATATATATACAGTATATACAGTATATATATATATATATATATATATATATATGATGACTACTCTGTAATTTCTTATGATTACCCACTTTTGAAGATGCGTGGCCATTTTATTGCAACATCTCTAGGGCTGTAAATCTTAATCTGAACAGTTGAAAGTTTTTGATAAACTGTTGGAAAATAAATCAAACATATTGGAAGCACTGTAGCAGCATATAACGGACAGCATGAATACACTGAATATATATATATATATATATATATATATATATATATATATATATATATATATATATTAGCTCAAAGAGCCAGCTGCCCAACGTTTCGATATGTTGTACATATCTTTCTCAAGGGAGTCTGTGTTTGAATCAAAACATTGGAGGTATTTATAGGTTTTTGACGGCATGTCAACTACTTGTTATTGTTTACATTATATATATATATATATATATATATATATATATAGACAACAGAACCTGCAGAAGGCACAGGTGTCATTGTCCATCAAATCAACAGTATGAAGGTCACTCTGGAAATCAGGACTTAAAGGATGTGTTGCAGTAAGAATACCTCTGTTAAGAAAGGGGAACAAGACTAAAAGGCCAAAATATGCACAAGAACACAGAAATTGGACTATGGAACAATGGTCAAAGGTGCTTTGGACTGCTTATGGATGGACAACAACATCTGTGCTTTCTGCCAGTTCTGTTGTCAATTCAACATTTGTTTTCTTTCTATTCCTTAAGGATATTATCTTCAAGTATTGCTCATCTTGTTAGACAGCTTTTTGGGTCTTCCAGTCCTGGGTTTGTCAATTACACATGATGTTTCTCTGTATTTGTTGATTATGCTTCGGATACCACACCCTGAAAATCGAGTGAGGCTATTTCCTTCAATGTTTTTCCTTCTTTATGCAAGTCAAGGTTGTTATAATAGTAGAAAACACTTGTGGAGGCTTTGAGTACATTGTTGATGCTCATAATTAGGGACCTAACTAATTCGCGATTTCGCGGAAATCGTGAAATTGAGTGGTCACCGCGAAATTCACCTCTTAGGGACCAATGCATAAAAACAAGTACGGAGAGGTGAAAAAAAGAAACCGCGTTTAAATGAACTACTGCACAATGCAATCGACGCAAACTACGTATCTTCCTTGTTTAGATAGCCTGTTTTTATTTCTTCGCTGTCCCGTGTGCATTGCACTTAAGCAAAAAACAAACAAACAAAAAACGTCCACAAATAACATTTACACAAAAAAATTCTCCAAAGCAGTTAACGTTCTTGTTTACTATTCAAATGACAAAGTTTTCATCCTATCAGTGCGTCTTTACTGCTTTTATGTGATCTGTACTGTGCAGGAGGACGGGACAAAGTTTGCGCTGCGTTGTTTTGATTTAGGTTGATAAAATCTAGTTTTCAGCATTGGAGCTGGAGGTAAAATAGTAGAAATGGACGACAAAGAAAGCAAAGTATATTTCGGCTAATGATCGTTTCAAGCTATTTCCACAAATAAACTACATGCATAATTGTTTTCCATATCTTAATGAGTATTTGGATAAAATACGTTCGATCGCTATTTAGCTTCAGAATCACACATTAAACAAAAGGCTACTACAGAGGCTGCTGAATAGAACGTAAAATAAACAGCAGCTTTCAGAAAACAAACTGCAAAGTCAGCGCAGACAAGAAGTGTTCCTGTCTGCAAGTTAAATCAGTACTAAAACGATCCAGCACAGCCACCTCGCTTCAACCTGCTGCTTACAGTTTGAATTTTAGACCCGAATAGCCACGTCTTCTTTGTTTTGACTCGGTACTAATAAATCATTGGATGGGACAAATAACATGACAACGAACGTGCTGCATACATTGACTTTATTAAAGTATTGTAGCGTTTCCTCGCAGTGCGCAGGATAGACAAAGACAACACGCCGCTTTCAAATTTAATGCTTTATTTATGAACTTCTTGTAGCCCACTGCTCTCGCCACTTGCTCTCCACCGACCCAATGAGCGTGCAACGACCAGTTTTATAGCTGAGCCCCGCCCCTTTATGTTAATCGGGTGCCAGAGCGAACAGCTACCCCATTGGTCCCCAGCCGCACACCAGGACCAATGGGCACACACAACAAACAGCCTATGACAGGGGCAGCTCGCACAGCCAGAGACAGAGCGAACCCGCAGCTACAGGTAATACAGACGGGGGGGAGAGGAACACAATACAGCGGCATTAACAGACAGTAGAAACAAGAGGGAATACAGTACACAAACACAATACACGGATCGTTACACTACCCCCACCTTAGCCTTTTTGCCCCCAAAAAGTTCACAAGGCTCCATACAGCTTATGACTGAGATCGGCCACCTCCACCCCTGAAACACAGACCCCCTCCCCGCATGTCCGGTTTTCCATCCAGGGCCTTTGGTGGGTGAGCCGACGGGCCGTGCTGTGCGGAAGGCAATCTGCTATTCCCTGCTGAGCTGAGTGACTCTCGGTACCCCAGTATCAGGAGCTCGCTCTCAGGCCACAAGTGTTCTCCCACAGGCGGCAGCGGTTCTCTTTGCTCCTGTCCCTTGGTCACGCCCTTTGCAGGAGCCCTTAAAAGGACTGGCGCTTTCAGCGGTAGCTCTCTTAAGGCAGGTAGCAGTGGTGCTTTCTCAGGCGGCGGCGGCCCTGACTCTCTCGCAGGCGGCGGCGGCCCTGGCTCTCTCGCAGACAGCGGCGGCGGCGGCCCTGGCTCTCTCGCAGGCGGCGGCGGCCCTGGCTCTCTCGCAGACAGCGGCGGCGGCGGCCCTGGCTCTCTCGCAGGCGGCGGCGGCCCTGGCTCTCTCGCAGGCGGCGGCGGCCCTGGCTCTCTCGCAGGCGGCGGCGGCCCTGGCTCTCTCGCAGGCGGCGGCGGCCCTGGCTCTCTCGCAGGCGGCGACCCTGGCTCTCTCGCAGGCGGCGGCGGCCCTGGCTCTCTCGCAGGCGGCGGCGGCGGCGGCCCTGGCTCTCTCGCAGGCGGCGACCCTGGCTCTCTCGCAGGCGGCGACCCTGGCTCTCTCGCAGGCGGCGACCCTGGCTCTCTCGCAGGCGGCGGCGGCCCTGGCTCTCTCGCAGGCGGCGGCCCTGGATCTCTCGCAGGCGGCGGCGACGGCCCTGGCTCTCTCGCAGGCGGCGGCCCTGGATCTCTCGCAGGCGGCGGCGGCCCTGGCTCTCTCGCAGGCGGCGGCCCTGGATCTCTCGCAGGCGGCGGCGGCGGCCCTGGCTCTCTCGCAGGCGGCGGCCCTGGCTCTCTCGCAGGCGGCGGCGGCCCTGGATCTCTCGCAGGCGGCGGCCCTGGATCTCTCGCAGGCGGCGGCGGCGGCCCTGGCTCTCTCGCAGGCGGCGACCCTGGCTCTCTCGCAGGCGGCGACCCTGGATCTCTCGCAGGCGGCGGCGGCGACCCTGGCTCTCTCGCAGGCGGCGGCGGCGGCCCTGGATCTCTCGCAGGCGGCGACGGCGGCGGCCCTGGCTCTCTCGCAGGCGGCGGCGGCGGCGGCCCTGGCTCTCTTGCAGGCGGCGGCGGCCCTGGCTCTCTCTCACGCGGCGGCGGCGGCCCTGGCTCTCTCTCACGCGGCGGCGGCGGCCCTGGCTCTCTCTCACGCGGCGGCGGCGGCCCTGGCTCTCTCTCACGCGGCGGCGGCGGCCCTGGCTCTCTCTCACGCGGCGGCCCTGGCTCTCTCTCACGCGGCGGCCCTGGCTCTCTCTCACGCGGCGGCCCTGGCTCTCTCTCACGCGGCGGCGGCGGCCCTGGCTCTCTCTCACGCGGCGGCCCTGGCTCTCTCTCACGCGGCGGCCCTGGCGCTCTCTCTCACGCGGCGGCCCTGGCGCTCTCTCACGCGGCGGCCCTGGCTCTCTCTCACGCGGCGGCCCTGGCTCTCTCTCACGCGGCGGCCCTGGCTTCGTACCACAGCCATTGGTCCATCTTTGTCTTCTGTTTCTGCTCAACGCTGGATCACTCGTTGTACTGATCCCGCTTCTGACACCAGTGTAGCGTTTCCTCGCAGTGCGCAGGATAGACAAAGACAACACGCCGCTTTCAAATTTAATGCTTTATTTATGAACTTCTTGTAGCCCACTGCTCTCGCCACTTGCTCTCCACTGACCCAATGAGCGTGCAACGACCAGTTTTATAGCTGAGCCCCGCCCCTTTATGTTAATCGGGTGCCAGAGCGAACAGCTACCCCATTGGTCCCCAGCCGCACACCAGGACCAATGGGCACACACAACAAACAGCCTATGACAGGGGCAGCTCGCACAGCCAGAGACAGAGCGAACCCGCAGCTACAGGTAATACAGACGGGGGGGAGAGGAACACAATACAGCGGCATTAACAGACAGTAGAAACAAGAGGGAATACAGTACACAAACACAATACACGGATCGTTACAGTATGCTAGATGCCCGCCCTTGTGTAACCGAGTTTTGGGGCTGTTTCTAATCAATTTCCACGTCTGTGTAACTTGGCAAAGCTTTGCCTTTAACTTCCAACCAATTCAGTGGATGCAGAACGTGCAGTCTAAATGTATGGGCAAGTCAACTGCAGGGGGATGCTGCATACTCGCCTTTAACAAATGCCAGCACTCTGTTTTAGTAAGGAAGCAAGTACCACTATTTTTTAGGCTTTTTAGTGTTTTGAAATACTGTCTATACTTAGGTTTATTTAATGTTTAAACATGTCCGCGAAATCCTCATTTTATTCCGCAACATACCCGTGAAAAATACGTAAATTTACCGTGATTTAAGTAGACCCATACTCATAATGCATCAGAGTAGAAAAATGCAACATGTCTAAGACTTTCATTATGAATTTGCAGCCATTATATTAATGTGTTACCATGTTTATAGTGTGTGTGTGTGTGTGTGTATATGTATGTATGTATGTATGTATGTATGTCAAAAACTATAAACATGGTACCACATTAATATAATGGCCGCAAATTCATAATGAACCATATAATGAAACCAGGTAATTAAATTCACATGAATTAACAGGGCTGAATTCAAAATGTATACCTTGAGAACTTGGAAGAAGAGCATAAGCTATTCAGTTGTTATTCCTGTAGTAGTTATTCAGCCGGAATTCATTATGAATTTTCAGCCATTATTTTAAAGTGTCTTCATGGAACTGCGGGTATAGTCCTGATAAACCTCCAGCAGGGGGAGCTCAATGTCTGCTGACAGAGGCAATTCAGAGCAGCAAAGTCAGACAGCTTTCCTGGTACTGAACCAGGGTTCCCTGCGTATCACAGCTCTCTGAAAACCCTGGGTTTTATACCAGATACTTCTTGCACAATATCAGCATGGCGTTTTAGATGAGAAATTCTGAGTCAGAGCCTATGGCTTCTATGTACAAGACCTTGCTGGAGACACAAGCTGGTGAGAGCTGATGATTTTCATAATAATTCATAAAAATAATGTGTGTTGTATAAAAATACAAATTTGCCGCGGTACATTGTGAAGCTTACATAATGCTATATTTAATTTCACTTCAAGAGGCCATGTATCAATTCCACTATGAATGATGCCTGTAAAACAGTAAGTGATCTTGTAAATTCTCAGTGTGTGCGTCAGAAATGAACTCTTCCTCAGCTTTAGTCATACCAAGAAACACAATGGTCAGGCGGAGATACAGCAGCAGCCTGGGCCACAGTCATTCAGGATTTCCTTTCAGGCCTTCTAAAAATTCCCCTCAAAAAAGTAACAGGGCTGACTGAGGGAAGCCATCCTGGATGTGCAGCTCTCTGGAGACTTCCTCCTTGTGCTTTTGGGTGAAAAGTCGCCTTCCTGTTTATGTTCCACTGTGACATACCGCAACAGTTTCGAATTAGTACACACGAGTGTGTCATTGTGAATGTAAGTACCATGATATGGTTGCTACTCTCCCAGAGCCATTGTACAGCAGCGATATAAGAGTCAAGGGAATGCGCTTTTCACAGCAGGAACATCATACGGTCCAGCTAGCATATCTTATATACTGGATTCTATCCTTTGAACACAGGATCTATTTCGATGGTAAAGAAAGATCCAATTTCCAAGAATATTCTATCCCCTCATTTACGAGGATAGAGAAATCTGAAGATGATTCAATTTGCCAAGGAATTTGTCAAGGACAATGAGGCTACCACCCCTGATGTTCTTTGAAAAAGTGCCAATGGATCTTTATAAACATTAGTAGACCTTGATTTTAACAGCTCATCCAAATGGGGCATCTAAAACAGCATGGTGCCCCCTAAAAAACAACTTTTCAATGAAGAAACAAACTTTCCAGGCCACTACAGTATTAATGTTAAAGACCAAGTTGTTTTAAACTATTATTAGTTCTCTAACTGCACTTCCATAAAAACACTGGGGATCTAACCTATATAACATATATCTATGGCAGGTAAAAAAAAAAAAACTGAACAGCATCTTCTGAACTCACAGTGAAAAGCACCAAACACAGACTTATAAAAAGATCATTGTAGTAATTGCAATATGAACGTAGAATGATTACGAACATCACAGAAAGGTAAGGGGACAGCAAAGCATTAGTATTATTATTTACTACAATGATGTACATTCTCATCCAATGTAACCCTTAGTTAAACCTACTGTAGGAGCAATAACAAGAATCAAAAGAATCGCTTTCATCTTCTTGCCAATACGTCTAAATGTACGCGACCTGTGCCATACTCCCTTCACATCCTTCTCATGTTTAAACCCTGTGCCATACTCCCTTCACATCGTTCTCATGTTTAAACCTCTCCAGGTGTTTTACTCTTTTTTGTGGTCCATTACACCTGATCGTTTTAGTAACACGTCTCAACATTATTATTATTTTTTTTGCTAAAACCAGGACTGGGTGCAGGACAATGAAAATCCCTTCCTCCCACTTTGCTGGGTTTCTCAGAACAAGTCACACATACTAAAGACAGTGCTGGTGGCAGATACATTACAAAGCAGCTCATATCATGGTAAATGATACTATTTAGGCCATCGCTTTAATGAAACTTTTACACATTCTGAAGTTGAAAGACAGTAAAATAATTACAGGGTTGGATTTGTCTTGCCTTTTCACTCCTGACTCTTCGATTATCATTTCAGTTCCACCAGGACTAAAGAAAACAATTCTATTTTGCTCTGTTTTTGTCATAAGTACTGGATCTCAAACTGTGGTGTACTAGCTATCAACAGACTTGAATACTGAAGACACTGCCTCCACTCCTCTTTAAAATGTCCTCCAAGAAACAGGCAAAGGCCTAACCTGCAATGAAACACATTTTCATTTTGGGGCTGCTACTAGATAGGCACAGTGCACGTTACTATCTGGATTTATGAACACACAAAGTAATTTCCTGCAGAGTTTCCAGTACTCCCTAATATTATCTTTTCTGTGCCAGGTCAGAATGACAATACAATATGCACTCATGTTGGCAGTCTGTTGGAGGTTAAAATGAACTATTTAAATGTGAGAACTCTATCAGGTTTAATGGTATCTACAGAAAGAGACAGAACACACAGTTCCTTCTACACTACCACCCTTGATCATATAAGCTGCCTACAAAATTTCCATGTGAGTTTTTTTTTTTTTTTTTTTAAATAGCAAGACATTTCACGACAGATCCACTGCTCTTTTTTCATCAGTGGAGTCTTACTGTTATATCTTCCTTCCTATTGATTAAAATGATATTACCAGAGATGGTAACAGTGTCCAGGGATACAGTTCAGAGATTATTAATATTAATTTGTCATTTAGCAGACGCTTTTATCCAAAGGGTTAAGGGTTGAACTGCATCAACAACTACTGCAGAGTCACTTATAATAGGACGGAGCACAAGGAGGTTAAGTGACTTGCTCAGGGTCAGACACAGTTAGTCAGTGGCTGAGCGGGAATTAGAACCAGGGACCTAGCCAGCCTGAATATTACAGTAATGCACATTTCTACAGAGTTTCAGTATTGTAAATGCATTCCCATCCTACACGGGAAGCCAAGCACATGCATGTTAAAACCACTCACAAGCTAGGAGCAAGTAAGAGTATCTAGATTTGTTTCCCCCCCCTGCATATTCTTGCAATTTAACAATTACAATCGGTGCGTTTACATGGCCATTAATATTCGGAATACTGAATAACATGAATATATATTCCGCCATGTAAACAGCATATTCGTAACATGAAGAGGAATATTCCACCTCTGCATATTCAGAATACTAGTGGAATATAAATCATGCAAACAGCATATTCCAGCTATGAAGCATAACCCACAACAGACACACACAATAACAAATACTCACACAGCAGTAAACATGATGCCATGTGGGAGAAAACACAGCTACTTTTGGTCTGATGAGGAGACATCACTTTTATTAAAGTCGGAAAACAGCTTGATGGCAAGAAACAGAGATGTGCAGAAGTGTTTAAAAGGATGGCGGAAACAATCATGAAGGGTGGTTTGAGAGAACTGTGGATCAAGTTCGTCATCGGTGTAAAGTTTGAAAAGCACAGTACTATAAAGCAACAAGCAAAAAAACAGAAGTGGGGCGAATCTACCAATTTTCCCTTACTTCAACCATACTGGGTAATTGCCCTTTGTCTTCAAAGATAGTGCAGCAGTGTGCCTTCAGCAGTGTGCCTGTAACATGTGCACGCCATGCAATGTAAGGGGAGACGATGGAAAAAACCTTGAGTTTTTTAAAACTAGAAGAAGAAACAAAGCACATATTGTACAGTTTCCTCTTTGCAAGCTTTTCCCACAGCTGTGCTTTTGCTGTAGGTGTGGTTATTCACACGACTTTTTACTCGAATTACAAAATTGACGATAAGTGTATAAAAAACTAGATGTTGTAATCAATGTTTTATTGTTTAAGTGTAGCACTGTATATAACTAGTAAGTAGCAAAAATTACAAAACAAAAAGGAACAATGTATTTATTATGTAAGGGGCTCACTGTCTCACAGGGTGCACTATCACACCGGTGTGGTGTGGACATCGGGTTTGAAGAAGAAAGTTACCTTGAGACTGAAGGAAAATAATTGTGTCAGTATGTCATCACATTGTGATATAGTAGCCATCACATACATATTATATATTTATTTGTTTATTTTTCAAAATTTCTAAAGTGCCACACACAAGTAGGTATTGTGGCGCTGTAGAGATGCAGTATAAAATGCTCTTACAATTTGAGTACAAAATATACAGAAAACAAATATCAATACATGCTAGATCTGCAAATATACATCCAAATTTAAAACCATTTATTTACTTATTTATATACAATCACAGCTCTAAAAGAAATTCAATCAAATGCTCTTTGAAAAAGCAACTAAGCATGTGATGACATATACACACACACACACACTATGGTTTTCTATGGTTATTATTCTACTGTGCATTTGTTTACTGTAGGCTCTGTTGACGATGTGCTTGGCTAAACATGGGCAACTCATCTTCAATCTGTCTCCTTGTTATATTAATAAAGACATAAGTGTGCATGTCTGAGTGAACACATTGCACTGAATTAAGACCCACAAGCATCTACACAATCTCAAAATATCAGATTCCATATCTGAAAAAACTAAAACAAATAACAGAAATATACGACACCACCAGCTCGTCACAATAAACAAAAAACTATTCCACTGCAATCAGCACTCTTTTGGTTTGCAGTGGGAAGAAAAGGTACACATGCGTTAATGGCATTAAAGGAATATACCGCTAACCATGGAAACGCAGAATATAAAAGGAATACGAGAATTCTGCCTGCAGGCATACAGAGCGTTCGGAATAAATGTAGTATTCCAAATACTTAATATTCTGAATACTTGTGCCATGTAAACATACCGATTGATAAAGCAGCAATAGATGCATATTCCAGGTTCGAATTGGGGCCAGCATGCACCTGTATGGAATACCTGTGCACACAAAATGGAAAACCATTTTAAAAAAGTGATTTGTTTGGGAGCTCTCTCTGGTATGTAAATACCACTGAAGTGCATGAGGGCTTTCATTTAGAAGCCTTAATGTCTACTTCAAGCTCTGTGTGTGGTCACCGGGCAAAAAGAACCAGAATATTTAAAGCATGTTGAGTCTGCAAATATTCAATTTTAAGTGCTGCTACGTGCATCACTCGAGTCGTCTACAGGCTAAGTTGCACACTGATTTGTGGAATCACTATTCTTAATGGAAACCCACTTTACTATCATCACTCTCTGAGAGAATGTAAATGTGAAGACCTGGTTAACGTTACTTCTTGCATTTTAACACACTACGACGACCACACATGAACCGCAGAGGATGCTCTAGCTGAAGTGTTATTTCATTGACAGCTTTATATACAGGACTTGCATAATCAATGTACTGTAACATTAATTGCAGCGTTGTCACTCTGGGACACACAGCAATTCTTCAGAACGAAAGCTGTGCTTTTTCTGGCACTGGTGTCATTTCATTTTTTTCAGTGACTAGGATTTGTAGTTGAACTGTTTCTGCAGCTTATCAAAGTCTGATTGTGCAGCAGTCTCTCTATCACTCTGAACTGCGTAAAGTAAATAACGGCTCCGTCAGACTAAGAAATAAAAACTGACGATGTGGCAAAGTCAAGGGATATTGTTCATAAGATGCTGAAGATAAAATAGGTTCCTTGAACAGACCCACCTTTTTCCAAGTAAAACTGAGAAGTGTTTTGTCAGACAGATATAGGATCTCTCCCAACTTATTACATTTCTGCAGATGACAATTTCCCTGGGAAAAGAGAAATGATTGACCATGCCGAAGGCTTTTTGACAGGTCAACAAAAATTTCCACCGGTCCAGCCTGCATATTTAATAATAGCAGCATGCTGACAGACCAGGAAAGGCTGATTATCATTCCGCCTGCGGCTGTATCAGCACAACATGCCTGGGAAAATCGCAAAATTAATCCATGACACTTACAGCTCACACTTTCAATAAGCTAGTCAAGCTGAAAGCCTTGCAAAGAAAAACGTAGGCAGTAACTGCATGATGCAAACTTTTGCAACTAGCCAGAAATCTCTAATCAGTCAGCTAGAGTGCTTTGGAAGTTTCAGTGTGACTAATCTTTGATATTAAATACACTGCTCACACTTCATGAGTGTCTGTATCCATCACAAAACACAAAGAGGCACTACTGGTCTACCTCTACTGTACTGAAACACATTTGTCACTGTCAAAGACTTGTATCAAGTTTAACTAGTGTGCTACTTCTATTACTCTATTTACTCGTCCACGAGGAACCAAGTTGCCATGTACTGGCAGTACTTAATTAGTACTTAACTAAGTCCATTAAGCAACCAGGTGATTTGCAATGCTACATTTTACTATTACGGTAGCCCGTTGTGTATCTCACTGCAGTGGGACCAGAGTAAGGGCGGATATGTACAAAGTTGGATAAATTAATCCTGTATTAAATTATTGTTTTGAGATTCAGCTTTTATTAGGGAGCTCCCCTAAATCCTTTGTTTAGAAATATACAGGGTATTAATGCTTGTGACAAGGGTAGCTGTCTGCCGTGTGGGTGCGTGCATTCGCTGCTGAGTGACAGGCAGGAGATCGAGATGGAGGTTGAAGTTGATACGCCCCGCAGGCGAACAGGATTTATTTACATATCAACACACTGAACAGCTCACATGACACTACCAGCAATGGTAGCGCACAGAGTACATACAACACAGTATGCTAAAACACAGTGGTGGTATCTACACTCTTTGAACTAGTCTTCTAGTTCAATAATAAATGAACTCCGGCCACTCGCCCGGCTCTTGATTCAAAAGAATATACAAATCAGTTCAGACATCTGGTCCTGCTAGCATTACCCTTTGGGGGCAGCATTCAATTGTTTTCCGTATTCCAGCTGTTTATCAGCTGGAATTTTTTTTTAATAGACTTCTGAAAAAAAGGTAAAACATTATTTTAGCCATATTATAACTATAATGCTGGTTTCCTTCATCCTTGACACTTAATCCTTCCGAGGCTCTACTTTGGTTCTGACCAGAGTGTTTTATGTCTTTGTTTTGGTTAGCAAGCTTTCATAAACCAGAGGAGAAGTATCCCACAGGTTGTGGATTAGGATTCCCTGGTGATCAGCGTGACAATAATCAACATGGACAATAGGAAGGGAAACCAGACACTGCGCATAACCTGCAGGCACACTAAGAAACAATTGGATATTGCTAATGAGGGGGCCAGTCCAACCTCATTAAAACAAACCGTCTGTGCATCATATAAAAATAGATATTTCTAATAAAAGGTTTGCCACAGAAAAAGGGTTTCTGAACCATTTCACCCCTGAGGTTTCAGTTGCATGTCTCCTGCTGTTGTGAAGCCATCTCGAGTCTGTAGCTGTCCAGATAAGGCTATTCAAAAAAGGGAATGCATTCTGAATAAATAAATCTGTTGTATATGTTAACACTGGCTTCAAACTGTGCTGTCGCTTTCTAGACAAAGGGCACTGCCGAGTGAATTAAGTAAACAGCAGCTTTCAAAGACAGTAACGCAATGTACTGTTTTTAATACTCAAGAGAGACTAGGTCATGTCTTTTGTATGGAGTTGTGTGCAAAACCTGGCTTTTTATTGTGTCATGTGTTCCTGTGGTTAAAGAAAAGGGCTTGTAACCAGGAGGTCCCTAGTTCAAATCCCACCTCAGCCACTGACTCATTGTGTGACCCTGAGCAAGTCACTTAACCTCCTTGTGCTCTGTCTTTCGGGTGAGACGTAGTTGTAAGTGACTCTGCAGCTGATGCATGGTTCACACACCCTAGTCTCTGTAAGTCGCCTTGGATAAAGGCGCCTGCTAAATAAATAAATAATGACAAATAATAATGGCAGCAAGCCAGGAGACAGCCCAACAGTGTGATGTGCAAAGGTAAACGTAAACCTGGCACATCTATGTTGTGTTGTGGTTTGTGAGCCGTTGTCTGGAAACTTTACATGATCAGCCTCAATACAGTATACCTGACCCAAAACTAAAGGCAGTAACTTTGAATGTATCACACACACACACACACACACACACACACACACACAGACAGACACACTGCAATACATCTCTACCGGCAATACAATCCTGTATTCTTGCTTATGGACTACTCTAAATTGCCAGGTGGATGATTTTAAATGCAGGTTAACCCACAATATAGCATATATACTAAAGTCACATCCCAGTCGGAATTCTCAGATTCATGTCTGGAAGAGCGGGTCTGATGAAGAAAGCAGGTGCACCACACTGACATAAAAATCAGTTTAGACTACAGTAAAACAAACAAAAAAAACAGGCCTCCTCTGAAGAACTGGTATAAAACTTGATTGGACGACTGGAAACCATACCCATTTAAGTGCAAAATTGACTTTGCAGCTTTAAAAAATAGAAGAAAAAAAGAGCATCAGGTTTTACACATGATTTAAACGTCTGTTACACAAAAACAACTATATATATATATATATATATATATATATATATATATATATATATATATATATATATATACACACACATACATACAGTGCCTTGCAAAAGTATTCAGACCCCTGACCAATTCTCTCATATTACTGAATTACAAATGGTACATTGTAATTTCGTTCTGTTTGATATTTTATTTTAAAACACTGAAACTCAAAATCAATTATTGTAAGGTGACATTGGTTTTATGTTGGGAAATATTTTTAAGAAAAATAAAAAACTGAAATATCTTGCTTGCTCAGTTTTATAAAGAAAAGCTCTGGTGTATTTTAACACTGAGTGGCTGATCGGATGTGCTTCTACAATACGCCTCCAAAACCTTCCCTAATGAACAAGCACTCTGCAGTGAGCTGACCTTCACATATGACCTCCAAAAATATAATCCCCTCCTGAGGAATCAGACACTCTGTATTTTCTCAGGCTCTGCCTGTTTCTCACAGCAGCCTCTAGATAATATTGATTTCGGTCTCTCTTTCACATCGCCTGCCTCTGTACATATATGGGACTGAAAAACACATTAGGAATATGTCATATGTAGCACAGCATTTCATGTACAAAGTAGATACAGCTATGTAATTGTGTATTTCGTAGTATATGAAAGCTGTATCTCCCTGCCAGTTACATTCACGATCAACAGCTGATCTGATAGACTTTAACAGAGGGTTGATAGTAGATGCTCCATTGGTAGGTTATTCACTATTTACTGTTCTAATTACTGATGTGTTCAAATTAAAATATTTGATAGTGTTAGTTCCCAAGCCTTCAATAAAAGGTGTGCTGAACTTTTGTCGCAAGTGATCACATGCAATACTGTATTCCTTGCATGCAACACAATGCTGCATGAATCTCACTTGGGCAGAACACTGAAACAAGCACTGTAGCACAGCAGACAGGCTAATCCTAATTGTTCTGACATGAAAAACAGACACGTGAGGTTCAAGCACTGCAAAGTGAAGTGCGAGTGAGTGGCCTGTGGAGGGTAAAATGCAACATCATACTCCAGACTTAGCAGACTGGGTGTTTATATCCACTTTATATCTTCAAAAATTGCTTCTAAAAAGATTACTCATGGCTAATTGTGAGGAAGCATATTATGGTTACACAGGCTAATATCTAAAGTTTCCCAATACTAGTTTGGAGTCAAACAATATATGAGCAAGTCCAGGCTTGTTACAAACACTTCAACCAGAAGAGTAATACATATTGCAGTTGATATTTATAAAACCATATACTACAGTATACTATTGCTCTGCCAAATAATTCCATTGCAGATGTTATTTAATAATGGGGCCTGACAATACTATGCTGTACTATTGTTTCATACGGGTATTCTAAGTACCTTTAAACAAATTTGTTGTTAAATCTATCAATCTGAGCATTTCCTCGGACAGAAGCTTTTGATTTAAAATGAAGTGTCATATTAGCCCTATAAAATGCAATCCTGGGAAACGCTTTGTAAATGATACAGTACTTTCAAATAAAGGTTTAAATTTATGGCTTGAAATTGAAGACTCCCTGGTTGGTGCGGCAGGTGTCAGTGATTCTCCCTACTCAGGGAATGGGATATTTTGCAGCCTTGGGGAACGCCACCACAGACTTATCCTTGTAATTATTACAGAAGATTTGCGATTTCAGGAAAGACTACACAGCAACAAAAAAGAAAGAATTTTCTCTTCTCTATGAATTATGCTTACAGGTTGTCATGTCTGCTTTACATGTATTAGTGTAGCATTTTGCTAACATGATTCCACCACACACTGCACTTCAAAAGACATATCTTGTCAGCTCGCACATGGTGCTAGTCTGCATCAGACAACACGGACAGTTTGTAGAATGTCTATTCATTTTGCATCGATTTATACGCCACGAGATATCTACACCAGTGACATTTGGAAATCAAGCAGCACCTGCGATATTACTTTCCGTAAATCAACTTAATTTAGCAGATGTTGGTTTTTTTGGGGTTTTTTTTTTGGTCTAAACCATTTTCTTCTAGTATTTTCATGTGGAGTTATCGGCTGCTACCCAGTTTAACAGCAGAAAAAAGTCTCTGTACTCAACCCCTAAATCTCTTGCTTTAACCATTAGACCTCACTGGCTTACAGAATATCTGTAATTACTGCAGGATACTGGAGTAAAAGCATTGCAGAGTGTAAAATACAATGTAATAGCAGGTGTGGTAGAGGAGCAGTATAGTGAAAGATTTGTAAAAGTTTCAGAAGCATCTCATACCCTCATCAGAACCTGACAACATATTCTGTACTGTAAACAGGCAGTGTGAAAGGATGCGCAGTAGAGAGGGTCGAGGAAGAGTGATGCTTTCTGGCTTTTGCAGCCCTTGACACGATTGGGATCCCTTGTGATGTGTAGCTCAGAGATGACAGGCTGTAGGTCTGGCGCATGCATCCAGAAAAAATTGTATTCTAATTGGTTACCACTATCAAATACGGAGAGGTCAGTTAGACGTGCCATATGCTCTCCTGGTAGATTAAGCATTGCTGAGCCCCAATACTAAACTATAACACTGATCCCAACAGAACACATTCCAGGAGACAACAGAGAGTGAGATCCAGACTGACAGCCACAAAGGGGCTTAATTTCAGCTCAGATCCCAACGGCACAGGCCAGCATGGAATAACTGCAGACCTCACATCACAATACAACCTTAATTTATAAAGGATCTTGTGTGAGCCTTAGTACAAAGCACTTTCCAGATTACAACCAAATACACAACATGCAATAAGGCAACAAATAAACATGAGGGCTCAGTTAGTTTTGATACGCAAATGAGAAGACTGACAGTAAGCTAAGTCGGTTCACTAATCTTGTATTTGATTGCATACTGCTGAAATGAATGAAAAAGCCATCTAATAGTATGCAAAAAAAAGGGGTTTACATGGTGGCAGTATTAAATATGCCACTGGTTAGATCATTAGTGAAGTAAAGGTTTTGAAGGATTTAACTAATATTCATTTCCAGATATCTTTGTTCTCCCACAATTATAATTTTATCAACACAGCACTTTACATACTTTCCTAGTAAAACACATCTCAGCACTGTTCTGGAAACAGGGTAAATGGCCACAGACATCTTTAATCACAGTCTGTTTAAAACAGGAAGTTATTCTTTCTTCGCTGGCACGCTGGTCACTTCCAATGATCTTTAGTCTTTGTTCATGTTCAGATTAGAACTGCAATAAAGAGCTTGTTTTTTTCTTAATGTTTGCTAGCTGTCAGTAGATGGGTGGGGGGCTCTTTAAATACAAGCTGCTCACACGACAGGACCCTGCTATATATAGAGATTCTGGTGGGGTCAGATCAACATCGATCAACAAATAAATAAAAGCCAATTATTTAGCAGCAACTTGTGGAAGCAGCTGTATTTAGGTTGTAGTATTCATGTAGTAGGTGACCATAGTATATGTGGTAGGCTGTTTCAAGTTTATTTATATTATAACTGAAGGTCAGCTATGGCAATGTAATATTTAGTATACAACCCTAAATATAATTTGGGTCTTGTAGCCCCCTAGACTGGAAAAATGCAGAAGTTTGTGTGGGGTTCTGGAGTGACTCAACCCCATTGAAAATTGAGATAATCCGTCTAGACAAAAAATCTGAAACCACTAGTGTAGAAATAGACAGGGACCTGGGGACATGCATCATCAGCAACTGTGTCACTCTGGTTTATAATTCACACAACTCCAAAATCCAAGCAATGCAAAAATTTCAAGAAATATAGATGTTTTTGCACTGGTATAAACTAAATGAAAAGTGGGCCCAATATATTAAAACTTGAGAATGCAAGTTGAAATCTTCCGGTCTAAAAACTATAAACTACCTGCCATAAACTAAGTTTCTTTTTTGTTGATCCTAGACAATGTATTTGGCTTTGGTTCAGTTACCACAGTATAATGAAATATGTACTGTAATGGCTGAAGACTACTGACAGGATGAACTCTTTAACTCGTTTCCTCAGGTCTCCAATCTCCAACTGCTGTTCACATGACCTCTCCCGTGAACTGCTCAGAGCTCTCGCCACAGTCCAGGACACCCTCCTGAAGTCTTGGATGGGCTGGCACTTTGAACAAGCACTGGGAACATCACAGCTGGAGAGGCTAATCAGCCAGGGTGAAGAGCAGCTGCTAATAGTTCCAAGTGGGGTTTTTATACTGCAGGTTTGTAGGAGCCAGAATAAAACATAGAGCGAGCAAGCCAAGATCCCCTAGGCTGTCTGTGGAGGCCTGCAGTTCTGACTATGAACAGGGGTGATGACATGACAGGATGTGAACATGGCCAAACACTGAACTGCCATGGCCCTCTTACAATTATTTATGCACGGGTGGTCTACCGACAGCTTTTGTTTATTTATTTATTGATTAATTGTTAAGAAGGGGTGTTATTCACAAAAAATAAAAAAGACAAGACAGTTCAAGTCATTCACATATTTAGAGAACAGTATACACACACCACTGATGCTGTGTTCCTCAGCTCTTTGTAGATAGTTCTGAATTACATAGCACATTCAAGTACTGGGCTTCAAAACATAAACATTCAGCAACCCAACTCCCTGACTCTCACAGGCTCCTTCCTTGGGGTGATTATTCAATCATTGTGCCAATCCCTTCCTTGCAGCCTGCAGACTGGAGGTTTACTACCCTGGAGAAGCACTCCCAAAACTCCTAGTGCCAATCTAATATACATATACCAGGGCTCTGTGGAGAAGCATTCCCCAAACTCCTAGTGCTGATCTAATATACGCATACCAGGGCTCTGATCAATCAGCAGGGCTTTCAATGCTAATAGGCAACTGCAATATTATATATATATATATATATATATATATATATATATATATATATATATATATATATATAGACACACACACACACACACTTCAATTTTGTGGCGGTCTATCCCTGTGCAGAAACATAAATATACATAACTATCTTATTTGAAAATATTACATTTTAATCAAGTTCTATTAATGTAAAATAGAGTACAGTATATGGAAAATACCTTAATCAGTGTGCATTTATTCAGGTGCAAATGACGCTGAAATATTAAACCTTCCAATAAAGTCGTCTATTTAAATCTTGCTTGATGTTGCAACAAATCAAAAAATGATAAATGAAGCTTTTTGGCACAGGATCAGGGCTCCATTGGATGTTAAACTTCAAACGCTGACTTCTGAAAATGGGAAGGCTGACAGAAATGTATACCATTCCTCACCTCTATGTACTGTAAACTACCAGGTGGCCACAAGCAACATCAGAGGAAAGGGACTGTTACAAGTGAAACCCATACATGCTACTGATAAGATCACCCTCTCAGACAGCAGTGTTCCTCTGATGTCTCGGGCTGTAAATGTACTGCTCATGACCTCGAGCATGCAAAGAAAAGACACTGATGATGAAACGAATACGGCCGTGGCTTTGATGGGTATCTGTTGCTTTATCTGGCAGGCTTGATTTGGAGTTGCAGATAAAGGTTCACTGATGTGACAATCACCCAACTAAGGGAGGACGTCCCTTTTTCCTGCCTTCTTAACCCTGTTCATTTGTCAAAAAGATTCTCACCACCCATGGGGAAATAGTGTATAGAGGTCTATTCAATTCACATTACCAGTGGTGGGTCTAAAAACAAACATATCTGCAGTACTTGTGAGACTCCTTAGTGGATTTCTGTCTGTACGAATGTGTAACACGGAGGGCCCAATTGTAAAGAGTAAGTAGCTGGGTTCTGAAAAATATAGTGTTGTACGTCCCCATGTGTTGCTACAACAGTTTAAATGACCTGCAATTTTTCTTTTCATTGTTAACATTGTGACAACGTTTTACAATTATAAATGTAAAGTCTGTTTCTAAGGTATTTTCAAGCGGTCAGCCGAGTGCACTGGGGTTTGAGAACAGGGGCGTGTCCCTGACCCCTGACCCCTGCAGGAAGAGCAGTTAGAAACAGACTTACAAGTGCTCTGGCTTTGTGTTCCGTGTGACATCATGGGATTGTTGTGTTACCCGTTTGGCAATGTGGGCAATACCCTTACACTATCGATGATGATGATGATGATGATGATGATGGATGATGGATGATGGATGATACATGATGGATGAATGATGATGATGGATGAATGATGATGATTGATGATTGATGATGATTGATGATGATGATAAGCAGCATTATTATTGTATTAGTTTCTTTATTAGTTTACTGTACACATTACGGTGTTTGCAAACAAGCAGAACCAGCTTTCTGTTAAATATATATATGCACCACGTATAAATGCGTTCGGTTTACATCAACATTATAGACTCAATGCAGTATAATTTACGCAGGTTTTTAAAACGTTGCTTCAGTACCAGTAACTTAAATCACTCAAGAAAAGTTACATGCTTGAACTAGTAAAAACTTCATAAAATATGCAAAAGTTTCCACGTCTTCAGCACAAGACTAAAGTCAAAATGTTTGTTGTTTTATGAAGTTTTTACTGATAGTATAATGATTGTTGCCCACACTGCCAAACAGATAACACAGCAATAACGACCCATGATGTCACACGGAACACAAAGCAACGGCGCTTGTAGTTTTTGATCTCAAACCCAAATGCATTAGAGTTGACATCTTAAATATCTTTGAAAGACTTTTAAGTGTAAAAAGTTGTCAGGATGTTAATGAAAAGAAATTACAGGTCATTTAAACAGTTGTAGCAACACTTATAACGCTATATTTTTCGGAACCCCACTACTTACATATATATAATAATAATAACTTTAATTTTATATAGCGCCTTTCATAGTGGCCCACCATCACAAAGCGCCTTACAGAGGTATGCTGTGAACTGTGCATTATATGCATAGTCATTTACAATAAGACATTGATTTAACATCTCATCCGCAAGATGGAGCACAAGGAGGTTAAGTGACTTGCTCAGGGTCACACAGTGAGTCAATCAGTGGCTGAGGTAGGATTTGAACCGATGACCTTCTGGTTACAAGCCCTGGACTTTAACTACTGGTCCACACTGCCTCCTGGCTGCTTTCGGGTCCGCCATCATTAATATAAGTGAATAGACCCTACAATGCAAAGAAGGGGACACAGTAACCCAGACAGAATATGCAGGTTAGGTTTTTTTACCTTTCAGTAGTGTAGTGTACTGTACCTCCCTAAAACCTAATCCACCCACTTTTTTTTTCAATTACAGAAACACAGTGTGTCATTGTATACGGCAGAAGGCCTTTAAGAATTAATCTTCTCGGTTTGATTTTGTTGTGCTGTTTGGGAGAGGCTAGGGAGTTTGTTGAATATGAGTCAAAAATGTGTTGTGAGAAAACAACAATAGACTAATTGAAAGGGTCCAGCCCACAGAGTTAGTGGGTGGCATGGTCTCATCATGATGTTAGCCAGCCCCACACCCTATCTACCTGTCTAACAGGATTCCAATCTGAACACAGACTATATGGATTTTAATCTTATACAGTTACAAAGGAGGAGTGGGAAAGCACGCTGTTTGGTTCGTAAGATACATTATGTGGTTGCTTTTAGACAGTAAATGCAAATCCCTTGCAACTTGTACTGTATCCCCACTACTGAAACTCACCAATCAACTCTTTTTCCAGCACTCTTCTAGGGCTTTCTGATATCACTCCAAATTACAAACTGATTTCTGGCTGACTTATACTTTTGTCTCCATTAATTCTACAAATACGTACTTCTGTTAAATGCTTTGGTCATAACCCAACTGCTCATGAAGTCATTTTTACAGCCTTCAAAAATGCATACAGTAGTACACAGGAGACAGCAACAGTACATAGTGAGAATGCTGTAAAAGCCACATGTTATTTTCTGACCATAGAGATAAAAAGCTATGTCTACTATTATTTGTACTAATTTACTGCTGTGTAGAGGTGTTATAGGGGAATCACTGCATACGTCTTACCTTTTGTGCACTTCTATTTACTATGCTGATCTCACATGTTTAGAAACAAAAAACATGTTTTTTTTTTCAGAAAATTACATCTGGTATTTTAATTGTTATAAAAAGGCCCTCATTTTGCATGCCTTACTATCAGGTAGTTACACTTGAACTGTCTAGGTCATTTCTGGGTCAAGGTATGTCACTGGCAGCAAAGCATATTCTTAGGAAAAGCAGCTGGTTGTTTAATGATAGGAAAGAAGGCGTTATTGGATGGAGATCATTTCCCTGCCCAGGCAAAAGGAGATGCAAGTGCAAATGCTTGTATTCAACCCACACTGGCTCACCCCCCCAGCCCCCCCAAAGCAGTTAATGTATGATTAAAGATGCAGGAAGTTTAGGAACATGTCAAGCGCAATCAAAGCAGAAAGGAAATAACAACAGACAAATGTGTTTTCTTTTATTCCTTTTCTTGTTGATGCAGATGTTATTATTATTATTTATTTCTTAGCAGATGCTCTTATCCAGGGTGACTTACAATTGTTACAAGATATCACATTATTTTTTACATACAATTACCCATTTATACAGTTGGGTTTTTACTGGAGCAATCTAGGTAAAGTACCTTGCTCAAGGGTACAACAGCAGTATCCCCCACCTGGGATTGAACCTCTCTCTCACTCACTTGACTATTAATAAGATAAAATGCAGTCAATCAAGATTGTCAAAAACACATCACAGAAGACAGCTGATCAAGGCAAACTGAAATGAAAGAAGCTAAGCTATCTAAAGCTTTGAGATAATTGGTTAAATTAATGAAGTCCTTTGAATTATATTTGTTGTTAGCATGTGATGTATTTTACTCTGCTGTCACTGCCAAGTCCAAAGTGCAAACAGACACCACTGCTATTACAACACCTGCTGATGCATTGGTGTCATGAGACCCAGAAATTCAGGACTAGCTGGTTCTGCTTTCCAGGTCACAAGTAGCAGGTTGCCATCTGCCTTTTTCAGATTTCAATTGTACAGAAGCCCCCTGACAGCCGACTGAGACTCACAGGTGAAGAACTCAAGTGCAGAATGAATGCCACCTCTACATAATTCTACCGAATGCCACGCTTTAATAACACCTTATTAAAACAACCAGGCCTGCAGTTTCCTTAGTCACCATGATGTAGAGCTCTTTAAAAAAATAAGCATTCTAAATTACTCCCATTCTAAAGTATTGCTTTAAAAGACAGCAGGCTCTCCCCCTCCTCCCTGCCCCCCCAAACAGATAAGGCTTTTCTTATATATTCTGACTATCGTAAGCACCTTGGATAACGGTGAACAGTGTCCTTCACTTTTAAAAACAAGGAGACAGCACCGTAGGCAGCAGTCCACTTCATTCACATTTTAAAATTCATCAACTCAGGGACAACACAATTACACACAGGGCAAGACAAGAGGACAGTATACTTTTTCTATTAGTGCAAAAGTGTGTTATTGTTTTTTTTCTGAACACACTGCAGATGTTATAAAACAACAATATAAGAAACAACATAGTTATTACATTAAATAAAGACCATTCTAAAAAGACCAGCTTTACCCTTGAACTGTCTTAAACAAAAATAAAAAGAAAAGGCTGTATTGAATCAATTCTGCAGCAGAAACCTGCCTCGGTCTGGTCTGTGGCACAAGCAAACATTTATATGTTCCTCACGTAGCATCCTCAAAGCCAAGTCTGCACTCAGAAAGGGAGCAGGTGGCGTCTAGCGCACAGAGAAGACAGTGACGAGCAGCTGATTGAGTAAGCAGCTCCAACATCTCCTGACACAAACATGCCAATGAGCACTTGCATTACAGACATCCAGAGTAGTCCATCTACTAGCACACTCTGGAGTGCTGTCTGCTGTAACCAAAACAAATACTGGCCTCTCATGCATTTTATTAAAACATCAGGTAGCCTACAAACAATAACAGAACAAGTGCTTAAAAGGAGCGCAAAAACTAAATAAAAGCTTAATGACGGGTACAAAATGTAATGTGGTACCAGTACAGGGTAGACAATTCCACCCGAAAGGGAAGCAACTTTTTTTTCCCTCTATGTACTGAAAATAGCTTCTTAAAAAAAAAAAAAAAAAAAACACGTCTCAGAATGTTTCGGAGGGAAAAGTTGTAATTCAAACTGCTGCCGTTACAACTCTTGTGACTAAAATCAGCTGACTTTGTGTTTACATTTGCATTTGGAGGTGTTCCGTTGATTGTCTTGAAAAATCTCTTTCCAACATCTAGCTCCCCGTGGGTCACATGGTTAAACGTAAGCTTTCTTACATTTCCTGGCTCTCTACACACACACACACACACACACACACACACACACACACACACACACACACACACACTGTTTTTCTAAAATTAGACAATTTTATTACAAAGTATTACTTTTCCAGAAAACAATACTTCAATGATAGTCCAATCTTCTCTCATTGTAATTTATGCACACACAAACACACAGGGATACCAGAATAACCCACTATTTTTAAAATGTACAAAAGAATGGTTTGAAAGCATTATTGTTTAGTTGTGTTGGGCACACAAGGAATGAGTTATTTTGTCCTTTACACTTCAAGGACAGTCACTAGCAGCTCTGCCCTGCAACTATAATGTTATTCCCATATCGTACATCAAGATAATTCCATGATAATGTTCAAAATTCCTACCCACACTATTTTAGTCATTAAACTAAAATCTTCATGCCCCAGCCAGCATAAACATTCTCAAATTATTTGCCAGACTGTGCAGAGTCTGGCTGTACTGGCATCTGTACTGTACCTCCCTTTCGCAGATGGGTGTAAATCTACTTTGTCATTAAAGGATCTGAACTAAATACATCTTGCTCTCATTGGGACCTGACTCATTTGGCTCTGGGGCTGTGGAACATCATTGACTCCCTGAAGTTTACCTTTAGCCAATCCATTCCGCGAAAGTCTGAATGACTGCAACCCCATAGAGAGTTCTCTTTTAGTCAAACGCGTGTGAAAATGAGCTAACGGCTGTCCCTGCTTTTCCACGCTGGATTTTACTGCAGCGATGAGTCTTTGCTCAGTCTAGTGTAAGGAAGCCAATCAGCCGTGATGGTCTCTGTCTCTCTTATACTCTCTCTCTGTCTCTCACAGCTCCCTCATGAGTTGCAGACCAGAGCACAATTTTAAGCTGAGAGTTAACATCTGGCAAGGCCTCTGAATTGAAGGCCAAAGTGCCCTCTAAAGAACTTGTGAACCTGCACTTAAGAAGGTCCGGGTTAGCATGGGCGAAAAAAGCACACTATTGTGTCCTGTTAGTGAGGTTATCTGAGGTTGTTCTTAAGAAAACTGACTGCTTAATTGTCTTCTTTCATTTATCTCAGATTTAGTGACCTTACTAATGGTATATATATATATATATATATTGTACTCATGCAAATATTTATTTAACTCTTTACACTCAGCCCGATGGTTACGCGCAAATTACTCAGGCACATTTAGAAGTACAGACTAGGGGCTTTCCAATTATGTATTCAGCGTATGTATGTGGTACTCCTAGCCGGAAATACAATTGCCTGAAGTTAAGCTCCTCATCATGTGACAGAGTTCACAGCTTAGGTTTCATTTGAGTCCATTGCTCTTATCAGACATTGTTAAGGGCAAATACATTCTAAAAAAAAGTTACAAGCATAAAAAAAACCCCCCAAAAAACAAACGCTAAGTGACTGAGTCAGGGCGACCACGACAGGTACTGCGGCTCAGACACCAAACGTGCACATGACGCATGGCTCGTGTCTCGTCGTGTCGATATCATAAAGTTGAAGCAGGGCAATATTGCAAAAGAGTCGTAAGTGCCTCTGTAAACAACACTAGATGAAAGATTTTCTGCAAGAATATTAGTGCCTGGCTATATTTATTTTGGCAAAAACAGAAAATCTCACATTTGGCAGGCACACATTTCCTTTCATCACCTCATGTACCTGATTAGGTCTGTAAATCTATACAAACCGCTTACATACTACATGAAAAGCTCTTTGATACTGGTAATTTCATGCAATCGGCTGGTCTCCGTATTTTGCATAGCCAACAATATCATTGGTTTCCAAAATAGCAAGTTATTTGTTTGGTTTACCCAACAGAGTACCTGAAGTTTTTGTATGCGGACAAAATTCCTAGGCACAGTTACATAACCTCCAGCTATACTAAAATGGCACAGTTTGAATGTGGGTTGTAAAGCCACTTAGCGAGGGAAAATTAGGCATGCAATAAAAATACCAGGCCGTTGCCAAGAGGGAAACGGTAACCTCCCCAACACTGGCTGAAGTTACGATGTATAAAAAGAAAACAACTGGTGTATTAAAAGGTAACAGCTTTGGTCCTGCAGCCATGAGCTACTAGACTGTAAAAGAATCTGTGAAAATGACAGGCTTAGCTCCAACAATCTGCACACACTCTCCCTGGCCATTCTATTTCATTTAAATTACCGTGGGTTTTTATTATTATTATTATTTTTTTTTTTTTGTTGCACCAAACTTTGACAACTAATTTTGTTTCTACAATTTTACATTTTACTGTTTTTACACAGTAATTGTTTCTACTTTTAGTACTAAAATAGTTTCTATGATTTCTGCAATGCCTACTGTGTACCAGCATGTTTTTATTGCATCAGTTTCCCTACAGAATGTGCCTTTTCATTTAAACAAAAAAAACAAAGTTACGTTACCCCCACCTCTCTTCATGGTTCCTATGGACATGCACATGTGTTATGAAGTAAATCTGTATGAAATACATTACTTTTTTAGGTTCTTGCATTCCTAGGTAATCTGAATGGCAGCTTTTATTTGAACATATAAGACAAGTTGAGGGAGGTCAAAGATTGCAAATGTTGTACTGTATATTTCTTGGAGCTATCTTATATAAACATCAGAATCTGTCATTATGGGACCCTGGCATGACGGACGCCTGGAAACTGAAGCACAGAAGAGACTCACCACAAGAAGCTCCAACAACCCTACTCCCTGAGTCCCCTCACTGGCACTGCAACCAGGGCAGGTGTATTAGACGCAAGGATATTATTTCAGGCCGATTACAAGGAATCAGTTGCTAAAATATAATGACCTGCTCACGGAAGATGTGTTTTTGTTTTCAGTTAATGTGCTTCAGAAATCATTTCAAGCTTTGGCAGGAATGACTGGGTCATGCACAGTTTTTTTTCTGTATGCACACAACAGTTCTTTACTGCTACTGTAGCCAACGTAGCTCCGCGCAAAAGGATCACCATGTTTAAAAAAAAAAGTTTTTGTACACTGGAAAACCCAAATTAATTTCAGCGTGAGCTTATCCTCGAACAAGGAAAAGGAAGATATTTTACAACCCCTTCTACACTTTGACGACGACTCCCGCTTCTGTACATTTCCCAATAAATATAAGCTCAAGGCATGTTCAGATCAAAGCCAAGAAAAACAGACCAAACTGATCAAATGGACCCACTTAAAGCAAGATGTTTTCAATTCTCAAGCCTTCTTTCCTTTGTTGCCTAATTAAAACCATTTGACTTTAGATTACTGAAATATTAAGTTCCTTAGCGTTCGGAGCTCTAACTTATGATCAGTGCCAACATCAACCCCCCCCCCCCAACATTCCCATCTAAAAACCATGTGCAGTCCTATGAAGGGTTTAAAACCTGAATTCGGTATCTGCAGCTGCTTGCAATATTTCGACAGCTAAATTCTCTGATCCACATCTTCTTTGAATGAAGTGCTGTTACTGTTAACGTGCCAAGCTACAGTACCGTACTCAGAATTTGAAAAAATGCTTTTCTGTATCAACAGGTTTCAGTGGAAAGGTCACGTACTATGGAACGGTGGTTACTGTATCTCTTGAACATAAGCGTCTGCTGCTCATGGAAAACGGACAGCGAATACAGCAGATGTTTTAAAGAACCATCAATCGTGATAGAAAGAGATGGGCTACACCTCAGTCAATGTATCTATGCTCTGAAAGCTGGAAGCAATACACCAAACAAAGGCAGGAAAAGCCTTTCTCCACAGCTCCAGT
Source organism: Acipenser ruthenus (assembly GCF_902713425.1). Classification (NCBI taxonomy): domain Eukaryota; kingdom Metazoa; phylum Chordata; class Actinopteri; order Acipenseriformes; family Acipenseridae; genus Acipenser; species Acipenser ruthenus. Next base: position 65,099,963 of record NC_081195.1, read on the forward strand.
AATTCTCAGAGGACATTTCATCCACTCTCTCACAAGACACTGGACATCTAGATTTAATGTGAGAGTTTGTATGAAGCACTTCAAATAAATCAAATTAAAGACTATGGGGACAGAGTTGGACATGGAGTAGTGTTGGACTTCGGAAGAACAGTTTGAGATGGGGGTTCCCCTCCACCCACAGCAAGTACAAGTATATGACAAAATACGATTCAATAACAGAGCAGATAACAGTGTCAGTGATAGTTGCATCAAGATATAATTAAATACAAAATACTACATATTAAATAACACTTGTGACAGATTACAGTACTCTAAAGTACATTAAATGATTAAATGATTAAATGCAGTAAAACAGGGAGCAGATAAGAGCAAGTAAAGCGCATTTAAGCTATGGGTGTTTTTAGCATGATTTAGGTTAAAGAAAAGGGCTTGTAACCAGGAGGTCCACAGTTCAAATCCCACCTCAGCCACTGACTCATTGTGTGACCCTGAGCAAGTCACTTAACCTCCTTGTGCTCCGTCTTTCGGGTGAGACGTAATTGTAAGTGAATCTGCAGCTAATGCATAGTTCACACACCCTAGTCTCCTTAAGTCGCCTTGGATAAAGGCGTCTGCTAAATAAACAAATAATAATAATAATAACATTCTTAATGAGTCCATTCAGCCAAATGCTCATCCAGTTCCAAAGAACTGACTGATCCCAAAACTGTCTAGCGGGTTCATAAAATATACATATTAAGCAGCATCAGAGTCTCTGACCACCTTCCGGCGCCTCCTCAAGACACACCCGTTCAGACAGCATCTGTAAACCTCACAACTCTCCACTATACTGGACCATATGGCACCCAATTCTATCAGTACTTGCATCAGCTTGTACCTTCACTGAATTGCTCCATACCTTGCTGTATTCTACTACTGCTCTTAATTCTAACTACTTCCTTTATCTTGTACTTGATTTTCTCTTATAATAATGATAGTAACACTTCTCAACAAGCTAGTTCTAAAAACCCAGACTGGGTGCAGAACAAGCAGAATCGAAACCAATCACAGATCTTGTTCTTTTAATACTCATGTAGTTTTCACACTGAAACTATGAAGTTACACAGACACTTTGCACTACTGCTGTGGGGGGAAAAAAATTAACCACAGATCAATAAAATATTATTTCAAGTCTTTTTTATGTAGGAGAGAGAAATCAGAAAAACAAAAACATGTCTATTATGGATAAGTGTATGTGTTTATATTCACAATAGTGTGTGTGTATGTGTGTGTGGACATGGGGAAATTGAGCAAATGAGTGAAAGGGTAAAACATCCTGGAGCTGACCTCTTGAAAGATTTTTGGCTGCCCCCCTTTACATTGTGTTTTCTCTTCCTATGTTTAAGATGCCACAAGAAAGCTGTTTATGTTGCAGTTCAATGGCCAGGAAATCCCATGATTGTGTTTCTGGCGAGTAAAAGCTACATACTGTATACGCATTCCAGCACACAAAGTCTTACTTGCCCCTGTCTGACTTTCTGCATGACTCATACAGTCCTTTCCCGTTTTGGTCAATTTTACAGCCCTCAGTGGTATGTCAGCTGTCTATTCCAGGCCCTTCTGATTACCAATTACCCCTGTACTGTGGTTTTACAGATGTTCCCTGCAAATCAAATCCTGATGCATAAAACTCTCTATGAATCTACTACATTACAGTGCAATCTAGATGTTAACATAGCCAGGTGTTAGACTTCCGTGTTAGTTTAATAAACAAATCTTCAAAAGGAAAGACTAACGTCTAGTGTACTAGACCTGCAGCAGCTTCAGTTGAGCACATGCATTAATCCACTACATTCTCCCTTTTAATCCAACGAGAATGTTCCATACCCTAAAGCAATGAGTATTGAATGTTAGCAATTAATGGTTTTCCCTTTAAAGTATGAACCAATATTATTCATTTAACTCGCTGCATCAGTTTAGTACAGTGCTGAATATTAGCATTAGACTGGTAATATTACATTTACCACTGTGCATTTTTATCAGTTGGGGAAGCTTTGCTGTTAGGTAGAGATTGTAGAAATGTTAAGGCTGACATTCTGGAGACATGGTGACGTGAAGTGGCAGTATTTATATTCACTAAGATCCAGAGAAAATAAAAGTTAGGCTGTTCCATGCAATCCTTGGAGAGGAATCATTCTCATGCTGTGCTCCGTGGAGTTGGAATAGACTACCAGTGGCCTTGAGAAATACAGAGCAACAAAGATATTTTAGACAGCATTGCATCAATAACAGAATGAACCATGTAACAGTTAGCAGTGATCGTCCAGTATCCTGTTTTAACTGTTATATGTTTGGTAAGGAAATGCTTAATTAAGGGATATCCTGGTGACAGGAATAAAGAAATAACTCAATAAAAATCACCATTCACCTGAGGCTATGCTCTTCTGAATCATATTTTTATGAAAATGAGTGTAGCTCATTAAGAGTGCATTATATGAGTGTAGCTCATTAAGAGTGCACTATATGAGTGTAGCTCATTAAGAGTGCACTCTTATGAGTGTAGCTCATTAAGAGTGCATTATATGAGTGTAGCTCATTAAGAGTGCACCCATATGAGTGTAGCTCATTAAGAGTGCACTATATGAGTGTAGCTCATTAAGAGTGCACTCGTATGAGTGTAGCTCATTAAGAGTGCATTATTTTGCCCCTCAGTGAATTTCTCCCTTGTCTGGAGGCCACTGTTGTTGTTTTTTATACTTTCCTTTGATGGTGACCTTGTGTTACAGACTTCGTCTTGAAACAATCAACATTGCACGTGTCCATCCTTATTAACCACAGTCTGACACGTGTACTGCTCCACAGTAAGACTTACACCTGGTCATATTTAGGAGTACAATGTTTTTTTGGCCTATACTGTACAATTGGTCGAACAAAGGTAGCATGTCTGTCAGCTTGAGCCCTCAGGTATTATTACAGGTTGCTCTAGGAATGTTTGAGCCATCAATAAACGGGAACGCTTTTGGCCTGTTTGTGGTGTTTATTTAAACCTAATGGGTTGTACTTGGAAACTATGAGGCACTGCTCAACGCTTCAGGGGATTAACCATACTGAACACTGTTTACAACCCGTTCAATACCTCTCATAACTATCTCAGGTGCTGTACATACTGTCTCTAACAATCTGTCAGCATGCAGACCAGGGTTACAGCAGCTATGTCAAGTTGCACCAGAGAGACACGAGAAACAGCAAGTCATGACTGAACACTGCAACATGCTCACTTACACATCCCCCTGCGGATTATCAGCAAGGAAAGTGATCATTTAATCAATTCATATTTCATTTTATATACGAATTGTAATTAAAAGATTAAGCCCCAATTAATGTATGACAATGATGTGTGTGTGTGTGTGTGTGTGTGTGTGTGTGTGTTTAAATGCTCATTTCTACAGTTTGCAATTGTGTAACCTGTTTCACTTCTAAATGTCTTTGGATGGGTCCTCACTTACTCTCTGTCTCATTGATACGTAACAGATACAAAACAGTTACAAGTGAGAGATGTGCCTATCTGAGACATGGGAACTTGCAGATAAGCCATATATGTTAGTAAATGTAGACAATTGTGCTGGGCACCAAGATAAGGAATGACAGGTCAGCCCTTAGGAATGACAGGTCAGCCCTTAGGCTGACCACACCCACCAGTGTTGTAAGGGGACCGGGGTCAATGGTTCAGGGATCTCCTGAAAATCGAGGAACACAGACAACACCAGTTCTCAGTAAATATTTACTTTATTCTGTACCAGAATATTAACTATACTGATATGTTTATATGGTGTTGCAATTATATGTACCGTGCCTACTATGTTCAATATTAATTGTTAGTAATAAAGTGGCCTGAACTGAACACCATGTGTGATTGTATAATTGCCTAGTCCATATATATTTTTTTGTTTGTTTATCGCTGTTTATCATAACTGTTTTGTATCTGTTATGTATCAATTTGAGACAGAAAGTTGAATTTGCCTTTTAGGAAGACTTGGCTGGGCTCCAGTATTATGGTGCTATCTTTAGCTGCCCAAGCTATTTTTAGAAACATTCCCAATACCAATTATCTAAAGTTTCCTCAATAGAAAGAGTAGCAACGCTCTTCAATAGAAATGTTCAAATAAAATTACAAACAGGACATTTCTAAAATCCTCTATTAACACTGTACTCTGCTATGAGCCTAATATTTTCTTTCCTGTCCTTTCTCAAAGTTTCCATCTGGCTACACAGTTTCAGAAGCTGTATTTACCCACCAATGGCTATGCTGTAAACAAGATAATCTTCATATTTTCCCTCTCTCCAAAGCAAAACACTGTATTTCCGAGTCGCCACCACTCATCCAAGAACAACACTGTGCAAAGAAGGACGTTAACATTAAGAAACTAACCCAGAAATAACCCTTGCTGTCCACAGTTTTTGCTTTCACAACCAACCAAGACTGAAAAAGACAGAAGTTCTTCACAAAAGCCTTCAAATACAACCAAACCCATGCATATGGGCAGCAGTGTGGAGTAGTGGTTAGGGCTCTGGACTCTTGACCGGAGTGTTGTGGGTTCAATCCCTGGTAGGGGACACTGCTGCTGTACCCTTGAGCAAGGTACTATACCTAAATTGCTCCAGTAAAAACCCAACTGTATAAATTGGTAATTGTATGTAAAAATAATGTGATATCTTGTAACAATTGTAAGTCGCCCTGGATAAGGGTGCCTGTTAAGAAATAAATAATAATAATACATGCATGCATTGAGAAAACTTAAGCCATGCAGCTCAATAATCAATTAATCAAAATAAATATAAAAACATATAGATTGTACAGTTTTTCAGCCATCTAATTAAAGAGGCAGTATCCCACATTCATTTTTAAAAAAGCAATAGTTTAGCATGTGCCTTTGCTGCCTAACACTGGAAGATTACTTGCCATTCTGTGAACCGCACACATACTGTACTCCAGCTGATATTCTCATTGGCTTATAGGTTCTCAAACTGTTTTTAATACCATATAGTATTCTCTATGCTTACTGTTTTACTCACACTTCCATTTTGACCTGGAGAGTTAAATTCTGTTCAAATGCCTTGTTTTCTGTCATCAGCCAACTAGCCACTAATTTTGTGTATGCTTTACAGCCAGTGACATGTTTCTACCCCAAAAAGACATTGCTGAGGTAAAATGACCCAGGATGATCAAAATGTTACCAACTACCTGCAAGTACGGCAAGGAGATCTTTCCTTAGTATGTTACAAGATATGTTTTTGGTGTTAAAACATGCATGTAAAAATGAAAAATACACTGCACAACTGATACAATTTAACTGCAATGGCACTTTCCATTGTAGTACAAAAGAATCATATGGCGAGTCATTAAAGTATGTTTGAGCTGCAACTCGACTTAACAATGAGTCATGTTAACAAGAATAGAAACGGACTGGGAGGCAGAATCTAGTTTTGCGGTATAGCTGTGGGGCAGCATAATTAATCCAGGGATACTAAATGTAGAGACAGATGGCAAGTAACACAGTTAATCTATTACTGGTGATGGGGAGAACGGAGTGTTATCTCTCGGCTACAGAGAATTTGTCATAACACAGGATACGGGTGTGCTAAATCAGCCAGACAGCAAAACGAAAGATTTCATCCTTCTCAAAACCGCTCTCGAAACAAGGCAGCTTGCATTCTCCAAAGATCAACCCATTCATTCACATTCATCCCATCAACAGCAAACTGGCTGCAAATGCATTGCGTGCACCCTAGAATAGTAACAGCGCAGTGCCTCGCAGGCATCCCACTTCACGGAAAAGGGCAGATTGTTAACACAATGCTGCTGATTAAGAAAGTTTGATTTCAACAGTATTCGGTACATTACCAAAAGGGAAATCAAGTTAGATGCAGCACGCGAGTGTCTGTGTCCACACTGTACTCAATCTGTGCTGCAGTTAGGGCAAGCAACAGCTGGTGGGCTCTCATCTCTATCGCAGGAGTTCTTTCTTCTGACAGCTTGTAATAAGACCATGAAGTATGACTTGCAAGAAGAATGCAGGTGCTGCACAGGACTACCATAGAAGAGACTTCCATTTAATATTGATACATTACCGTATAAGGCTCAAGACAATACTGATCCCTGAGTTTGCTTAGTTAGGTAAACTGGCAGAGCTACCATTCAAACTGTAGGTACAATGTCTACAGTTTGAATAGCTTTTACATTAGTTCTTAATTATTATTCTCTTGTTGTCCTTAAACACCTTACTTACTCCACTATGAGTGAGGGTCATATCATTTTTGGCTCACAGAGTGATGTATTGGCAAGCAGCTACTTACAATTATAACTTATTTTAGGGAATATCTACAAACGGGACTGCCTTTTTTTCTATGTGCTAGAATAGTAGGCTAAACTGTGGAAAACAAACCATACTATAATTAATGACTAATTGTCATTTTTCTCCTCCTTCACCACAGGCTAAACTGGGGGTGCTAATAAAGTTCACTTTTAAGTGTACTCAAGATGAATGCATTTTATAAACAGTAACTAAAACTTTACCAACGCCTGGGGTAGTAGCCCGTTAAGTTGTGGAAACTTAATAACCCAATCCGTTTCCATTCCCCCTCCGACTGCTTGGAAGAAGGAACAGCCCCTCACTCAGCACCTCTCTGGATACAGCGCACAGATTCAAAAAGTGGCCTGCCTCTGCAGCGGCTTTGATGTTGCACACATTTCCTTGAGGTAAAAATGAAGCCGTTGTGCTAGCTTAGTTAATGCTGTGAGGTCGTGAACTCTCCTGGAATCAAAAGGTAAATGAGACAACCACTGGGGCTGTTACATAAACAGGAGAGTCTGTTTACTTTATCAAATAAAATACAGTACACCACAACTGAAAGTGGGGTTTAGTCCTCTCCTCCTCCTCCAACCCCCCCCCCACCCCCCACCCCCCACCCCCCACCCCCCACCTCTGCTCACAGCTCTGTGTCTACCCTCTCTGCTACCTGGACGTCACACAATTCTTTTAAGAACTTGAGTACTTGGCATCAGCGGTCTTTTATATGGTAGAGTACTTAGTAAAATGCTATGCGCCTATCATTTGTCAGCCACTCCTGCTATGAATGTTTAATACATGAGAGTGAGTAAAAGGTATTAAGAATGATCTTTAGGGAAACTGATAGCAATTCATCTGGAATAGATCCTCAACTTAGCAATCGGGAGTAAAAAAAAAACAAACCCTGGGTGGTATGTTTAAATTCCTGCCAGGTAGCATGCAAAAGGCTTTCCCATAAATAGGTTTCGGGAAGAGATGATTAATATTTATTGCACCTCAAATATACACTTGCATTATTTCTCCAGACCATTTCACATACAACTGAATAGCTTTTGTACTGTTTAGATGTTGATGCATACACATACATGCAGGACCTGTCACAACACTGTCCATAAGAAGCCATTTAGGGAAGCAACTGCCTACAGAGTGGCTATCAGTCCTCTGTCAAAGTCTGTCAGATCTGCAGTCTTGCCAATTATAGAATCCCTACGTATAACAGTACCCCCTTATGTATATTAGTAGTAGTAGTAGTAGTTTTATTAATAATAATAATAATAATAATAATAATAATAATAATAATAATTAGTGCAGTAGCTGTTGTAAAGATTCTTACAATTTTACAATAGCAGCTGCATTAGAATCAAACAAGTTTTTTAATCTGTCTAGTGAAGTGCAGTGTTTTTAAAGAGGTAATAATTATAATATGTAGCTAAGTGTATTAATGAACCCCCTTGTATCACAATTAATCATACTAAAAAAATGATATTTTTGAAGTCCTGTGTGTCTGTACATTATGGATGTGTCCAGGGGATCAAAGGCAGAGCTCCACAAGGTGCAGTTTGCACTTCTTACAGACCTTACTGTCTTCAGCCTCCTTGGTTTTCCCCTGAGGTTCCTTCTTTTCCCGAAAGTCACAGATTGATTTTAAGGACAGCTGGCAAGACATCATTGAGTTGTCTGTCCCTCTCATCTCCAAAGTCCTTTGCAAGTGCGGTTGTGACACAGCAGCCCTTCCAAGACTGGGAATCGGGATTGCGGTGTGAATGGGCTTTGACCCCCCTCCTGGCTGTCTCAGCTTAGAAGCAACCCCAACAACCGGCATGGCCACTTCAAAAATAAATAACTGCGCTTGCCAAAACACAAACACAGCCGCACAAGGAGGAGAAACAAGAACTCAAACAATCCTCTTGAATTCCGACAATGAAAAAATAAAAAAGAAATACATTTTTAAAAATCTTTTAAAAGAGAAGGAGCAGCAGCAGCAGCCCTTCTTGAACGAGTGTTCAGTGAGTGAGAATGAGAAGCAGTGAGTCTCTTTCCCCCCCTCCACACTCTATCGCACACAGCTCAGTCACGGCTTCAAAACTGAAACACTCCTTTGGGGCGTGAACTTTTTCTTGAAGGTAACTGGCACAAAGCTGTCTGTGATTAGAGAAGTCATAAGTTTGCTTTTTTTTCTTCTTCTTCCCGCTAATAGCATTCCAAAGCTGTGTATGCGCTGAATGAGTTGAAAAACAAGCCTATACTCCAACTGTCAAAACACTGCTGTGAGCCTACAATACTGGAAAGAGACACCTCTTCCAGACCACTGCAATAGCAGCCTGCTCTATGAAAAAAAAAAAAGATTCTTACTAGAAATGGGACCTGAGCAGTGGCCAAAGCAAACAGCTGCTGGGAAGGATTTCAGCCCGGAAACAATCCCTTCACTGAAGCCGTTTGTCTGATTCCTGACTATTTTTCACTGCTGACAGCTACTAGGATGAGAAATGCTGCTTCCTTTTCTCCAACCCATCCCTGTCAAAGTGGCTTGAGTCAAGCTCTGTGTAAAGTCAGTATCTTCTGTTACAGGATGCAGAGCATTTTCAATCACAATACAGGCATTTATAGTTAGAGATTACTGCTTCCTATTAAATATAATGAAGCCAAAAATAAAATAAAGAAATAACTGAATAATTTCAGCTACTGAGAAAACAGCCATTCGTCTACTGGAACTTTCTCATAGCCGAAGCACATTTCAAAGAACATTTTATAAAGGGGGAAAAAAATACAACACTAAATATATTTAAGTAATTAACTGAATAAATATACTACAGTTTCCAACCTGGTGAGAAACACAAAAAGCTAGTGAAAGTTTTATGTGGAAAGAGTACATCTGGTCTGAGTTAAGCAGTGAAATGTGTGAGAGAACACACAACTATTAGCCTACACCACAACAGGAGGATCTTACAATCCGTTTTACTCAAAGCACAGTATTACTGGTGTTCATTCATGAAGCTTATAAAAGATGTTGGGGCCGCCCAGGTAACAACTAGTGAATAAAAATCGACTTACAAATTTAATTTGGGTCTGAGTTTGGAAAATACTGAAGTGTCTTGCCATATATTGACCACTAGGTGGAGTATACCTGGCGAAGAATTGCTGACTGTGCCCCTATTTGGGTTGAGAGCTTGGTTTAATTGCCCTTGTCCTTTTTGCTTGTTTGTCAAATATAAAAATAGGCTTGCAATGACATGTTCAACCCACAGAAGGTTATAAAGACCAATTTTGTATATCATTCAAAATAGCATAGTGCAGATCACTTTAAAAATAAAAAATATCAAATAAAAACTACAGCAAAGAAAACAACCTCTTATTTTTAGGAAGATAAATCAAGAATTGACAGAAAACAGAATTCACAAAGGCTGTTTTTGTGTTATATATTATTTCTTAAACATTCCTGGGTTAATTACAGGCACTACATCCAGTAAAGAAACTGCAAATAAAGATGAACTCACACAACACAGTAACTGAACAGCATAGCTTCTGAGAAAAGTGTATGTGTTGTGGGAGTACAGGGATCTGAGAATTGTATTCCCTGAATTTGGGGGTTGCATCTTCATTTCTTGTTTTAAAAAGCCCTCGTAAAAGTGTTCTTATCTTACAAGCATAGCAAGGAGTAATAGGTAGGTAGGTAAGCATTGCAAACCACAGAGAAGCATGGTAAAACATATTACATTGTGGCAAACTAAATACATAGTATAACCATAGGATAAGCATGGGGACACTGCAAAATTGCCAATTTACTGTAATAATAATAATATAATATCTTTATTTTTATATAGGAGGCAGTGTGGACCAGTGGTTAAAGTCCAGGTCTTGTAACCAGAAGGTCATTGGTTCAAATCCCAACTCTACCACTGATTGAGTCACTGTGTGACCCTGAGCAAGTCACTTAACCTCCTTGTGCTCCGTCCTGAGGATGAGATTTTAAATCAATGTCCTATTGTAAGTCACTCTGCATATAATGCACAGCTCACAGCCTACCTCTGTAAAGCGCTTTGTGATGGTGGTCCACTATGAAAGGTGCTATATAGTATAGCGTCTTTCATAGTGGACCACCATCACAAAGCGCTTTACAGAGGTAGGCTGTAAACTGTGCATTATATGCAGAGTCATTTAGAATATTGATTTAACATCTCATCCGCAGGATGGAGCACAAGGAGGTTAAGTTTTCCTTACACTTTCCATGTTTTGCAATAGTTCACCGAAACTAAAAAAATAATCATAATTAAAAAAAAAAAGAAAAAAAATACCACCAACCCTAAGTCTGCTTATTCACGAATTCCAAACAATTCAAATATTTAATACCAGCAAAATGTTTTAAAAAAAACAATTACATCGTTTTTTTTGCCATGGTGGAAAACTGTACGTTTAGAGTTGGTCGTCTAAATTGTTAATGAGGACGGAAGGGAAAGTTATAGCTCAAATTAAGACTTCCTTAAGAGTAGTATAATGGTTTACAGCCATGTTGTTTACACAGTCTTAATTATGTGTCATTTTCACAATTAACTTTCATTACCTTCTGTTGTCTGACAATGCAGGGCTTTTTGTTTTATAACTCAATGGCACGCTCACTTTGAATAAACTTAAATACAAATTACAAACTGTCACTTAAGAATAGGAAGAGAAGGTGCATCCTGGCTCTGAGTAGGAAATCCTTTTGCTCATCTCTGCAGAACTTCATTCATGTCATGTGCTGGTTGTTAGCGTATACAACTGAATTCAAAGTACTGGTAGAACCTGATACATTTTAACCCTGGAACCCTGTAAAGGATTTGTTTGTTTTGTTTTGTTTTACAAGTGAAAAACAGAGTACTGTACTATTGCTGGAATAGGTTCAAATAAACACGTAAATGTGTTGCAAGCCAATTCAGGTCTTGGAGATGAAGAGATATGACTTCGTCTATACGCAGTACCATACTGCAGATCCGATAATTACATTAGAAAACAGCATGCAAACCTAACTTGGGAAATTCAAACGTAGTTATCACATTTTATGAGAAGAGTTTCCTGATGTTGGTCAGTGAAATAAAATTAGCACTGTACAGCCAATTAGATTAGAAGCTTCAAAGGGAAAGACAAGAGGCTGATTCAGTATTCTGACCACGAAGATCTATTCAAACCCTCAGGAGGTAACCTTACAATCTGAGAAGGAAGTGTTTCATCTCTTTCACATTTATTTTCATACATTTTCATAGAACAGGCTAATAGCTGTTCCGCTGCATCCCTTGAAATGCATCAACACAGCTGTGGGAGGAACATGCATTTCAAGTGCTCTGTCTCTGTCCACTTCCTTCCTATACAATATTGTAACCTTACAGATGTGGGGCTCTTTGCCAGTGGTAAAAACATCTCAAAAGTCCTGCAGGCAGAAACTAATGAACAAGGAGGCACCTGGTTACTTTCTCAGTAAAGCTATCCTTAAAGATCTACCTGGACAGGAGCACAGCACGTGCTGTGTACCGTACCGCAGATTTACTTAGCTATGATTTGAGGTTTCATAATCAACCACATTATTTCTGCCATAGGGGCCATACACTTTACAGTACTGTATTTGACTTTTTTTGGCATGTTTTCATCTAGTCAGCAGTGCTTACATTACAGACGCAATTAATGCAAGAAATAAAAAAAAAAAAAAAAAAAAAAGATTGTCACAATTCACAAGTGTTTTGATACATGTGGAATAGAATTAAAAACTATTTTGTAGTACCCTGCTGTCCCTGAATAAAGAAATTAGTTAATCTACAATATAAAACTACTTTTATCTTCTTGGCATTCCTTATTACTCATCAGATTTCAGAAGCAAAGCAAATCTGGGCCATGTCAATACTTGGAAAGATTAAACAGATTTAAAACTGCTTCCATGCTTAGTTTATTGTGGTATACCACCATACAAGCACATCAAAGTGTGGGGAAAGCATAGTGTAAAGATGGCCATGCACAGATTATCATGTAAATCACAGGTCAGTGTGGTATTTATAGCATAATATAAAAAAAAACATAAGCTGCAAAGCAATACTGGTAAATGTACTGTATATAACCCCTGGCCAAAATGCAATGCATTCTGTAACCTGCCCAAATTTAAAATATAGCAAACATGGTACATGTCAAGCACTTACCAAGTTCCTAATTTGTATCCTTTTTTAATCTTCAGAGAAGTTACTCAAGTAAACTCTCGAATTGCTACCAGATAATCTTCTGCAACAATAACTGGCATTATGTCTTGATTGGGCAGTGTCTTGTTTGCTGCAGACAGTACTTCCTGCACTCTCTATTGTCCATCAAGTAAGTGTTTGGCTGGCCGCTGGATAGTTTGTCACCACACTGGATCTGTGTGGGCATCTTCATGGCCAAAGTCCTAAAAACATTCAGACAGCAGAACACCCTGCAATTCATGTGTTTCTATTTAAACAAATAAAAAAAATAAAAAAAGAAAGTTTTGCAGCATGTCTGCCTGTTTTATACAATGATTCCAACTTTCCATACTTGTGTTCTCTTTAGTAACATTAATCGCGCCACTTTTATTGAGCTGGTTCTTAACTTGTCAATATTTCAAACACATGGCAATAGATGCACTGCAGAATGTTAGTGCCATTGCAGTAGGAATAGAATAGAAGCATATAATTAACCTTTACCAGAAGAAAGAGGGCCAGTGAGAATGAAACTAGAGTGATGTATAAACAGGTTCTTGCAGCTGCTCTTTTAATACTTCTACCAGCAATTCAGATACTGTGAATACCTATACTCACCTGTATTAGCCTGGCTTAATCAGTAATTACAGTCACACAGACAGCCAGCTCATCTAAAAGGGTGTTTAGCAGATCTTTGTTTGTTAAGCCAGAATTCAGTTGGGAAGGGTATTGTGTTCCAGTGCAGTGGCATCAGGTGACCTTGGCTGGCTATATCAGTACTGTGGGAATGCCACATCCACCTGTAATTATTAAAGCCTGAAAAAGACAATGGTGATCTAGGTACACACTCAGGTTACACAGGCAGTGACCATCTGTACAGGTCAGTGTAAGAATGGAGCAAATATCTCAAAAGGCACAGTTTGCAAAATCCGTAGACAAACACGCAACTGCTATTTCATTCCATAACCCATTACACTCTCTATATATTATACAGTGTATGTTTACAGAATAATTTGGGGTCGAATACGGATTTACTGTGGCCAGAGCATTTTAAAAAAAGAAAAGAAAAAAGCAGAAAAACGAAAAAGCTCAGTAATAACCAATAACTGTGAAGCCTGCGTAATGACCTGTGCTACCACCACCACACATACAAGCAAACCGTATTAAAAAAACAATAAGCCATATGGCGAGTCAGATTGCTGGTGGTTAGGTTACAACATCTGAATTTCAAAACCTCTTTCAAGGCAATTTCAGTGTTTCACAATACCCTGAAGCACAAATCCAATTCAATTGTTTATTAATTAATTTATTGTTAATACAGGGATAACAACATCGCATTTTTAGCCCCTAAAACCAGGTTAGTTCACATTAAGATTAATTCACTTGAATCTAAAAACACCCAACTCTTGATCCATTATTTCCTCATTTATCTCTGCATATTATGAAATGAATGTCTGACCTTTCGGTATAACTATTGAATATATGGCAGTATGAACTCCATCATGGTTAGAACACCCGCTGCAGACAGCCCTATATAGTAGGTGCATTAAAACAGAATAACTAAAGTGGAGCAGATTTAGATTCTATTTGTCTGTATTATCTTAAGCAATGGCTAAACATACATTATCTTAAGCAGTACCCAGGTCTTGCTTTTTTGACAAAGGTATTACAGAGGGATTTCCATTGAAAGGGTAGAATCGAAGCTGGTACTGGCGCCAAAAGGGATTCGGAAGGCATGCCTTCCATGTCAGGAACGCACTTTCTGTTTATACTCTGGTCTGAAAGCAGGGCTTCCAGCTTATCTGAAAAGACATGTTGAAAGTTTAATTGTATTTGTTTTTGGTCTCTAAGAGCACCAAAGATGGTACACCCACTTTTAATTTTTTTGTTTTTTAAAGGTACACTTCCAAGTTCTGAGCTTGTTCTTAAAAATATTAAACACAATTTCAATGGATTTTCAATCTGCTAATCCCTGTAATCACAGGATCATGACAGTTAATTACACAGTGTATACCGTGCTTTACAGTAGGTACTGTATAATAAAGAATTTAAATGCATCTATAACTTAGATGATGGTGTTATGAAAACTGTCCAACATTTCTTTAACAACTATTGGTGTGGTTAAAGAAGCATGAATTCCCGCACAGTGTGCATATGAAGTGTAGGGCTTATTAAACCTAACCACTTCACACAGCTCTATTTGTAAGGGTCCCCTTGTGTATGAGCAAAATTGCTGTATATTTTGGCTGTCACGTGTTATTATTTAATATCTTTAATGTTTTCCTTTCCCATGTTTGGCACAGGGTCCAGTTTTGTTTACATAGTCAGCACAATACATTTTCAGCAACCCTAATGGTGTGGAATTTGGTCCTTCCCCTTCTGTTATTCCACTTCAAATGTACATACACAATGAGCCTTGTAAAGGTGCTAAGTATACAGTACAAGAACCAGCACCAGCCCCCCCCCCCTCCCCATGTCACAGCATTTGGAGCCCAGCGACTCAAAAACTGGAATACAAATTGATTAAGTTGAAATATTTAAAAATGGAAGTGACAATTCTATTAAACCTCAATGTCACCCCCAATTTCCGCTCCACTTCACTTGAGATTATGAAAGATTTTGGCCCCCCCTTTCACCTGCTCCTGTACATACTGTAAAAGGACTTCTCATTCACAGGGCTTCCCTGGAAAAGTATTAACCACAGAGCCACACCACGTGGTGAGTGATGGTACCAGAGAATGGGCAACAAAATTCTAATTGTAAATAGAAATTACAGGTCTCATTGTTTTGTAGTTAAGGTTTATCCAAAGTAGCATCAGCGTGAAGTGGCCGAACGACTTTTCAGCCACCCTGTAATCATTTTGATTACCAAACCATGTCTAAACGACCTTCCATGTGCACGTGGAATTGATGGATGTTTAAAATGGCAGTTCACCCAGTTCTAGATGATGTTTAAAGTAACACTGAGTTGGTGGTGAGGTTTTTTTTTCACATCAAAGTCTAATCTAGTAGTTAATAAGACAATTGTTTCACATTGTTTAAAGCCATACAGTATCAGCTGTCATCTGCAAATCATTTTGTCTTTATGTATTTTTTTTTGGTCTCCAGCGTTTCTTGGTGAATGTCTCAATTGTTAAACATTCTGTTGCAATTACTGAATTTTGGAATAACGCAAAGCAGCACACTTGGATACCAGCAGCTGATAATTGTTTTTTTTAACTATTCAGAACTTCAAATGCTCACTCATAAATTCAAATATGAAAATAACAATGAACGCAGGGCCCTACTCTGAACAATAATGTAACAGCTCCTTCCTGAAATGAAGATTTTTTTGTTTTGTTTTTTTGTATTTTTATCATTTAAAATCAGGCTAATTAAAACTGGGCGCTCATAGACATTCAACCAAAAAAAAAAGCACACAGGCTTTGCAGATCATCATTTCATAAAACAACTGAGTAAAAACAGTTTACTCCCCATCTCTCCAACAATCCCCTTCAGCTTGAGAAATACTATCAGTCATTCCAAAAGTACTTTAAACTTCTTCAAATGCCCTTTTCAACTTCCTTCCCATGCCCATGTATTTTTTTTTATATGTAAACCGTTATATTTTAGTTTTAGCACATTGCATTTCAAGCCAAAATACTTTATAAAGCCAGTATTGTTTTCCTTTACTGCACCTATTGAAGCGTATACTACTGTATAAGCATGTATAAAGATTTTAATAAAAACACAGTATAACAATAATTCAATAAAATAAGAAAAACATGTCATGTAGAATATATCATTTGAAGGTCAATGTTGCTGCCTTTAAAATTAATGCTCTATTTTTGAACATTTTGCCTTAAGAAACGGCTACAGTAGATCCCATTTGTTATGGGGCCACCACCACAATGTGCTGTATAAGTGTCTAACAGTCTCAAAACTTAACAATCCAGGACAAAAAATAAAGTCTAGGCTTATCTTAACATAGTAGCATTCTTTTAAGAGCCACATATTGGTGGCATGTTCTAATGGTATACTAAAATCAGTCATAAATTATCCAACTCAACCTTTGATCAATTAATTACATAATGATTGATACCATCAATCCATCAATAAATTGGCAACCGCCACTACCAAATTATACATTTGTCTAAACAGTATGGAAAGATATTTTGGTTTTAGTAGGCTTCCAGAACACACATATTTGACTGGGGAATAACACCTCAAATTGAAAAAAAAGAGAAAAATTAGAATTAAAATACTTTTCTTATTTTTGGCAAAACACACCTAATATAAACAGGAAAGCAGAACAAAGGGCAAGGCCTATTTGCGTTACGGCCAAAAATATCCAATTCTGTTCCACTGGCTCCCAGCCCAAACATAACAGTTTAAGAACGGAGACCCATGCAAAAACTATTTGTTTAACTCTTAAATTAAGATGAACATGCTATGGTTATATAAGGTGTTAAATATTGCCTTGTTATATCTGGTCGAGGAACGACACTATCTCTTGAATGCCCTCCAGAGCTGTGCTACACTTGGCAGGATAACAGAAACTCACCAATGCCAGCACAACTAGCGTGTCACAAATGTCCATGTCCCCAGTGTTATTTTAATGTTCAATTATCCAGTCACAGCTGCACTATCAGGCCTAACTGCCTGGGATTAGCACTAAGAGGCCAAGCTTCATGGTTACTAAATTACAAAATGACCTTGGGTGTCAATCTAATCTTATTTTGGTGTGTGTTTGTTATTGGGAGTTAAAAAATCGTGTGTTTGAATCAAAACATTGGAGGTATTTGTGGTATCCGAAGCATAATCAACAAGTACAGAGAAATATCATCTGTAATTGACAAACCCAGGACTGGAAGACCCAAAAAGCTGTCTAACAAGGATGAGCAATACTTGAAGATAATATCCTTAAGGAATAGAAAGAAGACAAGCGTTGAATTGACAACAGAACTGGCAGAAGGCACAGGTGTCGTTGTCCATCCATCAACAGTCCAAAGCACCTTTGACCATTGTTCTACAGTCCAATTTCTGTGTTTTTGCATATTTTAGCATTTCAGTCTTGTTCCCCTTTCTTAACAGAGGTATTCTTACTGCAACACATCCTTTAAGTCCTGATTTCAGGAGTGTCCTTCATACTGTTGATTTGATGCAGCATGTCTAAGACTTTTGCACAGCAGTGTATAGGTGATGCCTAGAATATTAATCGAGATTTAAAACAACCCCATAGTACTAGCACACGTCAGCCTCTTGCTATGGATAATTCTCATTGCTTAAGCAATTGCACTGAAACTAGCATTTTTCTGGGTTTTCTTTTTCGTAATATAGCCTTTATTCTGTCATTTGAGAGTAGTGCTGCTTTGTAAAGTCACTTTTATGAGTCCGTTGCAGATATGCCTGTATGTACAGCATCAGCACCATTGATAAGAGCAACGGTTAAATAAACCAGTATTATCAGAATGGGTGCTACATGTATGGCTTTTCCTTGAAGTCAGAGTATCTTCAAATGCCTGCAAATTTGTGGTCACAGTTTCATAAGATTTTAATACCACCGTTTTAAAGTTGTTTTTTTTTGTTTTTTTTTGTACAAATACATGTATACTGCATTCTCACTGCTATCACAAGTGGCATGGTTCTGAGAGATAAGACCAACGTACCTTTCCTCCCTTTTTGCACTTACAAATAAAACTGCATGCATGCTTAAAAAAAAACAGAACCCCATGAAACCAACAATTTGACATTCCTGTTGCACACCGGAGTTCAGGCAGGTACTGTAGCAGCCCACCCGCAGTTATTTAGCTATACGTTTTTACATCACAAGGCAGGTCACCGTTGTGTGGCCCTTAGCCATGAAACAATCCATACAGCACACATATACTGCATTTACACTTACAAGCATGCGACTGCATTACAGGACCACCCATTTACACTTGTGCAGGGCTTTAAGCCATCTTTGGTCCCCAAACTGAAGTGCGTGTCTGATGACATCATATCTCCATATCTCAAAACCAGCTTAAAACTGACTAGTGTAAATGGGGTAGTAGAGTATGTCTGACACAATTGACGTGAGAATACTTATTCCATGCTACAAAAACCCATTTAGTGAGAAAACTGTAGAGGAAACATTTGCTGACTCCCAGTGAGGAGCACTTCTCAGTGCATACTTCTGAGGAACAACATTGATCCTCACAGTGTGCTGTTGATTTACCATTGCTATCCTTCTCAACAAGGCTTTCACACGGCCTCTCGGATCAGACAAGCTGAATATCAGAGCACAGCCAACCATGCTGGGGTTCATGTTGCTAACAGTGGTCCCCATGGGAACAGAAAAACTTTGCTGGTTAGGAACACCAGGCCGGCTTTGCTCACAACTACTCCACACTGCTGCCCAAATAGATAAATAGATCCCCCATATAGAATATAATATAGCATTAACCTTAGAGAAGGATAATGGTTAACTTAAGGGCAGCAGTGTGGAGCAGTGGTTAGGGCTCTGGACTCCTGACCGGAGGGTCGTGGGTTCAATCCCAGGTGGGGGGACACTGCTGCTGTACCCTTGTGCAAGGTACTTTACCTAGATTGTTCCAGTAAAAACCCAACTGTATAAATGGGTAATTGTATGTAAAAATAATGTGACATCTTGTAACAATTGTAAGTCGCCCTGGGTAAGGGCATCTGCTAAGAAATAAATAATAATAAATGGCATAGACAGACAGCACATCAAATAGAATGATGGCAACAAATGCAGGGAATGCCTTGTAACTTATATTTTTAAATAACTAAAGAACAGCTTTGCATATTTATTTGGGTATAATATATTGGTGACACTGTCACAATACGTGACACCCGCAATTAACAATGATCATGGAGGCTCCATTGGTCTGTACGATATGGATATCGTTTTGTAGCCAGCACCATAAAATGGATTTGACAGCATTAAGCTGTCCCTTAAATGGATTAAATTGAATCTGGTTTGCCATGACAAAGCTTAAGGAATCGACTCCAGGATGATTACAATGTTGTTAGTGCAACTGAGCTGTGCTGACAGCAAAAGACAATGAACAGGGTTTATGTTTGTGTCGTGAAAAGAACGGAGAGAGTCGTTTACTCGTTTGAATTTCAATAAGCCCTGTTTGATCAGTTAATTGTCTTTAATACACCAAATCTGCAGAATAATCTGTTCTTGAAAATGCTGGTTCCACTGTATTGGAAGGTTTTTCTTCACAGAGAAAATGCAGCTTAACATGTTTGTATTCTATTGCATTTCTGTCAGTAATATCTTAAACCTGGACCCAACTAAACATAGAAAAGGAATTACTAAGAAAATAGAGTCAACTTCCAGAATGTCATTTCAACCCAGTTTGGAGAGTGGGTCCCTAATGTAAATACTTGCAGCCCAATACGCTACAAAAAGTTAACATTTCTACAGAGAGATGGCTTTATAAAATGTCAAAAAAGAAACATGTTTTATGCATTGTACATTTAATGAACTCAAATGTCCTCAATGTCAAGGGTAATTTTGTGTAAAAATGCTGATTATCTACATTATTCATGGAGTTGCATTGCAGTATATACAGTGCCTTGCAAAAGTATTCAGACCCCTGACCAATTCTCTCATATTACTGAATTACAAATGGTACATTGAAATTTCGTTCTGTTTGATATTTTATTTTAAAACACTGAAACTCAAAATCAATTATTGTAAGGTGACATTGGTTTTATGCTGGGAAATATTTTTAAGAAAAATAAAAAACTGAAATATCTTGCTTGCACAAGTATTCAACCCTGTAGTTTACTGTAGTTTACTGAACTCTTTCAAAACTAAGTAACTTTACAGAAAGGAGACCCTATGCTAACTGATTAAATAGCTTTGGTGTTTTTACACTGAAAACAACAAAAAAAATGTGCATAGCTATACATAATAGGATATAAGAATAAGAATGGTTCGATGTTTCTAGTTTTCAGGTCTGCAGTGTTGAAAGAGTTAAGTAAAGCTATTGCTGTAATCCTCAATGCAACCTTTGAAAACGAAAATGGTAAATTGTCTTTTTCCCTTTTTTAATTGAATATTAACTCAACTGACATGTTAACAATATGCTTGCCATTATGCTAAGAATCTGGTTAATTTAAACACTATGATTTCCATATTTTCTACCATGTGCCTCTCATCTGCCACATATTTATTTATGGGGCACATGTAATAACTGAAGGATACAGATGAAGAATGGTGTACAATTTATTTTCCCCAAACATAAGCAATATGGTTGTTGTTTAACAGAGATAATTTATGATACAGAGCCCAGGGGGAAACTATTGCATCCTTAATCCTTAACAGCAAGTAGGATGATGTGTTTCCTGAAGCGAGTATTTGTTCAGACATTGTAAATAAAACAATGCTTTCCAATATTTGCATTACACATCAAATATTCCTCAGGACAGCCGCTGTACTGTCTGTCATGCTTGCTTCCTAAGACAAACCAAATACATTGTAGCGATCTCGTTTAACGCAGGCAGGCGCATCCCACAGGGCGAGGGCGGGCACGAACCCGGGACCTCTCGCACTAAAGCATAGCGCCGATACCGCTGTACAAAAGAGCCGGCTCCTTTGCACCTTTGCACCTTTGCAAGGAGCGTATATCAGGCTTATGTCTCTGTGTGTGATTACGTCACCTACCAGCCCTGCTGCTGCCTTCCCCCGTGCAAACTACAATATATTCGGTATACAAACATTCCGACTAGTGCCTTCATCGGTGTATCCTGCAGAAACACTTGACTTCATTTCTTAACCTTTCTTTCCCTGACTTCATTTCTTACCTTTATTATTATTATTATTATTATTATTATTATTATTATTATTATTTATTTCTTAGCAGACGCCCTTATCCAGGGCGACTTACAATCGTAAGCAAATACATTTCAAGTGTTACAATACAAGTAACTCATGACAAGACACCTGTCATTATACTCCCTTCAGTGACTCCGCAAAGACTTGACAAGGCATTTGTGTCTCTGATATCCTGACAAGCCCTCCCCCACTTATTGCACACCATATAATCTTATTTATTCTAGTGTTTATTACAAAATGCTTAATTTTCCATGTATTTCCTCTATCATAGCATCATCTTCTTCAGACATGGGCTGGCTGCCTGCTGTATGTATTGCAGTTGTGGTTTCTGGACACTTTCTAATGTTATGAACAGCATGGTGTGGCACTCAATCTATTGTTCTGTATATACATATAAGATCTTTGACCTTTGTATAATGTGTGATTGCAGACCAAAAGATGCCATTAGTTTTACCTTTGGAATCAAATGTAAGCAACTTTTTAAAAGGGAACGTTTTGTAGTTTTTGTTTTGTTTTGTTTTATTTTTTTAACCACAGCACACAAAGTGTTTACACATCTCCAGCTGTAGGGAAGTTCAACTGTAGCTAGACAACAGTGCACCATAGACTGTTCCAACAAAGCAGACACTGGCTATTAAAATATGATTTAGTTCAACATGTGGCAGCAAGCTTTTCCAAATGTCAAAAAGGCAAAAAGAGGGGCTACCATTCAGTTCCTAACAATGCCTGATTATTCTGTAAATAAAGTCCACCATTAGCTTTTTTAGCAAGGCTTGCATTGCAGATAGACATATATCTATGTCATGCATTAGTCTTCTTCAAATCGCATAATTTTTTATCCTCTAAATAAACAGTCATTTCAGAAAAGAACAACCAGGTGCCAGAGTCAGAAAAGTGGTTCAAACATTAGTTCTGGATAATTTGGATAATTATCTCAAGAGCTTCAGTCTGCAGATCATGAGTGAGTAGCAATAAAATTATATCATAGAACTTATGACTGGTATTCCACTAGAAACCCTTTTAGCTTTGCCATTATTCCAGGTGCAATAAATTGTTTATCATCATCTACTACTTATGTGGTACCCTTCTTGTGAGGGTGACAGTATTAAAACGCTATTAGTGGGATGGGATAGTTCACCTTTCACCAAAAACTCATGAGACAGCATTACAAACTAAAGCAATAGTGTGATTTATACAGAAATAAAACTGTATCCATTTTCATACGTGCTGCTCTGAATCTTCCTGCACTGTGTTTTTGGTTTGCTATGACATCACAACCTCTGCAACAATGCTTCGGCTTTCCTGTTCTCATAACACAAAGGGCCTTTTACTAAAATGACATCATTTCTTGTTTGTCATCTCTCCACGGTAAGTTTATGGAGAGTTCTTAAGTGGTGGTACTACAACTGTTAAAACTCTAGCCACCAAGCAGTAAAGAAAAGTCTTGTTAGTTGGCTGAAAATACCAAACAGAGGCCAATCAGAAATTTAACTTCATTACCATCTTCACCTGTTTGTGTTATGGTTACAATCCTGGGTTTGACAACATGACATTAGTGGCTACTGACATGTTACGTCATCAAGTACCTTGGGGCCAATACAATAGGGATACCCAGACAAGAGATCAGAGCAAAAAGAATTCCCAATCGTGTCCGATGATGTAACTCTGAATATTTCGCCTTCGAATTCTGTTCTAGACAGTTGTGCTGCATCATATCTCTATACCCTGTAGACCCCCAGATACCAGAGATTGGTGTGACACACGTGCTGTGGAACACTGTTGTTAAGAATTCTAACCACACCCCTAGGCCCCATCACACAGTCAAGCTGCAGAGTGATGCCAAGGGGTTTAGCTGGACTAACCTTAACTGAAACACAGTCATAAAAAAGACAACCCCAGGGGCTCCCGAATGGCACATCCAGTAAAGGCACTCCACGTGGAGTGCAGGATGTGCCCTAGAGTTCGAGTCCAGGCTATTCCTTTGCCGACCGAGGACAGAAGCTTCCAGGGGTCGGCGTTCAATTGGCCACGCGCCGCCCGGGGGAGGGTGGGTTAGGTCGGCCAGGGTGTCCTCAGCTCACCGTGCACCATCGAACCCTGTAGTCTGGCCGGGCACCTACAGGCTTGCCTGTAAGCTGCCCGAGAGCTGCGTTGTCCTCCGACCGTTTAGCGCTTGGGTGGCTGCATGGTGAGCTGCAAGACAACCCTGAGGTGTACAGCGAGTCAAGTTAAACTGCAAGTCTATCATTGTGTGGGTCTGTTGTCTGGCCCATTTGCTGGGCTGATTTTAGTAATACCACATTTACAAAGATGTGCATGATATACCTTGAACGGATAGGGTTTCGGAATTAGGAACAGGCAACACAGTGATGAAAGATACAGAAATATAGCTGTTATACAGGTCTCAAAATAGGTTTAAACACCCTTGCAAGAAAAAATATAATACTATTCAGAAAAAATGTGATACAGCAAAAAAAAAAAAAAATCATGCCTAATATCCTTACAAAATATACAGACTCGTTCTCTAAGGGCATTATGTGAACACACACAAAAATCACACCTGACATGTCACACATTGCCTGTATCTACAGCACATTCGCCCAGAGGGGAAGGGGCTCTGTGCGAGACAACAGAAAAGCACACTGCATAATTGCTGTGGCAGCCCCAAGCTCTATCAGAATGTGCAGTCCTCAGGATTAAAATTCATTAGGAACAGGAACGCTATGGAAGAGTGACCTGGACCCTGCATTTTGCCTCAGCTGGGACTTCTCCTGGTAAATTGCTCAGCTGAGCACAACAATGGAAACAAAATGCTAAATATGTGTGCAGGAATTCAAAGCAATGCCACTAGTGCTTTCCTTAAGTTCAGAGATATGTTATTGCATCCAGTGACTGCTGCTTCATAGCAGGGCTTTCATGAGTTGCATTTCACACATTACACACAAACACTGTATGTTGACAGATGGGAAGATGGATAGATCTTTTGCTACAGTAATACAGTACTTCACAATAGGAAATGTGTCATGTGCAATGAATAACTTACCTCACATAAAATAACTACCCACAGATAAATGCAGTAGATGACAGAGAGGTATACACTTGTCACAAAGTTATGTAAATTGTATTTACAGCACTCAGATAATAAGACTGGTGCAACCTCACGTGTAAGTGCAACCTCTAACATACTACATTCATAACATGGAGGAAGTATATTTAGAAACACGATCAATATCATTCATTTCACAAAGATCAGCATTTTGTGAATATGGCAATAACTACAACACCATGCAGCTTATAATAAAATTTATCTTATCAAGATCTTAAAATGCACTTTTCTATTTGCCAAAACCTTACTTGAAATGTTACTCAACTTTGAGTTTTTCACAAGTTCATAATCACAATATGCATTAGTAGTACAAAAAATAAATTAACATCAAAGTACACATTCAATTTGCCAGTGTCTTTTGCGTAATAAGACTTCTCTTGTCACAACGTCTGTCAAATATACTACTGCCCTTAATTTGTTAGTGCCATTTTAAAATTACATTTTGAAAGTCATTGACGGACTATTAAATCAAAATATGGGAAGATAATAGCAGTCTAAAACGTAATTCTAACTGAAAGTTACAAAGAAGTTAATACTATGAGACAAAAATGTATCAAAATGTTAAACTGGTCTAAAACCATCTCCACACTTGTGCTTCAGATCTTTAAAAACAATAACTTCTTTTGTGTTGTGTGTGTTTGTTAAAACCCAACATCACCCCTTGTCACTTTTTGTCCTCCGGTCACCGTACCTGCTTGGCGGACATCTCTCCCCTGGAGTTCATGCTAGGACAGCCCGCTGGGCTTGAGGGGGCACTCTGGCTCCCGGTCAGCAGCGACCTCACTGTGTCCAGCCACTTCATTCTCATGCCGCTGATCAAAAAGCCTCTTCAAAAAAGGTAGCAACAAAATCCTGCCCCTTTACATGCCTGAGTAACTTTAAACTAAGCCCTGGGACTTTGATCCCTTTTTTTCTTGTATTAGAAAAACAAATGTATAACAAAAAAAAGGTTTAAAACCTAGAATCTGGTCCTTAAATAGCACTAGAGGCACTGGCTACGTCAAAAGCCATTGAGTCAGAGTCTCTCTCTCTCTCTCTCTCTCTCTCTCCCTCTCTCTCTCTCTCTCCCTCTCTCTCTCTCTCTCTCTCTCATATATAATTGTCTGCAGTCTACTCTAATGAATGACTAGCATTATCAATGCCAGCCAACTATGACAGGCTCAAAGTCCCCTTGTGTGGAGCAGGTGGAAATTGTCTGGGAAAGGTCTCAAATCTGAGCATTATCTCAGATGAAAAAATATCAAAGCTGCTAGGCTATTAAGTATTAAGCACACATACAAGCCTGGCACATTCTTAGTAAGAAAACCTCGTTATCCATTCATACAGTGGACATTTTTGGCAGGAGTAAATATTTGTGTTGTCATGCAAATTATTTACCCCTCTATACCAAGAACACAAACAGGACAATGGATGTGCAAACCCATTACACACATCCATATACATTTAGGTTAAATTATTTGGTTTTGTTTTTTTAATGCATGTTGAGTAACCTTGTCAGGAGAACAGTGTTGGGCTTTTTAACCTGCATCTCTCAATTTGCTAAAATTGCCAAAATGTCAGCTCCCAAGTGGCGCATCCAGTAACGGCGCTCCGCGTGGAATGCAGGATGCGCTCTATAGCCTGGATGTCGTCGGTTCGAGTCCAGGCTATTCCACTGCCGACCGTGGACAGGAGTTCCCAGAGGGCGGTGCACAATTGGCTGAGAATTTGTATAAATAGCCATTCGAAAAGACATGATTTTAATTAATGCAAGAACAGCAAAAGGTACAACCATGCCCCACTTGAGTACTGAAGATCGCCTGGTTGCTATCGGCATGATTGAAGGCGGCCTGTCTGTGAGAGAACGACTTCAAGAAAACAATGTCGAGGTCTTGCTGTGGCCAGTTTTTTCTCCTGACCTGTCCAATAGAACATCTGTGGGACCAAATCGCCAGTGCAATCCACAGGGGACAACCGTGACCAGCCAATCTTCGCCAGCTGGCTGCAGCTGCACAGTAAGAGTGATCAGGTCTATGCGTCAAAGCTGCCAGGATTGTGTTGATGCTCAGAGGTCATACCCGATACTAACTTTGTAATTTTTTCATTTTGACAGTGTAATGTGCATCCCAACTGACAAAGATTGATGCATCAATTTGCCATCTCTTTCCACTTTGAATTCATGATTTGGAGTATTGATTGCCTTAAGGGTTCCCCCACTGGTGCCCTGCAAATTAAAGCAGCAGTTTGTCAACACCACAACCACACTGTTGGCTCTCGATCCTCTTTCAGCTTTGCATCCTGCTGTGTTCTTGCATTAGATCCAGGTAGCCAGGTGTGCAATTTACGGCACAGTAAGAGAAGGGCCGGAACTCTAAAAGATCAGCCTGACACTGACGCTTTGCTCTTTAAAAACACCATGTTAGGTTTCTAACACAGAAGTCAGTGTTTGCACTAGGGTGACCACCCATCCCTAATTGGACTGGACAGTTCCTAAATGTAACGATCAAGTCCCGGTCCCGCCCCTGGCGCATCATTTTACAATGCCTTACACAGCCCCAGAATGATTGACGCATTGGATAGCCAATCTAAGATATAAAATTATACACTCATATCACATGTTTCCCAAAAGCCTGACATTTATCTGCTTTGGCGACAGCAAACAAAATACAATTTGTAGAATATTTTAATTTCAGTGTTTTCTTTGTTTATGCGAAATAGCTGACTTTAAAAGTTGACGTGACACTGATAGTGATATGCCGGTAAAGGAAGGAGTACCCTATAAGGCCTACTTCACCAATGGAAAAAATAGGCACCTGTGCTTCAGATTCAGAGAGGAATGGGTTATAACGGTCACACGTGGATTAGGAAAAGTGTAAATGATTCAACAAGAGTTTTTTATACATTATGTAGAAAAGATTTTAGAATTGGATACGGAGGTGAAAATGTTGTTAAGAAGCATAAGTTGATATATAATTTTGAAATATTGCTATTAAAAATATACAGTATAAAATATGTAAACAAACAATACCCCCCCCCCCCCCCCCCAATAAAAAATGGCAGGTGTGCTGTTTTTGCATTTTGAAAAGGTGGTCCCCCTAGTTTGCACTGAGGTTTTTTAAATGTATGTAGCTAAACATACATGATGCGTTGAGCAAGATAGTCTTAGACTGTTGCCAATGCATATCCTATACAAATGCATATTTCCATTACAACCAGTATTGTCAAAACAGCTCAGATCCCTGCCTTAGGGTGTTTGCCACGCCCCTTTCAGAAAGACTAAACCTCAAAGCAATTCTGGACACTCAATTCTCCAAAGCAAGTTGCTCATTTAGGAGAGCTCATTGCTGTAACAAAACCAGTATGAAACAATGTTAATTGTCTGGCCATAAGCAGTGAATTCCTTCCAACACAAACCCATTCAAAAGGCCCTTTACTGTGGAAGAAACCACAGATTAATAGATCTATATGCAATGTGGACCGACTGTCTTTCCTTTGAACCCAGCTGATGTGTAAATATTGGGTTCAAACTGTTAAGTGTTTCTCTTTTTTCATTACAGGGGAGGGGTTTTCTATTGCCAGTGCTTGCTTCCAAACAAACGTTTTGATTAAGGCCAAGCACAATTTGATCCAAACCAACAGCCTATGAAAAAAAATAAGGCTGAAATAAATGCTACTGTCATAGCTCATAAGAAAAGCTATTAAAATATAATTTGGCAATGAGTTTTAATCTCAGCCAGAAGGGTATATAAATATTAACATTTATACTAAAAAAACAGTTTTGCCGTCTTTATTAAAT
Source organism: Acipenser ruthenus (assembly GCF_902713425.1). Taxonomy (NCBI): domain Eukaryota; kingdom Metazoa; phylum Chordata; class Actinopteri; order Acipenseriformes; family Acipenseridae; genus Acipenser; species Acipenser ruthenus. Next base: position 65,128,176 of record NC_081195.1, read on the forward strand.
ATGGTTGCATTATACCTATTGTTATTACAACAGAGTTCTGATCAATTCATTATATTCCATAGAGGATAACAACTGCTTAATCAGAAGTGTAGACCCCATACTGATTCATAGCCTATTTAAGAAAAAGTCAATAAAAGTTGTGGTGGTTTTGTAATGCTGGCATCTAGGAACAGGGCCGAAACCAACGTAGCTCATTTAGCACCCGGTTTTTATCAATATTCTCCAGCTATGTGGCTACAAAAAGCAAAATATTGGGATAAAGACTCAATGAAAAGGCATTTTCCAGGACTGAATTCTTGCTTATATACAATTATATATGTTCCCACTAATCAACAAGCCTGCATGTATCTGACCACCAATTGCCCACTGCCAGTACAAAAGAGGCAGTCTAAAGACAGGTCAGTTTCTAAAGCACATCAGCTCACAGTGAATTCCACTTTTCCCTGAATTGGATTTTCAGTCTGGGCACAAACACATACATGGATTGTTCACTGTCTGACTGTTAAACCCCTTAAAGTGTTGCAATTTGCCGGAAAACACTGTGATAAATCAATTGTTTTAGCACAGCTATTATTCAGCTGTCAACAATGTCTGTTATCTTGACTATTATAATAAATACATCCCCCCCTTTTAATGTCCGCAAATCCTACATTTAATGCATGAAAATCATTTCAATTGCTATAACTCATGTCATAGACTGTATTTAATGCACTGCATCAATATTTAATTACAGAGAATGAATAGTCTTTTATATGGGAGGATGGATAAGGTGAAAGGCATGCTCTAGGCTCTGCCATTGGCCCATTTAATACTCTTTAAAATAACCTTTGTATTGAGCTTGTTCTGTTTACTGTTTTACATCCCATCAGTTGCCAAGGGTAATAAGCCAACAACAGCCTTTCAAGGACAAGCTTTGGTGAGATATTCTCAAGCAGACAGGTGTAAACAATTAAGAGGGAAATAAACATGACAGCAAGAACAGTAAGCACGTCAAATCAAATGTTGGGATATAAAGCGAGTTGAAAAGTTTCTAAACAAGGCTGTGCAATGAGCTAGCTCGTTATTTTAGGCAAAGTTTAAGACAAAACCTGTTCAACACAGGGAGGTATAAACAACATGTGACGGGACAGGGGATGTCAAAGGATGGGAAGCAGAATGAAGTGGGGGAGGCAGAAGTAATTAAAATGGCAAAACAAAAAACTCAGAAACCAATGAAATAAACAGAAAGAGCATCCAAATCTCTTAATCTACAGTATACTCGAATAATGCACAGTATAGGTAGTGTAGCTATCCTTAGGGGACAATGTTGGGTTGAAAAAGTGCACATTTTACCATGCCAGTCTGTTAAAATAAATGCAAAGGTTACCTTACAAGGTTTATTAAAAAGTCACTTGACCAGTTCACAAATAAGCTTGAGGAATCAAATTTGTTAGGTATTAATGCAAATCATGGTTTGGTTGACACCAATAATATTGCCTTATTGCATAATTTATAAAAAAAAAAAAAACAGGAGATAACGTTTTCACAGCAAAGCAAAAATTAGACCTTGTGCAATGTAGGCTTTCTAAAAATGTGTTTTTGTTTAGAAGAGAATAGAATAGAAAAACGGTATTGCCCAAACTGGGCACTGCCGTTTCTTTATACCATTATGAATTGAAGAGGCCTTTTCATTGGTTCCAGTTGACTTCAAGTCCGCCACCCGTCCGTTGACTTCAAGTCCGCCACCCGTCCGCTCCAGCTCATCCAGAACTCTGCTGCTCGCCTGGTGTTCTCTCTACCTCGCTTCGCCCACGCTACTCCACTACTCCGCTCGCTCCACTGGCTCCCGATCACCGCTCGCATCCAGTTCAAGACTCTTGTACTAGCCTACAGATGCCTTGATCAGACTGCACCCAGCTACCTCCAGACCCTCATCTCTCCCTACACCCCCACTCGACCTCTCCGCTCCGCCTGCACTAGAAGACTGGCTCTACCTCCGCTACGCTCCCCTGCCTCCCGAGCCCGCTCCTTCTCCACCCTTGCTCCGCAGTGGTGGAACGACCTTCCTACAGATGTCAGGACTGCCCAGTCCCTGACCACATTCCGGCGCCTCCTTAAGACTCACCTCTTCAAACAGCACCTGTAGAACTCCTCTGTTGTATCCTGGGACACTATCACCCTTCATTTAAATATGCTTTATTTTGCTCTTATCTGCCCCCTATTTTACTGCATTTAATCCTGTACCTCAGAATATTGTAATCTCCCAAGTGTTTAATCTGTAGTATTTTGTACTTAATCATATCCTGATGTAACTATCACTACTTAATCATATCCTGATGTAACTTTCACTATTATCTGCTGTATTATTGAATTGTGGTTTGTCACACTTGAGAATTATTGTATTTCTTGTTCTTATTGTATGACTTATATTGTAACACTTGAATGTATTTGTATTTGCTTGCGATTGTAAGTCGCCCTGGATAAGGGCGTCTGCTAAGAAATAAATAATAATAATAATAATAATGATTGTTGGTGTCACTGAATAGTAAGTGACAACAAACCATGGTGAGGTAGATATACTGTATATTGAAACAGAAAATCTGGGACCTATCAGACCACATTACAGTTACATTACATCAAGAACATATGCCGACAGACACTGGAATGTACTTAGAAAAGAAGTTACTGATGCCTACGATACTCTGGCTAAAAGTCACATGAAACCAGACTTTTAGCCAGACCTTGTGGGACTCGGACTCGAACATTTGGACTCCATGACTCGGAGATATTAACGACGAGTCCTTTTTATTTTCTATTACTCAAATAATATTACGGTTACTTGGAAACCTGTGCACAATAAAAACCCACCCAACAAAACATTATCCAATCACTGGTTAGCCCTGTTGTCTTTGCACCCAATCATAGTAAGAATAAGAAATTGGAAGCGAGTTAGGTTGCACCCCCACACAAAACTCATCTGCAGCTTCTTAGTATGATTATAACTGTTGATTTCATATCAGAAAGTCGCTGTGTGATTAAATATTATGTGCTTTGCTTCTAATCTCCACTAGTTCAACACATGCCATCACTGTTTGCAAGAAACGTCAATAAATTTATTCAGTCGAAAATTGCTTACCATCAAACAGGCAGATATATTACTTGTGCAACTTTGCGGTGGACTTCTCGTGAATTTTTCTTTTTTTTTCTTTTTAGAGAAATTAATTGTCTATTGCCAGTTTAAGTTTGCAAAAAAATAATGTATAATTAATGGTAAATGTACCTCTTTAGACAATAGGAAAACACCCATCAGACTGCAATTGATTGCACATGTACCAAAATATGACACCACACAACTTGCAATCTGACATCGTATCACTTTCTGCCATTACATGAGTCAAGTTGTGGTATGCATACCACATTCTGATGATGTACCAATTTCTAACACTACGCTGGCTCTATAATCCGGATCACAGCTTCTATCAAAGTGAAAAACAACGTCCACAAACCTGAACTTAAATCGTATCTATAAACTTCAGGTACATTCAAAGAGTATTCCAATTCTAAATCCAAATCAAAAGAAGATAGTGACAGACAAATTGAAAAAGGCATGCAAATAGAATAATCTAGCTAGAAAAAATAAATCAAAAATCATTTTTTATATGCTTATTTTTTATTATTTGTGCCTTTTTCCTGAGGGATATCAGACAACGTTCGTTAGGTAAACTGTTCCCCCACTACTACCACTAGTTAAATGAAAATTGATTTGAGTTTGTTTCAAGGACTCGTGACTCAGACTCGAATGATAGTGACTCGGACCCTGATGACTCGGACTTGACTACAAGTCTGCATGAAACTATGACAATACGTTCTGACAGAGTGGGTTTTGATCCAGTCTGTGTGTACAAGTGACTTCACATCTGTCTAGGGCACACAATACAGAACCTGCTCCCATATGGCTTGCCTAGTCATCACTGCTGCTCAGGCTACACAGCCAAGTCCAGCACAGAGTTTTAGTTTATTCACTTTGTGCCCACATGGTCAGCACAGGTACATCTCAATAGTGCAGCACTAATACAAAGAGAGACCTAAGTAGACCACACTCAATAATAAACAATACAACAATTATTATACATCCAAAGTAATATCAATAAAAATACACATATACATAGAATATACACATATTAAAAGATAAATATATTTATATTTTAATAACAATTTCATTACTACTAAAACAAGTTCACCTCAAACGCAGATGACGCTGAACAACAGTTTAAACCCGGAGAGGCTTGACAATGACACAATGGAATCTGGAAGGATATTCCAGAACCCCAAGGCTGTGCCAAAGAAAGAATAACGACACAACTGAAGAGACAAGGACTGATGGTCAGAGCAGCTCTGTGAAGACCTCACAGCCCCGGTCTTTTACCAGCACAGACTGACATAGAGGTAGAGCACAGTGAATGCAGAACCTTATAGAAATGAACAAGAATAAAAAATGACCTTCTGCCACTTAATGGTTTAAGAGAAGAGTGACTAAGAAGGTTGTCATGAGCAGAATCTCAGTTCCAGTCATTAAATGCAATCCTACAGGCACATTTTTGCACACTCAAGCTTCTTAGTATTTGTCACAAAGACGGCCGGAGTGGGTGGCGTCAGACCAGAAACAGGAACACAATAAACAGAGAGATGGGGTTTTGGTGAGGCTGAACGCGTGATCGCGTTCAGCATTTAATAAACAGACAGAAAATAAAAGGTTTGAAACAACAAAACACAGGACACGGCACTTGTAGCCAAAATAAAAGGACAAACAAAAACGGACTAGACAGACAAAACACGGTGAGCAGATTTAACTATTACTATTATTATTATTATTATCTTTACCTCCGTCTCCAATCCCGTTCTCCACTCACCGAACACCAACCCCCGAGTGCAAGAAACGTGCATCTATTTATACTGTTGTGCTGGGATTCAATTACTAATTAATTACTCACTTGAATCCCAGCACGTGAATTCATTACGTGAAACCCCGTGTTCACATATTATATTTTAAATGCACGTGCGTGATGTGCAATCCCGTGCCTAAATACAAATATACACTTTTTAAATACACGTGAAACACAGACCCGTTTATATCCCGTGTACCAATGACTATACACCAACATTTACACACGCAACATACAACACAGAACACGAATGCACACAGGGGCGGGGCGCTTTGCCACATATACCCCCCCTTGTGCGCAGCACACATGGCCTCAACGGCCACCTCCCCCCTTAAAAACCCAGCAGTCCAGGACAAAGTCTCGGGCTGGGAAGGGAGGCTTCAGTGGGCCCATGGCTGGCCATGCTGTCAGCACCCCTGCCGGTAGTGGCACGGCTGACAGCCTGTTGGTCCCGTCCTGCAGCGAAAAAGCTGCGGGGGCAGGTGGTCCCCCGACCTCCCCCTTCTTCGTAGCCGGCAGCTCCCTCCTGTGGGGCTCCGGCCACAAGAACTCCTGCAGCGACAAAGCTGCAGTGGGAGCAGGTCTCCGGACCTCCCCCACGATCTCCGGCAGCGAAACTGCTGCTGGGGTTGGTGGTCTCCAGACCTCCTCCCCCTTCGTGGCCGGCAGCTCCCCTTTCTGGGGCTCCGGCCACCGTACTCCCTGCGGAGGTACGGGCAGCAGAGGCAGCTCCTGCTCCTCTGCTCCGGGCGGTGGTGGAGGCAGAGGCAGCTCCTGCTCCTCTGCTCCTTGCGGTGGTGGTGGCGGAGGCAGAGGCAGCTCCTGCTCCTCTGCTCCTTGCGGTGGTGGTGGCGGAGGCAGAGGCAGCTCCTGCTCCTCTGCTCCTTGCGGTGGTGGTGGCGGAGGCAGAGGCAGATCCTGCTCCTCTGCTCCTGGAGGTGGTGGAGGCAGAGGCAGCTCCAGCTCCTCTGCTCCTGGCGGTGGTGGTGGCGGAGGCAGAGGCAGCTCCTGCTCCTCTGCTCCTGGAGGTGGTGGAGGCAGAGGCAGCTCCAGCTCCTCTGCTCCTGGCGGTGCTGGCTCCCTCTGCTGTGGCGGCTGGGCATGTGCACGCCGTGCTGCCTTCAGCAGCATAGCGAGAGGCTGCTGGGGGACACCAGCATCCTGCCCTTCTCCCCCCCAAAAATTTTCAGGGGGTTGAGCCTGTAACCCCTCACCTTCCGGCTCTTGGGGCTGAACCAGCAGGCATTTCCCCTCTGCTGGTGGCTTGGGTCCCAGAGCTGTGGAAGCCCCGACTTGCCTCCCTTTGGGCTGTGGACGCACCGACTCCTCCCTTTTGGGCTGTGGACGCACCGACTCCTCCCTTTTGGGCTGTGGACGCACCGACTCCTCCCTTTTGGGCTGTGGACGCACCGACTCCTCCCTTTTGGGCTGTGGACGCACCGACTCCCCCCTCTTGGGCTGTGGACGTTCGGGCTCCCCCCACTCAGGCGTAGGACGTTCGGGCTCCCCCCACTCAGGCGTAGGACGTTCGGGCTCCTCCCACTCAGGCGTAGGACGTTCGGGCTCCTCCCACTCAGGCGTAGGACGTTCGGGCTCCTCCCACTCAGGCGTAGGACGTTCGGGCTCCTCCCACTCAGGCGTAGGACGTTCGGGCTCCTCCCACTCAGGCGTAGGACGTTCAGGCTCCTTCCGCTTGGGCTGTGGACGCTCAGGCTCCTCCCGTTTGGGCTGTGGACGCTCAGGCTCCTCCCATTTGGGCTGTGGACGCTCAGGCTCCTCCCATTTGGGCTGTGGACGCTCAGGCTCCTCCCATTTGGGCTGTGGACGCTCAGGCTCCTCCCGCTCGGGCTGTGGACGCTCAGGCTCCTCCCGCTCGGGCTGTGGAGGCAAAACCAGCAGGCATTCACCCTCTGCTGGTGGAGATGGGGACAGCAGGTACTCCTCTGCTGGTGGTCCTGCTACCTGGGCTGCTGTTCCATTTATGGTTGCCTCCAGGTAGCTGAGGACAAACTCCACACCTTCCTCCAAGGTGTTTGGGGTGTGTTCCTCCTGATATGCCTCCCATCTCTCACAGTCCATCATCCACAGAGCCCGGACGACCATGGGCAGAGACTGGGCCTCCAGCCCAGCATTCTCCAGCATCCAGTCCCGCACTTTGATGGCGTCTTCTGCCATTTTTTTTTTTTTTTTTTTCTCTTTTTTTTAAATCCAAACTGCGGTTCCTGCTCTGGCCTGAGTCCTGGAGGCGCTGTCGATCCCACTTCTGACACCACGTGTCACAAAGACGGCCGGAGTGGGTGGCGTCAGACCAGAAACAGGAACACAATAAACAGAGAGATGGGGTTTTGGTGAGGCTGAACGCGTGATCGCGTTCAGCATTTAATAAACAGACAGAAAATAAAAGGTTTGAAACAACAAAACACAGGACACGGCACTTGTAGCCAAAATAAAAGGACAAACAAAAACGGACTAGACAGACAAAACACGGTGAGCAGATTTAACTATTACTATTATTATTATTATTATCTTTACCTCCGTCTCCAATCCCGTTCTCCACTCACCGAACACCAACCCCCGAGTGCAAGAAACGTGCATCTATTTATACTGTTGTGCTGGGATTCAATTACTAATTAATTACTCACTTGAATCCCAGCACGTGAATTCATTACGTGAAACCCCGTGTTCACATATTATATTTTAAATGCACGTGCGTGATGTGCAATCCCGTGCCTAAATACAAATATACACTTTTTAAATACACGTGAAACACAGACCCGTTTATATCCCGTGTACCAATGACTATACACCAACATTTACACACGCAACATACAACACAGAACACGAATGCACACAGGGGCGGGGCGCTTTGCCACAGTATTGTATTTGTGAAATGGGTCCCAGACAAAACAGTTGTACTGTAAAATAGCTTACCAAACTCTTGTAAAGATGCAAAACAACACCTGGAGGGGCCTCTCGAAAGGAACGAAAAATAAAAACCAAAATTTCTCGCTTTGTCGCTACAACAAATCAGCATGGTGTGACCAGAGCAAGTTAGATACTCAAACCGCCAGGAGCTTAAGAGTGAAGGAACCGTTGTAGTTTCAAACACTGTAGCCAGATTTTATTGGTTTAGTTTAAAGTGAAACATTTAGGTTTTGCTTAGTGTTTAAAAATAATAAACAGCAGGTGCCATCTTATTTGATAAAAACAAAGGCATGTCCCAAATTAACCATAGCTAAATCTGTACCGACGTAGACAATGAATCACTTTCAAAGCAGTTTAACACAACAGCCTGAGAGACTCTTTCTATCAGGGTTGTTCAAATCTATTTTTGGGATGTATTGATTGCAGCTTTACAGAGAAACATTTCGGTTTTGCTCTGTGTGACCTTTGCACCAGCTTCACTTAATTCAAATATCTCCCACATATGAGAAAAGAAACAGTGTACCGTAATAGCATTATTGCTTGCGAACCCTGAACTTTCACAGATGAACAGCGAATATTCTTATTTTATATGATAAGCTACACTTTGTTTAGAAACATGTATCATTACTGGCTTGCAAACACAGAAGTGAAGAAAGTCGTGGAAGAAGAAATATTAATAAATGGCAAAACTGACAATGAGGAATAGCAGCACAGGTACGTAATTTAAACAGTTGTAGCAACACGTGGGGATGTATAACTCTATATTTTTCGGAACCTCGCTACTTACTCTCTAATGACAGCAGAAAGTTTGTTTTGTGTTTATGCATCACAAACAGGCATTTGCCAAGCTGTAATGAAGAACAAAAGTAAATTGTAAATTATGCATCAGTTGTGGCTTTGCAATAGTGGCAAGCCAGTCTCAAAAGAAAACTACAACCTTTTATAGAAACCATAAAACGACCGCACTGAGTACAGGCAAAACAGTCTGGGCAAACAAAACTGCTGGTAAACAAATCAAAATTGCATGGAAACTTACACACGTCCTGAAAGGCATAAAACTAGGCCATGGGCAAATCATACTAAGGCTTCTAATAAATGTTATAATACTACATTTTTAAAAGCTTTAAAAAAATATTAACATTACAAGTCAGAACTAGGTCATATTATTACCCTGCCGTCTGTATATTCTTTTGAACATGATAGTTAAGGATCAATTGCAGGAATACCATTAAGTCTACGTTTCTGCTAACCCCAGGGTCATGTCTATCAGGCAACTAAGCTATCTGTTTCATGGAACTCAACCTGCAAAGTCTTTCATGTTATGAATTATGTCCACGAATACCCAGCCACAGGCTGCAATACACACAGTTAAGCATGCATACCAACAGAGACATGCATACTGTAGTTATTCCTTTATTATGACTAAGTACTTCACAGCCTGCAACAAAAGTATACTGTACTTAAGCATCCACACTCACTTAAGCACAAACACACAAAAGTTTTAGTAACCTTATGAAGACATTGACATAAAATTACAGCCACAAAAGGGATCATTTTATTTTATTGCACACCATAACCAAACTTGATGGGTCTATTCAATTGATCTAAACAGTGGTCGAGCTAAAGACGGCTGTTGTTAAAACCGTCAGGGACTCTCCCTCCTCATCGCGCTGCAGCAAACCCTGCTGCCCAGGCACCCAATGAGCTCAGAACGGACACTTGCAGGGCTGGCCTTTGTACTCCAGACATCAGCTGATATCAGCTCTCGAGTTCCTGGGTGAGTTCCTAAAAGAGGTCGTGGGATCAGAGGATGGCCACTGAACCATCAATTCTCCTGAGTTGTGGGGAATTGCTGCGATGAGGGGAAAAAATAATAATTGAACTTTTCAAATTGGGGAGAAAAAAATGGGGTTAAAAGAATTTGACACACAAAGTTTAAAAAAAAAAAAAAAAGAAAAACCTACAGTTCAATTATCGCTTTTCCTAAAACATTTGTGCGAGTAGATTTCTTTCTGTGCTTGAAATTACCTTTAAAATACTTCTCTCTCTCTCACACACACACACACACACACACACACACACACACACACACACATACAATTCTAGCAATTTTTGGAAAGTACAAAAGCAATACTTAACAATTAAATGTTTTAAAACCAAAAACGTTTGAAACCCACAGATTGAAAACCAATTCATGCTGGTTATAAAAAAAACACACTCCAGTAGAAATCAGTTCAAATTTCTCCTGCGGAAGAACCCGTCTTTTCCTGGATGGCAATTACACAACACAGACACACTAAATGATATGTATGTTTGCAATGCAGAGATGTTTTTTCAAACCGGCAGCCAAACACATTGTGTGGGCCATGAACGGAAACCTCTCTTTAATGAAAATTACAATGGTAAGCCAGTGACCAAATCCTTCAAAAACATGACTAGTGCTGCTTTTCCCCCCAGCAATAGACAGCCGCCTGGATCGCTGATATCTTACAGATGTTAGCTTGGACACTCAACACCCAATCCAATTTGCCATATGTTGAAAGCTTATGGTGTTTGATCCCTTCTGACAGAAGCTGGAAAGCAGTCCATATCATATACTATATATACACTGGTATATAGTATTCAGTAATATTCTGCCGGTTCTCAACATGATGAGCAGCACAACAGAGACTTTGATAACGGATGCATTTCTCCTCTCAGTTGGCACGTGTTTTCTTACCTAAATCACTGACATTTTACAGGTTTCTCAATATACGTGACTATTGGCCAATATAGAGAACCTACTTCACTTGTGAACACAGGGAGGCACTTGTTCATCCAGAACAAACTGAACACCTTGTAGACAGTCACCTACAGTACAGTAGCAGCTACACCCTATTGAAAGCACTGTGGCAGGCATTGTTACACACTTTGGTCCGACTCAGGATTAATGTCCTTTATCCCCATTGTTTAAATGTGTTTGTTTCCCTGAGCTACAGTTTGAGATTCAAGTCCAATAATGTTTCTGTCAAATATTTGTAGGATACAGTGAAACATGTTCTTATTTTAGACCAGCTCTTTATCAAAACCATGCAGTCCAAAAGTAAACGCCTCTGTACACCCAGTACAGTGAAGATCACCTACTGAACTTGACCAAAGTCTACTCGGAGTGTATCCAACCACAGGAATCCATACCATTTACAAAAATATATAAATCATGTCTGACTTACTTTTTTTCACTTCACCACCCCTGCTTTATTTATCGATGTTTCTGCTCTATTTCAATGGCACACAGTGATTTTGAACTTGCTTGAAAGCAAACCCCATCAATGTTGGCACCTAATGTATTCTATATACACGTGCATATATATGTATGTGTTTTTATACTAGTGTTATGCGCACGCACACACAGTATATACCATTATCAATAAGCAGCTGAAATAAATCATAAACTTTTTATTTTATTAAATATAAACCATACATTATTATATATGTTACAGAGGCAAGTTTAACAAGTACCATGGTATATTAGCACAATAACCGATGATCCCCCCAACCCTTGTATACCTAATTATCACAATCCCCAGTCAGCCCACCAGGTCCCACCATACACCAGTAATACACTCCTAGAACTAAGAAGTGAGACATTGTAAGGAAACGGGATATATTTCTTAGCTCCCTAAGTCTGTAAGTGGAGAGGATGGGGTATTGAACTGGTGACCCGAACGCAGAGGTGTTCAACTCTAGTTCGAGGGCCGCAGGGTCTTCTGGTTTTCATTCCAAGTTAAGCTCACAATTAACATAAATCAGTCTAATTATATATCAATTGGACATATTTAATATTTTTCAAGGTCTTCTACAGTTGATGATTTTAAAAATACACTTGAAATCAATACACTACCTGTGAAACATTGATTAATTTGTCCAATTAATCAAATAATTAGACCAATTAAGTAACAGAGCGCTCGGGTAGAATGAAAGCCAGAAAACAGTGCGGCCCCCCAGGAGTTTGACACCCCTGTCTTAAAATGAATGCAGGATGCTCTAGTTGAGTAAGCCTTACACACTGGCTATCAACATCCAAAAATACTTTGTGGTTGTGGCATGGCTCAGGCCCTGCATGTAAAAATGGATACATTGTGTGTTTTGTTGAAAATAAAGTTTTGAATGTATATTTTGAATGTAAGTTTGGCAAGGATGGGGTTAAAATCCCATCCCTACCAAATCCATGTGCCGAATGTGGCTGGGTCTTAATTGATGATCAATTAAGCCCAGCCACATGATTTAAAAGAGGCGCCAGATGCTTTGTTGCTTGGTTAGTTTAGGGAAAGGACTGGGAGCAGTAGGTTTTGCTCCCTGCCTCTACACCATGATAGCTCAGCTCTGTGGGTTTTTGGTTTGTATTTGTTTGTTTAAATCTTTTGTTTGTCTTTGTTATTTAATAAAAGAGTGCAGCCGTGCTGAACTGCAGTCTTCCGCCTCTGTGTCTGCTATTCCTGCCACTGGCCAGTCTTGACCGCAACGCTACCCTACTACAGCGGTTCAGCCAGTTAGCTGGTATAAGAAGCATGTATCCTAAAGCTTCACATACAGCAGGTCAAGAAGGGTAAGATTCACGACCTCAGTATACTCCTCTCGTTCTTGACATACTCTGTCTTTCTCTGTGCACTGTGGAAGCCAGAGCTGTATTTACCAGACCTGGGGTCAATTACGATTACAGCACAATTGGTTGCTGGAATTACAATTACAATGCTATTGTGTTATATTACAATTACAGTTACAGTTTACTCTATTTACCCTAGATATCCCAGCAATAATCACAGGTACAAATACAGAAACATACTATACAACTTTTTTTTCAAACAAATGGGGTCATCAGAAAAGTGGTTGAAAATGCAAGAATAATGATCGAATGATAAATAAATGCATAATGGAACTGCAATCTGTCAATTGTATGGTGTGCCAAGGTTCAACTACAATTACAAAGACATTGTTACTGCAACTAATTCCGAATTGCACCATTCCAATTGTAATTTACCCCAGGTCTGACATTTACAAACTAAAACAACATTTCAAAATGGTGCTGAGGACCCAACCATGGCTACACTCCTCCCGAGCCATGGGGTATCAGCAACACTGCTGGAATTGAGAGAGCCATGGGGTATCAGCATCACTGCTGGAATTGAGAGAGCCATGCGGTATCAGCATCACTGCTGGAATTGAGAGAGCCATGCGGTATCTGCATCACTGCTGGAATAGAGAGAGCCATGGGGTATCAGCATCACTGCTGGAATTGAGAGAGCCATGCGGTATCAGCATCACTGCTGGAATTGAGAGAGCCATGCGGTATCTGCATCACTGCTGGAATTGAGATAGGAAAAAAAAAAAAAACAACAACTGTGTGGGTTGGGTACCAATCTGTTCTGAACTTCAAGAAGCTCTAGAGAACATTTCCTGGTGGTGTACTGTGCATAACAATCATTGTAGCAGTGTCTCAACAAAACAAAACAAGGATTGGGTGTGCATTGGGCAGCAGTGTGGAGTAGTGGTTATGGCTCTGGACTCTTGACCAGAGGGTTGTGGATTCAATCCCAGGTGGGGGACACTGCTGCTGTACCCTTGAGCAAGGTACTTTACCTAGATTGCTCCAGTAAAAACCCAACTGTATAAATGGGTAATTGTATGTAAAAAATAATGTGATATCTTGTAACAGTTGTAAGTCGCCCTGGATAAGGGTGTCAGCTAAGAAAGAAATTATATATATAATTATATGAGGACTGCTCAAGTGTGTGAGGCACATTAGCATAAGAAGGGGCACAACAACCGCCTCCTTTACAGCAAACTGAAAACCAAAGAGTCGACCCAAATATTCACTTCTAATTACATTTCTCGGGATTTCTGACCCACTAGTTTGTATTTAATAATGTTTGTGGGTATCTTTAGTACATGACAAAATAAACCTAGAGGAATTGGCAGGATGAAACCCATAAAACAACAACAACAGGAATGCTTTATGCATGAGTGATTAGCAGCATGACTTTACTTCCTTTGCGATAGATGCCGTGATGTAGACTGACTTAGTACTTCCTTGCACTGTGCTTTTAGTGCCCTGCCAGTAATCTGATTAATATGCAAAGAGTCAATCAAACCTCTACGCTTTGTTGTGACCAGTGTGTCAAGACAGGTCAAAGCCAAGCCACACATAAATGTCCTGTGTAGTTGTAAAGCTTGTGAGTTAATTATGAATTTCCCTTCATATCACATGCTATAGGACCTACAGTATGTAAATTAGCCTAAGCTATTTCAAGTCAACACTTGACACACATCTGAAAGCCAAATGAGTTATGATACACTTTAGGTAAGAAGAGATTTTCTAACAGCACTTATGTTTTGTCAAGTGTTGGAAATACAATCCACAACATATCAGCAAATCTTAAATAACGTATCATCTCAGACCAGTTAATAGAATACAGAAAGCAGGCAGTTAAGATCAGTAAAACACAGGTATAGCTGTTCTTTTTGTCTTTGAGTTTGTTGGCTCCTCATTTAAAAGTGCTTCTGGATTTTAATAATTTTCCCACTGTTTTTTTTTTTTTAACACTGACATCCAGACCAGTACCAAAACCACATACATACTTATGCAGTCCAGTCATTTTGAGGGCCAGTGTTTTGTGAACTACAAAAAAACTGTGAAATGCAAAAACATGCATGCCATGGATTCTCTCATGTCTTAGTCAAAGTGGACCCCCCATTTGGTACTACTGCAATGTAAGATTGGATTAACCACAAAATCAAAATGTTAGCCTTTGAAAGTATGTGTGGTACAACATCCTAACTCAGGCTTCGTCTGAGGAATTTCAATTATAATAGGAATTTGGTGGTTGTTTTTCTTACATTGGTAACAATATTAAAATATCGCAAAGACATTATTTTGTCTGGGAACTTGAAATGGGATGTTTGTTAACTTTGCTTTGCCCTGATGCAATATTCAGAATGTTTAGCTACACTGTAACCCAGTTGTCAGTGAGTGAATAATCCAGTTACACGATTTGAAATGCATCTTTTTAGATCTCTCCTTGTATCAGTGCTTGCACTATTGGGATGTACAGCACCTGTGCTGGCTTCAGCAGGCACGAAAGTGAACACACTATAAACTATAAAGTAAACTGCACTGTAAATAATACACACATTTTACAATACGTACAGGTACAACTTGGCAGGTGTAGGACATATTTAATTATTTGGCAGAAGCCTTTATCCAAGACGACTTACAGGAGTTACAGGGCAGTAAAGGGTCACAGTTGTTTTACCTAATGTATTCCCTTTCTTGTACACAATCACAATGTAAAAAGGACTCCAATGACTTACATTAAGTGCATCATTGTGCTAAAACCACCTTAGTTATTTGGTTAGCCTCATCTTCAGCCCCTGTGCATCTCTCTACTCCTTCTACAGCACCACCATATGGCCAACCTCAACCTCAGTAGATCAGTCTGATCTACATGTAAAGCAATTAAATACGTGCATACAATAACTAAAAACAGCTTTATCCAAGACATTGGCTGCACCTTTAATTTAAATCTTTGACAATGCCTCACTCAGTTTGTTAAATAGGCATTATTTATAGAAAGCGCCTATGTATCGTGTTTCAGTGTTTGCCTACTGTAAATATAATTACTCAAAAAGCAGCTATTTATATCAGCGTATGAACATTAAAGTACGGTCTGCACAGATGGCTATTAAAATGTCTTGGAACTATGTGATCAAACCACGAAACTTAAGTTTGCAGTGCACTCAAAAGGCAAAAGCCTTTTAGCTTGCTGTGCTCTGCGTTCTGCCAGGGGAAATGGTTTGGATCACCTTCACCATGTTCCATCAGCCATACAGTACGCTGATGCAAACACAAGGAAAATGTTGTGGCTGAAAAATAAGTATGTTTCAATTATAGCATTTTACCTCCCCTACCAAGAGAAGCTCTACAGACTACTGTACCATCCCCTCCAGTGGACTAACAGACCTTATCTGGCATTTAAATACGATCTCTTCCCTGCATGCGTCTGTTTTCATTTGAGCAACTGATCCCGATTAAAAAGCATATACATGTTCTGACCCCAGTGGGGGGAACAGGTGCTTTTCTAAGAAACAGGAGCTCTTTGTCAGCCTCTGGCAAGGACACGCGTAAAGCATACACAAGAGGAAACAGGTAAATTATGAATAATAATCCACCATTGAAACTGTTGTCTCTCTTCGAAACCATAAGGCTGTAATAAACAGAGACTTGAAAAAAGAAAGAACCAACTGATAATAGCCCACCACTTTGAAGATATACAGTATGCTACTATTGTAAATTGGTATGCCAAAACAAATGAACTGCAGACCCTGGCTACGTTTTCAGTGTAAGATACGATGAGAGGCGCTTATTTAGGCAAGTACTGTAAATGTGCCAATGAGAAATATACATTGGTGTAATTTTCTTAACTGTATTTAGGTAAGACTAAAAGAATTGTAATATACTAGATGTACCAACAATACAGCTGCAAAATGTGTTACAAAACAGTTGGCCTACATTATTAACAAATGTCAACCGTTTGTCATTATTTACAAAACTGTTATAAAACATGAACATATTATGGTAGCAAAGCCTGCTAACGACTTTGAATGTCAATAAGGCGGCAACTGAAATGAATGAATTTAAAAAGAAATGCAAAAAAAGCATTCCAGTATTTCTGAAACAATGTACAAAGTCCATGCACTAATGCTTAGTAACGTGAAAAAAAAAGTACATTCTGCAACCCTTTTTGAAAAGGGTCCACTGAAAAACATGCCTAGAAACACCGAGTCACAAGGCAAATGAAAAATTGTCTGACTCAGTTTTATCAAGCCACATATACCAAAGCTGATTACTGTTCCTAATTACATTTCCCTAGTTCTCTGAGAATTTTAGGACAAATGTCTGCCTGAAGCAAATAAAAAATAACAAAAAAACTCTCTTCTATATTACTGAAAAATCCATTTTTAGCCGCTTGCATTGAAATCCCATGCTATACATACACTTCACTGTCTGTCGCTTATACAAACTCACAATGTAGTTGTTTCATTTGCATGACAGAGTCAGGCAGTGCTGCAGGGAGGGTGCCCTCCTCCTACACAGGCTCTCTGAAGTCCAGACGAAGCCCTGCCAATACTTTGTGTAACAGCAATGGGCACCGCTAGAGGCAGGGGCTAAGTCTGGAACACACCTGTCGGCAGCAATGCCCAGACACACAGCACTGTCACTGTGTTCACCTTTCTGGGGTTCAAGCTGCACTGTTGTTGTTCTTTTTATTATTTTAAAAAGTGGAACGCCACAACAGAAATCTCTGCAGGCGACGTTTTGAAAGTGTACAGTAAGTGGGTGCATGTGACTGTTGCTGCAGAGCCCCGCAGAGTAGGGGGAGAAGGGGTATGATATCAAATATTACAAAAGTATTCATAGCTTTGTATAACAGAAAAGGTCACAATGCATTGCCGAGGAAGCAGTGCCAAGGTTACAGCCAAGGTGATCCTGGGTTCAAATCCAACACAGACCAAAGATCACCAGCCAGTTATTTTACAGTACGTGAGATCATACATGGGTGCTTTTTTTTTCTTTTTTTTTTTTATAAAAATACCTTAGTGTATAACATTTGTGAAATTTCTCTTGTGTTAAGAGTGGAACACACACTGGCTTCGATTTAACACGATCCCTGCAACATAAACCCACACACACGATATCATAACGGTGCCTTGGTATTCCAGCCCCATCAGCAAAAACTATCATGGAGTGTGGTTAAGGAAACTGTATCACTACAATATACCACTAATTAAAAAACAGAATCAGATTTGAACAACTCAGCAGAACTGGTTCAACCCACACACATTTAATGAGGTGTAATAATCACAGGCTTTCCCCCTCAAAAGACGCAGTAGATGCAGTGTTCGGTCTTTCTTTTGAAATAACCCACGTATTACACCATGCCAGGGCTTGCCACAGCAAAAATTGTGCATGAAATCACTTTTATTACAGCTGAAGGCAATTGTCTCTGACATGTTTGTCAATCCAGTGTGCTTTCTAGAGAAAATGTATAATAATAATAACTGTATTTTATTTATGCAACTAAGAGCTGTGCAATACTCACCCCACTTTCAAAAATGTAATGCAAGTGTTTTCTCCATGCAGAAAAACAAACATGCATACCACATAAAATTATTATTGCATCTTAAAATATATAATAGTATGTACATTATGCAAAGCACATACCTGTATGTAGAGGCTATATCATCTGCTAATTAAATCAATGTATTTTTATAACATTACACATCAAACACTGCCCCAAGGCATTTTATGTTTGACTGTTATATATATATATATATATATATATATATATATATATATATATATATATATATATATATATATATATATATATATAACAATTAGTTAGCTGAATAATTACCCTAGACTTAGGAAAAAGGACACAATAAAAATAGAAAACCTTGCAACATTCTTGGCCAACAGTTGCACGTGCATTAACGCAAACTACCACAAGATGGCATTGTCCAGTTTATAAAATAAAAGGATGCTCCAAATAGTCACCATTCACCCGCTGTTCATCTGCTCTTCAGAAACTTAGAATCCCGATGGATAAAAGCCAGGAAGCAATCACCCACTGTAAATATTGGTTCTTTACCATGTAAACTATTTCTGGGAGGCGAATGTTAGAGTTCCCCGGTGGGCATGAAAGTTTCCAGATATTAATTTGCATTTAATTTTAATAAGGAGAGACAGTATGTATATTACACTGTTTGGCATTCCACACCAAAAAAGTTGACAAAAAAAAAAAAAAAAAAAAAAAAAAAAGAAAAACAGAAATCTGCAAGAAGCTCTTTTGTTTATTTTTAGCACTTTGAACTGCTGACCTATTTTGACAAGTGCATCAATCACCTTCCCTGCTTTACATATACATATGAACACTTTACCCAGGACCCTTTCTCATGGTATAATTTGTCATTCGGGACAGTGCAGTGAATCGCCCCAGTGAAGTGGAGAATGAGGAAGGCTTAGGCGTAGGAAGGTCAACTGCTTCCCTCAGCACTTCTTAATAATCAGGTTGTAACACTAACACAAAAACGTCTGCCCGGTTTCTTAACTATGCTGCATCGTATTTAACACCTTGCCAGAAAGCAGAGAGAGATCTACGACCAATAGCAGCAGACAAACGACTGTATAAAACAAAACACAAATCAGTATGCAAATCCAGGACAGGTGCACACTGAGTGTGTTCATGGAATCCAGTATTAAATACAGGACTGTTCCGTGCTTCAACACCTGCACATAAAACCAGAGAAGATGAAGAAGAGGAGGAGGAAAATACAATTCGGATGCAATTAACCCCAGAAGGTCAGCGACTGTAATTGAACTGTCAAGCTGTGACTCATGTCACGAATCGAGTTTTTAATGGCCCGGACTGTGTTGGTTTTATAATGGTCATATTCGAGCTGAGTCTTTTCAACACGGTCTCGTGTTCCTGTTGATAAGACCTCTGTTAATACAAACTCTTGCAGGTTCTGGAGTTAAACCACCTCCTGCTCTGCTCTGATAGAGACATCTTCCTATCAGTATACATGAGGGACTAGTTTTAAAAAAAAAAAAAAAAAACAACCTGGAATTCCAAACATGCAATGACAGAATTCGCTATGCATTAGAGAGTATATTAAAATGCATTCTCAATCATGACGCTTGCCTTAGATTGAGTTAACATTCACTATGTGTCTAGTTAAAATCAGGTTAGTTAAATTGTGTATTTTAATCAAGAGTTTCTTATTTGATTCCAGTACTGAAGTAGTTTGATACCATCAAGTGCAATAATTGAACTTGTACAACACTATGTGATCTACAACTGCAATTGTCTTGTACACAATTAAGGTAACATTAGCAAGATGGATTTGAGTACGTTCTTTCTACAATGCGTTTTAACCAGTACTGTGGCAGAAAGGCTAAAACCATGATATTAAGCCATAGTCTTTATAAGAAAGGAAGCCAGTGCAACTACTAGTTTTAGCTGACAGCTATGGAGTGAACTTACAGCCCTTACAGTGCCCTAAGGTTAAGGCATGAATCGATACGACTTTGATGCAATATTTAACAGTATTTGTTTTATTTGAATGTCATGCATATGCGATGAAAGAACTAGAAACAAAGCAGCTAGAACAGTATAAGCTGCAAAATAAATGTTCTGACAAAATTACTCTATAAACTCACTGGAGCCCTTCATGGGAGCAACAGTTAGCTCATCTTTGAGAGACTGTCAGCCAAAGTGCCAATTACAGCCATTGCAAAGCCAGTTTTGCGATACAGACAACCATCTTCTAGAACTTTACAGCCCTGAAACCAACAACCACAGGGGGTTTTGACAGCTGACTCTGTCAAACTGGCTCCATACAAGAGCTTTGTATCACCCAGACATTAACCCTGCGACTGTTCCATAACTTACTTAAAAGGATGTTTTGGTAAAAATCGTTTGTCTTAAAAACAAAAATTACTGTTCTACTGACTGTTTTCCAAAAAATATGATACAACAGCATACTACTGTATGTATGTATTCAGCATATTTGCGCTAATGCAGAACCCTGTTTATGGCTTTCTTATTTATTAATTATTTGCCCACACCTAGGCCCCATCGTGCTTAACACACATTTGTCTGTGTAATGCATAATGTCTTCAAAGCAACCTGCACCGGAAAGGGAATGCTTTTGTAATCGACTCGAAGTAAGAAATCTTCAAATGCTGTCAATCAGATTGTAGAAACATGTTTGCTGATTATCTCCAGAATCCTGTTAACATTAATTATAGCTTCACGGATCTCTAGCATCAATTAATGTGGCTTTTTCTTCTCCCCGAAAACATCTAAACAAGGAAGTCATTTTATAACTACAGCCAAGAGGAAGATTTAATTGATGCTAGAGATCCATGAAGCTATAATTCATGTTAACAGGATTCTGGAGATAATCAACAAACAGTCATGTTTTATTATGACTACAATATTATTTAGCTTCATAGGAGTTATACGGGATTCAAACCACATTAACCAAGTTGTAATAGCCAAACAGAGTAGAAAACTAGATTTATTGATTTCCGAACTGGGACACAATGGAGCAAAATTAGAAATATGAATGGTAGCCAGGGCCAACCCCCAGCCCCCCTGTTTTTTTTTTATTTTATTAGGATAATACATCAGAAACATGTATTTTTCTATTGAACATGTACAGCTTTACCATATCCAAAATCAATATTAAATCATGGCAGCCTCAGGTTTCCTTCTTTAACATCCAGTCAATATACCTTTTGGCTGTAGTATTTGGTGTTATTCCTTTATATAGAATCCCCTTTAGAAAAACCTATGAAACAAAGCTACAGCATTGCTGGAGGAATAGTTATCCAGAAAGTTATCCATAATCTAACCCGTCTTGAATAATTAAGGGATATTTGTAAAATACTGAGGGTTTTGTCAATTAGCTGTGCATACATAAATCAATATTGATACACATGGGTGTTCAAACATAATAATATTATGAACCCACAGTTCAAAAGCCAGCAAGAGAAGAATGGCTTTTCTGGTATATTTAATATAGTAAGGTTCTACAATATAGTCAGAGGGAATTCATCAATTTAGAACACAATACGTAACCAAAGATGTGCAGATTTGAGCTCAGAAGAGCACTCCGATTTCCTCCTTACCACAAAGAGCGTTTTCCACTGAGTTTATTCAAATGAAACTTAACTCTGTGCTTTGCACATTTATATGATAAGCTTGATTTAAAATTTAAAATGACTCAAGCTTGAGTAAGAATAGCTGACTGATGTGATGTCCAGCTAAGGAGAAGCAGCATTGAAGAGGAGCTCCTGCTCTCAACCCATCTTTAAACAGTTTTTACACATTTCTTTGACACAAATAAGAATAAGCAGGCTGAAATCTTATCTAATGCCTCAGCGAAGGCCTAAAAACAAAAGTAGTAAAGCAACAGCTTCCTCTATAAGTGAACCCAACAACACTGCTAATCAGCAACAACCAGTGTAAGTACATTCAAAATGGCCAATATGGCGGGGAAAGAATTCAGGCCAGCGAAATTAATGGAGGCATAGCTGATTGAAATATTTCAGCACATTGGTTAAGGTGGTAAACCATTTGCACTCTGGGAATACCTACAAGAACATGCGTTGTTCATACCTGTGACCAGTATGCTTTAAAGTGACAGGTAGTTACATGCCTTAGCATCCCCAAAGCTCCAGTGCTCCACGCTGTAGGGGCATCACACGAATCACATATTTCCATTGGGATAATTCTAGTCATTTTCTGCACCTGTAGGCCCTCTTGGAATTTAGCTGGTATGATAGTCCCAATTGATAACCCTAATCTAGGGCACCCGGAATGCTAAACAGCCTGCTCACTGGCACTGAGAAGCATTCTAGAGAACACGCAGAATCTATTAAAAAAAGAAGTAAAACCTCACAGTCACAAAGTGCTATTTGATACACTACCGGCAAGACGGTTCTTGCAGGCGACAACCGTTCTTTCCTTCATAAAACATGCTATAGAACAAGTCTTCTGTAATCCTCACTGATTTAAACAGATTACATTTAAAATGCAGCATGCACATGAGCTTTAACAGCAATTACTCTGTGTCAATGGAGCTGAACAATTACATTGAATACCATGAGAGAAAGAGAGAGAGAGACAGAGACAGACAGACACACAGAGAGAGAGAGAACGATACAGAGGATTACATGAAGTACTCTATGACAAACAAAGAACCAAACAAACCATCCAGTTAAACAATGAATTCCATTTGTTCACCCCAACAGCATGCTTCAGTTTATGGGCTACCTAATAGGGTTATCGAGTCAGTTGTTCCATCCCCCATCACAAATTCCCATTGAATATCTATGACCAATTGAGTAATAATAATGAAACAATCAGCTGATCTAAGTGGCACCTCACTGGGCTGATTTAATAAGCCCAAGGCACCACAAGAGTGCATCGAGGCAAGATAAATGCAGAAGTTGACTAAGGTTTGGTCATGTCACTGTTGCTCTTGTTGCAATAAAGGCACTATTACTATCAACACCCTGCGCACTTTCTCCCCATTCAAAAAAAAAAATATATATTTTTTTTAAAGTGTAATTGAGTAATTGAATGAGCACAATTCATGAGATGCTGCTGCCAAATTACTTTCTGGTTAAGGAAAAGCTTTTGGCCTGTGGCCTTGCTTTTACACAGCACTGGTGCAGCCTCCAAACTGAAGTACTGTATGTGCTGACATATTCTGTTTATCATGTATGATATGAAATGAAAGCTTGTGACTTCTGTAACTTGTAAAATATTCTTAAATAAAATGACTGTTGCTATTTTTTCTATTGTGTACCTTCAGCATTAAGGTCACCACCATAGGCAACATTTTGTTGGTCGCTTGACTGGACAGACACTATAAAATGTAATCATCTTATTGGTCTATTCTGATATTCCAGACATGAATGTAGTCTTATTTTTATTTAAGAAAATTGTGTAACCCATTTTAAACTGACACAGGCACGTTTTATTGCTGTAATACGTGAAATGATTATAAAGTACTGTATAAAAATAATTTAAAAAGCAGCATTTCATATCAGGGGCCGAGAGGGGCGAATCTTCAGCTTTAAAACTCAAATTTTGAATGTGTTGAGGATAAGAGAAAGAAAATGCGTGAAAATAAATTTATTGACAGTACAATGCAGATAAGCGTTTATCTCTCTAATACTTTGGCTTCAGGAAGTACATGAGCTTATTACAACATCCTTTACACAGTGACAAGTTAATTACTACACCAGGCAAGGCTTCATTTGTGGGAGCACATTAAACTGTGATACCATCACCTAGGCTAATAAAGTACCCTTTGGGACATTTTAATCACATTAGGAATATTCATATGACAGTAAATCAACCAACCTAGATAAATGTAGCATACTGGTACATGGTCATTTCGTTTAGATTTTACATGAAATTTATAACAACAAAAACATAAAACGAATCTCCAAAACAGCAAGGATTATAAAGTAGTTTAATCTCTTGAGCGTGAAAGAAAAAGTTCCATCTCCTAGTGATGCCTACCTGCTCATTTTGAACACATAACCAAGCAATTGATTTACTGGGGTGGAGTACGGTAATACTGTACTTCAGGATCCAAACAGAAATCTGACAAATATGCTGGGAGAAGCAGAACTAACAACTCAGGTGGAGTTTCAAGATTGAAGTCATAATGGTTTAAGAGCTAGTGATTTTTGGGCAGTTCAATTGTAGGTCAATACGCCATTACAAAAAGCACTAGCAGGACACTAATAAAAATAAAATATAAACCCTGCTGAAGCTAATCAGAAATGATTAAGAAATAAACAAAACTGTAATGTAATAAGATGGACAGTTTAAATTAGGACATTGATGAAATGAGTTAATGTGTTGTTTGTTATTTTACATTGAATTTTCTGTCTTATACCTGTGGATGACTGGGGTAAAATCATGTATTTTTGGACCCCCAGCCCCCAAATTATGACAGATTTGAACCCAACTTCCAGAGGTTTAAGACCATTCTTTGATGCAACCTTGAAAGTGTTTACAGATGATGAAAATCAGATTCTAGAAACATAAGTGCAAAACATTTACATAATACTCAATGTACAGTATACATACACCTGTTACAATTGTTTCTATAGGTAACAGCTATGTGCTATTCTCACATCACAATACACACACACACAAAAGAATCTAGGCACCTTAACACTTTTTTAAACTAGTTTCAAATCGGCGAGCCTGGGAGGTGTAAGACAGCTGTCTAGGTTTGTGCTACCCAGCACCCTGTAGAACCCAGCTGCGGTATCTATGGAAAATGATGCTGAACCCTGCTGCTCTTGTTTCGTTCCGAGCCTTGTACGGTTATGCTGCATGAACAGAATCCTGCCCCCGGTTCCTTGTGCCTGCTTCTCCAGGGTTAGCCGGGGTTAATTGGGATACTGTCATGTTAATTGCAGCTGTGGTCTGCTGATTGCAGTCTAATTCCCTGTTTCCCATTTTCAATGGCTCAAACCTTGTATCCAGGTTACAGTGTTGAATGGTTGATACATGCTCCTTAGCTGAAATAGAAGAGGCTAGGTTACCTTGCCAAAGCAATCTTTTAAGAGGTAAAATAATTAGGGTATCTGATGTAATACGTGGATGCAGTCCAGCAGAACTATCTTCACACATTGTTGTAATGATACCAATTACTACTGCATGTTCAACACTGTTGCAGATTTTTTTTCTCAACATGTTGCTTGTGAATTGAGTTTATAAAAGGTGACAATGGCGCTGGTTACAGCTTTCACCTTACTACTCTGCAAGCGCACCCCAATTTTGACCTGACAGCCCTTTGTCATTGAGTAATAAGCCACTCAAGCAAAGTTTACAGCTGGTGCTGAATAGTAACGAATTGTGTGCTGGTTTTGTGATGTGTACCAATGGTCGATTGGCATGTCAAGTTGACACCAACAAATCAGTTTCACTTGTGTGACTTGAACAGGATTCCAGCCCTGGCCACCAAGGCAGAAAGGCATGAAAGGCCAGTGAATTAGCTGCACGACCTGGCCCTGCTCTGTGTGTGTGTGTGTGTGTGTGTGTCTGTGATGATTTTAAAGCAACATTGTTCCCTACGGTGGACTGTTAAAAATAGATTTAAATACAGTGCGGCACTTTAGAAGGTTGCTGCTTGATGAGCTCACTGTGAAAATGGGATATTTCTAACTGAAATCTAATTACAGTGTGATCCCCATTTACTCCTGTTTTGTTACGTAAAGAGAAAAGAGCTTGCAAGCAATATTCATTAATATCATGCAGCTGCAAAGAATGAATGCCGGCATGCCTCTGTGAGTTAGAAAGCTGCAGGCAGGTTTCTGAGAGGAGAGAGCATGCATCTCTGCAGCTGGAACTTCCTTTGGAGAATATAAATCAGATGGGTAGTCTTAATAATGATTTCTTACAAGATATTACCTTTTTTTATCCTGTTGTGTAGATACGTAGTTTGAGCGAATAAGGGGTCCACAGATGCCTGCTGGATCAGTGTCTGCATGGCGTAGATCAGTCCTTAGCAAAACCTCACTGTAATTAGCATGAGCAAAACTAACCCGTATTGTGAATAAGCAATTTGCCAAATCAAAAACTAAAGTACCTCTTTTTGTGTCTCAAATGTCTCAAAGCATGTAAAACATCACCAAAGAATAGTATTGAAGAATTTCTTCCCCTTGGTTGTGGAAACTCACACGTTAAAACATACTGATAAAGTGAATATAAACATGTATTCATTTGGCAATTGAAAAAAAGAAGTAAAGCACCAGTAATTATTATGTTACAAATTAGTAATAACCTGCAATTTCTTAAATGGACCAGTATCATGCGCAAGACACTCAGAGCAACCAAGAGATTAAGTGAGGCGTTATCTTGTAATGCTATACAGTATATTACTTGGCAATGTGTTCTATACCACTTCCAGTTCAACAATTCCACCACACATTGAATTTAGGAGCTATATAAAAATAAAGAGATTATTATTATTTGTGATGTTTGTTTATTGAATATTGTGTAATGTTTGGGAACTAAATATCTTGCATGCAAAATGTGCCAGTTATGGAGCAAAAGTAAGTTATTGTAAAGGTCACTGTGTGTCGCTCAGACTCAGGATAAAATGAGCCTGCAGATAGTATTGTACAGTGTAACAAGCACGAAAAGATGCCCTTTTGATGCTGTCATGCAAGATACATTAGTAAAGATGCATTCTACAGTCATAGAAATGACTTTTAGTAGGTTCACATTTACTGACATTCACAGATTAAGAATTCTGTTTAGGTTTGCTGCTATAGCGTCACAATAAGATGGGAGGCTGGGAGGAGCAGTTTTTCAGGCTTCTGAAAATGAAATTCCTTTTCATTGCTTGAGATTAAAGTGTAGCATTACCTCTCGCAGTGTGTTTACAAGAAACACATTACTTCACTTTTGCTGCATCCCGTATCACGGCAATATATTTTAAACAAAATCCAGAAAAAAGTTGATAAATGCATTCCCCATTTGAATCAATCAGGATCATGCTGAAAAAGATATGGCTGCGAGACAGATAACACGGCCTACAGCAATGGTTAGGCAACGCTTTTCTTGTAAACGCTGCAGGGAGCTCTGTAACCTATTATTATTATTATTATTATTTATTTCTTAGCAGACGCCCTTATCCAGGGCGACTTACAATTGTTACAAGATATCACATTATTTTTACATACAATTACCCATTTATACAGTTGGGTTTTTACTGGAGCAATCTAGCTAAAGTACCTTGCTCAAGGGTACAGCAGCAGTGTCCACCACCTGGGATTGAACCCACGACCCTCCGGTCAAGAGTCCAGAAACCTAACCACTACTCCATTCACTACTTATAAAAGGCTGCTCCAGGGATAAGTTTGAAACAAAAGTCCAATCAGTATTCTGTAGCAGACAGAGTACACTGAACACTGAAGGGGAGCTCTGACCTTGTCTCACATTTTGGATGTCGCTTCAGATTTTCAGGACTGCATCAATATTTCTGTTGAACCGGAGCTGATATCAACAACATATTCTTTCAATGCAACACCCAGGGTTATCACATTCATAAATGAAGGCTAAGTGAAGTCAGCTGCAGCCACATTAGACCAGTCTCATATATCGCTATTACTGCATAAGTAGTATGCCTGCATGTACACTATGAAATTCAAGGGAAGGTGTAACATTTAGGAGGTGATACAAATGTCTGAAATCTGTCTTATGAATAAATGGGATAGACACAAGCCCCTGATCCACCAATGTCGAACCATAAACCTCAGTCAGCAAGGCAGGGAACTTTATGCTGAGCAGGCTCTCCTAATTATGCTGAGCACAGGATGCAACTGTAAGATATTAATCAGTATGAACTGTTGCCAACCTAAACTGAGCACACACAATACCAGCTCAGGTGCATGGTCCTGTGTGAACAAGCTTTTCAGTGTGGGAGAGCGTCAAGTCTAATCAGGTCCAGTAAACCTACATTATTATTGCATACGTAGTGATAAATACACAGTAAGTGTTGTGACTCCAGTTTGCAGTCGTCTGCCGGGTGCAGGTGTGAAGACGTAGAGATTGACTGGGATGAGCAAAACTCAGGCTGCTTATCAACACATTGAGCCACTAACAGTTACAGAACCTTCAGTGTTTGAGTCTCGTACTGACTCTCACTGCAGCGTGCAACACAAAGGTCCCCCTCCCACAGGTTTGTTACCATTTTAAAATGCTGGTCGTTTCTGTCTTTACTCCCACCAGCTACCTGAATATACCCCAGCCTCCAAATATCTTGTGGTGTACAGAGGGGGTGGGGATCCAAACACTATAAAAATAACTTAAAAGGGTTATGATCAAAGTACTTACTTTTAAAATAACTTACGGTATATTTCAGCAACCGTCAAATGAATCTATTAGCTTGACTGATCAAACAAACTTCCAGCTGTTACTGAAATTAATCTCAATGACGTTTGCCAAATCCAGGAAGGTGAGACATCAATGAGCTTGTGCTTGCCTATAAATTCTTATTATTGTGCGTCTGTGTTGGTTGAATGCAAATGTTTCTTTTCAAATGCCTATGTTACAGTATGCCACTGTCAGTCACAAAATGGAAGCCAAAATGGAAGGGTTTTCATGAAATTGTCAAGTGCGTACTAGTAAAACACCATGCTCTCTGGTGGAGTGCATAACCATGCAACATGTCGGGGTCACTTATTTGGAAATAAAGCCATCCTATTTTGAGGCAATATCATGCAAAGCAGTGGAACCGTGTGACGTCTCACTTTAGCTGTTCATATATACAAGGCCCAAAGCAGTTAGAAAACAGTTAGCTGGATGTAAAATGGTAAAAAGAAATGAATGAGTCAATGACCTATTCTCACAATCAATTATATGAACTATAAGGATTTGTTCAGTTTCCTCTTGTTATTTTAACATGACCTTTGTAAAGCTTCACATATTTAGGTTCATAGTAGTAAGACTCTGTCACACTCTCAACCTGGCAGCTAAATACAAATTCAACAGAAATCCAGACACAGCAAACCACAAGTAAAATTCTGGCAGTTTCACAAATGTGCTTGAACTCTACTGGAGATAGACCACCCTTTTAACAACTCATTAAACAAATCGTTTAAAAAATAAATAACGGTCCAAGAATCATTTAACTCCACAGAGATTGAGACATTTTCAAGAGGACTTTTAACGTGTTCCTGGTTTTTCAAATTTACATAAATTGTGCAATTGTTTTTTTATGAATGTGTAGTTTACATACAGTTCTTTGTTTAAAATCGGACTTCCAAAGTAAAATCCAGTGCATCTTTATGGTGAGATAATAGTCAGAACATCATATCAAAGATCAATTAAAAAAAAATGCAAATAAAAAACACTTAAATATAATTGAAATAAATACATTTAACCTACAGTTTGCAGAATGAGAAGCTAGTACAACCGCTAGTTAGAAAAAGCAGCTTTAAAACCTGCTATTCAATACAGAGAAACCGCTTATTAATTAGTCAAATGTAAGGTTGCCTTTATTGTTTGCCTACGAGAAGATTAGCAACTGGAAAGCATTCAATACATTCCCGTCTCCTCACTCTCAACACACTGGCACAAAAAAAATCCAGTAACTGGATGCAAGCTGTACTGTAGTAAACCCCTTTCAAATACAGATGGCCATCGGTGTCAACACGGTACCATTTCTACAATTGATTTACGGCTGTCAGAGGTGCTGGCAGTAAAATTCAGCTGTCTGCAAGCTAAAATCAATCTCTGGCCTTTAATACGCACTCCATCGAAAAGCTCCTGGACAACATCTGTGTAACTAACCCTGTTAGGAATGTGAGCAGCTTTGACACACTGTCACTGTTGATAGTGGAATGATATTCATAAGAAAGCAGTGGCTGCACTAATGAGCAGGAAACTGGTTGCAATGAACTCATTAGTAATACCGTGAGAATTAAAAGAAGTATATTATTATTTGATGATAGGATGTTAGATGTTACGGTTGTCTGGGGCAACAAATCATTGAGCAATGCAGCTTCCATGTGATTTTGCTCTCCGAGTCTACAGAGCAAAGACACTAGTGTATCGGATCCAGCGGTGTGCGGAGAACATAACGTTACAGTATGAATCATAGAAATGTAATGTGCCTTTTTATAAAGCATATGCTACATTTAGCAAAGCAAACAAAATGTAACCCCGTTCCAAATAAAAACATGTAATATTCTACAATCATATGCTATACATTGTAGATATAGTCCGTTATTTCCAGTTTCCACCAAAATACTGCAACAAATTACTTACCATACCTTTTAAAGTCAAAGATAGCTCAGCTTCTCATTGTGGCAACATTTAATTTACTGTTTAGTTTCTAAACAATTGAAAGACAGCCTTAAGTGCGGCAAGGCAAAGGGACTTGATTAGCAAACCAGACAGACACACAGTATTACTTTCGTTTTTGAAGCAGTCCTTGTCTGTTGAAAAGCTGTGCTAATAAGGTGGGTCTACATCTAAAGAAAATTACACTACCATATGGGTTATACTGAAGCTAGACTTTCTTTTTTTAGATTCCAACTTCCACAATTAATTTTATGTTTAAATTGAATAATATGTTAGCTTTAATTGATAGCTGAAGCTATTTTCTATCCAAATCTTTTGCTTTTCTATTGTACCGTACCTGGATAGCTCTACCCGTGACACTATTAAGTTTCAAGGTGTTTCATTGAATAAACCCAGTGAGCTCTAAACGATTATGTTAATATAAATATATGATGTATTGCGGCATTCTGTGAGCTCCTCAAAAGATAAAACCAGAGAATTATGGGCTTTAAATATACTGCCTGTTTTTTTCCCCCAGCTGTAACCTAGACGTTTCAAGAACATTGTTAAATAATTGCCCCATCTACAAAAATGTACTATAGTGTGTTTGTTTGTTGTTTTGTAAATACTGGTACAAAAGAGTAGAATAGCAATGGCTATTCTACTTTTTTAGGAAACTGTCAACATTTGCAGACAACAGGCAGGCACTTGTAATGTGTCGGCTGATGCATAGTTATACAAAGTTAATGATGAGCAAGCCAACAGAGGTATTATAAAAAGCCTTTGTTACGCATGTAATAACAATACAAGATGTAAAGCTGATAACGAGGACACTGCAGTCAACAGGTACAATCAGAAGGCTTATATCAGATGGAAATGATGTCACATTAAGATTTAATTTACCATTTACACATTAAGATTAAAAGTACGAGTTACTGTTTGATTACTCGTATTTAAATGTGTATTATAAAAACTATAATACAGGGTAGGAAGACTAGAAAGGTCTGAGTCTCTGGTCCCTCATGCGGTGGAGAGAAGCCTGTATTGTCCAGCCCCATGTACAATATTCTACATACATGGTAAGCATTCAGGGTTTTTCTTGCTACTGGGTAAAACTGATATTATGTGGTCTCTGAGTCACATGTGACTCACACAGAGAAACCAGTAAGGTTTCCAGTCACAGAACAAGCTGGCAGGATCTGGAAACTTTTTTAGTTTTTTGTTTTTATTTACTCTCAATGTCTTTCATCATGCCACCTCTTTTGGCAGTTGACCACATCACATTGGGTGGCACTGACAGTGCAGATATTATCACAGATCAGCTCCAGATTACTCTCTTTCGCAGTCCCCGTGGCAAGACAGGATGGGAAGCCATTTAATCCAAAATTAGTCATTTCTGATATGGAGTTGTTCCTGTTTCTAACATGAATTACTGAACAGTCAACGTTCATATTTGCAACTAATCACAGAATTGTGGGTAGGTCTATCCACTGACTGCTGCTAAAACAAACTGGTGGCTATCCTCGTCTGAATCATCACTCTCGCTGTGTGAAGAGGTTAGACTACTGTAGTCTAACAATAACGGCTCATACAGGTACTATTGTATTGTGTTGGAATTATTCTCTTCATCCATAATATTTGTATATCTGCTTGCAAACGACTTTGCTTCGTGTGTAGCCATGTTTACATACACAGTGCACTGAAGCTTGTCGTGGTTTGAACACTAAAATAAAATAAAAAATATACATGTTATGTTGTTTTTAGCAATAATGAAATACAATAGCTTTAGGTCTCCTGGTGCCAATTTAATTTCTTTAAAAAATAGATTTAAATTGATAGTTGAGTACTGTATATGATACAAATAGTTTAAAACAATTACAAAAAGAGAACCACATCCTTGTTTCATTTTACCTTTCTTTAAAAATTATGTAAATAAGCTGCTTTAGAGGCATCTCTTTTAAATTTGGTGACCCCTTACTTTTATTTTGGTGTTAAATGTATTATAAAAGTATATTTTATCCTGCAAGGTTTAAAGAAGAAAATACAGACAATGGAGTACTTGTATTTAAGATTAATGCTGTTGCATAGGTGTGATAGCTCTATAAGGTATTTATAAGTAATTTATTATCACAGCTTTTAGTTTAACAGAAGAAAAACAACACATTGATAAAAATATGTTTGTCGTTAAGCTAAAAAGAGGCAAATGTCAGGCCTCGAATTACCGGGGATCCCTTTAAGTTTCTCCAAATAGTTTTATTTCCAAATATCCTTTTCAACATGTTTTAAGCCAACAGGTATCGCTTAACAGAAAGGAGCATGTTAATTGTATGATGACATTTCCTGCCTTGTCATGCAGTTTTTCAGTATCAATCAATGATAATGAGAAACCGAATAAGCAGGAAATTTCATCATGCAATTAACACATTTTCTGGTTCCTTTCCTATTTAAGCAATGCTCGTCAGCAGTTTCTTAGGCAGGAAAGGTACTAGTAGATTTGCAGCATAATCAGCAATAAAATAGAATCTTGGAATTTTATATTATTGAATTGCTACTGTGTAGTGTAATGGTTATACTTGTTGTGTAGAAATGACAAAGACAATAAGATCATTTATTCACAAAAAAGTTTTTGAAAGTAAAAGATTCCACTCTGCAGATCACCATGACTCTCTGCATTCAGTTTTAATACGATATTAGATCAAACATTGCCAAAGTGAAAATAAAAACCAGAGATCTTCCCCGTAGTTTTGACGTTGGAAGTTATTCACAATATTTCCATACTGTCCCAGTTTAAGGACTTAAAAATCTGGTCACCTTAATCTTGGGGCAAATCTTAACATAATTTTGAATTGGGCTGACTGCACAATACAGCAATTATCCCTGAACTACTGCGTGTGCTTTGTATGGTTATCGCCAACAGTAGCTTTGTGCGGTTCAATAGATTGGAAATCTTTAACTTAACTAGAAATTAGTATTTTCTATGAAGCTTCAATGTGCCTGTGCTTGGTAAATGGTTGGAAGCCAAGCATAAGGCCTCCAATAAGGACTAAAGCCTCCCTGGTTTCTTCTGACATCATCTAATGTAGTTCCTGTGAACACATTTCAAAACACCAGAAGAGATGCAGCAGTAGAAATGTGGGTAGATAATAGCCACCCATTTACTGTGATAGTGATAAGTGTATAAAAGACTTATTTTTGATTTGGTCTTCCCTCAATTTGACGATTATTATTATTATTATTATTATTATTATTATTATTATTATCAAAAGCAAGGTCTTTTCACATGTGTTTAGGAAATGGGCTAAACATTTTTTCTGCTAATACCACAGTGATTTCAAGGCCTTTTCTTGTTCAACCCACCAGGTGATCATAAACTCACATTTGGCAGCTGACAGAACAGAATAGAGGTTGCCACAGCAACAGAAAAAAAAAAAAAAAAAACACCTAAGCCAGAAAACTAACACTAATTATGACCGCCATGCATAAGGAATCTTCCCATGTACAGCATATTGTTTGCAGAATAATAAGTAGATTTTGTTTTTACTTGCTACAGGCAACATTTAGAAATAAAAAAATCTATAGGTAAGGAGAAGGATCAAACCTAACCCAAATCTCTCACATGTCTGAAAACACCCCAGAGAGTTTCAATCCAATTAAATTGCTGTTTCTGCTCTATGTCTAACTATGGGTTTCCAGCTACATAGATCTGGTTCAGAAAAAAAAGCCTTCTGCATCATACCAGGAACCTGAGCCTCAGTATTCAATGGCCTCGTCGACCTGACTACCATCAGCTTGCACAACAAAACAGCTTGAAGCGTTTGCAAGTCAAGGCTCCTAGTCTGGTTGTCAGGAAAGAAATTCTGTCAGTGTTGAAAGGTAACAATGACATAGTAGAACACCACGAGAACGGTGCTCCATCCCCTTCTTCAAATGTGCCCCCGCAGTGCAACGCTTAAAATGAAGCAAACATACTGGAGTTTTTTGTTCGTTTGTTTTAGCATTTTAATGTATTTACATAGTTTGGGAAGGATTTTTGTCATTGTTCTCCAATTGGCTGTTAATTGGCTGTTAATTGGAGGTTAATTATAATTACAATTGCAACTAGAACTGCCAGGCAGTTTTACGGCTTCCAAGCTCAGTACCAGTTGGACATTTTGGCAAGCTGTAGCATTGCAGCACAGGGGTCAGCAACAGATCAGTTTTATGGAGCAGTTTCAATTCGAAATACTGCATTAGTTCATTATCACACGATGCTTTATAACTTTAAATACCATAGTAACCATGACCCAATCTACACACTAAGGAGTTAAAAGCTAATTTGACATTTAACCTTAAGGAAAGGTCAAAGGTCACAATGAAGGCAATTTTTGAATAGAGCAAATATGGGTGCCTAAATGTGTTGTACAGTACAGTAACCCTATGTGCACAGTAAGGAGTTATAAGCTAGTTTTACATTTGACCTTAGAGAGGTCACAGGCAAGGTGATTTTTGGATAGCATATATGAGTTTCTATCTGTGTTCCATAGTAACCATTAACCTATCTGCACTTTGTAAAGAGTTATAAGCTAGTTTTACATTTGACCGAAGATTTTGAAAGGTTTTTAAAGAAATGTGTCAGGTGGCCATATTGGTTTATGCACAAAAACCATTTTTGAAAAAGTCAATTGTATTGGCTGCAGCTCCCTGCTGTAAAAAACACGAGACAAATCATGGTCTGTTGTTTCTGATTTACCGTGCAGCAACTGAAGGCAAAAAGGAAAAAAAAGAAGAAAAAAAGACAACTAATGTAAATTACATTACTGCAAATAGACATCAGCCTTAAGGTTCTTCTGGATACACAAGGGTGAAAGGGGAATGCAGAAAGGAGATGGAATTAACCATTATTTTCCTGAGTTATTCCTATCTGAACACAAATTAAAAAATGCCACATTTTTCAGCAGTACTGTCTTTCAATTTGTGAAAAGGAATAATAGTCTAAAGTACTGAAGGCTAAAAAAAAACACATCCAAAATCATATAAACTAGAAAAGCTTTGCGCAGTGACGTTAGGTGTTACACGCATTGCTCTCACTGTGCAGCCATTTTACTTGTATAACCGTCAGCCCCAGTCCAAAAAAGAGAAATGAAACAGGTTATGCATTTCTTTAATATTTATCAATAAATGTGTACCGTAACATCATGAACCTGTCCATTAGTAGTAGCTTGAATGTTAGAGTTTACAGAGTCTATGTAATGAACAGATTAATAGTAAGTCCTTCTATAGTTTTTTTATTGATTTATTTATTTTTAAACAGATGGCACCATTACCTCTCCACCTCGTAACTGTTGCCTTGGAAACCAGAAGCTTGTCTTTCCAGACCAGGGAGGAGCTTTGAGCACATCAAATGAGCATTGCCCCTACCCACCTGGCAACATCACAGAAAGAGGCAATGTAATGCAATTGCTTCCTAATCTTCACATTTCCAGCCCTTTCCAACCCAACAACCTATGAACCCATTCAACAGCTAGACTGGAGATAAAAAAAGAACCTGTTCTGTTTGGTCTGATGAAAGCAGAGTCTTCTATAACAATCCCAGCGCTTGACATGATGGGAAAGTAATTCTGGAGCACACTACTTGAAATGACACTTTCAGCAACAGTGACAACACGCACAGTCAGTGTAAAAAAAAAAAAACATAGCCGGAGAACTGGATGATCAATATTTAATAGAACTGCCGGTGAAAATAGGGGGCACTGTGTTGACATTTGAAGGAAATCTTCAAAACGCAATCAGATCCTTGACTCAAGGGGTGAAGATAAATAATCAAATTTTGTTTCCCCCATTTCTAACACAATTTTAGCCTACTAAATGAAAGGGATGAAAGTGACAAAGACATTTTTTTTCATATATATATATATATGAAATAGAAAAAATATATAAACCAGACTCTGTTTCACATTCTGTCAGACTTTCATTAACAGCTGTTAATCGATTCGGTGTACAGTACAGCCTTACTGCTGACTAGTTTAGTTAGAGGCTGGCAGGAAGTAAGTTTGAGCAGGTGATACAAATTAGTAGCCTAATTAGGCTAAATCTACAAAAAAAAGGTGTAGTGCATTTCTAGGTAGAGTCCTGTTGGTTGTGAAAGCACCGACAGTTTCTGAGTGTATATTATGCTTGCTTATGCTAATGGCTAGTAGGAAATAGAATAGGCTGCAGGAGGCCAGGTCAGCATGATAGATCAGCAACTTATTGTATAAATTATATGATAAGAGGGGTCATCTAATCTGGATAGATTGGAAATACATTTCAACCAACTGTTAATATACTGAAACAGAGTCATTCTTCTGTGCTTATTTCTAATTGGGAAGAGTTAGGTTTACTGCACCTGCAGACATGACCGTGCATAAGCAGGAAGTCTTATTTTTTTTGGATGGGGGTGGGGAACAAGTTTTGCTCCCCTGTTGACAGCACGTGTCCTCATCTTCCCTTAGGGAAGTGTTTCACACAATAATTTGCACGTTAATTAAATTATCTATTGTCTATTCCATGTCAAGTATACACAGCAGTCTGAGTTGTTGTGTGTTGCACAGTGGTTAATGGTGTGTTTGTTAAGTGGAAGCTCTTGTGACTCCGCTCCAGCCCCTTGGCATTTGGAATCAGAAGATGAAAATTCCTGTGTACTATGACAAATCATTTTAACATTATTAGTAAATAGTGCTGATGGGCAACAATTAGATGCAGTAAGTGCATGAATACAAGTGTGGTACTGTGCTTACTCTTCATGCAAGAGGTCCCTTGCTTGAGGCTCAGGGGCCCCTGAGTAAATCCCTCATTTAGGGTACAGCAACTACCCATTCCCACACACCCAAACCATTAGAGCAAACACTATCACGTTTCATTTGTATGAGTTGTTTTACTGTCCGCTAAACCCTAAAGCTTTCACCTGAGTTCATGAGCTACACTCGTTTCTATGACAGGCACCTAGAACAGAAGAGTAGCTCAATTTAAAGGACTTTAACACGGACTTACCAAAACAGAAAGCCATATATACCAGTAAACTGTATATACTTGAGGGACTGCAAGAACCACTAATGATTGCAAACATGAAGAAAATGCAAGTAACTGTTACATATTTTGTGTAATTACTATGAAAAATGTTGCAAAAACATTTTCAAATTTGGTTCTTGAAAGTTTTGTTTAAATGGCATGTTACAATTAATTGTTATTTAAGACACAAGCCCTCAATGCTTCAGTATTCCTGCACTTACTGTAACATGCTTATCTTGTGTTACCAGTCACAGGCCGTTCTTTCACTTGTTCTTGCAAAGCACCACCATATTCCATCACCTGTGTGATTGCCTTTGGCAGGCCGCAAAGCAATTCATCAATACATCTGCCAAAAACATTACGCCAGCGTGTGAAACAAAAAACCACATGCACTCTGCATGGAGACTGGGCTTCGACTCCTGTGCTTAACATAGCCATGTCCACCCTCCGGGCTACAGTGCGGTGTGGAGTGAGAACAGGATCAAAATTCCCTTGTCTTCGACTGTGACAAGCACTTTTACTCAGCACACTACAGAGAACAACACAGAAATGTGTTCTTTTTTTCTTTGGATTAGGGTATATATTTTTGAAGTTTACAGACTGAGGTAACTTCAAAACCTGTTAACAGGACGCTCAGCACCCTATTTTTTTATTATTTGTTTTTCCTTCATTTATAAAAATATTTGACCACGAGCGAACCTCTTTGAGAATTGTCTCTGTCACTACACTATATGGAACCATCAGATTACATGAAGACAACAGCAGTCAAAATGAAGGCATTGAATTTTATTTTATTTTATTTTTTATAGTTTGTCCACTTGACATAGCCACTGCTGGATGTTTTAGTGCATCAAATCCACCACTTAATTGGTGATAGCTTGTGACTTAAGTTAGGGATGCCAACAGAAAGCATTCATTAGCAGCAAACGTCCAATACCACCCTAAAACACCTACAATGTTGAATACGGTACATACAACTGTATATAAATTGGATTAAGAAACACAGTACAACACATGTACTAAAAGATTCCACTCAGCGTAGAGTACAGAGTCTACTTACTGACCACAATGGAAAATCTGATCAATTGCAGTTTTCTACATTATTTTTGAACGCAGTGCTGAAACAAATGCCATCTCTGTTTTAAAGGTTTCTCTTGATGTCCACAGTGCAGCCTCTGCAGAGCCCAACGTGATTCAGAGTCCTGTCGGAAAGCTGCCAGATCCAACAGCTACAAATGTGCTGCTTTACATTGTTTTGATTAATAGGTGTTGACTTACTCGCACTAAATGCATGTAAAGGTTGCTGCTGTGACAATCACGACTTGTACTACTGTTGATGGTGTGCCAGCAACACTTTCCAAAGGTTACCTAACTGAGGAGCTGTCTGTGCTATAAGCATACTGGCCAGTTTCTATTAGCCAAACGTGAGTGAGTGTCTTATATTAACGCTTATTTAGCGCAAAGCAACTGATTAAGTAGTACACCTTTTTAGCATTCTGTATGAATACAGAAACATAGAATTACCTTGCGATGTAGATCTCTGCTGTCTCCTTCAAGGCTTGTGCTTCCACTGAGTTTTTCACATGCTTTGGCAACAAAAGTCTCTCTGCTTCAAACTTGCAATGAACTTAGTAAGAATGCAGGATTTGTGACAGGAGATTAACACACTGGCTTGGCTTAGCAATTGAGTCTATTGTTGTTTTAGCTTACATTTGAGCGATTGCTCTCACTTTATCACCTATCTAAATAAACATGACCCATTTGGAAACAAGGAAGGTATTGAGCCTCACAAATACCTATCAGGTAAATCATACCTTGCACTCACAAGAACTAAAACTGCTGGAGACCAAATCGGCCCTTCCACAAGGAGTAGCTTGAATTGCACCCTGACAAGGTTTTCATTGCCATGTCTTAGACAAGACCATTCCTACAGTACCCAGTTACAGAAACACACCAGGTACCTTACAGTACTAATTATTACCAGTAAAAACACTTTGCACAAGTTTAAACTACAGTTTTGCATTCCAAAGACTGACATTCTTATTTGTCAGTACTGTATCTAGACAACCGACTGCTTTTCTACTTGAACTGAGGGAGACGTTGAAAATCTTATATGCTGCAGGGTTTATAATTTTAGCAGGGCAACATACTTTTAAATACATGAGCGGGAAGTCTAATGTAATATGCTAAAGTGACTTTCTTTGGAATAGCTGTAGTTGCATAAAAGCCACTGTATGCATTGAAGTCCTGGCTAAATAAAATGTAACAGTCCTAAAACTGTATTAATGTGTAAACACTAGGTTATGCACCATACTTCCAGTTACCATGCGCTGCACTAAGTGCTGATCTTATATAGGATTCTTGTATGACCAGCAGTGGCTCTACCCACCAAATATAATTTCTCAGCACTAAATATCTTTTCCACAATTCCCTTGGATGCTTGCTTGTTGTTGTCATTTTAATAGGATTCATTTTTCAAACAACACGCACCATGAAATTTAACTGAGCAGCACTGCTTAATTTAATAATGCTGCAATTGCTTTCTCCACACTTTCATGCATAATTAAGGCTACACACCGCTGGCTGTGTTTCTGAATTGAAATTAAGGCAAAGTCAGCATCACCTGTGGAACCCAAGTTATAATTGATAAAGCTGAATGAACCCAAAAATGATGGCAAATGGAGGGAACTTATCTGAGTTGAACGAAGTCAATCATTGGTGTGCAGTCCCATGGTGGTAAAAAGCATCTGACAATCATATAGATAATAATGCATGAAGAGAAAACATACAGATAACAAGCAAACATACTGGGCTGTTGAAAGTAAACCGCCAACCTCACAGTGAATGGTATTTAACTCTCTCACGGCCGTCCAAGACGTGGAGCAATTACTGGTTTATGATTATCTGATTTTCAGTTTTAACTGATAAAACACCCCCAATACAAAAAAACTGAAATCGGTGGATAGCCAATAAACACCGGAAAAACTGTGGAAATGGTTAATCAATTCACGTTGACGTTACCCTTTTCCCATTAAAAAATAATATTACAAAAATAATAATAAATACATTTCCCAGTGCTGCTGGGTAATGTCCCGCCTTCCTGACTTGTATCTATTATTGATTCATTCTGAATACTTTAAACCCGCCCCAACTAATGAGTGACAGCACATTCCTACATTTCTATTGGAGACTCCGCTTGCGAGATTTAAAACGAGATTACAAATCAGGATGGAAGCTTGTTAGCAGGATTTAAAACTGAATTACAGTTAAAATAAGGAGGATTTAAAACAGAATTGTGCCGCAATGTACAAAAATGCCTACACATAAAACCCCAGAAGAATGTGCCCGTGACCATAGGGATTTTGTTATGGAAGACAGCAAAGGAAAGAAGGTACAACTTAAGTGTGCAAGTACTGTCAAGTTACTACTACACATATTCTGACAGTAAAAAAACACTCAAACATTCTGGAAAGTAACCAAAAACACTAATTTCATACAGTATATCAAAAATAAAAGCCCCGAAAAAAAACGATTTACATAAAACTCAAAAATGGCTAAAAATAAGAACCGAAAAATACAATTAATAAAACCCGAAAAACAGAAGCCCTAGGTATAATGTACATATCCAGGGCACACAGGCTAATCAGTGAC
Organism: Acipenser ruthenus; assembly: GCF_902713425.1. Taxonomy (NCBI): domain Eukaryota; kingdom Metazoa; phylum Chordata; class Actinopteri; order Acipenseriformes; family Acipenseridae; genus Acipenser; species Acipenser ruthenus. Next base: position 65,169,130 of record NC_081195.1, read on the forward strand.
ATTTCTCAAAGATAAGATACTGTATTTCTGTCAATTGTGCTTGAAAGGTACATAGTTAGTCCAATCAATGACCTGAGATGATAGAGACTTCACCACCTCATTCTCATATAAATCTCAACAGCACACACACATTTCTGCAAAAGCTTCATGAGAAATGCTGAATACGACTACTACAGTACAGCTCCAGAACTGAAAATAATACTGCACATGCTACCCATCGGATTAATATTATAAATCATTTTCAATTTGATCTAAAACAGTAAAAAAAAAAAAGGCCAACAGATATGTTTGCCTTCAAAGCATGTTTCCTTATCAAAGTCTCCATCAGGTTTAATTTTCTCAAACATGAACTCAAGGTTATAGCTGGTCCTCTTGATTTTTTGAGCACTGCTGTTTTATTTACATTTTTTGCTAAATTGTTCTTGGTAATTCTACAGATACTGGCACTAATACCATAGTGTAATTTCACCTCACTAGAGTTACTTAAACAAGTGAACCCTAATGAACCCACAGTACATTACCTTCTGCTAGTTGACCACATTGGGAAGGTAAGATTTAAATCAGGGTTTTATTGCAATTAGAAACTAGTGAACAGTACCTTTATTGTTATTTGAAATCTCAGATGTACAGGTTTATTTACCTTTTAAATGTCTTGATTTCCTTGTGTTCTGCTTTTTTAAATGTAGACGTTCTTTCTGAATGTTCCACTGTTATCATGTAGTGCCCTGCAATGGAAAACATCTAACCAAGGCTGTAATCCATGTTAATGTGATTAAAATACGAAGCAGGGAAAGCTGTCTCACCTTAAACCCAGAAGACAGGTACTTGACTGCTCTTACAATGGTGCCTTCTGGATCTTCGTTAGTCATATTATTTGACAGCTGTCAGGTATTTAACCATGTCCTTAAATTCATAAGAGTCTGTCTTACCTCATAACTTGCTCACACTTGTCCCGAGACATATTCTTGCTAACATCAGTAAGTAATATACTGGTTTAACGTGTTAACCATGCATCTCCCGGCATGTTCTGCATCAACTGTAGGAAACTGACACCACGGTCAATAAGAGTCTTCCCGAGATAACATCTAACCGAGGCTGTTATGCCAAGAAAAATAAAAGAAATACAAATTAAACTGAGCATGACCTGCTTTCGTTTCGATGGCTGTTGCATCATCACCTAGGTCTGCACGCTAAACTTTGAGTTAAAAGATTAATTGATAGCAGTCCATTTAGCATTCTCATACCTTTGGTGTGCTTTATTACTCTCTGCTGCGTGGTTCTTTGAGTTCTCAAATTAAACTAAGAGGGGTTTTAATAAGTGAATTCCAGCTGGAAGCACCACACTTCATATGAATAGGATTTTGTAACCGTGCAGGGGCAGAATCCTCAGAATGGTATAAAGTTGATCGCACTCTCTTAAACCTGATCAGTATTTTTAACTACGCACCCCACCGAGTGTGAGCATTAATAGTCACATTATTCTGGTACTGTTAACAGACTTTTGTTATTGACTTTCCATGTGGGCTACACATAGCAAAATACTAAAAAGTCTAATTTTGAATAAGGTCCTGGTCAAATTACAACAAAAGCTATTAAACAAACATACATTTTTACACAGACTTGACAGTACTCAAAGGATTACCCAGGAGATAGACACTGTTCTGGGATTAGGATTACCCAGGAGATAGACACTGTTCTGAGATTAGGATTACTAAAGAGATAGACACTGTTCTGAGATTAGGATTACTAAAGAGATAGACACTGTTCTGGGATTAGGATTGCCCTGTCATTAAAAACTAATCAGCACAGGGTCAGACAAACAAAACAGCTTTCTATTGCGCCTTCTTACCAAAAGATAAAGGGATTACTGTTTAAATGTGTAAATCCACTGCTAATTACCATTTGCCGGCTACAATTCACATCACAGCTATTTTTTTTTGTTTTTTGTTTTTTATTGTAGAAAAACAAATAAGTGTGTTAAAAATACACCTCACCATTAGGGAATTGCGTACTATGATCCATATACAGCACCATGAAAATCTACTGCAGTTTTTAAATATCTTTAAACTCTTGGCTCCCTTATTTCTTAGGCACAGAAAATGCTTCTTTTGGTTTGTTTGTTTGAAGACACTAGCAGAGCTCCTGCTTCACATTTCACAGCACATGCGCTGTACGGATTTTTACAGCAGTTTACATCTTCTTTCTGATGCACAGTTGCACAAAAAGTTACTGAAAAAACAGGTTTTATCATTCCCATCTCCAACACACACACACACACACACACACACACACACACAAGAAAAAAAGGGAAATACTACAACAAAAAACAGGTCATTTTTGTAGAGGGTACTATAATATTTACCTAATAAAAAAAAAAACTAATAAGTGTAATTAAATAAATAAATAAAATAAAAACACATAACAACTGAACAAATTAAACAGGTAACTATTGTTAAAGCTGGCTTGGTATGTGTATTCAGTGATATAAATTAAACCACTGAAGTGGGTAGTTTATACAGTATATCCCAATACAAGCCCTGCTAAGCCTATTCTCCTCAAAAAACCTACCCTCGACCCCACCTCCCTCCAGAGCTACCGTCCTGTCTCCCTCCTACCCTTCCTCTCCAAAACCCTCGAGCGGACTGTACACCGCCAGCTCTCTGCTTTCCTGTCCAACCACTCTCGCTTGACCCTCTCCAATCTGGCTTCCGCTCTGCTCACTCCACTGAAACCGCCCTCCTGTCTGTCACCAACTCACTAAAGTGTGCCCGAGCTGCCTCTCTCTCCTCTGTCCTAATTCTCCTCGACCTCTCTGCTGCCTTTGACACTGTTGATCACGCTATTCTACTATCATCTCTTGCTGACCTGGGGATCTCTGGCACTGCTCTGGCCTGGTTCTCCTCCTACCTCTCCAACCGCACTTACCAGGTAACCTGGCGTGGAGCAACCTCCACACCTCACCCTCTCTTAACTGGAGTCCCCCAAGGGTCAGTCTTGGGTCCTCTCCTATTCTCTCTCTACACCCGCTCCCTGGGAACACTCATCGCATCCTATGGTTTCTCATACCATTTCTATGCTGATGATGCTCAGATTTTCCTCTCCTTCCCCACCTCTGACTCCACCATCTCCTCCCGTATCTCTACCTGTCTGTCTGCTATTTCCTCCTGGATGCACTCGCATCACCTCAAATTCAACCTCTCTAAATCTGACCTCCTTTTCTTTCCCTCCTCCTCCCCCTCCTCTGATCTCTCTATCTCTGTTCCTCTGGAATCTACCACACTCTCTCCCTCTTCCTCCGCTAAGAACCACAGAGTCACCCTGGACCCCTGCCTCTCTTATTCCCAGCACATCTCCACCCTGGCACGCACTTGCCGATTCTTCCTGAGCAACATCCGAAGAATCTGACCCTTCCTCACCAACTACGCTACCCAGCTCCTGGTCCAGGCCCTGGTACTCTCCCGCCTAGACTACTGCAACTCCCTCCTGGCTGGCCTCCCTGCGTCCGCCACCCATCCGCTACAGCTCATCCAGAACTCTGCTGCCCGCCTGGTGTTCTCTCTGCCTCGCTTCGCCCACGCTACTCCACTACTCCACTCACTCCACTGGCTCCCGATCACCGCTCGCATCCAGTTCAAGACTCTTGTACTAGCCTACAGATGCCTTGACCAGACTGCACCCAGCTACCTCCAGACCCTCATCTCTCCCTACACCCCCACTTGACCTCTCCGCTCCGCCTGCACTAGAAGACTGGCTCTACCTCCGCTACACTCCCCTGCCTCCAGAGCCTGCTCTTTCTCCACCCTTGCTCCGCAGTGGTGGAATGACCTTCCTACAGATGTCAGGACTGCCCAGTCCCTGACCACATTCCGGTGCCTCCTTAAGACTCACCTCTTCAAACAGAACCTCTAGAACTCCTCTGTTTGTATCCTGGGACACTATCACCCTTCATTTAAATGTGCTTTATTTTGCTCTTATCTGCCCCCTATTTTACTGCATTTAATCCTGTACTTCAGAATACTGTAATCTGCCAAGTGTTTAACCTGTAGTATTTTGTATTTAATCATATCCTGATGTAACTATCACTATTATCTGCTGTATTATTGAATTGTGGTTTGTCACACTTGTACTTTGCTTGAACAAAAGTTATTGTATTTCTTGCTCTTATTGTATTACTTGTATTGTAACACTTAATGTATTTGCTTACGATTGTAAGTCGCCCTGGATAAGGGCGTCTGCTAAGAAGTAAATAATAATAATAATAATAATAATAATAATAATAATAATAATAATAATAATAATATTCAATTATTAGTTTCACCATGAAGGTAAGTCATTGACGCGTCACATAGCAAAACCAGTCTGAGGTTTTCAAGGCACACATTACCAAAGCAGCTCCCTCCATAGTTCAAATAGGAAGAATCTGCAATGTATGGCAAGTCGGTAGTTTACTGCTTAATCAGACAGTGTGGTCATGTGTATTATTTCAGAATGTCTTGTAAAATAGTGTGTGCAGCCTGTGTTCTATTTTACTATTGCTGCAAAATGACAGCACTGATGAGTTTAAACAAAATACATATTTATAGTATACATCCCAAAAGCTTAAGGATTGACTGTTGAGAGCAGTCTGATTCTCTCCCTTTTGTCTCTGGTTGTGGGATTTTGCAAACGTAAGACAAGTTGTAAATGTAAACTAATGCGGTTTCACTTTACCCTTTGAATAGTAATAATCATCTTGGGTACGATTACAATTTTCAGTTTTACAGACCAAATGCCACCTGTTAAGTGACACACATTTCTCAGATACTGACAGTGCCTAACCTCATACCCTCCTCAACCATAATAATTTAACAGTGTAAGATCCGTTACTAACAGGTATCAGTATGGGCACATCTCAGTATTACCAGGAATCAATGTGAAATTCAAATTCTGCTCTTGCTGACATGTAAAAGACGATAAGGACAACATGCTATTAACTATAGAGGATTACGTGGGATGACATTTCTGATGATATCAGATTCATGAGCATCAAAGCAGGGTTGAACAAGGCTTTTAAATCATATCTCTACAAACATGTCGTTCTCCCAGTGAAAGAAAAGGCTTGGCGCTCAAAGAGTATCCCCCTGTGTAAATATCATCTGTGTTCTGTCAAAAGCATGCATCTTCAAAGTCCATACTTTTCAGGAACAAAGGAACCCCCCCCCCCCGTTCTCATGTAAATGCACACTGAATGCAACAGAATTCACAGAACCCTTGAGAGTAGCCATAACGCAATCCTTTTAATACTATACCAGAGGCTTTTTGTTTCCAGTCAAAACCAAACGGTCCACAAAGCTGTCTAAACAGTCTTCCCACAAGCTTGACTTACGACACACTTTGGGGACCGGGCGTATCTGGAAACAGTATATGTATTTTCCAGTAGAAAATGATGAACGATCAGCCAGGACTGCTGACCTGACAGGCTCTTTTGTTTGGTTCCACTTGTTGACTAAAGACTCAAATTGTTCCTCTGTATGGCAGGGCAATAACTGCACCACCATCCAAATTCCCTGAATGAATTAGAAGCAGAAATCACATAACATATAAAAGTACCCATAAAGAATAATTTAAACACCTTGCCAACTCGCTGCCATATTGAATCGGTGATGCCCATGGTGCTCCTGTAGGTCTACCGGTGTGAAATGACCCTCCAGGACTGGCGGTTCCTACCACTGTAATATGCTGGGGTTTTTTCTATTATGCTACTGCAATACTGCTTTGTTTTCTGCTGGCAAGTTTGCACATTTGAAATAAAATGTAATTATTTGGTCAAGATTTCATTTAATTTGATTAATATTTGTTTGAAGCAAATGCAAAAGCAGGCTGTTTGTCACATCAGTTAAATACTGGCCTAGCTACCCATGGTGGCCCTACACCATACTGGCAACGTTATGACCTGTTTTTTTTTTTTTGCTCATCAGAAAATCTGGATAAAGATGAAGGCAAAAAACTTCAGGTGAAGAAAAACAGCTGCGGTGAATGAGGTGCTGTGAGGCTGTGTGTCCTACAGTAACACTGCTGGAGAGCTCTGTCAGCTTCTCACTTTAGATGAATAAAAGTACAAATAATTTCAACCTTCATGAGATTATCTCATCACGGGGAGATTTTGGCTGTACCCTTGGGCGTCTGGTAAAAATGAAAACCAAAACAAAATATTTAAAAACAGTCTGTTGGCACATCAATTATTAACTTGTCAGAGTATCTAGCCTCATGTGAGGCCCGCGCCCCAAGCATTGTAGCCTGTTACTCAAGAGAAACTAGAACAATATGAATATTTCTAGTTTGTTTTCAAGTTGAAATCTGCCCAGCTTCATAAATTGAACATTACAAGCTGCTCGCATTGAATTCCTATGTAAAGTTGTACTGCCCCTTTAAGGTGTTATTGTTGAAACCACTCCCCTTTTGCGAGCACATCTCCTCCCCACGCCGCTTGCAGAGGGCAGAGCAGTTGAGTTGGAGCAGCTGATAGAGGTATGTGGGATAAGTAGAGGCAATTGTATTCGGCAGCCAATAAAAGCAATAGGAAAAGGTCACATGTAAATAGATGTGTGTATGAAACTAACCTGTCAAGAGTTGTGCATGGACCACAGGAACCTGCAGTTTTAATAAATCAGAGGCTTGATGTAACTTCTGAGCGTCTGCCCCCTTATGAGCCTTTACACACCTTCATCTACAAATACGCTTACACACTATGCACTTCCAAGAAAGGGTTAGCGTAGGGCAAGCGTAAAAGGGGAATCTACAATAAGGCTTTATTATCCTGAGTCTTGCAGTTCCCATAATGCACCTGCCCGGGCTGATTTCCACCTACCACATTCTTTTGGCACTTGCAGCACACCCTATTCCCAGACCACCTCTTTACTGGTTTGACAACATGCAACATTTCAGAGCAAGTCTAATTTCTCATGTCGCTTTCTTTCTCAAGGAAGACAAATTAAAAGCAGGTGTGTATGTTGAGGAGGGGGAATACACTCATCTCAAACTAGTTCATCTAATGGGGCTTTTACAATACAGTTTTTGACATAAAGCAAACCATATTAAAGCAGTTATAGAAACACATAAAGCCCTATGCAGCATAATGAAAATGTTATGAAACAAGTGGAATAGCTGGCCAACAGTGTGATCCAGACCAGTAACCGCTGTATCGCACTGAAACTAATAGTGCAAAAGAAGGAACAAAACAAGCCTTTACTGCATTAATAATAATGTAATCATGGTTCCATTGTGTACTGCACAGTTCTGAGTGATTAACTGCTTTTTTGAGGCAAGGGAAATGGCTTGTGACCTAAACAAATGCTCTCCGGGGAATCGCATATTATTATTATTATTTATTTCTTAGCAGACGCCCTTATCCAGGGAGACTTACAATTGTTACAAGATATCCCATTTTTTTTAACATACAATTAACCCTTTATACAGTTGGGTTTTTACTGGAGCAATCTAGGTAAAGTACCTTGCTCAAGGGTACAGCAGCAGTGTCCCCCACCTGGGACCGAACCCAGGACCCTCCGGTCAAGAGTCCAAAGCCCTAACCACTACTCCACACTGCTGCCCAGAGTATATAGTCCAGCCACCCCACACCACCCCACACCACACCACACCTACATCTATACTACTTGTTGGGTGTTGGAGTTCATTAAAATATGGCTGTCAATGATGTCCAATGTTAAATAAACTAATATAGTAGGTTATTTTTCATTTCAGTGCTCATCTGTGAATTATAAGATGATCCGAAATACACTAACAGCATTTCAGTACAGAGCATGATTAAATGATCTTAGACCATGCACAGATGGGAATGTTATGAGTGAGTATCTCAACTTGCTTTAATACGAGAAACAACAAAAACATTATGGTCATTCCTTTAATAACCAAATAGATCTTCTGGGTAGAACAATTTGCAATTGTATGTTTTATGCATTATGATACATGATTGCATGCCGAAGGCATTATTTATTCAGAAATGTGACAACGTAAGTGCACAGCATCTCTTTCCTGTTTAAACAGGCACTGTTCTGGTAATAATGACATAATTGCAAGCATTCACATGGACAGCCAGGTCTGAGTGAGAAATCCTTTTACCACTAGCTTGTTTTCACAACAACTTTACAGTAATTATAGTCCAATGACAGCTACATTATTCTGTAATGAGCACAGTCCCAATTTTGGCAAAAACTTCTTAAAACATGCTAAGAAAATGAATGTGTTTTCTACTGCACTCCTGCTTCCCAAACTGAATCCCCTGTACAGTATTTGACCCGCCTATTCTAGCGCCCGGGCGCTCTCTAGTGCACTCCTCACATACTAAACCAAAGCTTCAGATAAGATGAATGCCTTCCAAGCCACGCCTATCAGCAAAAATCCACCACCTTAGATGTGTTAATCCAGGATTTACGAACGGTAATCCTCTATCTTGTGCTGCCTGTGGCCGATAGTACTGCAAGGTGGAGGGATCTCAAAGTAAGTAGGCCAGAGCTGTATACTCAACAGTGCACTTTAAAAAAAAAAAAAAAAAAAAACACTTCTCCTTTAAAAATCTACTCACCACAGTATTGATACCCTGTATTGTTGCACTTCATTAGAAAGCAATACAATGTGCTTGGGGTTCATTTACTAGAATTACTTATGTAACTACACATGTAGGCAATCAATAGCGATGTGCAGGAAATATTGATGTCTGCTATGTGGGTGATTTGCCTTTAGGGTGGTTTGGCTTTTCAGATGATACAAAGCTTCAAATTCTGTGTTTTCTGTCTCATCATCAGTGACAACAGTGGGTTAAATTAAAAGGAGTAGTAGAAAATGATACATTTTTAAAATAACGATTGTGGATAAAAACCTAAAGTAATGACAATTCCTCAATGGATTCCAGGCAGAGAGAGATAATGTGATAGATAGATACTGTAGAATAATGTGCAGTATCCATCGATCAGGATAGCCTAGCTGAAATGCATCATCTTGGTTCTAACCAGTTTTATATCAGAAGCACATAAGTTCTAATGAGTTGCTCAGGGTCCTAATAAGTCAGTAACCAATCAGCACTTCAACCCTGACCCGAATGTTTACTTCCTCTAAACCGCTGAGATTCTGCTATCACAGATAGAGTCCTTGATTTTTTAAAATTCTTTCAGGGCATGATCGATCTGCACAGCCCTTAAGCCTGCTAATGTCCAGCAAGCCACAAAATCAAGACGAGACATCTTTTTTCAAGGCCACATCAGTTCACCTAGGGACAATGAAATAAACTTGAAGATACAGTGGAATCTCAGACAGGTCGCTATTGTCTCTAGAATAACAAGATCTGACAACAAAATGGCCTTGTATAAATCTTTCCATTATTACTGAAGGCGCACACACACGGTTATTAAATATTCATAGGACTCCATGTCTCCCAAAAGAGGATTCGGGTATCTGACACCCTCTTTATTGTTCAAGTTTTACCACTTAATGTGCATCTCTGATTTCGGTTTGTAACACATCTCTTCGTTTCCAGATTTTGGTGCAGAACTGTCTGAGGTTCAGGGAGATAGAAATCCATCTGATTTCAGAATGCATCTATTTTTAAAAGAATGAGAAGGTGCAGTCGAAATGAAGAATTGCAATTAAGCATTTGAAAGACAAAAATAGCATGTTTTGTTGATGTTGACAAAACTAGCTAATGCCATAACACCAAAATGGACGGAATATGGATACCCTAGAGTCCTAATGTCTACCTGATAGAGCAGATCACATCCAGTCTCTGCTTTCCCTAGGCTGAAGAGATTTAATTATTTTAACCTTTCCTCATAGCTCATGTCATGAAGTCCTGGGATCAGTCTAGTTGCCCTTCTCTGTACCTTCTCTAGTGCAATTATCCTAGCAGTTCAGATTCCAGATTCCACTGTGCTGTATGGCTGTGGCGGAGTGTTCCGCCCCTTCGTTTATTATTTATTTTATATTATGATTTATGTTTGTACTACGGCAAAGCGCCGCGTATTTGTTATTGTTTTATAATATTTTAAAAACTTCGTGAGGATGCGTGACTGATCAGCTACTGATTATTTAACTAGCTGAAGTCACGCATCCTTATTAAACTCGTGCAGACTGTGGCCGAGGGGTAATAAGATAAGTAACAGCTAGTTAACCCCTCGGCCAGAATATAAAATCCTGCGGCTGTCTGCGCAAAGCAGAGAGTGTCAAAGGAGAGACGTAAGGCTGTGTGAGAGTAAAGCAATTGCTAGACGTGCTGGATAAAAACCAGCACGATACTTGTTTATTTGGCCAACGCGCCTTTTGGTTTTGTGTTTTGTTTAAATCTTTTGTTTGTTTTATTATTTAATAAAATAGCTGGCCGCCGTAGCGCTCAGTTTCACCACCGCCATTACCTGTTTTGGTTTCTGTTTCCGGTCCGTGACGTCACTCAACAACAGCTCGGTCACAAACGTGGGACAAACAACGCCTCCAGGAGCCGGACCAGGAAAGCAAAGGGCGTTTTTTTTGTTTGTTTTTTTCAAATAGTGTTTTTGTTTGGAGGGGAAAAAAAAAGATAAAGTGGATGCCTACATGAAGAGGTGGCATGATCATCAGAGGGAGATGAAGGAAGGAGGGGCTATGTGGTGCCTCGCCTGCCTGGAGTATGGGCACCTCCCTGACGTGTGCCCATATGAAGACCCCCTCTTTGTGCAGGCCTTCGATTGAGGTGAGGTGGAGACCGCGGAGGAGTGGATCCGCCTGAAGGCCGTACCATCGCCGCAGGTGGATCAGGAAACCTGCCTCACCTGCCTCAAAGGGGAGGAGTGGTGCTTTGCCGTCGGCAACCCCCTCCATGGCAGGAGGTGGAACAGCTGGTCCCAAAGAAGGGAAGGAGGGGCGGTGCCAAGAAGGCAAAGAAGCAGGTTCCAGCTCCAGTGCCCAGAGGGGGGGAGCCCGTGCATCCAATGCCCAGAGGGGGGGAGCCCGTGCATCCAGTGCCCAGAAGGGGGGAGCCCGTGCATTCAGCGCCCAGAAGGGGGGATCCCGTCCCTTTAGGAGTAATCATTATAAAAACCATGGTAATGGATGTGAAATACACTTGTTAAAACTCATCCCTTAGGAAGTGAATTATAGGTGATTTTAAAGCAGCGTACATTAATAAAGTCAATTAGAATTGGCTAAGCACTTAATAATAATAATTAGCTGGCGCTTTTATCCAAAGCATCACAACTGCTGCTGCCGTTTCCGAAGGACTAAGCACAAGGAGATTAAGTGACTTGCTCAGGGTCACACACAGTGAGTCAGTGGCTGGGATTGAACCGGCAACATCCTTTTTAACCACTGGACCACCAAGCCTCCAGATGGCTAACTACCTACATTATCAGATAGATAACTACCTACATTATCAGAGAGCTAACTACATTAACAGATCGCTAACTACCAACATCATCAGATAGATAACTGCCTACATCATCAGATAGATAACTGCCTACATTATCAGATAGATAACTACCTACATCATCTGATAGATAACTGCCTACATCATCAGAGAGCTAACTACCTACATCATCAGATAGATAACTGCCTACATTATCAGAGAGCTAACTACATTAACAGATCGCTAACTACCAACATCATCAGAGAGCTAACTACCTACATCATCAGATAGATAACTGCCTACATTATCAGAGAGCTAACTACCTACATCATCAGATAGATAACTGCCTACATTATCAGAGAGCTAACTACCTACATCATCAGATAGATAACTACCTACATTATCAGATAGATAACTACCTACATTATCAGATAGATAACTACCTACATTATCAGATAGATAACTACCTACATTATCAGATAGATAACTACCTACATCATCAGATAAATAACTACCTACATTATCAGATAGATAACTACCTACATTATCAGATAGATAACTACATACATCATCAGATAGATAACTACCTACATCATCAGATAAATAACTACCTACATTATCAGATAAATAACTACACACATTATCAGACAGACAACTGCCTACATTATCACACAGATAACTACCTACATTATCAGAGAGCTAACTACCTACATCATCAGATAGATAACTGCCTACATCATCAGATAGATAACTGCCTACATTATCAGAGAGCTAACTACCTACATCATCAGATAGATAACTACCTACATTATCAGATAGATAACTACCTACATTATCAGATAGATAACTACATACATCATCAGATAGATAACTGCCTACATTATCAGAGAGCTAACTACCTACATCATCAGATAGATAACTGCCTACATTATCAGAGAGCTAACTACCTACATCATCAGATAGATAACTACCTACATTATCAGATAGATAACTACCTACATTATCAGACAGACAACTGCCTACATTATCACACAGATAACTGCCTACATTATCAGAGAGCTAACTACCTACATCATCAGATAGATAACTGCCTACATTATCAGAGAGCTAACTACCTACATCATCAGATAGATAACTGCCTACATTATCAGAGAGCTAACTACCTACATCATCAGATAGATAACTGCCTACATTATCAGAGAGCTAACTACCTACATCATCAGATAGATAACTACATACATTATCAGATAGATAACTACCTACATTATCAGATAGATAACTACCTACATTATCAGATAGATAACTACCTACATTATCAGATAGATAACTACATACATCATCAGATAAATAACTACCTACATTATCAGATAGATAACTACCTACATCATCAGATAGATAACTGCCTACATTATCAGAGAGCTAACTACCTACATTATCAGATAGATAACTACCTACATTATCAGATAGATAACTACATACATCATCAGATAGATAACTACCTACATCATCAGATAAATAACTACCTACATTATCAGATAAATAACTACACACATTATCAGACAGACAACTGCCTACATTATCACACAGATAACTGCCTACATTATCAGAGAGCTAACTACCTACATCATCAGATAGATAACTGCCTACATTATCAGAGAGCTAACTACCTACATCATCAGATAGATAACTGCCTACATTATCAGAGAGCTAACTACCTACATCATCAGATAGATAACTGCCTACATTATCAGAGAGCTAACTACCTACATCATCAGATAGATAACTGCCTACATTATCAGAGAGCTAACTACCTACATCATCAGATAGATAACTACCTACATTATCAGATAGATAACTACCTACATTATCAGATAGATAACTACATACATCATCAGATAAATAACTACCTACATTATCAGATAGATAACTACATACATCATCAGATAGATAACTACCTACATCATCAGATAAATAACTACCTACATTATCAGATAGATAACTACACACATTATCAGAGAGCTAACTACCTACATCATCAGATAGATAACTGCCTACATTATCAGAGAGCTAACTACCTACATCATCAGATAAATAACTACCTACATTATCAGATAAATAACTACACACATTATCAGACAGACAACTGCCTACATTATCACACAGATAACTACCTACATTATCACACAGATAACTACCTACATTATCATTATCTCTAGGCCTGTAGTCATATATATCCTAACATTCTATGTTCCTTTTAATTGCCTCACCACATTGGCGAGATACCTTTAATGATAACTCCACTATAACCCAGAGATCCTTTTCCAATTTCCAAGTTTGTTCGATTTCTAACCCTACAGTATGATATTACTGCTTGACGGAGTGATTTCTTTTTTACATTTTATTTCATTTCCAATAAACAAGACCCCAGCTGCAGTAATGGCTTGAATGCTTTGCCGTGCCGTGAGCTAGCAGGTGTTCTTTGAAGACATCAACACAACCTGTGCAGCCCATCACTCAAATGCTCTCGCTGTGTGTTACAATGACATTAATTAAGGCAAATATAAACAATGAGCGATTTTCAGCAGTCCTGTGTCAAGCATTGTGAGATTTTCTAATAGCCTTACTGGACAACAAATGTCAAATCTGATATATTACCAGGTCCCCATTCTCGATAAATACATTTATCAGTTGCAGTTCGTCGGTAAGAATTCAGGTCACTAAATTGTGGACTGTCCCAATTAGGTTTAGCAATGCACATTAGATCTGGACAGTACTGTCAAATAAGACGGAACTTGATGGCCAACAAATGTGATTTTCCAAACAGGGAGGAAAAAAGCTATTTGGGTATTTATTTGAATTCATTTTACAATGGTAACAACTGAAAATGAAAACGTCTTGTGAAGAGAAGACGATAAAAAACAACCACACAACAAAAGCCTTAAATGCATTTTAAATGTGTGGTGCTAGTGTCCCATATGGGTTATGTATACTGTAGCACCGGAACAAAGTTGGATCGAAACGTTATCCCTCTTAACTAATGCAGACGTCACATGTTTTCTGCCCCATAATATACCCCTGTATTAATACATCAACATCTAGTATATGTACATTTAACAAAATGTTTCTGGACCCTGAACTAATACATCTGTGTTTACACAGCAGCCTCAATACATCTCAATAATACAGGTTTTAAAATAAATAAATGCTTCTTTATTTTGCCCCTGATTTCAAAAAGACAAATAAAGCTAAGCTAGTTTTGAGTTCCTTCCAAACACATCGCTGCATGGAACTCTTCAACCCATTATCGTACATTTATAACAAAAGCACGATTTCAAAGAACACAGCCAGGCGGCACAGACAGGGTCCCCATGTCACTACATTTAAAAATGAAAAGGCATTCCTTCGTAGTGCTAATATAGCTGCAGTTTATGATCTAGGAACATGCATTATACATGGGTAATGTGCTGTCCATTGTAAGCCAGCATGTCGGTTGCTTCATTACAGTAAAGTTCCCATTTCATGTCATTGATACTGTATGGTCTAAAAGGTTGGGGTTTTTTTTCAAACTCTGGACAAAAGGTAATTTTAAACCTGCTTTGTCACATTTGATTCATTTTCCTCTCGAGTGAGATCAGCTTGTTTCCCACTGCCCACATCAAATGTTCTACCCTTTCGTCAAATCTGGTGCACTTAGGGGCTCCCGAGTGGCGCATCCAGCAAAAGCACTCGCTAGAGTGCAGGATGCGCTCTATAGCCTGGACGTCGCGAGTTCGAGTCCAGGCTATTCCACAGCCGACCGTGGACGGGAGCTTCCAGGGGGCGGCGCTCAATTGGCCGAGCGTCGCCCGGGGGGAGGGAGGGTTAGGTCGGCCAGGGTGTCCTCGGCTCACCACGCACCAGCGACCCCTGTAGTCTGGCCGGGCGCCTGCGGGCTTGCCTGTAAGATGCCCAGAGCTGCGTTGTCCTCCGACGCTGTAGCTCTGAGGCGGCTGCACGGTGAGTTCGCAGTGTGTAAAGAAGCGGGCGGCTGACAGCATACGCTTCGGAGGACAGCGTGTGTTCATCTTCGCCCCTCCCGAGTCAGCGCAGGGGTGGTAGCGGTGAGCTGAGCATAATAAAATAATAAAATAATTGGGGAGAAAATAATAAAAACTAATTGGCAACGACTACATTTAAAAAAAAAATAAATAAAATCACGTATCTATCACGTTCCTGTGATATTGTAGAAAGTAAATAGCTTTTTTTTTCTTTTCATTTTTAGTGTGTCCAATTATAATTTTTGCCCCCATTTTCTCCCAATTTGGAATGCCCAATTGCTTTTCTCCTCACCGTAGCAATTCCCCACATGGCTCAGGAGACCCAAATTCAGTGGCCGTCCTCCGATCCTACGACCCAGGAACACGAGAGCAGATGTCAGCGAGCTACCGACCTCTGGAGGACAAAGGCCAACCCTGCAGCTGTCTGCTCTGAGCTCACTGGTCGTCTGGCCAGCAGGGTTCGCTGTAGAGTGATGAGGAGACACAGTCCCTGCTGGTTTTACCTCCCTAGCACACGGGATCACCTGGGCCAACGCGACGCTCCCTTCAGCGTCCCCTGCAAAGACCGGCCTACTTCGCAGCCAGGACGTGAACACACGCTGTATGACTCACCCTGCGCACCACGTGCTTCTACCAGGTGAGCCACTCGGGGATTCCTAAATAGCTTTCTGTTAATGGCTTGTGGCATATAGATTAAAAATGGCTACTAAGTCATTTATTCTGGTGCAGACTTGAGGTGAATATACATTTTATTTTATAGTAACTGAGCCACGACAACAGGGGGCCCTTGCTGCCTCGGGGGGGCCCCATGCAATTGCATGGGCTGCTTGTGGCTAAAACCGCTACGGACCCTTGGCTCCACCAGTATAGTTACATTTAAGTTGCACTTTAAATCATTCTGAGAAACGTTTGGCACTATGGAGGCTTTGAACAACAAAATAATAAAATTAAAAAGGGCGAAAATTCCTTAGAAACAACCACGTTTAGATAAGTTAGTGAAGCATAACTGACAGGCCAATTCTGCTAGGAATTGTACAGGGAAGTATTTGGATAGTTTAATTGAACACATTCTCTTTTATAAATTAGGTGTTTAAGCAAATGCTGCCCACAGTCTTGTAATATTACAGTTAGGAGCAGTATGTGTACTACATTACTTAAGCATTAACTACAGGGCACATAAAATGAATGGGGAGATAAATAAAGCTGTATAGTATTGTTTCATATGGAATCCCAATGGGATAGGCCGGCAGAGAGATCCCCCTTGTGCTTATTACTATTGCATACTGCTTCTGAGATACTGTAGCCACACAGTCTTTCTTTCATCCATTCAGTGATGTAACTGTCTTGCCACACTGTACAGTACAGTACAAGGGATAGGGCTTGTCAAACTCCATGGAAAACAAGCTCCTGGTTTTCTATACTTTTCTATAAATTCAAAATGTTACACTAAGGATTCCTACAACCATATACAGTACAATATTTGTTACAGAGCGTGAATATTACAGTATGTAAAAATACAGTAAAAATATGCAAACTCTGCATCAATCATGTCCTCTCTAGGAATCCTTAAATTAACAGTGCATTCACATGCCTGAGAAACTGGTAATCATCTTCTTACCTTTTTCTGATCTTCCAGCTTGTGACTTGATAACTTCTTCCCATGCTTGCTCATTTCCGATGGTAAATCCATCCCTTGACCAATGGAAATTTCTCCAGAAAGACAATAAAAAAGCCAGTGCAGGGGAGGGGGCTACAAACAGGCAGTCAAGCTGTTTCCCCGAAACACACCTTCGCTCAACTTCAAGGACTCCATGGAACCATTCAAAGCCTTGTGGATCAGAGCAAGAGAAAGGAATTGAAGAAGCACTTCTAGGATAATCCCAATCAGCATATCATCAGAAATACTGAAGAATTGACACTTCAAAAAAAAATAACATCCATTGGGGATTCACAGACTCCTGCAGTATCCTTTTCTCATTCTTCTCTTGATACGGAGACTTTGTATCCAATTGTCACACTGTCTGTGCACCTGCAAAACAGAAATTACATATCAACACTAGAGTAAGTGCTATGTACCTGTGTTTCTATTTGGAATAGAATGGGCCTTGTGTTTATAAAGCACCTTTCCTCCACACAGGGGTTGAGATTGCATTTTTAATATATGACACAGGTACTCTTTAGCAGCTTTAATGAAATACAAAACAAGTTTTTACAGTTGGCAGAACATAATTACTGCTGTTACTGTCTTTTTCACAAGTTCTGTTAGTTTGTGTGTTTTGACAAATCAAGCCATCATCACCAGTCTGACAGCATTCCCTCTGCACGACCTCTTTTGTATTGCCAGCTGTAAACAAAATAGTAAAGCTATTCAGATTAAACTAGTAACCCTTCTCTATCGGAAACTTATTTTCACTGTCCTTATATCGTAAATGCACACTGAGGTAAAAAACCAGGGGGATTAATATAGAGTTCAAAACTGTGACACTCCAATCCGTCACTGTTTATATCATTGAAAGAGACCTCAACTTCCTATTTGCAGCAATGATGATGCAAATGGGTAGGACTGAGACACAAATCACAGATCCTAAAGTCAGTGAGTTTATAACACAGTTGGGACTTGAACCCAGGACCTCTAGTCTCTTTGCTCCAACCACAAGACCAAGGTGACACACTTTATACGTGATACTAGTCAACACACAGAAGGGTCTTTTTCCACTAGCTACTGTATGTCCATTATTTCAAGCATCAACCCTTGAATTTCAACCACAGCGTGTCCGCAAGCTGTCCCCCCAGTCAATAATGAACCGTCTAATTAGATCAGCACATACACCTCACCAGCTTTAAGTGGGCCAATCAATGTGGCTCTAGGCTTTCAAATGGGCGAGCTATTAGATCATTACTTAAATCCGCAAATATGCATTTCCCAACATAATTACCACTTGATGCAAGACGCTTCACTGTTTTGTAATGATTGTATCATATTCTGCAAAATGTTATGAATAACGCACTGTGTACACTTCAGCTAATCCCTATATGGCAAGTCAATAGTACATGCCACACAGTTTTCTTACTTTTCAGCCAAGCACAGAAGCCTCTGTAGCAAGTGGCTGTAATGTTTGAGTTCAGAAGAAGATGAGAAGCTATGTAAACAAAATGCTTTATGGTATTGAGAGTTAAGTTACATTTTAGTACATAATAACCCAAGTGATGAATGCAGTATTTTCAAACGTGTTTGAAGTATTCCTCAAATACCTGAGACATTTAACAAACATATAGAAAATACACGATTGTTAGAGGAACTAGATTTCAACTGCCAAAAGACAGCTTGTATTGTTTATATAGATCCATCTTTCAAAGCTAAAACACTGTAATTATTAAAAGCATAGCGACCTAGTACTTTCAACATGTAAATTGCAGTTCTGGCATATCTACACAGTGAATGTTCCCTGTGTAATTGAGATGACCAGCACAAGACAAATCAAATGTGACTGCAAAGCAATTCATGCATCCATGTACAGTAACACTTTCAAATGATTTGATGGGCCGAGGCAGTCCTGCTTTCAACCTATGCAGGAATTATCTTGTAAAGTCAAACGCTCAAATAAAGGAAAACAAATAAAACATTCAGAGACATTTCTGAACCTATGCTAGGGATGGGTACCTCCTGTACTGGGGGGTACCTCTATACCAGGTTTAACTGGTATAATGGAATAATTATGTACTGGCTCCAAATGTGGATTTACAACCTCAAAAGTACATCAGATATTTTCTTTCATTTTTTTTTTATTTTTTTTATTCATGCTAATAATAACCCCATAACATTTACTAGAGTTGTGTACAGAGCCTGTTATTATTGGATGTGTAATGTAATAGTGTCCAGTGTCTAGGCTGTCTGGAAGCGGGTATTTTTCAAAAGCATACAACATGAACATTTTTGAAATATTAACTACTAAGGCAGTTTCGTGTGATGCAGTACAATTACGGATTCTAACCACGAATGCAGATGAGCCGGTTGGTCACCAGTTCAGTCCCAGCTCCACTCCGTTACACATGCATGGCAATCATTATCGTCTTCTGCACCACCTATGACTATGATGTCTGTTCAGACACTTGTTATAATTGCCTGTTCAGCAAATAGACTTAACAAAAGCCTACTCTAAAACACAATGAAACTGTTACAACTAATCCTTTGGTGAAAAAAAGTAAAAGACTGTGCTAGGGACGCACAAATTGAATAGATACGCATTGGCTAAAGGCTATAAATAATAAAATGATAAAAAAAAGAAGTCTAGAGAAAGACAATTAAAACTGCATTTCACATTTTTTATCTGGATTTTTCAAAACAGGTATGGTGCGTATAGACTGAAATGTCAAAATGGGAAGCCACTGTCTTGGCTGCTCTCTGACTCATTTTTTTTTATTACTATTATTTTTTTAAGCTTTACATTTTTTTTTTGATTAGCTGGGGTGTGGAATGGGGGATGGGGATGTCATTCTCCGCCGACTCTTATTAACAATCAGTCACGGTGGTGAAGCTGGATCACAAACTGGAATCTCACAAATGATTCAGCAGCCCTAGCTTTGTGACTGCTTAGCGCTTAAAACCACAGCCCATCCATGCGAAACGACTACAACCGCTGAACTAAGCACAAACAAGGAGGAGAACGCTGGTCCCTGAGGTGCTCAAACATATTTTTGAAATAATATGTAAAGTATTGCTAGGCTTTCAAAAAATAATTATAAAATTGCCAGCGACTCACAGCTGGTTCACAGCCAATAAAGAAACATAAAAGGTTTCACTTCCACACTGTGCAGTACCATTTATAGTAGGAGACTAACATCTGGCAGGCTCATCTCAATGATGGGTGATGCTGACCTAATGAGCTGTTAACCCTGCAGACTTGGGGTTGAAGAGAAGGGTAAGAGGAGTTTGGAAAGCATTTTGTTGATTCCCTCTTTCGCTAGGTAAGATATTTGTAGAAAACTATAAAAAAAAAAAGTCTGGGTTCATGGTTAATTAGTCAGTGTGATTTTCTTTTTTTTTTAACAATTATTTTTTTTTATTAAATTTTCCAATTTCTCTCCCAATTTGGAATGTCAAATTATTATTCAACCTGGATCACCGCTGCAACCCCTGAACTGACTCAGGAGAGATGAAGACGAGCACTCACGTCCTCCGAAATGAGTGCTGTCAGCTGTCCGCTTTGTTTCACTCTGCAAGCCCGCCATGCAGCCATATCCAGAACTTACAGTGTCGGAGGACCAAGCAGTTATGAATTGTGTACATGCAGATCTGCAGGCACCCGGCCAGCCACAGGGATCAGTGGTGCGCAGTGAGCCAAGGGCTCTCCAGCCGATCAAACCCCTATCCTGCCTGGGCAGCTCTTGGCCAATTGTGCGCCGCCCCCTGGGAACTCCCGGCCACGGTCAGCAGTGGCATAGCTTGGATTCGAAACGGCGATCTCCAAGCTACAGGGCGCATACTGCACTCCGGTGGAGTGCCTTTACCGGATGTGCCACTCAGGAGCCCCCATAGTTTGATTTTCTTTACATTACCTGTGCAAAGTGAAACGACTGTATAATGGTTGGTGGATGTATTCATATTAAAAGGTGAGAGTATGCGAGAGCTTTCCAACAGGGCAAGCTCAATGTGTTCTATTATGAAATGCCGTATCTACTGCCACATTAAAACTCCGTTGATTCAGGGGGGAAGAACATAAGAAGAACATAAGAAAGTTTACAAACGAGAGGAGGCCATTCAGCCCATCTTGCTCGTTTGGTTGTTAGTAGCTTATTGATCCCAGAATCTCATCAAGCAGCTTCTTGAAGGATCCCAGGGTGTCAGCTTCAACAACATTACTGGGGAGTTGGTTCCAGCCCCTCACAATTCTCTGTGCAAAAAAGTGCCTCCTATTTTCGGTTCTGAATGCCCCTTTATCTAATCTCCATTTGTGACCCCTGGTCCTTGTTTCTTTTTTCAGGTCAAAAAAGTCCCCTGGGTCAACATTGTCTACACCTTTTAGGATTTTGAATGTTTGAATCAGATCGCCACGTAGTCTTCTTTGTTCAAGACTGAATAGATTCAATTCTTTTAGCCTGTCTGCATACGACATGCCTTTTAAACCCGGGAGTATTTGGAAAGCACGTCTTCTCATTTCTATGTTATTTTTTAGTGTGTGGTTTTGGGAATGAGCTCTCTAATGTTGTTACAGAAAGAATTACGCATTTCATTGGCTGAAATTTCAAAGTATTTCAAAACATATTTTTGAAATAATATGTAAAGTATTGCTAGGCTTTCAAAAAATAATTATAAAATTGCCAGCGACTCACAGCTGGTTCACAGCCAATAAAGAAACATAAAAGGTTTCACTTCCACACTGTGCAGTACCATTTATAGTAGGAGACTAACATCTGGCAGGCTCATCTCAATGATGGGTGATGCTGACCTAATGAGCTGTTAACCCTGCAGACTTGGGGTTGAAGAGAAGGGTAAGAGGAGTTTGGAAAGCATTTTGTTGATTCCCTCTTTCGCTAGGTAAGATATTTGTAGAAAACTATAAAAAAAAAAAGTCTGGGTTCATGGTTAATTAGTCAGTGTGATTTTCTTTTTTTTTTAACAATTATTTTTTTTTATTAAATTTTCCAATTTCTCTCCCAATTTGGAATGTCAAATTATTATTCAACCTGGATCACCGCTGCAACCCCTGAACTGACTCAGGAGAGATGAAGACGAGCACTCACGTCCTCCGAAATGAGTGCTGTCAGCTGTCCGCTTTGTTTCACTCTGCAAGCCCGCCATGCAGCCATATCCAGAACTTACAGTGTCGGAGGACCAAGCAGTTATGAATTGTGTACATGCAGATCTGCAGGCACCCGGCCAGCCACAGGGATCAGTGGTGCGCAGTGAGCCAAGGGCTCTCCAGCCGATCAAACCCCTATCCTGCCTGGGCAGCTCTTGGCCAATTGTGCGCCGCCCCCTGGGAACTCCCGGCCACGGTCAGCAGTGGCATAGCTTGGATTCGAAACGGCGATCTCCAAGCTACAGGGCGCATACTGCACTCCGGTGGAGTGCCTTTACCGGATGTGCCACTCAGGAGCCCCCATAGTTTGATTTTCTTTACATTACCTGTGCAAAGTGAAACGACTGTATAATGGTTGGTGGATGTATTCATATTAAAAGGTGAGAGTATGCGAGAGCTTTCCAACAGGGCAAGCTCAATGTGTTCTATTATGAAATGCCGTATCTACTGCCACATTAAAACTCCGTTGATTCAGGGGGGAAGAACATAAGAAGAACATAAGAAAGTTTACAAACGAGAGGAGGCCATTCAGCCCATCTTGCTCGTTTGGTTGTTAATAGCTTATTGATCCCAGAATCTCATCAAGCAGCTTCTTGAAGGATCCCAGGGTGTCAGCTTCAACAACATTACTGGGGAGTTGGTTCCAGCCCCTCACAATTCTCTGTGCAAAAAAGTGCCTCCTATTTTCGGTTCTGAATGCCCCTTTATCTAATCTCCATTTGTGACCCCTGGTCCTTGTTTCTTTTTTCAGGTCAAAAAAGTCCCCTGGGTCAACATTGTCTACACCTTTTAGGATTTTGAATGTTTGAATCAGATCGCCACGTAGTCTTCTTTGTTCAAGACTGAATAGATTCAATTCTTTTAGCCTGTCTGCATACGACATGCCTTTTAAACCCGGGAGTATTTGGAAAGCACGTCTTCTCATTTCTATGTTATTTTTTAGTGTGTGGTTTTGGGAATGAGCTCTCTAATGTTGTTACAGAAAGAATTACGCATTTCATTGGCTGAAATTTCAAAGTACTTATTGTTCATAGCTCTTTTGATCTTTTATGGTTGTGTGTTACTTTTCTAAGTTTACTATAGATCTTTAATAGTTATTACCTATTACACTTCTACAAACACTGATTCCTAATTAGCCACCAAAGTTGTCCAAAACTAGAAAATGCACCTGCTCATAAAGATCAAGCTGTAGGTATCATTACAAAACGACCTCTTAAACGTATTATAGTGGGTAAAGTATAATAGCAATAAGACTCCGTCCCCCTTAGCCCCATACAGTAACTTAAAAGGTAATGAAGCAGCGGAGTGTCAAGTTTTATTGCTTAATTATGATTCAAAGTGGTTTCTTTTTTTTTTTTTTTTTTTTTTTAATTTAGTTGTCGCCAATTATTTTACCCCGATTTTCACCCCAATTTAGCATGCCCAATTATTATCTGTATCCCCGGCTCACTGCTCACAACCCCCGCGCCGACTCGGGAAACGGAGGCTGGAACACGCGTCCTCCGAAACGTGCTCCTGCCAAGCCATCATTTTTCGCACTGCAGATCCACAGCAATGCCACCAGACCTATAGTGCCGGAGGACAACACAGATCTGGCGGCTCCGCTGCAGAGCCACAGGCGCCCTATCAGCCACAGGGGTCGCTGATGCGCGGCGAGCCGTGGATTCCCCTGCCGACCTAAGCCCTCCCTACCCGGGCAGCGCTCAGCCAATTGTGCGCCGCCCCCTAGGAACTCCCGGTCACGGTCAGCTGTGACATAGCCTGGATTCGAACCTGCGATCTCCAGGCTATAGGGCACATCCTGCGCGGAGCGCCTTTACTGGATGCGCCACTCGGGAGCCCCTGATTCAACGTGGTTAATGTTGTACGACATGACTGATTCTCCATTTGCCTTGAACGGATAGATTGTAGAATGGGTTACAACTAGTAAGTTCAAGATCACATCATTAAATATGTCAAGTTAAATTGATTAATATTTTAAACATGTCTCCATAGCTCCATAAATTAACACTCAATCATACAATCTAAGTACGACTAAAGAAAATTCTTAGTCTAGAAAACATTTTTTTTTTTTTTTTAGTATGCGTCTTTAATGAAAACAAGACATTAAAAAAATGTCCTGTTGAAACTTTCGTCTACTAAATAGACTAAAAAATGTCTTTAGTTTACTCAGATACTGAACATATTGCCATGTAGCCTGATTCACAGGGAAAATGTTGGCACTAGTTTTTGGCACCTCAGCGCTCCTCCTGGATAAAGATTTTAATTAAGCAAACAATAAGACATCAGCTGTGTTCATATAGTATGCAGTCACTCCAAATTATAATTATCCATACACATAGCTGTATTTTTTTTTTTTAAAACATTTTTTCTACTCTATTTGAATGCTGCCTCTCTTCTGTAACCCTCTCTATTGTATTTCTTGTTCTTATTGTATGACTTATATTGTAACACTTGAATGTATTTGTATTTGCTTGCGATTGTAAGTCGCCCTGGATAAGGGCGTCTGCTAAGAAATAAATAAATAATAATAATAATAATAATAACCCACTTGCCATCCCAGAGGAATTAAATCACAGATTGCCTCCTTTCACCAGCCGAACCTACAGTGTATGTTACAAAGCTACAGAACCCTGGAGGCGATGAAGGGCCTAGCCTGAGAAATCTCCCTCTGGCTCGTCAGGCACCTGGGAAACAAGGTTCACTAAAGTGCCATGAGTCGCTCCCCAGTCAGCTTCCCTCCCTGACCCTGAGGGAGCACAAAGGTCAAGGCCAACTCCCTGCCGGCCTTCCGGCCAAGAACTGTAACGGTGTGAACAGGGTTCAAACCGTGCTCACATGACTCATCCTGCACTCCAAATGCCACCGCTTTTATTAAACAAGCCACTGGGGACCCATTTCTGCCATAGATTCTCATTCAATTCAGTGAGCAGGAGCCGTGTCCACCTGTACTTGTTTACAGGCAGTGTTAGAAATACCATTTCAACATATTGTACTGTCAATTAACAAAGCCCTCGCTGTTGTTTGAAGATGACAGAGCAAGAAAAAAATGTCTCTCCATATCCCCTGTTGCCACGGTAACTGGCAGGATACCAGGACCATAGTGTTCAAGATTCAGGTACTGGCTATAGTTTTATAAATCAACCAATTTGCTGGTTTAAAGGATAGGGTTTGAAAAAAACAGCATTTGTAATTTCAGTTCTGAGTGGCTTCTGTCTGAAGTTCTGTGCATGTCTCAATCTTCACACACGTGGTCAATGAACTCCCTTGATGAAAAATCCAGTCTAACAATAAAAACAAACATATGAAAAAATGGCATAATAATAACAGACATGCTCCAAGTGTGTAAAAGCTGTGGAATCATTAGTTATTAAAGGCTTAGCGTCCTACAATATCTACTCATTTAAACATATTTAATTGGAAGCCCCGATGCATGTAGTATACATACTTACTGTAGGTTAAATTCTGTGAAGCCGTTTAACTGAAAACCATTTCCGAAAATGGTAAACAGTTTCAGCTGGCCTAGATTAAATCAACACAAAACGAATTGCTATTTTTGTAGCAATACTCAATCATTAGTGACTCTTGACCCTGTAAAGTGCTGTTAAATCACGATCAAATCTCCTTTTGTCAACACACCAAACCGTTCTACTGTATGCAGACAATATTCAATTAGCATTTTACATCTTCCACCTCACACATTCACTTGTGCAAGCTTTGCCCGAGCATTAATAATGGTATAAATTAAAGACTAATAAGATTGAAAGGCATGAAATAACATGTACAGTGGCACAGTTTTATTTATCTATTTAACCATTTTATTGATTTCATTCCCAAAGCCTATTTATCACCTCTGCTGTTGTAGCAATCTGCTTGAGTAGGTACCTCACAGGAACCACTTTAGTTTTACTACAAATTAAACTGGGACTAAATAACTGCAAATTACACATGCTATACATAATATATCTATATTATATTTCAACTCAATTTGAGAAATGTGCTCTCACTGTTCAACCTCACCATTTCAGTTATCACATGCCCTGTTGCCTAATAGAGCTCTCTGAATCATGTCAAACCTCCTAGTACATCTCGTACACCAGAATTAATTTAAGCCCCCTACAAAACTGTGCTATTTCCCTTTGGGGCAGAGTTCTGCAGGGGGACATGTTTGTGGTGTGTGTATGGATTGGGCTACCGTCATGTCATTGAGGCAGAAATATTTTAAGACCCAACTTGACAAAGTTCTGAGATCAATGAGCTACAAGGAACCGAACAAGCTTAGATGGACCGTACAACCTCATCTCGTTCGGAATTACTTACGTTTTTAAACTTATACAAAGCTGAAACAGAATCACAGTGAATCTAAACAACAACATGCATACATTTGTCATGCTAACTCTGATATTTCACACCTGTTCCAAGTCTGTCTTCACTCTGCAATTTTTTATTCCATACTTTATTTAATGCACTTTGGAAAACAGCAAGAATAGAGGGAGCAATCTCTTTGGCTAACAAGTGTTCCAGCCTGTGCAGATATGTCACCATACCAGCACAGCTTGGAACTGTTGGATGTCTGCCATTTTACAAATTATAAAAGTATATTGTTGATGTGTTCCAACAATAGGAATAAAGCACTGCAGGTGTAGTATTAAAACAGAGGGAGCCATTGGTAAAAGCTGAATGTGCAAAAATGACTCCAGACATCGTTTGAAAAGATGCATTGCCATGAATTTTAGCTTATGTACGATGTTAGAAAACCCTACTCATATGCATTTATATTGAGGTCAGTTACTGGTTTTTTTTCTGCTAAAACTATAACACTGTATTTTGTATGATACTATCTATCTCCAAAGGAAAATAAGGTTAACAGTAAGAAGGGTATGATGTGTAATTTTAATATTCTCTAGTGTAACAAATAAGCTTACTGTATAATATATCTTATATCCTATGTTGAATGCAAAACAGATGTAATTATTATTTTAACAGGGAATCATTTGTATCGACTATTGCATATTTCACCCCCAGCAGAATTAATCAATGGGACATAACCACGTCAGGATTAAATTGAAATCTTATTATGGAACTCAAAAAAAAAAAAGCCAGTTAAAAGCCTATTTAAATGTATGTAATGCCAAAAGAAAAACAGTGAATCATACCATGAAATCTCCATTTTCACCGCAAACAATTTACTTCTGAATAGTGTCAATCTAGCTAGGCTAAATTCCCTCATCCTAATTCACAGCATGCAGCTAAAGGCTAACAACTGAGAGGTCAAAGGTCACGGGTTGGAGCAGCAAACTGTATCAAACCTGTAATTGAAGGCTTTTCAAAGACCCTGCTTCCACAACCCTGTGAACTATCCAAGGCAATAGTAGAAGAGGTATTGTACATTACCACACAACATCAAATCCAAATCTCTAAAAAAGGGCTAGAATTTTTAAATCCATCAGTGTCACCTTTTGTTTTCAATATGGGTCGGAGATTCATATCCAATTTAAAAGCTATAGCCTGCAGAGGAACGGGGGAGGGGGAGACAGCCCTATTAAATAAAAAATACAAAATAAAAAAAAATATTTCTAAGCTCTGATATGGGATAAACTAATCCCTGCCCTTACTGCCTACTGTGCTTCCTGCCAGGTAATCCACAGTCAGGATCTTGAGACTCCCTGCATTTCTGAATTTCCACCTGACAAGCTTCACACGTTGTGCGGTGACTAGGACATGATTAAATCAAAATTACTGCAGGAAGGTGCCAGTAAGATGCTTGTGTTTGACTCTCATATTAGGCCTTGCTGGTTACACTCGGGTAGATAATATACTATACAGTAGTATCCTGTCCAACTGCAGTATATCCCAAATATGTATTCATAATAATAAAAGTCATAATACACCAAATGCTCAAAAAAAAAACCCCAATGAGCTATCGATTTTAATAGAACAGGCTAAATATAAAACGCCACCTCCGCTTGCAAGAAGTTTGCAATTAGAGCAGTACTCTAGATCTTCTGACTGGCGCACATTTCAATCCAACCGGCGTCCATTGAATTCTTCAATAAACCCCATAACCTACTGCATAGGCTGCGCGGTACATATTCATCTGCAGTATATTCTTATGACATTGCAATTACATTTAAAAGAAAGAGTTAACAAATCAACAGCACTACCCCAGCTCCACTGCTACAGTTGCATTGTGTTTATATGGGAACCCTTTGCAAGGGTAAAGGACTTGACCCACTCTGGGCTCCTCCCAGTCACTTGATGCCATTAGACCCCATAAATTATTCAAAACATACACCATACCCACTGAATATCACAGACCCCTCTCTCTCACTTCACTGATGACAGTATTATCCAAACCAGCCCCCTTTCATAATCTCACTCCTGTCTATCCCTGCACTGCCTGAACTCACACATGAGAGTGCACGAGGTCAGTGCCTGTGGACAGTGAACCACCTTACCAGCATTCAAGCATGCAGGCCATGACATATAGCCTCTGCTGGAGTCCTGTGTCTCGCTATAAACATCCTGCTATATCGCCTTTATTCAATGGATCCAGTCATAGTATTGCTAACTCCACTTCTTCAGACACTATCCATCACACATGTCGGAGACCAGTAATAAGTCATGCATACAAATTCACACATGTACTGCAATACTGAACGATACTCATACAGATTTCAAGACAAGTCTACAGAGAAATCGATCAATTACATACCAGCTCAAATAGCTCAACGTTAAATTTATTCATTTCTGACAGTACCTCCAGAAAGCCAGCACCGGGTTTATTCTTTAATACGGTTCCACGCTATGGGAATAGCTTTTTTTTTTTTTTAAACTGAACTGTGCACATTTCTAAAATGAATAGTGCTGACAAATTCTAATAGAAACTAAAATTCAATGACAAATGTTTTGACCGGAAGTCTTTTTCAATGTGGCAAGGTAATGCAACTATTCAATCAAAGCCCAGTGACCTACAAGAAACTATAAACACATGCTTATTCTGTGTAAATTATCCTTACCTTGGCTGAGGCTCCTCATATTCTACAACATGTTCTCAAAACATCCTAGATGGTCACTTATTTCATACACATCCCCCAATCAGCTGAGAATCTCAAGCACCAATTGAAACCACCGTGCTGCAGCCTTCACTCCATTTGCCATTCTGCATTGTAAGAAGCAGTGTCATCTAAACAGGGCTACAGGATGTTCTCCAAGGCCACTGACTGCATGCTGCCAGTCCTTAATAGGAAAGTCTCAGAGGTCTGGAGAGAGCCACAAAACAACATACAGGTCTCAGCGTTTAATTAAAATTACTTGCACTATTATTTGTGTTTCGCACGTCCATCTGTGCATCTCCGCACACAATGCTAAGCAATCTACCCTGTGTGTGTGGGGTGGGGGGTGGGGGGGGGGCACTGTGAAAATGATGCCTTTCCCCTTAGAAGATTGCATTGCATTGATGAAATTTTAATGGTTCTTTTAAGAAGAATAATGAACAGGCTTGTCCCCTGGGATCTCTGCTCTCTCCACACAGACACACACACATACGCACACACAGACACAAACACAGTGGCAGCTCTCCCCTTCCCAGATACCAATACTGTGGAAGCAGGAGAGACCCAACAGAGATGCTCTCAAAGCTCTTATCAGGAGCTTGGATTACAGCTGTTGGTTGTGTGCAGCTTTCCAAGCGACTACTACTAACAAAATAAATAAAAAACTAAATATAGTATAGCATTAAAATAAAAGCAAGTACAATACAAATATTGCACATGCTGTACTGCACTTCAATATAGAGAGAACACTAACAAATGGAGCCACCCGTATGGTATATATGCTTTTGAAGTCTGACAATTGGCTCATAAATCAAGATAAAGGCTTATTTATTGTTTTTATAAACATGTGTCCGTTAGGAATTGTACAGATTACTATATGTATTTTTTTTTTTTTTTTTTAAGAGAAACGTGTATAATTCTATTGGATTCTTTATGAAAACTGAAATTTGAAAAAAACTGTATACTGTAGTATAAAAAATGAAGTACTAATTGCACTACTGTATAACACTTTCTTTGTTGCCAATATAAATCACAAGCTCAGTTTTTACAATAAAATTGTGTTATCAGCAAGGCATTAATCTATCATCGTGTGTTTTTCTCTCCATCTCTCCATTTTTATTAACCAAGAAATGGAGATGAGGCTCCCATGGAGTAAGCCAGCCTGAACACTGAATGAATCGGTATGTGTAACAGGGCGAGGTGCCCTGTACATTGTTTTGTTTATTTTTAGATCGGGGTCTCCCCCGCCGTCCCTGTGCAGTGTATTTTGTATTTGATTATTATGATTTATTTATTGTAATTTGTGACAGCGTACTGCCGTGTTATTGTTTTGTTTATTTTTAAAACGTGTCCTGGCAGAGGCGAGATCGGTGCTCGTCCTCTGCCAGGAGTAATGGAAAAACTTGTGCAGAAGGTGGCCATCTCCCGAATTAAGTGATTAATTTTGTTGCTAATCGGGAGATGGTCACCTGAATATAAAAAGACTGCAGCTCTCCAGCTCGAGGTGGGTGTTAAAGAGGAGAGAGCGAGCAGAGAGTCGGAGAGCGAGATACATTTATTTAAAAACTAACCAAGGATAGCGTCAGTGAAGGCGATTGCCCAGCCTGACCGGTTGTAGAGTTTGTGATTTGTTTTTGTTTACATATTTATTTTCGCTCTGTGAGCACAGTGTGTTTTTGTTTGAATATTTTATTTATTTTTGTATTTGTTAATAAAGACGGCAGCCAGCCGATTCTTTACTTTACCTGCAGTACTCTCTGGTGTCAGTTTATTTTACCTTCCTGCTTCTGCCGTGACGTCAGACCACTCAGGCACCCTGTCACAGTATGTAACACCTCAATCTGCTTATTCAGGTCGGAACAACTTTCTACTCAGGGTTATTGTGTTTTTGTTTTATTCTTGTGTGGTAACGTGACTGGCAGGCCACGGCAGGAATAGCACTCCCTCAGAAACAGAACTGCAAGTTTATCACTTTCATGCACTTTTAGTATTTACACAAAACAAAAAGGTTTAAACAAAACACTAACCAAACAAAAATCTAACTCCCATTGGAGTACAAACAAAACTTTTCAGGCTCCAACTAAAACCAGTTACAAAACACAGCTCTCTCTGGGGCACAGTGGAGGTGGGGGGGGGACAGGCGACACCTCATGAATTGGTTTGTAAACATCAAGTGATATGGAAATGTGAAAAAATGATATGTATTGTATTGTGATTGTAAAATTGAAGATGTACGAAGTATGTATGATTAATAATAGAACACAGTTGTGTACCATGTCATTGATATGAATAGAGATTAAAATAAATGCTTTTTTTTCCTGGATGATTTCCATACTCAAACTTCACAGAATCATAGAATACAGATGTGAACCTGTGGCCGAGCTGTTGCTGCAATGACGTCACGGACCAGGAAGGAACGACACATAAACAATGAATGGGCGGGTGAAACTGAGTGCTACAGCGCTCAGCGTATTTATTAAATGATAAACCAAAAGATTTAAACAAACAAGACAGAAACAAAATGGCACGTTGGCCAAACAAATAAACAAATAAGTATTGTGCTGGTGTAAACCAGCACGCTTAGCAGTTATTTTTAAGTTTCGTTTTCTCTCTCCTTGCTCTCTCTGCTCTCACTCCTAATACCATCTCTCTGAGGGTAGAGAGCTGCAGGTTTATATACAGTGACCATCTCCCGATTAGCAACAATTAAGCAATGAATTAACTCGGGAGATGGTCACCGTCTCCATGAGTTTAATAAGATGCGTGACTGTCAGCTAGCGAAATAAATCACTAGCTGATCAGTCACGCATCCTCACAAGGTTTTTAAACTATAAAAACAATAACAAATACGCAGCGCTTTGATCTGCGCCGCAAACAAGAATACAAATAATAATATAAATATGTATATAGGGGCGGGACACTCCGGCACAGAACCCTATTTGAAAGCAATATTTCAAAGTGTGTATTGTTTGGAAATAACATAACATATTTATTGATTGTAACAAGCCTGAATCTCCAATGGTCTCTGAGATATGGCTGACAAAAACATTTGGTATGAGCTCCCTTTAAGGGAATGCTTCAAAACTACAGTCTAGACTTGACTGTCCTCCGCATAGCAGAAAGAAACGCCATTGCAGAGTCAAGCCATATTTACTCTACAAGTAGAGGGAAAATGAACACACCAAATCCACAGTGAAAGGTTAGGAGAAGAAGATCAGTTCAGTGAGATCAAGGCCATAAAAGCACTGCTGGAATAGTCCCTGATGGGGAACCTCGAGCCGCTTCTCTATTTCATAGAAAAATAAAATAAAGAGGTGGAAAGGCCTGGGGAGTCTGGCCTGCTCCAGTGACAGATGTCAAAATCTCTAACCAATCAAAATGGGGTATGGGTCAGGGATTGCTGTTTCCTTTTGACAGACATTTAACACTCATCAGAGCTCTAGTGATGCTTATTACTATGAGGTCATTGGTGTCCCCATGTTCAGCCATCACTGTGCCTTCAACGTGGACCAAGAAAAGATGATATCCAGTCTTCAGCAAAATAAAAATGCACCAACAGCATTGTGTTCTTTTAAATTATGCATTCAGGAAAGATGACAAGCTGACAGAATTACAAACTAAATTGGATTCAGTTTCTCCAAAGGTCTAGAAGGCACCCTGTGTGATTGCAGCCCTGAACTATAGGTAGGAAAACTGATTAAAAAGGTTATGAGTAGAGGCAGTCCAGATCTGCGGATATCGGAATTCCTCAGAATTTTACTTGATTGACATTTTTATAAGCCATTACTAATACAAATACTAAACACATAAGATGCTCTGCAGAACACTCCGCAGATATCTACTTAAAAGGTCTGCAGTTTTTTGCATATTTTCCCACAGATTTGGACTGCCTCTAGTTATAAGTAATTCTGATGTATTGTTACATGCCTCCCACATCTGAAACATTTCAGAAACCAACCATCTACACTATATCAATAAATAAAAAAAAAGTGTATTAAACAAATGTGACTAAAAGAGCTAATTTCAGCTCATTTTGAATAGTGTAGTGAACACTGTTAGTAACAGATGTGGGGGATGTGAAAAAATAAAGTAAATTGTGTTATCAGCAAGGCATGTAATTACACTTGTGACTTTAATACCAGCCAACATGGGACCAAAAAAAAGTGCAGAACTTTGATAACTTATTTTCAGAAGGTTGGCAGATGTTGTCGCACAAGGCAGATGTTTACCTAGTATATATTACCAGAGTGAGAGCAGTTTAATCAAAATGCATTAGACAAGCCTGCCAGCCTGGCACTGCGCAACAAAAAATGTTTTAGAAGTGCCTTGTATTTAAGCACAATACCTTAACGTTCCTCTGATGTGTTCTGTAAAATCCACTGGTCGGTGGTATTGTAAGGAATAAGACAAGATGTATGTTTGTGAAAAGGTGCGTGGATAGGCATGAGGCTGGGCAGCAATCTAGTGTCTTACTGTGATTATAAAATGGCGCACTTCATAAGAAAGAAAAACAGAGTAGTACAAGAAAGCAAACGATTAGTGATGATGGGTTATTGGGAGTATTGATGGAGACCTCACACGCAACAATCTCATGCAGTTATATCATTGGCTCGTGGCCTCCAAACACATGTAGGCCAATAGCATGTTCAATGTTCTTACACTGTGCCTAAGTTAGGAACAAGGT
The DNA here is from genome assembly GCF_902713425.1 of Acipenser ruthenus. NCBI lineage: Eukaryota > Metazoa > Chordata > Actinopteri > Acipenseriformes > Acipenseridae > Acipenser > Acipenser ruthenus. The sequence continues at coordinate 65,203,071 of NC_081195.1, forward strand.
TTGATGCCAAGCTTGTTTATGGCACATATATAGCTTCTTCAAATTAATTATGAGTCTGTGTCTGCAAGTACCAATCTCAAAACAGGGACTACAGGTATGTATTAAAAAAACACACGTTTGAAATATATTCTATATGATCTCTATTAGCAAAAGCCTAGACTTCAAGTCCTTATGACTAAAATGAAGAAACAATAACATTCTTTAAATGTGTTATGACTTATTTAAGTGACACAGCTACAACCATTTAGCATAAGAAAGGGGGGGGGGGGGGGGGACAGTGACAGAACTATATTGTAGTCTGAAACTATTTTTAGCTTACCTTTCTGCTCTCAGTTGTGTGCTTCAGAAAAAAACTGCACAGTGCAAACCTGATTAGAATACTGTGTATATGGAGTCCACATGTACGTATTCTTACTGTTAATTCTGCAAAGCATATGCTAATCTAATTAAAGCTCTATTTTGAAAGCTAGATGTCCCTAACTGTAAGATGTGAGCCACACAGGCTGCACTCTCTCAGCTTTATCTCGGCCCTAATTACATCAGTAAATGATATTGGGAAAATGCCAGTGAACTCTTTAAAATTGGAGTTCAATAAAAATACACCACTGGGGGAGTTATTAATGTCATTCACAGGCGTCTTGGTAACACCAGGTGCAAGCCTGTTTATACAGCAATATTTATGAGGCTACAAGTGCAAATGTTAAAGGAATTAAGGTAGTTAGCTGGTGTCACATCTCAAAATAAATGTACTGTTGAAAAAGCAGGCAAAAAGAGATTGTGGACCTTCCAGAGGTTTACTCTTCCATTCCATTTATCTTGAGAATACTGCAGACACAGTGCCATATTTTACTCCAAAAATTCCAGCTTTAATATATATATATATATATATATATATATATATATATATTTCATGTGACAAGTGACTTGAACGCAATATTACACTCTCCAAGACATGACTTATTGAACCACAAAATGTGTAAATATGCTCCCAGTCCGTGGTCTGGCTAGTAATTTATTATACCAGCCTACATAAACCCAAACTGTAGTGCTTGGAAAAGATAGGCTTTGGCTGTTCAGCTATATCATGTGTGATTTTCACACTTAAAATGTAGGCATGCATATGCATCAGTGTGGATATATTTCTGATATAGAGTTTCATTACCAGAATGTCGAAGACAATGTGTGCTTTTGCTGCTGTAATGCAAGTGTCTTTTGTTTCACAGTGAATAACTGCCATTCAGAGGAGTCTCCGGTTTTACTAGACTAGACATGCATTTCCAATGTGGTATCATCTTTGAAAACCATATGTTGAAATAAAAACAGAAAATCTATTTTTTTTTAGTTTTTGTAATGAGATATATAACGTTAGCTGACCAGTCCCATAGGACTCGTGTGCATTAGCCATAACATGAATAAACTATTGGGCCAGAACACATTCGTAGCCCATCAGCCTTGCGATGGATTGTTGTACTGGAGAGCTAATCATTGCTATTGGAACCAGCTGCAAGAGTAATCAGTGTGTTTGTTTATTATGCAGTTGGTATGTTTATTTTTTCAGCAGCTTTGGAGCCTTCATTAAATTCAATAGATGGATTGCTTGGATTAAAATCGGTAGGCAAGACTGGTAGGTTGACAAAACAACAAAGACAAAAACGGCAAAGTACCTCAGAGTTTAAGTACAGTATTTAAAAAACAGATGAGAGAACAGATAGGTTAACAAACCCTCTGGATAAATGTATTTTAGGCCTAACCCTCAACTTTTTCTTCATGTCACAATAATTCATGATCTGTTTTAAAAGCCTTCTTATGCTTTGCTATATACTGTAGTATACTGGAGCCACACGATGGTGTGTGGGGGGTAGGGCTAGGCATTAGAAATCTGTAACATTATGTTTTAGCCTACAGCTAAAACTCAAGAAGCCCCTTATTCCCCAAGCAATTCTGCAATCCCATTGTTCAGGGGTCCTGCAGGATATGGAATCCATAATTCAATGGTGCCAATAAATAATCGTTGTGTTCCATTCTAACTCCCTCTAAGGGAACTGCTTAGATTTGAGAACTAACTGATTCCCCAAGGCCAGAGTAAGACTGTGGACTGGGAACTGGGAAAAAAACGTACACACAGTACTGGTTAAGCAGGTACTTTACCATTGTTTGTTCAACTGTCATCTTGGGTGACAGAATTTGAACTCACAACCTATTAACTCCAAAGCTAGGACATTCAGGTGAGCTAGAGAATCAGCTCCTTCAGCCATGCCCATTGGAGTTCAATATTGTCTTGATTATTTGTGTCCGTCATTTTGGATCTAGCTATTTCCTCAAAATCAATAATAAATACCAGATAAAATATCGTCTCGTTCCTGTCTTAACAGTATTCATAAAGACTAAAGTCTCATTATTTTAAGACGTCTCATCGTAATATGGTTTTAAAGGGAGTTATCCAAGAACGACAGCTATGAACTGAAGTTCAAAAAATAGCCAAAACACAGACTACAAAGAAAAACAATAGTAGAGGCAATAATGGATCAAAAACTGCAGCTTTCCAGATTGTGACATGTGCAGTTTTCTGTCATTTCTTGGTGAACCCAAAAGAGTCCTGCTGTTTTCAGTGCATCCATCACACTCCAAACAAGAAGGAACGCCTCACTGTTTGTCTTTGCACCTAAATGTATCTGTGGCAGGGCGAAAGCCCTTCATGTATATAGTGTGTTTGGTTGGGTATTATGTAACCTAATTTGGGAATGGCCAGCAATCACAGGTGTGACCATTCCCCAATTAGGTAATTGGTGCTAATTGGGGAGTGCGCACATGTATAAAAAGGAACCAGAAAGCATTTGTTTGTTGGAGGGGGAGGGGGAGCTATCGCTATCCTTATCCTTATCCTCACAGTATCATAAACAAAGTCTATAAAGATAAAAAGTATGGGACAAGCTAAAACTAAAATGATTAAAAACAGAATATGCAGCTATTGCAAAGGCTGCAGTGTTGTATAAAGAGCTTACTAATTCATACATAAATACCCAGTTATAATACACCTCCACATATAGAACAGGGAATGGTCACAGTTTTGAGGCCTGGGGAAATGTTCATTAAAATCATATCAGACATCAGAAATCTTCCATGCAACAGTTTTTTAAGCCCTTGTTCCACTTATACGTTCCTTGTTACTAACTTTCCTTTTCTTAAATCAATTCTACTACAGGCCTTTTTTGTCTCTTTCTTTCTTCCCTGCCTCTTTCTCAGATCTCCCTCTTGATAATATGATTTCCTCTCACATACATTCCAGCAGCCAATAGGACACAAGGTGCTGTCTACAGTTTAGCCACATTGCAGGTTACTATAGCAACAGAAAAGGCCAAGGCCCACTCAGTGGTAAAAGACACAGTTCCAAATTCATTTAAAATGGAATGTAGTACTTGTGAGACATATAAGGTAGTACATAGTTGGGCTGTGTCTACAGTCATACAAAAAAAAAGCCACACTTTTTTTTTTTTTTTTTTTTAATAATATTTTGTTTCCATAAGTGATGTCCAGGGATGACTGGTTACACATATTCAAGAAGAATAAAGCATACATCCACTGCACTTATAGTACTCAGAAGAAATCTAGAATAAATATTCTGCCAGTATACTTGTGGTCACTCTCCTAGTGTGAGCGAGTAGATGACGAGTAGAGTCCTTCCTTGCTGCAGTACCGCAGTGCATACGACCGCTTCTGTAATCTGTAACCGTCATTCTGAAAATGACTAATGGGACTGTACAAGTCCTGACCTTTTCCCCAATCAATAAGTGTCTAGAGCAACAAACCCCTCACGCTTATTGACTCAACTTGATCCTGAGTTATGTGGTACAGAAAATGTTCAGCAGAAGAAGACATGAGGCACACAAAATTAGTTTTAACTTCCTCAGTCCTAAAGTAAAATATATTTTGTGATTTCCAGTTTTTCCATTCAGGGTTTATTTTTTTGTTACATAGTAACAGATTCACATTTAGTGAATTAAAAAAAAAATCTGTCATTTTCTCTACTGGCAGGTTATTCAAGACTGGAGCAGCTTTTAGACTAAAGGAAGTTAACTTTTCTTCTGACACACTCATTTTCCAAAGCTGTGCTGGGGCAGGAGATTATATGAAGCTGGGGACGTTCAGTGATGCTTTACACCAAAAAAACACGTCACTGACCAGACAGCACGTCAAGTGGGTTTAAGCCTTGCACTTGGAAATTAAAAAAAAAAAAAAAAAAAAAAGAATTATTTCTAAATGCAATCTGCACTCAACTTTTACAATAATTGCACCTTATTATGTCTGTAATCATTTCTATAGTTGTACGTGTCATTGGCAGAATTTTATAAAATGATGAAGAGAAAGTGCAAAAGGTGCCATACTCTATAAAGTAGCTTTGCAACACTGATTTGCATAAAGTGTATATGTAATTCATTTTTATTCTGGTCATCCTTTTTGGCCATTATTCTTGTGCTAGATAATAATACATTTTTAAAAAATTAAATAAAAAAAAAACATATCCATGTGAAACGTTTCCTCTGGGCTGTTCTGACTGACATATCCATGTTGTTCAGACATTTGCCTTTGGCTTTAGGCAAAACTGCTTGTCTAAAATCAGGACCGCGACTGTCATGTTTGTCAGCCACGAGGTAGGAGCTACCATGCATACAACAGATCAGTAACAGCTTTGGAGAGATGTTCCAAAGAGAGTCTACCTGCTTCATGAAGAATATTCTGAAAGGACTTTGAAACTTTGTTGATTTCTGTTGTCAGATTATCAGCATGTTTTATTTCTGGAAGCAGATGCTGAACTCGGGACTGTGTAATTCCACACATGGTATATTGGAATGAGCTAAACAGTATCAGATCTACTGTACAGCCTGCATAGAACAAATAATACAGTGAAATGAGCTCTGAGAGCAATCAGGTTTATATATTTCAGGGCGTTGCTATTAAGATCTGTTTAGCTCATTAAAATACACCCCGTGGGATATGGGATTGTATCTGTTGTCTCAATGTTGTTTTCGAACTTCTGACCCAAACCACACACACCTTATGAGCAATATTTCATTACACAGTTAACTGAGTGGGTGAAGAAAATGAACACGCAGACTAGATCTGGAGGTCAACCAATTATCCGCAGTTTAAAAGAACAGAAACCTCAAAGAAATCTCCCATAACCCTCCTCTGCTCCTTGTTTGGAAAGCTAGTAATGGCACAATGATGTCTGTAGCTGGCGATTGAAATCTCGACTTCAAAGAAACCAGACACTTTTTTTTTTTTTCTCTTCCAAGACTTTTTTTTTTGCTTGTTAAGTGCAAAAAGGCTTTTCATTTTTTATTGTTCATTTGTTTTGCAATATTATTATTATTTCATTTGTATTATCCCCCTCTGAGGTACGTACAGTGCTCATGGCACACTTACATTTGTGCCTATACAGTACCTGGAGAACCGCTTATCCAGTTGTGATTAAACATTCAATTACGATTTCCTATTCTGTTCTTTTCTATGCTGTACTTACTGTTGATATATGTCATGGTTTATCATACCGATATCTCTAATTTTGAATTACACCCGTGGCGGGGGAAGTATGTTACTGACATACTTCTTTATATATTCACACCCAGGTGTGCAAGGGCACTTGCATTTTATTTGTGAGTTGTTATACAGCCCCCTTTAGGAAGCTCTTTAGGCTGTTAGGGTTTCTGAAGGCGCAAGAGAGCTAATACTGAATTGTCAGATACTGTACTGTAGTTTGAGAGAGAACAACAACAGGAAGAAACCTCATCCTTCACTCTCTTATTAGTACATAGACCTGAAGTTGCCAAACATATGTATCACTTCAGGTGATAACAACAAAGGTGCAACTTGGCATCCTAGCAAGTCTTCAGACTGAAAAGACAGGCAGTCTACTCAGTGGTGTCACCAAACAACACTTTAGAAATTGACAGCCTCTAATATAAGTTACATTTCTTTTCAATATTTGGTAAATTAAGATGTTATTAATTGAGAAATTAGCCAGTGTTAACAATGATTGCCATTGCCAGAAAATTGAGAGGACTCACAATGGACGTACAGTAATAAATGGACTAGCTTTCATTATAAGTCAATCCCCTTGATGGCATAATATAGTTTCCATCTTAAATATCAAGATGGTCAGCCATGTCAAATAAAGACTCCCTCTAATTGAATTTCCTTTCACTATATGGTATGAGTTTTAGTGTAAAGTTATTGACCAAAAGGTCTGACAGTGGGCTATAAGCATGCAAATGCTGAAAGCATTACTGTTCACGGTCTGTAAGCTACAGTTCAGGTAAAAAAAAAATATATATGTTTGGCAGCTGAACTTAAGTGTAAAACTCAGTTTGTTAAGATTGTCCTCAGAGTATTTCTTGCCAGTTACAAATTCCTGAACTCCGTAATGACATTTTTCTACAACCAATTTAGAGTGCTGTATAATACAGTTCTTTATAAAAGACTGTGTGGAAATCTTTCTGTGGTCAGAAGTTCTGATGTACTAGACAGCCGGAGTAGGGCAAGGGTGCACAAACCTGGTCCTCGAAGCTCTGCAGTCCTGGGAAGTGGTTAAATTGGAGCAATTAAAGTAAATTTAGGGTATAGCTGGAATGAAGACCAAGACCAAGAGGATCGTGTTCACACCTGGAGCAGGAGGAGTAATTCCTGGGGGAGTGGGCGGGGGCGAGGGTATGTGGAAAAGGGGGAAAGACACAGAGCATAGGACTGAATGGGGAAAGGGGAAAAGAGAGAAAAAAGTCTTAAACACCATGTTGTTAGCTTGCAAGACATCACACAAGGTTTCACTTTAGCCATCTCACCATGTCATATCATGTAATTTAAATCAACTTTTCTAATTTCCCCCCTGCCGTCTTTAATTATTCTGATACTACAGAAGGCAAAGCAACCTTGACTGTGGCAACAATGCCAAACTGATAAATGTTTGCTCACAGGGGAAGCAGTTTTTCATCAACAGCCTGTTAATATGTACCACAAGCTAAGCATCAAAGCACTGTGCCCCTCCTGTATCGAGACACGGAGAAACCTCTGGTCATCTGTAACTACAGTCCACAGGATAAATGTGAACAGATTATACTGTGGAGTGTAAGACCTAAACCACCAATAAAAATAATGTTTTTTAAGCCAATGATAAGTTTGTAAAAATGAAATAGGGACTTCATAATGCATAAAAACAGGAGCCACAAAACAGTGAAAATGTATTTGACTGACATTTAAAAAGCAAAGTTAACCAAAGAAATGGGGTTAGCAAGCAGAACAGCAGGTTAAAATGGATGACACTTGCATTTTACGTTGACATCATCCTCAGGTATGCACAACAGAAGAGACCTACAAAAATGACTTTTGAAACGATATCCACTAAGAATCAATTCATGTAAATGCTCTTTACCATTAAGAAACATTGGTAATCCCCAATGACAACCACACTATTATTTTTATTGGTGTGCCTCTTGTAACTGCAAGGTCTCAATGCCTCGTGTGTTATTGCTTTACTATGGTTTCTAATAGACTTTTTTTTTTTTACCTTACAGTAGCTGTGTCATTGCTGCCCTCTGTTTCACAACTTTCTTAAATCACCTTTTTCAGAGTTGAATGTATTCAGTAATTACATAGTAGCCCCCCAGCATCGTAGGTGTTGGTATTCCTTCTCTACAAGTGTAGCTAGAGACCAATTCCCCCCCCCCCCCCTCCCATTATCTTCCATGGTTAATGTCAAATTCCAATTATTTTCCCTAGGACGGGTAAAATGATTCCTCTGACCTCTGCTTTAAGAATTAAACTTAGAAATTAAAAGAGACTCCTCTCCAATTTAAACCTACAGTGATACGACTTAGAAAAATACATATTTCAAATATATTTTGATGAAGGCCTGAGAGCAATAAGAAGCCAACCAATATTACCCTCAAGATCTCAAAGGCACCAAGTATAGTGTCTTACATGAAAGGGGCAAGACACACAGAATATACCTTCCTTTACTTCTGTTAATCTAAGGAGAAAAATCAATCTGGGGCAAATGTTTCACCAGAAACAAATCTATTCAGTTGTAACGCCTCATTTAAAAGGATGCCCCAAGGGATGCCACAAAAAGCAGCTGCAGCTCACATTGATGTTTGCTGGATTCCAGCTATGAATCATTCTCCCAGCATGCCATTGCTGCCCCTTGGCTCACCACTCTACCTGCACAAATCACTCCACATTACCCTTGTACAACAGGTGTTGAAACATGAAGCATGCCTATCCATAATGCAGCAGAGTTATTAACATGCTAAATAACTACAACACTTTACAGTATATTTTACCACCTTTCCTTTTACATAATAAAAAAATCAGGCATTTCCCAGTATTGCACTGAAAACCCCCAAATGACCCAACCATTCGAAAACATGACTCAGCTAATTTGGTGTAATATTATAGACAACATGCAGGTTAAGAGTTCACATAGCCACGGGCAAGACCAGAACCATCATATACAGCTTTTGTGTTGTAATGGTTAGCTCCATCAGAAATCTTTCCACTTGAAAATGATACAAATCAAAAGGGTCTTTTTAATAGATCTAAATAGTAGTATGTTTTTAAAAAGGGCAGATTTGCTGAGGTTTAAATAAATTCAGCAGACCCCCAAGACTCAATTTAAAATGGTTTAAACTCCTACACCTAATATCCGGACAGAGCCTTCCAAAAACAGTGCCTAAACAAGCACAGTCATTAAAACATACAGGACTGCATTTCCTGGAAATCAGAAGCTTTGTGCATTCAGACCCCAGGGCAAAGTGTTCTGATTTTAGTTTGTGCAATACTAATTCCAACTATATAATTTACCATGAATCAAATAGAAAATTCACTTCAAAATGTGACACAAGACTGCATTTAATGCCCTGATAAAAAAAAAAAAAAAAGATATCTCATTGCTGGCACAATGGCTGCATAAAGATCTTCTCAGGTTTAATATCTCACACCATGTCGACCTGTAAATATAATCTGCATGCAATTTGCTGCCATAAAGCAGGCAGAGAGATAATACACCTGACCTTTTTTATATGCAGCTGGCAAACATGAGTTGCTTCCTGAAATTCAGAGGTCAAAATAATGTCTGGAGCACTGAAGAGCTACCAGAATCTGAATCTTGCAACCACATTGGAATGTTGTGTTACATCATTGAAAGCACTGAGGGCCGGTTCCCAAAGAACAATTGGAGACAATGACATTTTCCCTTATCTTTTTACAATCGTTGCAGTCATTCCGAGGGGTTCTTATATCTACTATTTAATTCTTCAGTTCTAGTTATCTGCTGTAGACATATGCAACATAGGCTAGATCAAAGAGTCTTTATATTAGTAAGCACTAGCAGACTCTACATCATCAAGATGAAGAGTGCTGCAGGGGGACAGGTTAATGGTTACACTCAGGTGTACCAGTCGGACTTCAGAGAGAGGATGCTGAGAGCTCTATTGAGGACATAGGGGTGTTTTAAAGAGAATAAATACAAATGCTTCAAGAGATCAATCTACACAACATACATTAGTTACACTATAAGTATACATCTGTTAAGAGAACTCTAAAATTTCAGACCCATTCCAAGTGGCTCTTTAATATAAAACTGTATATGGTTAAAAGGCTTTTTATTGCTTCAGATCTGACTCACTGAATGCATGATGGGGTTTTAGGATCAATAACCAAGAGTATGTCAAGAAGCAATTGGAGCAACTCCATTCACAGCACAGTGCGGTACAGTATGTAACCATGCTAAACGAACATGATGTCTCCAGCTTACTGTTTCAAATGACTGTTTCCAATATTAGCTTACTGCTATTCATAACCTACTAGGTATATTTTAAACTTGAGTGAAATGTACCATATCAAGTTGAAAGCAAGACTGCTGCCCCCACTCCCAAGTATTGCCCTGCCTCACCACCCTGGAAGAACAAACTTCCAGAAGATTAGGAAGTAAACACAGAACATACAGCCACCCACAAAAAACTAATCTGAGACCTCCAAATCTCATTCCATAAAGTGCCCCCAACAACCACTAGATTGAAATCATTTTCCTCCATGTGTGTAGTAGATGGTCACGGAAGCTTGTGACTTTTTGGAATTGAGTCTTGTATCCATTGGTGGCAATTTCTATTGCAAGTACCCACTCCAAAAATCACTGCAAGGCTCTGTAACACCCCCTCTGTACATTACTGAAATAGCAAATCAAAATAAATACATACACTCCTATGGAATTGCTGTAGGATTGTGATAGTACAGTAACAATTGTTACACCCTATTTATTCCAACTTTTTCAACAAATATATTCTTCCAAGCTGTGTTCCATGTTGTAAAATGAAGAACAAAGTAGTATTTTTTAAATCCCTTGTTGCATTTTGATCAGTCTGTTCATGTACTGAAAGAAAAAACCAACTCCACTTTACCCTACTTACAAATCATGATTAGATGACCTGTCAAACAACACAGTGTATTGAAATAGACATGCATCTGTCTCCCACAGAAAGGATACAGATTAATTCTTTGCTTCAGATGTGATTTAGATATTAAATTCCCTAAACACTGCCCGAATGCAAATATAATTAACATCCCGACGCTGTATGCTTATCGTGGAATACCAAACTTTATGCAGCCTCAGGAAAATATTATCACAAGCTAAATCTTTATTGCATATCCTACATTTCTATTTGCATAATTTTTTACAATAACGATTTCATACCATTTGCAAGAGAGATAGGAGCAGTGTGGTCTAATTGTTAGATGACGAGATTAATGGACAGCAGACAATGGGTTCATAGCTAGCCCAGTCACAGAATCACTCCCTCACCTTCGATGGGACTTGACCCCTTGAGCTGGAATATGATTGCATCTCAATCAGTATATTCATCTCAAATTAAATGACACTGATTATATTGCTTGCTTGTGTAACAGAAACATATATTAAAACAAGATAAGGCGGCACTGGGTTTTACTCTTTTCAAGTTAAAAAAAGGAGTTTAGTCAGGTTTTGTTTCTGCTCATAGACACAAAGACACAGTCGAAGCCCAAAGTAACAACCACATAGGGAACGGAGGTCCATAAGAATGAAATGTCTGTAGTTCATTGGTTTTGACTGGGAGGAATCATGGGAGACGCAACATCACGACTCACAGGAGACTGCAATACACTAAGAAAGTATGACATCACCACAGGGTCATCGCCACGGTGAGGTCTGCATGGTGAGGATAATTGATTTATTCAAGATAATAATTACTAAATGAACTGATTTGCTTGAAGCTCAGCGATAGCAATTCATGGATTAGATTTTGCTGAGCCTTGTGCCATACTAATTTAGCTCCTAGTTTTATAAGCTATAGTTTTCAATTTTACACCATCCTGTTGCAACAGACCACCTTGAGAGATGTCAAACCATGTATGTATATCTTGTATAAATATTTTATTAAATCTGTTTTGACACAGAAAAAGCGTGCATGCTGATAATACTTGTTTAGCTACTTTCCATAAAGCTGACAATAAAAATAGTTTACTACCTCAAATAGTTTGTCTTTAACTAGACGTGCATTGTAACTAACATATTTGCTATATATTAACTTCACTATAAAAGGTTTTGCCTGGAAGCCAAAATAATAACCTTGGTGTAATTATTCTCTCTGTAACCCCATAAGAAATCAAATGACTTTCTAAAGAGACAAGTAATACCACAGAAACTGCGGCGTGTCAGGAGAGCTGCTTACAGCTTGTAATGTTTTTTCAAACCAGTACACTATACACTCAAAGAAAGAAAATGTAATCGGTTTTGACAGTCACCCTGAAAACACTATCAGAACAGTGCTGAGTGAGAGGAAAGGTAGATAATCCCCTCAATGTCTTTTTCTTTCAAAATGAGAAAAAGCATTACCATGGATTTCCTGCTAATCCTGGTCAGTTAAAACATGACTGAACAGATGCCTACAAACTGGATTGGCACACTTCACATTTTAAAATGAGCTTGACAATGAAAATAGCGCAGATGTAGATACAGTATATCTTTATTGACAGACAGCGGAGGACTGATTTCTGAATGCTTTAGTTTGCCCCACATTAAGTTGAACTTCATACAATTATTTTTGCAGTTGTCCGTAAAGTATCTATGCAACTTTAAATAACTCATTTTATAGCTTTTGAGTCAGATTCATTGTTTTTTGGTTCCTGGACATTAGCTGTCATTGTCATGACAGTACAAATACTGCTGGCTTTGTCCTGTACTAAGATATTTAAACAAGCTCACTTAATAGTAATGCTGCTTACTTTCATTAAATAAAACGTCAAAATGCTATCCCATAAGTAAAACAATTCTACTTCAACTACACCGATAGAAACTACAATTTATCTACACTACAGATTTTTTTTTTTTTTTAATCAATCTCCAGTTCCATTCAGTCCCTAAACTGCAGTTAAAAGAGATGTTTTGGTCTAGCTGTGTGCACTAATTTGCAGCCCTTTCATGTCAGTTAAAAGTGGAATGGATACACAAGCATTTACTGCAGCGCAGCAGTTGTACAATTTTATTCAGAAACATACCAGTCACGTTACCAATTAAGAGATGACAAAGGTGTACATAAGGACTTGAACTGCCACACTGAATTATTTGCAAATGGCCATTAAGGAGAGAACAACTGGGGAGAAAGATCATTTCTGTAAGGGGAATTTGAAATGGCTTATGTGAAGTAGCAGGGATGGGACTCTTATTGCATAGCAGCGTCACCCATTCCAGGTTTTACTACAAGCTTGATTAGCCACAAAACAGGTAACATGCTCAGGTGTATGTTATTAAACTCATAGTAAAATCAAGAATGGATCAAACTGCTATGCAATGGATGCAATGGGAGTCTTATTGCCATCCCTGTCTATCTGAATTATCCTCTCACCACAGTTGCTTATGGTTTGGCACGCTGTCAAGGCACTGTGGAGATAGCTCGGACCATGCTGTACCTGTTCAGTGGAGAAACACAATGGAGACTGCGGTCTTGAGTCTCCAGCACCTTTTCTAACTAAATTAATTTAAACTTTTTCCTTCCCGGCTCAAATGAAACAGCAAAACTGCTATACACAGCAATACAAAACATTTAGACAGTAATTAGTAGTTTTAATCAATTCAGTCATAAACAGCATTATCTTTTTGAAGTTTAAGGCATCAAAGAAAGGCACTGCAGGGAGCCTAGGCCGTTCCACCTAATTACTACAAAACAACAAAATTCCCTTAAAAGGCAGACATGCAAAACACACTTCTTCAAGCAGTCTCAATTTTTTAAGTGATGCAGTTTTTACATGAAATGTCATAAAGCATTGAGGTATGTAGACTGCCAATAGTGCGAAATGACAGTACAGTTTAAGGCAAGCCTTGACTTTATTGGTTTGCGGATATCAAGGCGATATTTGATGTCCAATCAGAGTGACAGATGAAATGCTACAAATTGCGTCCGAGGAGGCAGACCGAGCTGCAGGCGCACTGGAGGGAAGCCAAAAGAAAACAAAAATCGCTAATGAGATAGTTTCATCTTCCTTGTTCAATTCTGTGTCATGGCAACACAGCAAAGCTGAAAGCTGGAGGCGCACCTTGTCAAGTCTGAGGAGAAAAAATGTGACCCAAAACCCTGTCTTGTGGAACTCTTTATGCTTGAAGAGTAACTTGGAACAACAAGACCCAGATTAATACTGGCTTTGGCAACATTCATTTATGATGTAGAGACATTCAGCTGTGTTTCTACCTGCAAGCCTTTCTTTCATGCTGAACACTACAGAAGCAGAAGTCTTGGGGTGCTACACTGGAATACGCTAGCTTTCAACCCAAAATTGGTTTGGAAAGAAAGCATATTAATATATATATATATATATATATATATATTTATTTATTATCTCAACCGCAATAATTTAATCTCTGGGCCAGAAAATTACCTGCTTTTATAATTATGTCATTCCAGAAGCTCGGGGCCAGATTGACCGATTCTGCTGCATTGTCAAAATGATTTCCAAACAATGCTTGTATGTAATATAGCACACTAATAATATGGAACTGCTACGTTTCTGCAATGAAGCGTTTTTGAAACTGAAACCGCAGCAATGGGTACAGCAGGCCGGGGGCACAGTAAAAATGAGGCGATGGTTAACATCACAGCACTCAACATATAATCAAAGTAGAACCTCTCAATTCCATGTTAATGCTTTCTGGCCGTATTGCAAGAATGACTTTTTGAAAATGGTTCTTTATGTATACTGGGCTCAACGCACATTCAAGCACAAGTACAATCCCAGGTAGGGGACACTGCTGCTGTACCCTTGAGCAAGGTACTTTACCTAGATTGCTCCAGTAAAAACCCAACTGTATAAATGGGTAATTGTATGTAAAAATAATGTGTACAAAATAATGTAATAGTATGTAAAAAATAATGTGATATCTTGTAGCAATTGTAAGTCACCCTGGATAAGGGTGTCTGCTAAGAAATAAATAATAATAATAATAATTATATTATATCAGTTGTAAAATAACTGAAAATGAAGGTCTGAGACAGTTACTTTAAAAAGCACACATTTTTAAGTTGAATATTAAGACACAGAATGGTGCATCCCCTCACCATTAGTCTCCTACAGACCCTGTACTGTAAAGTGAATATGCAGGCTGGAAGTTCAGCAATTTTTTTTTTGCTATTTAGTTGTTTGAAAGTTTCACTGCTAAATGATTATCAGTATTTTCGTATTTCTGTTTAGTCACACATTAGCAAGCACACACTTATCACTAGTTTAATCTAGTAGGAATTTGAGAGAACTGATTTGCAATCCGACATGGTCACCTATAAACTGGATACATGATTCCATGAATTATTCATTCTGGAGGACCATTAGGTATGAATTTAACAACCTCAGCGTGTTTAAAGGGGATGAGCTACTGAAAACTGCTCTGAAAAGTATGCTGGAATAGACATGTCCTGGTCTGTACTGTAAGTGCGACAGTAATATTATTATTTGTTTATTTAGCAGATGCCTTTATCCAAGGCGACTTGAGAGACTAGGGTGTGTGAACTGTGCATCAGCTGCAGAGTCACTTACACTTACGTCTCACCCGAAAGACGGAGCACCAGGAGGTTAAGTGACTTGCTCAGGATCACACAATGAGTCAGTGGCTGAGGTGGGATTTGAACCGGGGACCTCCTGGTTACAAGCCCTTTTCTTTAACCACTGGACCACACAGCCTCCTGTTGTAGTTGAATATTCCACTTTTGTTTTTTTTTTAACATATCTCACACACACGCACACAATATCACTGCCAGATCATGGACAAAAGCATTACTAGCATTCATAATTACTTTAAATCAGTGATACAAATGACAAGGAATGGACCAACAGAAATTATGCTGGTGCATTAGCCACCATCCAAACAGTCTTCTTATTTCTTGAGAATACCACATTCCACTAGGGTTGTCTAGTTCAAGCTAGCTAGTTAGCCGAGCGTAACCCTTGGTTGTGCTGATCGTTTAAATCGGTCTTGCTAGACAATCTCAAATCTGGAAGGCAGTTTACCTCATGTCAAATGTTGAGTGTATTCCTCTGCTGCTGGGTGACTTTCAGATGTTCTTTTAGAATTTGTCCCTGGTGTCTTGTTGCTTAATAAAATCTGAACATTTGTATTCCTCAAACTATGATTGTTATCCACACAGATTGACTGACTGATTTCTTCATAAATATTCCATATACATGTATAACTGACCCCACTGTGACAGAACCCATCCTGCCCTGTCAGTGCAATGGAGCAGCACGCCTGCTGTGTATATCAATCCACCACACGAAGCTGGATGTAAATATTTACTCTCTGCCATCAACTCCACTAAATGTGCCTTAGATGAATTTGCAACCAAACCTAATGTACTTTTAAGACAATACTGAACAGGCTTTATTCTGAAGTGCAGAGGAGTATCAGTGATTCACTAACGCTGCAGGAAGGAGCAGTACACTTTTAGTGTGAAGCAGTTTCTTGCTCGTTTTGTGCCGTTATAATGCTCGCATTTCTCTGCTTTTTCACGTGCTTCCAAACAGGACCCGATGAGTAACGGTATTTTGAACTTGTCGTGGACCAGAAACCTGTTCAGGATTGATAGAACTAGAAGCCAGGCTGTGCAGCCTAGACACAAGAGAAGTAGATCTTCTATGGGCCGGTAAGAAACATGAACGCAATTTCTGATTATAATGTGCAGGCAAATGCAATTTACGAGTGAATACAGGTACAAAATAATTTAACTAAATATTACCATTGCTATGTAGATTTTAGATTTTTTTCTTTTGCGAAAGGTGCACTTTACATTAAATGAGTATTTGATTTTTTATATAGCTATTACTGCAGCTATTAGTGAAGAAATTGGCAAATGCCTTTTACACTCTTTAAAATGCTGCACGGTCCATCATGAAGGACAGTTGCTTTTGGGAGTTTGAGTTGAGAAACAGTAATTTATTTTACAAAAATTTTAAATCCCAGAACCTTCATGCTTTTTCTGTGACTGATCTGCTTTCCATAAAAAAAATCTTACCTGCATAGGTAAGATTTACTTAAATTATTTTGTTATCTCTATGTACTTTACACTCATAATCAACTCATAATCTCTCTTTCTAAAAATGTAGACATGGGTAGAAAATAACTTTTTGATCTTTGCTACCCAAGTCTTATTTTTATAGAAGGTAAGATTACGAATCTTTTACCATTAGCAATTCATTCATCTCCAACATTCTTAAATTTTTAACCCTGCAGGGCCATTTCTGTATCACGTACGATGCTTAGCCACCCCTCTATATTACAATTGTTTTAATCCAGCCAGAAGAGTTCATATGCAGTACATTATGTGTTGTCGGACAGAAAAAAAGAAGTTGTTTTGTACAAGAAATGGAATCTAGCTAAATTAAGTAGCTTTTCTAATTAAAAAAATGCCTGGGCCTTACAGTGTTAAAACAACATAAAACACAATTCAGAATTGAGATTGTAACATAAAATACTGAGTGTGTAAAGGGTTTATACACAGTATCGGTCCAATAGATATTCATTTTTAGAATACTCTACCATTTCTCACATTTATGACAGAAACAGCTTTGCTGAAGTACAGTGTCTGTTCTGGAGATTAAGGCGCCATTTGTTTTCATTTTTCTTAGTGCTCGGTTATCTTAAAAGTGATTGCTCATGCACTGCATGCCAATGGAAAAATATTTGATTTTATAGGAAGGGGATTCAAACTGCCTCTTTGGTATAAAGTATATGTTGGTTGAACATTGTACTCAACCTTAATTTACTGTAAGCTTCCTCTAATAATGTGCCTAAATCTTCTGATCATGGTTATGTTTAGAAACACTAAAAGAAATGTATTAAATTCAATGACAAACATTATGACTAAATGTATTGTTCAATGTTGGGTTATATTGGGTTTCCCCATTATCAAACATTCCCTTTACTCCTGGTTTCAGATAGTACAGCTATAACCTTGGCTGTAGCATCAGTAGACCCCTGGAAGAGCATGTTACTGTATGCTTGACAGACTTTTTTACTCTGGTCTTTAATGAAATTTAACAGGAGAAAACTCCTTGTAGATGTTACAAAACTGAGAAGCAAACAGAGTGAGACCCTACTTACAGTAGTAACTTAGTTATTTTCTTGCTTTGTTCTTTAGTCAGTTAAAGACTGCAGTTGAAAATATGCCCTTTATGTTGTAAAGGGCTCTGCCACAGGATCACCTAGATGACATTCACAGCCGACAAAGGGGCTTCCATTATGCAGTCTATTCAAAAGTGCATGGCTCTTGTCTGTCTTCACTGTAGAAATGGTGGAAAGCTGATACATCTCATCTTGGAGTAACCAGCCCAAGATGTGGTTAATACTGCCACAGTCCTCTGGCAGCTCATCAGAAAGTCTATACTGGCAGCGTGAAGGGTTCTTTGAGGGCTTGTAGTTCCACTACCGTTAGGGAATGTACAGTATGTGAAGGTTCCATGGCAAAGTTCCATTTGGAAGCACATGTTGCGCAGAAAACACCAAAAGGGTGTGTGGGGGTGTGGGGGTGTGTGTGCCTACACAGGATTCAGCATCTGGAGAAGGGAACCACAAGAACAATTTACTTTTGTCAGGTCACTTGGAGCTTGTCTGCTTTACATTTTTTTTTTAAAAAGGGACGTGGTAGAAGTTGAGTGGCAATTGGATAAAGATCCAGTCCAGATCAGTAAAGACTGAAAATATCTTTTATGTGCTCTCTACTATAAGGATCTGTATGACTTGGCACAATAAAAGGAGAAGGACATGCATGGATGGAAAGGTGCTGGTTGTAGATAGTGAAGCTCTCTGACTAGGGAAATGCACCATCATTCTAACAAAGTCGCCAGTATTAAACATCATTTTTCATTCTGAAGTAACTACCCTATTTTATGAACGTGCCTCCAAACTGGAGAAGGCTGTTTTGGGGGGTTTGGGTTTTTTTTTTACACCAAATCTTTGAATGGTTGGTGAGAAAGGGAATGATGTCCTCCATACATATTTCAACCCATTGTCTGTAATGCTTCTAGAAGGAGGACCCAGCTTTTAAATCTTGGCAGAGCTACTGAACATCCCAGTCTACAAGACTCCTATGCACTGAAACCACAGCGACTCTGGTGATGTTTAGAGTGTGCTGCATTACCTGGGGATTTGCCATGACTTGTCTTACCGCAATCAACCCTACACTATGCCACTGCGCTAAATTGTCCACAGTATAAAAATGTATCTTTTCACCCTACATTTACAACTCTACCGGTGAGTGGTGAGTCATACTCAAAACCACTAAAACGTCGAGAACAATAATGAGCCATCATCGACAAAAGCCAGCCATCATTACCTCGACAGCTGTATGTATAGAATTAAAGGCTTCATCACTGGCATCGGATTGATCGGTAATAATACATCAACCACACTTGACAACTGTCAATTCCTACTGCGGCTTTCTTTCCAGAGTTAATGGTGATCCAAAACATATTGTAAAGGTTTGCTAATAACCTAGACGCTAACCTCCTTACAGGAGAGGCCAGAGCCAGTGATCAAACAATTACAGCTCCAATAGTGACATTTTAGTCACCATGGCAACAGTATGAAAGTCAAACATGTTGCCCCTCATATCCTGAAACATACTGTAATGTCACACATCAGCTGGCCTTGCACTGCTCCAGCAGTCCTGAGGACTCTAAAGATGGGCCTGCAGCTTCCCAGAGAATTTGCAGGCATGGATTTTAATTGGAATGTAAATTCCCTGAAGAATGACATGGTGCACTTCAGTTAGCCTATATCTAACCATTATTATTATTATTATTATTAGAAACACATTCCAACATCAGAAGAAGACGTTACATCTTTACATCTAAAAAAATTGAATGGCAGTATCCATTGGCTCCAAAAAGTGATACAGTAGCCACTTAATATTCCAAATTCCCTAAGCAACACACATTTTGTAAAGAATAATTGGGTGTTTTTGATAACCAGATTAGCATTGCATTTTGATTATACAGTGCTGTATAAGGGAACAGGACTACCCAGGCGTAAATAAGCCAAGACATGAACCAAGGTTCTTGTAAAATGATGGGCAATATTAGAATACAAAATTCAGCTTTTGCTCTTAGTTCTTTAGTTACTATAGCATCACAGATGCTGTTCACAGTCCAACCCCAATAAACACTGTAATGTACATACAGTATGACTACCACTGGGCCCATTAGTGACAGCCTCAAAACAATGATGCCATTACAATACAGTTACCTAATTTTCCTTCTTGACAGTTTCTACTTCCAGGAAACACAATGATCTGGAACCTTCCACGCTCAGAATGTACTTCAATATTTCCAGCACAGGCAAAATTTTTCTTTTTTTCTTTTTAAAAAATGCTGCCTTAGGGCCTTCAGTCTGCCCAACATTTCTGAAAATATTACTAGGCCTATCCTAATTTTCACATGTGTATTATGTGGGTGTGGATTGCCTTTGCGAAGCTTTGAACTGTTGAACTCACATCAGAAAAATGCATCCAACCAATACAAATCTAGATAAGTCAAATTAAGTATGGCTCGTTTTTATCAATAGCCTTTGCAGTAAACGCATAGCAAAGTGTAGTATAGTTTAAGAAAGCATAGTGTAAGCATGTTAAAGAACGGAAACAAAAAACAAACACTGTAAATTATGTTAAGTGAACATCATTATGAAGCATGGAAATTGCCATACATCATCATGCAGATTTACTGTAGAAAACCTAAGGGGGAGTACAACTATTGCTGGTGTCCCATTTCCATCAACTGTCTACTGTATATTCATGACTGTAGCCCACTAAAGGCAAGATAAACTTCCATGAGTTAAACAATGAGCATAGATTGAGATGAGATGGTATCAGGTGGTTTATGGGATCATAATCTCATTTTAAAATGCATGTCAACAGTGTTTGCTCCTATAGAAGGATTTTGAGGAATTAATTCATATTGCCAGAAAACATCACTTTAATATGGGCCAGGTCTGACAGCCATATGACTACACGCTTTGTCTATGCCAATCCCAGCATGCAGTGGATCTGTGTTTTCATTTGGATGACATATTCTGTACAGACAGGGGTACTGCCCACCCCTTTTAAAAGGCTGCAGTTATTGATCCTATCATGTGTTCCTACCAATTTATCTCCAAAAAGATTCACTGCCTCATCAGAGATAGGGGACCTCTTTTAAAAAAGCACAATTGAATTCCATTGTTCATCCATGAAGTTATGCGTAGTTATAGAAACCATCGGTTTAATACTCCACGGTATTAAAGTGTTAGAAAATCTCAGAAGCTAACCAGAGAGTGGTCTCTCAGATCAGTATCTTTGTGGTCTGCTGGTTATTCACCTAACAAGGACAGAACAACCCATACCATAGAATGCTGCTGGGAGGTGCTGCCCCTTTACCCAAGTTCCTGTTTCTGCTGCGTACGATAAATATCTTGACCCTGTCTTGGCTAACCCCCTAAGTGGAAATAATCTTCACACCCTTGAGTGATCCATGTATTGGTTATAATGTACAAGTATACAACATTTTACATGTGTCCAACTGAATTGAATGGTTAGGTATGTTCCAATGAGATCAAATACTTTGCTCTATACTGACCACTAGTGGCCTGGAGAAGTAAGGACATCCTATACTGTCTATGCAGGTAATCACTATAAACCAAAGAGTCAACAACAAAGGGTTTGAGATAGATTATTTGGTTAAATCTGAAGGACAGTCACTATTCCCACAGCTGAATACAAATCACGTCAACAAACAGCACTGATCTGAACTCACAGCCTCCTGATGTGTAGGGCGTCTATCTCCAAAGACTTACAAGCACACAGGGAGCATGGCTGGTGCTTCAGCTAAAGTTACAGCTATATAACAGCATTATTCCCCATCGTAACAGTGCCTCTTACAGGCTTTTGCATTGGCTGTAAAAAACGAAGACAGAGGGTGAGCAGGTATTATTACACTCCGAGGTCACCTCTTGCCCTGATAGATGCATTGATTCTGCTAAGCTTGAAGCCCGAAGATAATGTGGCTTGCAGTGAACGCCACACAAGTGAAAGAAAAGCGTGTAGCTCTAACCTTAGTCAAAAAAGCGTACATCTGCAGTATGTGGTATTGCCATTATTTTTGGAATATAACACACACTCTTCTGCACATTTGTAAGAGAATCCATGCATGTTATATTAGTGCTGGGACAAACATTTGAACAGTGCTTGAAATTACCATTACTAGGTTTATTTTACTCGAGAGATTTTATATAATTGTAATATTATAAAAAATCATTTTCAAGCTAATTAACAATTTGACATTTTCATAGAATATTCAAACATGAAAAGCCTATGTGCATTCTGTGCAGTATTCTCAGGTAAGAGTATTCTATATCGATGTGTACAAGAGGTGCAATTTATATAGGATGTTTTACTCTGAAAATAGATTTTAAAAACTAGCCCACATCCAGGTCTTCAAAATTACTAATAAATAAGCCTCGGATCAAAGAGTCATCTCACCTACTGAATCTGGGTTTCCATGTGGCATTTTGTTTATTAACATTTTTTTTTTTTTAAGCTTCCAGAATGTGCCATGGCTTTTATGCATCCACTCCAGGTCTTTGGTGTGTTCTTTTTTTATTGCCTGGTTTATGATACAATCTGTTTTTAGCAATACTGCAAGCACCAGATTCATAATCTGAATCTCACCAGTGCATTGGATATTGGCAGCACACTGAAATAAATCCTTCCCTTCTGCACCTCTGTGCGTGTAGTACATTGATCACACACTTCCGCAAAGGGATTACTGCTGCAGAGTGAAAGAGCTGGCAGACAATGCTGAAAGAAGCCACACTGGCCTGCCTCCACGTCTGCTCAGTCATGCTTAACACAAATTAAGATATTGGAAACAATCCTCTCCTCCCCAGCTCTGTCACATCACGCGGAGCCATATCCTGATGGATTCTCAACCTTCGAGAACATAGGGTGTTATTGAATTGCGATTGGTCAGACTCACAATGTCCAATAAGAGTGATGTGCAGCTGTGGTATTGAATTTTGGTTGAAAAGCAATTGTTTTCCATCCACACCATTATTATTATTATTATTATTATTATTATTATTATTATTATTATTATTTATTTCTTAGCAGACGCCCTTACCCAGGGCGACTTACAATTGTTACAAGATATCACATTATTTTTTACATACAATTACCCATTTATACAGTTGGGTTTTTACTGGAGCAATCTAGGTAAAGTACCTTGCTCAAGGGTACAGCAGCAGTGTCCCCCTACCAGGGATTGAACCCACGACCCTCCGGTCAAGAGTCCAGAGCCCTAACCACTACTCCACACTGCTGCCCTGCTGCCCTGTTTATTAAGCTGAACAGCCAAAAAAACATGTAGAAATGATGTGTACAATCACAAAACAGAGTAAAAAAATGTAGGCGAAATAACGGCAAGGGTGCCCATATTGTAAACAGGACCTTAGTTTAACATACTAGGGTCTCTTCAGGTGATCTAGTCGAGAATCTACAGTAAATGTGTAAATCCTCACCTAAATCAATAAAATGGGACACTGTGGTATTTTACATATTTGTGCCACCAGATATACTAACAAGACTGGCACACTGTTAATTTCTATTACCTTGAGACACAGAGTCCTAGTTGAATTATTTAAACAGTGGTGTTATTTAGATCTGACGCTGTTTTAATTCAAATCAACCCTATCATCTGAAAAGAGGTATTTATAGGACTGTGAATTCTAGCACCTTGCTGAGACAATTAGCTGAGTTCTGTCCCACAGGAAACAGCATAATTTCCTAAAGCAACATTTGGAGGAAAACTGCACAGTAAACCGTGGCTACTCTTAGACAAGTTAAACAAATACACTTAATTATTTATTCAAGAACAGATATTGCCATAAAATATTAAGAATATCCAGGCCCTCTCTCTTGTACAGTAGCTTTCCTAAGGTATGCATGTCCCTTTCCGATATAAATCGACTGCTAAAACTCACGTCACATAGACAACAAAAATCCCATTAGCAAAGAAATTTTAGATCCATTCACCAAGAAGTGAAAGGAGCAACCATTAAACCAACCCTGTCAGCCAACCAGGTGCCTCCCTCATGTTTTTCTGTTAATAACATGCTGCTTCACATATTAAAACAAAAACGAGGCTGCTCTTCAGTACAAAAAAAGGTTTTTGGTTCCGATTACCTTGGCAGGTTCCCTGATCTTCTATAACACAAGGGAGGAACTGGGTAATGAAACTGGAATCCCTTTTCTAGCTGTGTTTTTCTTTCTGTTTTTTTTTCCTGGAGCCAGGGTATACAAGCGAATCCAAGTCTTTAAACATATCAGACAATGCATTGTTTTTTATGATGCATGGCTACATGAGCACCTTAACCATTTATCAATATTGTGTGTTATCCAATGGGATTCGCCAATGCTCAACACGTTAAAAGGGTGAAAACCAGCTGCTGGGGTTTAAAACTGGTTCCTCTGTTCACCACATGGCAGGCTGTAGAAAATGAAGTCATGGTTTCTGCTTCAAAGATTATTTCACTTGTCTTTATTAATATATAAGTATGCTAAAGGTCAAGCATTGCATTACTTCAGTTCACAATTCCAGTCAATATCTTCAGGCTCCCCTGTATAATCAATTGCAGACTCCAGGATGTATTTACTGAGCCTGCTTTATGTTCCATCCATGTCTTTACCTCCCCTGTGCTTGCCGCTGGGCTAGCCTAAAGTAGGTCCTGAAACATTTCACAATAAACTATGTGGGCCTAATACAGTAGGTTACTTTGTATAATGTGTCTCAGATAAAATGATTGCTAATGATAGACTATTTTGTTAAAGGGTAAACTATAAACAAGGTACAGTGTAGTTACATAGTACCAACTATACATCACATCACATGCAGATATCTGATTATGTATCAGGATACACAACTCACCATACCAGTAACGCAAGCATCATGGTTCACTGATACACTCATAATAAAAAGTGAATGTCCCAGAACAATTTTGAGAAAACTTTTATTTTAAATTGATACTCAAGTAAAGTCATAATAATGTGAAATAATGTATAATGTGATATGTTGTAAAAATTGTAAGTCGCCCTGGATAAGGGCGTCAGCTAAGAAATAAATAATAATAATAATAATTAGAATCGCACCATCGTATACAAAAGCTATATGAAGTGTGACGATGTGAATTTGTATGTTATTTGTGCACGTGTTGAGATAGGGTACATTCATTATTAGGTGAAGTAGTTTTATTTGATTTGATTTAACAGTTTTGTTCTAACAGTAAGGGATGTGTTTCTAAACTCCTAAGAATCTCATTAAAACAAGATAATCTCATTAAGGCCTTTTTTTGCTGGTTTAATCATTTGTAATTTAAGGAGGTGATTATCAAGTGTTTAAAATTAATTTTCATTCTTCTTTAAACATGAGTGACTTTATTACTGCTCTCCCATTTCTGAAGATCTTTATTTACAGATTCTAGAGATACATAGATTTACTACCTGGTAACTAATTGTTTCCTGTGCTGTGGGTCATTGTCTGACCAAGCAGACCATTGGAGCGAACTTATCAGTAAGTTATTACATACCAGAAGGAGGATGCCAATTTAAATTGATGGAGTTGCATTTGAAATATTTACAGAACCTGAATTAAAAGTGTACAGTAAAACACCAAAGATCCAAAAGCGAACAACATTATATAAAAAAAATGAACATACCATATTTTATAATTTAGTACCTGTTGATATCGGCTGGTAAATTAATTATTTTATGGAGATCAAATAAATGTAATGTATTTATTGCTGGTAACTGATATTGTTAAAGCGTAGCCTATAAACGTTATATTTCTCAATGAGAATGTCTGTCTGTCTTGCACTGTCAGAATCATTTTTTCCATGTCCGTCCTGCTCAGTTGTTCAAACAAACACAGCTTTGTTCATCCTAAAGATGGAATATTTTCACCTCCGCTTCTGCTGTGACGCACAGCTCAGTGTTGCACGTTCTCTGGTGCGAGTGGAATATATTAACACCTCAGATTTATAAAAATAAAATGGCGTTTCACCTCATGCTCTGCTTGGTATGAATGCGCCTTAATAACAACTCATTTAATATTATCATTGATCCTTCATTTTAAGAAAAACGGTGTATGTTCACAGACAGATGTTTGAACAGAAAACATTATGTCTCTAATGTCTTAGAGCGTTGCCCATGGCGCTCCATCACAGACAAATGGCTCATGCAATGCACTGGTAGGTCACCCAACATGCAGGACCTGAAAAGACCTTGCATCAGAGTCTACCAACCACCCCCTTTAGCAATCAGATCTCATACTGCTTTCCTTTTAATCACAGCTTACACACCTTACCCCTGGCATAATGTCTCTAACTGATCTACTGCTAAGGGCTTGGCTCTACCGCTGTAAATGACGGCCTGAAGTCACAGGCGGTGACTACAGGACCATAAAAACAGGCCTGCTGCTATTAGTTCTCACTGACATGACTGGGTTTAATGTGGCTATCCATCACACATGCAGTGTCAACAAGTAAATCACTCCAAACACTTGATGAGCTGGAAATCGCACCTACCCTATAAAGCTTTGCGTAATGATGTTCTTCCTGGTAACCATAGCGATTCACAGACAGCCTCTGATGTATTAATCTCTGCTGCATGTATGTAGCAGTTCCTCAGCCAGCAAGATTTTTTTGCTTTTTCCCTTGCAATGTTTTCTGTTTCAGACACAATGCTAGTTGCCATGTTGCAGCTAGATTTAAAAAAAAAAAAGTCAGTAGTAGTTGTAGTAGTCCTAGCTGTAGAGCATTTATGGTTCTTAACCTTTAACCCTTGGGAAATAAGTGCCTTGAACTCTCACCTCTTGTTCTTTTTCTTTAGTGCTTGGCTTTTCATCTTCCATCAAACTTGTTTCTAACATATTATTATTATTATTATTATTATTATTAATTTCTTAGCAGACGCCCTTATCCAGGGCGACTTACAATTGTTACAAGATATCACATTATTTTTTACATACAATTACCCATTTATACAGTTGGGTTTTTACTGGAGCAATCTAGGTAAAGTACCTTGCTCAAGGGTACAACAGCAGTGTCCCCCACTGGGGATTGAACCCACAACCCTCCGGTCAGGAGTCCAGAGCCCTAACCACTACTCCACACTGCTGCCCTATTATAGACTGTAGGTCAAAAACTGACTTGTCCTGCAGATCATTAAGAGGCAGTGTGGTCCAGTGGTTAAAGTCTCGGGCTTGTAACCAGAAGGTCACCGGTTCAAATCCCACCTCTGTCACTGACTGACTCACTGTATGACCCTAAGCAAGCCACTTAACCTCCTTGTGCTCCATCCTGCGGATGAGATGTCCTATTGTAAATGACTCTGCATATAATGCACAGTTTACAGCCTACCTCTGTAAAGCGCTTTGTGATGGTGGTCCACTATGAAAAGCGCTATATAAAAATAAAGATATTATCATTACAGGTCAGACCATTTCCTATCTGGCATTTGATTTTATACTGCAGACAGTACTTCCTACATGAGCTCAATCATTAAGGTAATAAGGGGCAAAAACACGTCACATTTTGTTTTTGTCCACTTTCCACTTGAAAAAAGAGAGTATATATGTTCATATAGTGTATTACAGATTCATATAAGACTGCACTGTATACCACTGAACTCAGAGTCATGGCAACACTTAATAATTGTTATTCGAACAGTATATAAATCCTTCATTAAATGCAGCACATTTATTATTAGAATGTGCATATTTGTTCATATTTGCATATTCCTACTTACTGCATATGAATGCTAAGTAAATTAACAATGTACCTCACAGGCAGACACTGTATCTGTGTTAAAAACGGCATTTCTTTCTGCCTTTGGGGATCAATATATGTTGCATCAATATTCAGATTTCCGGATCAAGTTGACAAGGTTGATGAAACAATGTCAGACTCAAACAGATTGTGCAAAACTCTTGTGCATGCTGGGCTACCAGATCGACCATATCTGATATAAAATCTAAAGTAAATGAGATAAATGTCTTGTGTGTCAAATCATTACAAAATCAAGTGCACAGAGGCACTGACCTCCGTCACCTCCTCCTCAACCAATTAAATCATACTCCTAATCTCTGACTTGTTTTGTTTTTTTGTCTAGTTTCAAGATCCAGCAGACAGTACAGTTTGAATCCATGAACTAAATGCTGTGATTAGCGAGTTGCAGTGGATTTCCAATGTTATTCTCAAGGTTGTGCGGCACTGAAACACAGTACAATTCTAGGGTCTTTGGTTTCAACTGTTTCTTATCAACCTCCAAAGCAGTGTCTGCTAATCCGTGTACAAGCAGGCCTAGCTGGGCAGTACGTTATTGATTCTGCTATCTAAATCCACCAGTGGGAGCAGCAGGATACTGCAAGCAGGATTAATAAAATGCACTTCTCAAGCAGGATCTTTATGGGCTACACCAGTTGGGTCTACAAACCTGTGCCTGCACCTCCCTGCATACAATTATTCACAGAAACACTGTACAATGTGGCACTAATGCCTTAATAGAGCCCCTTTCACACTGACAGGGTCTACACTGGTCCAAACCTACCCAGGTCAGGACCCGGGTGTCATCCGGGTCGGCTAAGCGATTTCACACTGCTTTTGATAAAGCAGGGTTGACCTGGGTGACAGACGCAAGTTCACAATGTGCATGTAAATGTACATTTTTACAGACGCTTCCATCCAAGCTTCAATGGATTGAACCGTCGGCCCAAATGTTGATTAGAGCAAATGTTTCTTCATCCCTGTTGCAATCATGCTGTGTCTCAATCAACAAAAATATGGCTAAACAGAAACATTTCTTGCGGAAGTGAAACCTTCACGCAGGCGTGGCTGCTTGTTATTTTGTCGGCTTATGAACGCCTTCATGCATTTTGTCTCACTCAACCCGGGTCAAAGAGTGTTGACCCACATCCTGAGGTGGGTCGCTGGGACCCGGGTAGGAGTGCCAGTGTAAAGGGGTTTAGGAGAGGCTTGGTTTATATTACACTTTCTTCTCCCCTCTCCAACTTTGTAAATATGTTCTGTTGTACGCATTCCCTCCACCACATTTTCCTTTTCCTTCTTCCTCAATTGATTGCTGTGAAAATCACTTTCTTTTTACACTACACCACACAATAAGGTTGACATTTGTCCAAGTATGAGCAATTAAAGACAAGAAGTTCACAGTTATTTCCAAATCATGCCCTGCAAGCAAACTGGTTTTTAAAAGATGCACTGCAAAAAACCAAAACAAAAATCCAGGGAACACATCTACTGCAGGCAATATTATTAAATAATAAAAAAAAAGAATGAAAACAAAACCAAAATAATTATACATTGCATTATGTTATTGTACAACTTGATAGTAAAAAGAATTGATGCTTAAATATATCTATACAAAGCCTTGTTGTAAAGCTGAATGGTATTTCATCCCCGTAAAAAAAGCACACAAAGGAAATACAATGTCCTTGAAAAGGTTTAAGGATAATTACATATATATATATATATATATATATATAACCTCGCCAAAGCGGCTTGATTGTTCTAAATCAGTGGGCACACCAGCCTGCTTAATTGAATTTGTACTGGTTCTTCACAGTCGTAAATCTCATGAGAATATCCTATTGACTTGCCTTTTGGTATCGAAGTCAGAGCATAGCAAAGCAAATTAGTCTTTAAATGCACAGCATGTAGAGTTTTGCCATGAGCAAAAATAAATATAAAGCTAAGCTTGTTGAATATTATTAAGTGAAGAAGAAGAAAAGTTAATCTAAAATAAAAAAAGCTCCAATGGCTTTTATATTCTCCCCAAGATGTATTTCAAGGAAATGACAACACAGCTCAAAACAAATCTGGTTTTTTTGCCATTTTTCATTTTCCCTTGAATGAAAAAATTCCGTTTGATTTAATGACTCATTTGTACGCCCTTAAATCTGTGGTTTTTAACCAGTGTAAGATTTCTTTCTAAAGGAAAAATTGGTGCCAATTCAGTGCCATTTAAAGTTTCTTTAAAATGTATCATTTCTTCCAAAACTAAAACTGACTAAATGAACTTGCATGTCTTTAAAACGTCTTCACATGGGAATGATTTAGACCAGCGTTCATAGTAATCTTGTGTTCAGAGCACCCCATTTACTACATCTACTACAAAAGTAATAGCATTTTGTAGGCACTGTCAGAGTAATAGCATTTTGTAGGCACAGGCAAAGTAAAGTAGAGAGCCAAAAGAAATCTCTCTCTCAAGGGAGGGGCACAAAAACTTCTCAAAAGGGTGATTTATTAAATACAGCATGCTAAGATTGCAGCACTATTATTCCTGACAAATCTACTTGACCCTGTCATTTTTTTATTATGAAATGGGTTTACAACAAACTTCAAAGTACCACGCCAGTGGGTGTTATTTTATGTCAATTAAGGAGGTGCTATGCTAATAGCCTGGGTGTCAATCATAGAAAGAACCATGCTCTACATTAAACATGCATTGTACTAAACAAGGTGTTTACAACACGTTTGTGAGATGTTGGAGGGATAGTACAGAAACGCTCTAATTTAACTTACCAAATCAAAGCCATCGGGTTAACAACAGGTGTCTATTTGGGTGATAATGAGTCATTTACCATGCTGTATGCTTTTTACCTCAACATAACCAACATTGAAACTAACATGACCAACATGAAAAAAGACTCACAAATACTCAAATGGCATCATGGTAACTATTGGACCTCATCTAAATGTCTCGTAGCCACAAAACTGTTGACGGTTCATAAATAAAAAGTGCAAACGCATATTAATTAATTGCAAAAGGACATTCCACTATAAAAACAGACTTTCTGTATGACTGATCTCAAAAGAAGGCATTATTCAATGGAAATTTTGAAAAAATGTAGAGTAATGGGCACTTTTTAAACCCTCTTTTATTTTAACTAGAACATTAATTATATATGTCTCTTAATAAATTGGTTTCGGGGTAAGCTGTAGCTGTCATTAAAGTGCCAGTATGGAAACATGAAGAACTTGGATGGGAAACCTCAAGGGAAAACCAATTGCTGCACAGCACACGTCTATCCTGCACGAACATCTTCGAATACCAACACAAAGCTGTCATCCCCTGAATGCTTTATGTTTATCGTGATGACGGCAGCGAAATAAAGAGCTCTCCAAACACTAACTTTCCGGGTCACAGATCAAGTACAAATTAATTTAAAGTAAGTTGTAAGTATATTCCTTCTTCTTATTGCCCTGCATCAGAGAACTAACAGAGCAATTGACAGGCCACACATTTTTTTCCCCCATACAGCAAAAAAGACTTTTCTCGAGAATAATCATTCTTCCTGTACCACACACATAAATAAGCAAGCCCTCATGAATACTGTATTTTATCTTCAGAAGTGAGAATTGTATAGGATCGCATGTAGCCCCAGGCAGGCATGGATTTTCAGATCTGTGGATATACCTTTAATTGTGTAGGGCCTCATCAGATTACAATAATAGCACATGTATTTAAGTTTTTCAGCTAATACGAGGAAGGAATATGATCTACAGCTATTTCTAATGCATTGTAAGAAAAAGCACCATGTTTTGCTTTGTGACTGAGGTTTAAGATGTATATTATACTGATGCTGCAAGTAGCAGCAGGACAAAAATATGCTTATTTAGCTCAGAGCCACACAGAAACAAGCAGGTTTCAATGGGGGAAGAGGTTTTGCTAAGAGGGCACAAAGCTTAAGTTCACCCCTCCAAAATAGACCACACGTTTTCTTTTTTTTTTGCCAATAAAAAAAAAAAAAAAAAAAAGATGTTTAAAAATCAATTCTACGTTCAGGCATTCTCATTCCAGACAGCTGGATGCCACTGTCCCCAAACCTCTTTGCAATATTGTTACAATACCTGCAATTTAATTACACTTAACATGTTGCACCAAGCTTCTAATTACACTGGACATGTTAAAAAATTAAGCTAGTTTTGAACAATAATTACCAGCACGTATAAATGGAATAAATTCCTTAGCCTGCCAGGTCCTGGTTATTGTGACTTCAGCAAGCAGGAAGTAGCACATTCATTTTGAAACTGATTTACAATGTTATTAAATGGCTGAGATTCAGGCAGCCATAGCTTAATAATGTAATAAGAAACTTTGGTGGTGCAAATAACAAGTACACACATTCTGCTTTGCAAGGGAAATGACTAAATACTGCAAGACATAAAAATGCACTGTATTGGGATTATTAAACATTGAGAAGGAGATAATGTGCAATCTGCATAATTAATGTTGTAGGTTTTATCCAGCCTCTGATAAATTGAAAAACAGTCAGAACATTGATGCAGATCTATCTTAAAAACTGCACAGCAAGCATACGATCTAGAGATCTTCTGATATTTACTTTATATCTTTTTTTTAAATACGATATTTCCAGCTGTCCTTGAACAATACAACCCAGGACTATTTATTGCAGTGTTTTCCATACAGTGGGTTTTGGATTTTACTTGCAGAACTGCACCATATTCAAGAATCTCATTATCAGCAACTCTAAAAATAGACAACATTTTTCACAACTGAATCCCTTGGGTACAATTTCAGGTTTCCTTTAAAGTGCTATGGCTTTTTTTAATTCAAAAACGGAGCGCTGCTCTAGAAATTCTGTCTCTACCCACAGTCATAAAATACTAACAGCTGACTAGTTTTGGACTCTCCGGTTTTCTTCTTAATTTATCCAACCCTGTACTATACTGTTTTATAAGTGAATATGTTGTGTAAAAGGTGTCTCTTATTGCTATAAGTGATGCTGCTGTTTTTAACCTTAGAACTATGCCGTGTGTTATATGCAAGGCATGACATCTACATATAGGAGAAGATGTACTGGAATTTTTAACAGTGAGTGATTGATATCTCTAGTCATACTGTACGTGATGTCTAACTGTGTTAAAACACAGTGACAATCAATTTACATTGAATGAATGACATTAAGAGATCTAGTTGTGATGAGTTTATTTAGAATACATTCATTTTCCACTGGGAGGGAGACACAGAACCAAGTATATTAAACACAGATCTGGATGTGTTGCATCTTACTCATACTCAGCAATAGATATTGCCAAATCTCTAGAGACATACAGACCTTCATCCGATTCATTGCAAGAATGAAAGCATTTTCAAAACCACAAAATGCTGCAGACAAGAAAATAACTCATTTAATCTTGGTGGCCTGTTTTGCCATATACAGTGCTCCCTCGCTATAACGCGGGTCTCGGGGGGCACACAATATGAGCGTTATAACCGAAGAGCGTTATAAACGGGGGAGAGGGTGGGGGACGTCGCAGGACACAACACACATCTGACTGGAATACAAAATTAAATAACTCCCTCTCTATAATGCACATATAGTGAAGCAAAAATGTAACTTTCTGTGAATTAACCATGTATAAAGCACCAAGTAATCAACACAATATTTTTTACAAAAATAAATAAATAAATAAAAAGGTAACATTCCCACTCGTGGATAATTTTAATTAGCAGTTTTTAAACTATAAATAGCCTGGCTAAACAGCGGTCGGGAATTCAATTTGAAGCGACAGACAAGCAAACCAAGTGAGAGAAGGAGAGCGGGTCAGGAGAGGGGAAGAGAGAATGGGCTCGCCCCAGGTTCGGCTGCCGGAGCGAGGCTGAAGCGAAGCTGAAGCATCTCGTCTCCCGGAGAAAGATGCAGCTCCTCTCGCAGCAAAAAAAGTAAATACATTAGGAAAGATAACCATGTAATAGGCCTAATATTTATTTAGTTATAAAATGAATGCTAAATATGACGTCTGTGTTATAGCGTAGCTTTTCTTCAGTTCAGATACTGTATTATTATTTATTTCTTAGCAGATGCCCTTATCCAGGGCCACTCACAATTGTTACAAGATATCACATTATTTTTTACATACAATTACCCATTTATACAGTTGGGTTTTTACTGGAGCAATCTAGGTAAAGTACCTTGCTCAAGGGTACAGCAGCAGTTTTCCCCACCTGGGATTGAACCCACGACCCTCTGGTCAAGAGTCCAGAGCACTAACCACGACTCCACCCTCCCGTCCTGTCTCAAAAGGGAGAGAGAGAAATGGAAGTTAGATTGAGTTGAAGTTGTTTACAGTTTGAACAAAACCAGTACTGTATTTACTGTAGCAATATTGCATGAATCACTAGTATAGGGAATTGGTGGACATGCTGTAGGAGTGTTATATCTGAGGCGCGTTATAATCAAGAGCCTTACAGCGAGGGAGCACTGTATATCTATATATATTTATTAGAATATATTTATTAGGGGTGAGACAATACACTAAGTTCACAATACGTAGCTCGATACACAAGCCATGATACAATACGTATCATGATACATTTTTTTTTTTTATTAAGCAATTTATGCCAATTCTACAAGTATTTTTTTATATATTATATATGTTTTTTGTAAGTACTTTGTCTAAAGGATTGTTAATTATTAAAATATTTAATAAGAGAATACATTTTATCAACAGGCTTCCAATTTCTAAGGAATGGGGTATATCTTTCACTCCCATGAGCCAAATAAGATAAAACAGATAAAAGTTTTCTAAAATATGTAGACTCCTAAATGAAACTGCCCGCATAAAATTTAACTATCTGTCTTGTTCAGCGTTAGTTATACAACTCCAAGTTTCACTTTGTGTACTTACCCTTTAGGACCAAGTGTTTTTCAGTGGGATGCTCCCCCAGGACCTTTTTGCTTTTGGCTGTTGTTGACTCTCTTCCTATAAAAATCACTAACAATATATTGAGTCTTGGTGTCATTTTTTTCAGAACACTCTGGGGAACATTCTAAAGTACTTCACACAACATACAAACCTTTTGCATTTTCAATACGATTATATATATATATATATATATATATAATTTTGTGAAAGAATCAAACCTCTTCATGGTTCATTGCCCCTTTAAAAACACTGACCCAACACACACAAATGGATTTTGCAAGCGCGGTTGCGCTATTTTTAATAAACACAAAAACAAAAATAAACAAAACAAACACCTAGCTCTCTTTGAGCAATAACTAAACAGAACAGGAACCTAAACTAAAAGACAGGACAGCTAAGCTGTTTACCTGTAACAAAAAAATAAACAGCACACACAAAACAAAGGCTTCACTATACCTTTTTCTTTTTTTCAAATTACAGCTGTACCCACACACCATCACAGTCAGGCTTCTACCCTCTTCAGCAGCCGCCCAGAGCAGACTGACTGCTCTCCTTTTAAACCCTGCACCTGGGTCCAATTTTCAATAGTAGCCAGGTGCAGGTAATGATTAATAATAAAACAATTAACAAAAACAATTAAACAAAACAATTAAACAAGACAAATGTGCATTCCGCACATGTTTTTTCTGCAGAGAGGTTTTAGCCCCCTCCCTGCCATCTCACAATATATATATATATATATATATATATATATATATATATATATATATATATATATATATATATATATATATATATATATATATATATATATAATTAATATTATTATTATTTTTAAACTTTAAATATTTTTGTATTATGTATTCTGCTTGGAGGTAAGTGTATAAAAACGTGTTATTCTAGAACCCGAGGGACCTTGATAATTCCTTAAAGTTTTGTTGAAAAATATTGATGTTTGGGCAAATTAAGACGTCTATAACACCAAAATGTGATGCAGGTACTTCCTGTGATAACTTTGCAAATTTCTTCACTAACAAGATTGTTACAATAAGGAATTCTCTTACCCTATCTAGTGAAGATTGAACTGATGTGGGCATCAAGACCATTGAATCTCCACATTGACTTGCGCATTTTGCTACAACTGAAATTACTGATGTTTTAGATATTATCAATAAAGCTTGTTCCACCTCGTGTTCTCGTGATCCTTGGCCGACTAATTTTGTCCGTCATTGTGCAGATGCTTGTGATTTGTAATATTGTGAATCTCTCCCGAAAAACTAGAACTGTTCAATCTAGCTTTAAGTTGGCAATTATAAAGCCAGGACATAAATCTACATTGGATCCTGATGTCTTGTCTAATTATCGTCCAATTTCTAATTTACCTTTCCTTGCAAAAGTCTTGGAAAAGGTTGTTGTTGCTCAGTTGTCTGCATATCTCTCTGCTAATAATCTCCACAGGGCTCTGTTCTTGGTCCTTTACTTTGTAATTTGTGTATGCTACCGCTGGGTAATGTGATCAGACAACATGGTTTTAACTCCCATTCTTATGACTACGACACCCAGATTTATTTTAAAATGAGTTCAGATGATGTAAACGTAAACTCCAGACTATCAACTTTCCTTGACAAAATAGGGGCTTGGATGTCAATATTTTTTTTGCAGTTAAATGCAAATAAAACTGAATTTCTTTTAATTGGCTCTAAAATAGCATTAAATAAAATCCCAAAACCAATGACCTTTGGCAGCCCCCCCATTAGCTCTTCACAAGCTGTGAAAAGTCTTAGAGTCTTACTTGATTCTACTCTTACTTTTCAGTATCACATTTCAACTGTAGTGAAGTCTGCTTATTATCATTTGCGGTATATGTCTCGAGTGCGTTTGCATCTTGCAGAACCTGACATAGAAACTCATGCGTTTGTTTCATCCAGTCTGGACTACGGTAATGCCCTATTGGCTGGTCTACCTTGTAAACTTCTCAATCGCTTACAGGTTCAGAATGCAGCTGCACGAATTCTGACAGGTACAAAAAGATTTGATCATATTACACCTGTTCTTGCCCGCTTTCACTGGTTTCCGGTGAAGTACAGTAATTTTTAACTTAAAATTTTATTAATGACATTTAAGGCTGATTACATTAATGATAATTAGGCTTGCTACTTTTCGATTGTAATCGAGTGGAGCATGTGGAGTAGTGGTTAGTGCTCTGGACTCTTGACCAGAGGGTCGTGGGTTTAATCCCAGGTGGGGGAAACTGCTGCTGTACCCTTGAGCAAGGTACTTTACCTAGATTGCTCCAGTAAAAACCCAACTGTATAAATGGGTAATTGTATGTAAAAAATAATGTGATATCTTGTAACAACTGTAAGTCGCCCTGGATAAGGGCATCAGCTAAGAAATAAATAATAATAATAATAATAATCGGTAAAGCTCGTTAAACGTCAAAATCTCCAAAAATATGAGTTCGACTCAAATTAATTTATATAGGATAAACCTCAGTAAAACCTCACTATTTTGTTTTTCTTACCAAAAACAATAATTTAAGAAATCATCCCGTCTGTGTAGTTTTTATACTTGCTGTCTGTCCCGTCTCCATTCCACTCTGAATGGCTAGGGGTCGCTGTCAGTCAAATCAGTGATTCTTTAATAGGCTAGTGTAGTTTTACCATCAGTCATTTCATACTGTCCTGACAAATCTCAATGGCTGAAGCAGCGCTAGAATGCTCTCATTCATTTAAATGACTGTCAATCATCAGACCGACTGTGCACTTTCATTTGCCAGCTATAGCCTGTCATTCAAAACGCCTACTTTGAAATTAGTGGGTTAAGGTGTAGGTAAGCGTTTGCTATTATAGGCATATACGGTGACAGTTACTAGTTTGATTTGAAAATGGGGCGCATGAGGAAAACACTCATTGAGTATTGTGCACAATACCCTGATCGACAGCAGACGTCTCCGCGGCAGGACGAAGCGGGCCAGTCTGCGTTGCCTCCAGTGAGTCCAGCTGTGCTTAAGTAGAGGGGCGGAGCATGGAATAAGTGCAAGTTAGTTCTGTTCAACTCTCTTATGTTTTGTTCTGTCTGTGCATATTGTTTTTACTTGTAAATGTATGCTATAAAAGTCTGTGTAATACACTTTATATGCTGCGTTTTCTACGGTTTATCTGCACTAACTGGAGAGTGGCCACACCTGTGGTTGCTGGCAGAGACATTAACTCTATCCCTGCCACAATCAGTCATTTAGAATGGACTATGATGAAAGTGAGTTGAGGAAGAACCATGACTGGAAGAAGAATTCTGGTGATGCTACTGGACGGTACATTGTGCAATATAATAAATATCCTCGCCGATTTGAGACTAATCTGAAACATATGGAATGGGAAATAAACAGTGCTTCATAACAGCTTGTTATTTTAAATGCTTCCCTGCTGGTCTGTGGGAGAATCAATGGCGTCTACATTGAACGCTATAATGCATATACATTTGAGAGCCATATTTCACATGAGAGCATTAAAATAAGCATTCTTCATAAATATTGACTAATTTGCATGTCAAGGTTATTTTAAATAATTAGATTTCTTCGAGAAAGGTACATTTTTTATGAATTTCTCCATAGAGCCAAAACACACAAAAAAATTACTTGGTACTTAAGGAGATCTTTATCATTGAAGCTTTTCAATTATTCAGTTACATTATCTTGGCCAAGGTCATGCATTTTCAAAAGGAGAACAGTGTTACATGCAAAATCCCTAGGAGGCAAATTTCTATGCAAAATGAAATTTTAAAAAAAGACAAACCCATGTATTTGTCAGGCAAGACCAGAGACTCAATGACAGAAGAAATCACTTCATTTAAAACAAATAAATAAATACTACACCCGAGTTGCTGCTTTGTGTCTTGAATTCAATAATATTGGACACAGTTTTGTTTTTTAAATTTGCACATATGCATTTCAAAGATCTCGAGCTAGCACTTTGAATCCAGGTGTGTTATTTATCTTCTCAACCAGATTCACAAACATCTCAAAGTAACTTCACAAATCATCAATGTCAGCATTTTCTATTTCAACTGCTGTAAGTGACAAAGCTGCCTCTGCATCAAGGGTAACTAGTCCTTTGATTCTGATCTACTTCCCACTAGAATGACTTAGATGAAGTGGATCCTGCTGTTTATAAGAAAATGGCTTGGGTGTACTGTGAACAAGATTCCAAGATTCCAAGATTCCATGTATCATCATCTCCAGCAGTGACAGGATACAGACACACTAGATCATGCAGTTTTGCCTCAGTCACCAACTGGTTTAGACTGTGACCTCCCATACATGATAACATGGGGCAGTTGAAAGCATTGATCATGGATGGATGATCCACTGGCCTATTGATATAAACTGCTCACAGAGCCTAAACTGGCATGCAATGGCTGATTTTCAATTAGGCAAAGTCAGGAAATGGCATCATCATTATACAGAATTCCCTCTGAAGAACACAAAGCCCCACTGCACTCCTATTTACTCATTCGGAACTGCAATTAAGATAAGAAGGCTGTCATTTGCAACATTAATGGCATTCGTTTAACAATCTGGGCTGAGACCCTCCCACTTACACCCTGCTGAGACAGAAAAAAAACAAACACACTGGTGGCCAATACAATAGTTAAGTCCTATACACACACATTTGTGTTTTGTTTCGTCTTGACTTTAAAAAACTCCCTCTGTTCTAAATACAACAAGCCTGTACTGAAAATAATACAATTACAGGTTCGACTTTCATTGTAAACTGATCAAGACGCAACAGAATGATGATAAAATGTTTTCCTTGGTGCAATGGAGTTAACAACCAACAACCATAATTGTGAGATTGATGGGTTAACATTGACATGTTGTTTCAGAGACGTATATCATCGCCATATGTGCTTATTTTACATCGCTGTAAAGACATAACTAAGAGCGTTTCTTATTAGACTGTACCTGCATCTACAGTAGTAGGATATTTTGATTCATTTCAGTTAGGCTACATGTATTTGTGCAGTGTAATTTTGGGACGCTTTAGTTCAACACACGCATTTTAATCAACCTTCTAAAATACTGAAAAATCGTTGTTTTGTATTTATTTAAAACACACACTAATACGTCACATTAATTCCTAAATGTCTGCATAATATTTTTTTTCTAAATAAAAAGAAATACAAATCTTTTGTTTCAATAAACCAATGTAATCTATCGTCAGTGTTATCAGATACCATCAGTACGTATTCATGTTTATTAAAGATGACGAAATATCTTCAGGTAATGCAAACATTATTTTAGATCCATTCAAACCATGCCCGATTGAATTTTTTAGCAATTGTGCTAAAAAAAAAAACACTTCATGCCGTGCCCTGCCACAAGTACAGTCAAATGAGTTTACCCTACAAACGTTTCCACAAAAAAAAACATCTGAATGCCTTGTTTAAATGTACAGGTGTTGACACTTCTTTGCAATTCCCGACGTTGAATTCAGTTCAACAGAACGCACACATCATTGATTTAACCAATTAGGGTAACAGCATTAAACAACATGCAAAATAAAAAAGCAAGATAAATGTCTTGAGTTTAAACCCAAACGCAGTAAAAAGCACCCTACCTGCTTGCAGTCTTCATCAGCAGCAGCATCCGCGCTCGGATTGTTAAATGTACCAGATAAACAGATTACAAGGCGGCGACTGGTGTTCGGAAAATCATCAGCATATCCCTTCTCGCAGCAGAGGGGACTCGGCTCTCATTCCACAGCCTGTGCACAGCGCTTCTCCCTCTCTCTCTCTCAAGACCGTGAGCCGCGCAGCTCCAAGTGCCAAACCCTGGAACACAAGCCCAGCACCACCAACCTGTAACTGCCAGCCTGTAAGCTGCGAGTGGCGCTCTCACCAAACATCACAACTGCATTCTTAAAGAGAACTATGATGAAAAGAATGAGATATGCACTGCACGAAATCTAGCCCGTCGGGGTAGTTCATATATATATATATATATATATATATATATATATATATATATATATATATATATATATATATATATATATATATATATATATTACAATGTATTTGTAACCCACAATATCCTCCAATAAATATTGGAACAGATGTATAAAGACAGAACGTTTTTTTTCTTTGTTATTTTTGATAATTGCTTTCTTCAAATGCACGTAAAATATTCTAATGAGCAAATCGTCCTATAAGTACAGCGGCACCCCGAATATTGTTATTTACTGTAGCATTCAATGCAGAATGCTTGTGTGGAATATTTGAGCTACAGTATACCTCTGTTAATAGAAGTTTGTAGAGTGCAGGCAGTGAACGAGGGATCCGCATTGTGTTTTTCTTTTTTAAATGCATTTTAAAACATAAATATATTGCACTTCTAGAATGTATTAAAGCACAGGTGTAGTAAAAATATTATTTTCAAAATAGTCAATTTATTTATAATACTTTTCTAAGTTTCACATTTGATTCAAACTTTCCCTCATTCATTTGTGGAAATGCAGGCCTGCTGTGCCTATGGCATGTTTTTATTTTAAATAAGTTATTTATGTTATTAAAAATGCAACATAAGTACAGTAGCATGAGCACAGTTCTGACACGAGCACAGTTCTTATTTAAAGGATATAATCTATAGAAACAGTTTAACTTTTTATGACGTTTTCACTGAATGTATATTTGAGAAAGAAGCACATATTACAGTAAATATGTATTTTTATTAATATTTTACTTTATAAACTAAGCTCTGTTTGCCTTACTTTCAGGTAGTCTTACACCTGGATCTTGTTACCTGGTGAGTGAAATGTCCTCCACTCCTTCAATGCCATCATTTTGGTCATTAATCAGCCAATTGCTTCCCTATAAGACTGCCATGATTTGCAGCCAGGGACATGCTTAGACCCCAAAGGCACTGTTAAGATGAAATGCCCAATGAAGTGAAACAGTAACAGGTTACCAGAAAACTCAGAGCTTTCTTTAAGCTACTAGCTTTACGTGAAAATATATAGCTACTATAATGTGAGCGTCTTTCAAAGAGCTACATAGCAAATTGTGTCGCACAACAGGTAAGATCGATGGCATTATTTAATGAGCTCTAACCTCTTTAAGCAGGCAAAGTATACATTCTGTTTTCCAGCAGTCGTCTATTTTAGTTTAAGACAGATCATTCCCTCCACGTGTCAGTGATCTTTCTGTCAGTGCTACACCCTGCGGTTCTGCTGGTTTTTGACTTTGCTGCGATGACCAGCTGTCTAGATAAACAACACAAATAAATAACTGTACAGTAATCCCTTGCACCCTGTCCAGCGAAAAAAAAAACAACAAAAAAGGCTGTGGTCGTCATGCGTCAGGGTGTCAAGGTCATCCTCTACAGTCCTCTTTTGGAGACCAAATTTATTGTCTGACCCCTTTGGATCGATTAAAAGAGGCTTTGTCAACTCTGTAGGACCTCAATCGTGTAAGAACTGTTTCTCCAAATGTTCAAGGTCACTCTTAATCTACAACACGCCCTTACAGGAAAGGTTTGCAAAATAACATTAGGATACCATTGTAACACCAGTATTAAAAGCCTTCTCAGACCACATCGTAACCAGCAAATGTTACAGCAGTTGATTGCCAGTGTGTATTGTTTCATATCATTGTGATACTGGTGGAGGGTATGTAAAATGTATTTCTACAAAGGTACCATTCTACTAATTGGTCTTACCCTTGTAGCTGCTCCTATAAAACTTTAGAAGAGGGTTGTGGCATTGCCATTATAGTTTTGCTGAAACATCTAGTGCCTATAGCTAAGTTATCAGCATCACTTTGTGAAAAGCAGAGGTTGGAGGACCTTCACTCCTTATAAATGTACTGTGGTATAGTGTTGTAAATGCATTGCAAAGTGTTGTAATGCACAGTGTTAAGCACAGAGGAGGATGGCAAAGCATGATTCACACAAGTGCACTCTTTCTTTCTCTTTTCTTTGGCCTCCCAGCCTCACAGCTTTCTTCTGGAACTCCGAAACAGCCTCTCTCGTTGTCTCTGTTATTACCCTATGAAGATTTGCAGAGATATTACCAGGATAATAAAATCCATTTCCATGTTACATGTTCTAATTAAAATTGATCCTCACAAATGGTATTCCTCTGGTCCCTAGTGCTTTCAATTGCCTTTGTTATGAAGTAATGCTGCGATCTGTGAACACTCACTGAGGTGGCTTCCTTTGGGTCCTAATGCTACCACCACTTGAAACGCATATACAAAAGCAGTGGTTCAGTGTTAATTTGAATATGAGAT
Source organism: Acipenser ruthenus (assembly GCF_902713425.1). Lineage (NCBI taxonomy): Eukaryota > Metazoa > Chordata > Actinopteri > Acipenseriformes > Acipenseridae > Acipenser > Acipenser ruthenus. The sequence continues at coordinate 65,245,693 of NC_081195.1, forward strand.
GGTATTTGTTCTTGATTAGAGGTACCAGACACCTCACATAGGCTTGCAATAACCTACATATAGAAGAGTAGAGATATATGCAAACAGCAAAAGCATTTTAGAAAAAAAAACATGAGTTCTTGTCTGTATTGCAAACTTTATGGAGCACCTGGTTTCCTAGTCTTTGACAGCCTGGAGACACACTCACCACCTCAGTATAATTTGCTATTGATTTTATAATGTTATTTCATGCCACCTTCTCTTGCCAGGACCCCCTTGAAAAATGAGATGTATATCTCAAGGGTTCTGTCCTGGTTAAGAAATACATTTGAAATGTGTATAAATGTGTATAATTAAAAGGACACTCATATGCCAGTGGTTCATTACAAATTGCATGAGAAACAAAATCTGCAGTACACCCCAATAGAATGATATAACTGTACCTAATTCACTACAAAATACAGAATCACATTTTTCATTTAGCAACTTTTTCAGTGTATTCCAATGGGATGTGAGAGCAACATATTGTATTGTGTATTCTATGTGATATCAGTGGATATTTATAGACTTAAACCATATTGTATTCGGATCTTATGCTAATTATTTCAAACTTGCTACCAGGGTTTTTTTTCATGGAAAAAAATGCATCACAGCTAAATTGTGAAAGCTTGCACAAAATGAAATCATGCTGTGCACAACATTAGAACAAACTGCATTTTAGGTTGTTCTAGCTGTAAGCTTTTCAAAGTTGTTGCTATAAATACCTTGACAGTGAATCAGTTTTCACTCTGGGTGAAGTAAATGCAGAGAAAATAGACTTTAATTCCAGATTATTATTTTTTTTTGGTGGTGGTGGTGGCTACACAACAAAGGGGGACTAATTGTTGAAAACGTCAAAAGAAAAGAGAACTGAGGAAAAAGGAATGTTTCATGTTCTTCCATCTAAAAACATTGTTCTGGTTACCAAAGCCATTGCTATTCTAGGACCACTATTCTAGGGTGTAAGCTGTGGGAGGCTTGTTTTTGTTTGTCTCTGTAACAGTGATTTGTTACGTGTGTGGGTCGTCACTGAACAATACTGAGGTAGACACAGAGCACTGGGTGTTGACACGCCGCACAGGCAAACAGATTTAATAACAACACAAGTGCTGACACTAGGGTACCAGCAATGGTAGCCCTAGTGTCACATTTAAAGAAAGCAAAAGAAAACAAAGCTAAAAATAAAAGTTTGCCGCACAAGGCGAGTGCTAGTCTCACTAAATGAGACTCACTCCAGCTCCAGGAACCTACTACACTATGAAAACCCTCTCTATACACTGGGATCAACCTCCCCTAAACTAACCTACTTCTGGGCTCCCAGAGTCCCGGCATCCTCACGACGACTCCTGCCTCTTCAAACGGCCTCAGCTGGGCAATGCCTCACGAGCACCGTCTTGCAGTGGAAGGGTTCCATAGTAGTTAATCCTGCAGCGCGGACGCTCTCCTCCTTGATGTCAACAAGAGCAAGATTTCATTCAGCGCCGGTCTGTGTAGCAATGGCCGTGCAGCAGCCTGGTGGCCCACACGTTTTTTGAGCTCCAGGCACGCTCCCCAGCCTCATGCTCTCCCTGTCACAGTCTCCTGGAGAGTTCTTGCTCTGGGCTCTATCCTACTGTACCTGCATCTCATTGTGTTTTTCTTCGCTCTGAGAAGGCACAGTGAAGGCAGTAAGTAGACAGTGTTTGCTTGTATTGCCTTGGAGGTGTTGCAGAAGTATAACTATCAGGATCAGAGAGTGACTGAGGTGGCAGCCTTCATTTCTGAAATCATTTGATACAACACAAAAACACAATACAATAAAGATGTATTTTTTGTCATCTCCATCATACTAAGATGATTTAAACACATTCTCTTGTGCTGAGCTTTCCTTTATTGCGCACCAAGCCTGAGGAACAGAGTCTTTTCAAACCAGATGAACAAGCTGAGTCCTAGTGGGCTGGTAAACCCATCTTCTTAGCCCCCTGCACTCCTCCCCACTAAGCTAGGATGGGGACCCTGCGATTTTGGACATTCAGTACAAATGTAAAAAAAAATAATAATAATTTAAATCCTCAAGTAAAACTATAGAAGCTAGATTTCAACTAATGTAGTTTCTTCTAAAACGAGGTCACGTACCCCAAGATGGAAAAAGGAAAGTGGATATTGCTTCCATATAACTGCTTGTGTGTTCACAGCCACCACTGGTTTAATAACCAGTAGCGACTGATGTGATTTGCCAAATTTGAGAAGACTGCACAATGTGAATGAATAAGGAGCCAGATGAGATGCGACATTACCATGAAATCCAATCACTTTATCCATTTCAGAACTCACTATATCAAAGAGTATATTATATGTACTACAATATCAGTTGCTTGCCTGTAGAAATTCCAGATCCACTGTTAATGATATTTTTACGACCACTTTAATGCTTTTGGAGCCCTTTTATATATATATATATATATATATATATATATATATATATATATATATATATATATATATATATATAGCTGGGTTTGATTACTCATGTGAGAGTTGTTGAAATATTACTGTGGTTGGGAATTGAGCCATTCTGGAAACGGCTGGGGAGCAGGGTTGGGATGGGATGTCAGCTGACGATTGTTTTTCGTTGCAGTCTGACCACTCTTTCACTAAAAAGATATTCATAAGGTGTTGCTTTTTTATTGTTATAGCAGGATTGGCAAAGAGAAATGATCGCCATGAACGATAAAGCAGGATTAGCCACCCTCAGAATACTGCCAGTATGTTTCTGTTGTTTTCTTATTATCCAAACTGGTGGTGGGTCCTGAAAAAGGAGTAATGGCGCCAGTTAATGAGGAGGCCGTGAAATGCTCTGTGCCCACAAAACTGATAACAAGAAACAATGCAGCACTATCTTATGCGTGCAACTGCAGGATGTGTCAAGCAAGGAACTGAACGAGAGAGAGAGAGAGAGAGAGAGAGAGAGAGAGAGAGAGAGAGAGAGAGAGAGAGAGAGAGAGAACAAATTGCTGAAGGTTCTGGAAGCCCAAGTGGAGAACAATGCCAAAGCACAGCAGAATTATTAAAACTACAGTAGAGACCATTCTAGAATACTGAAACAGGCAGAGACCTTGTTAAACAATAAGGATACACTATTGTCTGGTATCATGTAGAGCAGTACTGTGCCTCAAAAATGTGTGGGTTTTGCAAAATGCTTGATCAGCAAGGATTTGAACAGAACTAAACCTACATCCCAATTAAACTATACTCCCCAATGAACCCATACTATAATTACATATACATATTTTTATTATTTATTTAACCAGCCCCCCCCCCCCCCCCCATTTAGAACAAGATGCTAGGTTTTTTTTAACATAGTCAGCTTTTGTTGACATACTACATTTCCCATATCAAGAGCAACACAGTTATAAAGTACAATTAAATTCTAATTTGACAATTGCCTCAAGGCTGCCATGTATTACTGAACCTAACAGCTTTAATCCCTCCATTAGCCCCAGGTGCGCTACCCGTAACCCAGGTCCGTGAGTTCGTGGCAATGTTACTAACTGAAATTAGCACAGCGTGTGTGTGATGTAGTGGATTGATTCTGCTGTGATGTTTCAATCTGAGCTGTCTCCTAGGACACACCTTAAAGGAGACGCTGTTTACATTTTCTGGAATAAAATGTCCTTTCCCCACAAATACTAAAAATCATTCAAGACATTCATCATAATGTTCTTTACCTTTGAGTAATTCTGCAATTCTGTTTTTTTTTCTGGATTTTCTGCAAGGTAGGTGGACTGCCTTAAGCTGTGTTTGCTTGATTAAAGAGGAAGTCCATTTCAATTTCATTGTCTTTTAGTTTGATTAAAGAGGAAGTCCATTTCAATTTCATTGTCTTTTAGTTTGATTAAAGAGGAAGTCCATTTCAATGTCATTGTCTTTTAGTTTGATTAAAGAGGAAGTCCATTTCAATTTCATTGTCTTTTAGTTTGATTAAAGAGGAAGTCCATTTCAATTCCATTGTCTTTTAGTTTCATTAAAGAGGAAGTCCATTTCAATTCCATTGTCTTTTAGTTTCATTAAAGAGGAAGTCCATTTCAATTCCATTGTCTTTTAGTTTCATTAAAGAGGAAGTCCATTTCAATTCCATTGTCTTTTAGTTTCATTAAAGAGGAAGTCCATTTCAATTCCATTGTCTTTTAGTTTGATTAAAGAGGAAGTCCATTTCAATTCCATTGTCTTTTAGTTTCATTAAAGAGGAAGTCCATTTCAATTCCATTGTCTTTTAGTTTCATTAAAGAGGAAGTCCATTTCAATTCCATTGTCTTTTAATTTAATTAAAGAGGAAGTCCATTTCAATTCCATTGTCTTTTAGTTTCATTTTCCTGTCCCCTTACCCGTTTTGTGATGTTTGCACTCACTCTTTTTCATTTTTTGATCAGTCTGTGCTTTCGTTTGTTCTGGAGTTGCTCTTCAGTTCCAGTTGCATGCCAAAGGGGTGTGTTACCTCAGCTAGATCACCCAAAGTCTCTTTATAGAAATAAGAGTCGTTACAATCTAGTGATCTGCCACTTTGGAAACAAGATGGTGCACTAGTGCACTAGATGGTGCTGGTGCATGCCAAGACTAAAAAATAAATTGTAATTTGAAACTGCTTGCTCATGAATGTCTTGGTTAATACTGACTTGCTTCATTGTATACGAAGGTATTGCAGTGTTATTGGAAAAATGATTCAATATAAATTGAGAATCTAACAGGATTCTACTTTTAGTTCATTTGTTTCAGCGCTGTCAAAAAAGATGAGCAGTTCACTGAGAGTAGCAGCACCACCATAGTTCCTGCTGGGATGGGTTGGGAAGTGAATGATCCCCCTCTAGCCACTTACATGTCAGTGTCTATTCCAGGGCCAGCAAACAAGCAAGGGTTCCATGGTGTAGAGTCAGCTGGCAGTCTGCCCAGCTTCTGCAAAGCCACTGCTCCTCCCCATCCCTATTGTACCTGGAGAACAGAACCATGGTGCCAAGCACAATTAACATTCAGAGCTTTTATCCTCAGCTATATAACAATCTGAATCTGTGGCGTTGCCAGCCTCGCGGACACCATCACTGGGATCACACAGAGGTTTGCTACCCAGTTAATCAATCACTTTAATAAACCTGTTAAAGCTGTGTAGCTGACACCTTTAGGAAATTGCTTTCATCCGGGCATACAGAGAGCAAGGAAGCCAACGCTGCTGTGAATGGCTGCAGATCACAAAAGGTTTGATTCAGGACCATTTGATGGATCATGCAAGAAACAACTGTTTCTGTTCCTTGTTCTCCATGTGTTCCAAAACAGGTCAGCAAATTACATCTTACTGACATTTGTAAAGGATGTTTTCAGAAAATAGCTATTACTTTTGTGTCCAGTAGGTGGAGTGAGAGTATATACATAGTCAAGCCAGTCAGCTCATGATGCTGACACATCATTGAATGAAACTCCCTTGGCTGCACAAGGAACAAAGCTCTGTTTCTATTTTCATTCATCTGCTCACTTACTTTTAAAAGACTTGCTGATTGAAGATGCTCTGCACCAATCCGTAGCCACCATTCCCCACATTGTTATGCAGCGAGTTTGTTCAGCTCTAACTCTGCGCCTGGCCCTCTACAGATTATTAATCAGTTTGGTTTTAAAACACCAGCGTCCTTGTGTTGCCTTGTAAAAGAAAAGCACGTGGCTTGAACATTGAATTTAGATGACAGATCCCTGAACATTGCCTTGTAAAGTGCTTTCTTTTCAATAATGTTTTTAAGTAAATGAAATGGGGTGAGCAATAAAAAGGATTTGATAAAACTCCTGGGATGTGTCGTCATTAGCATGGTATTTTAAGACATTGTGGCCATTTAAATAAAAAAATGATAATTGGTCTACTATGCTCAATAAGTTTGTGTTGCAACACAATCAGTAACATTTAATTTCTAAAAGTTTATTGTGCTCAAATCCCGTTTGGGACCCGCGTGAGAGGAAAGGGTTGATTGGTCATGAGTCTGAGGTCGTATTTCAAGGGAATCACCACAAATTTTGTAAAATGAAGACAAATGTGCAGCTTATTGACCATCCCCAGCCCCCAGCTTAATATTGTCTCTGACCTGGATTTGAGAAACACTCAAATCCATACTATTGAACAGTGAGCACATGGTGCATCACAAGCTGTTCAGCAGACACAAAACCCTTTTAAACCATGCCAGCTAAATCCTTTTACAAAAAGTGCAGTTCAGTTTAGAATGCCCACTTCTAAAACTGGAGCAGGGGGAATATATGGGTGACATTAAAACTGTCTTGTATCTGTGTAATCAAGCAGAGACGCACGTAAGCATTTCCAGCAGTGCTGGTCGCTTTGTATTAACCTGTAATTTGTGCCAAGAGCTTCGTCCATTTAATTGGCTTCTGTTAGGCATAAGGTAGGAGCGTAATTGGATCATTTAAAAGTGTGAAACACTGAACTGCTCCATACCTTACTGCTCACTGCTTACCCGAACATCAAACTAGTTTCTCTGTGTGACAGACGCTTCAGGGCCCTGAGCCTTCCCAAGGTCACTCTACCTTCGGCAGACAGTCATTTCCCTCTTCAGCTCCTGTCACTTGGAACAACCCCCTGCCTGCCTCAGAGACACAGAGAAACATGTGCTGCTTACAAATACAGCTTAAGGGTGCTCTTAGTAATAGTGTTAAATACAACTACTATACAATTTTCACTTCTCTCCCTATCATTGTGGACCATTCGTTTTTAGCATGAATGAATACATTATGTTATACTAGGAAAAGTCTCTAAATTGGGTCATCCCCCCATCTTCCCTTGGCTTTAACTTTTTTGACATCACATGAATAGAGTAAGTCTCCCCCTGCTGTTTCACCATGAAAATTGCAACATTGTATCATTCTTTTACAATTGTTGTTTTGTAACATTGTGCAACCAATTAAAAATACATATTTACAGATACAACATATTTCTAGAGGGATATAAAATGCTGGAATAAATCTGAATACTGGGGATACTGATGAAAATAATGAAAGTGTGAGGTATAAAACATGAAAACAGCAGATAATGGAGAAATTGGAATTAAAAGTTGATTTTGGAATGCGTTACGGAATTGACTGCACAGTATATAATACCTGAAGTAGTTAGATGTTGGTTGTTTTTAGGTAAAGTGTTACAGTATGAATCCAGACCTACAAGTGCAGCCCAGGAATTCAAGAGCCACTGTGTCACAAGAACAAATAAACGTTTTGAACTTCTGTAAATGTTATCAATCCAGCAAGGAATAACTGTAGCAGGTTGTACCTGCAACACTGCTTTGCAATGCTACTTTTAAAACATAGGGTGTGCTGTGAGTGTTTAGATACAGGTTTCTAACTACATAACAGCAAGTCCAACAGTCCAACCCGGCTGGTTCAGTGGTACACTGGGGATAGATATTAGGTCAATATTAGAAGTGTAGCTTTGCAACTGACCCAGAAGCAGATTGTAAATCCTGTTCCCTTCTGGAGTAGAGCCACCGCTGTGCCAGCAGTGCACACCTCTGTAGGTAACAGCACGCTGCCTCGGATTGTAAATCCTGTTCCCTTCTGGAGTAGAGCCACCGCTGTGCCAGCAGTGCACACCTCTGTAGGTAACAGCACGCCGCCTCGGATTGTAAATCCTGTTCCCTTCTGCTCCCCAAACCTTTCCCTGTCACAAAAAAAACTCCCCCTGTGCCTTGTATCGCTGTATCCTTACCACATACTCCAGTCTATTATAAAATAATCTTTCATATGATACGTGGCCAAAAAATGAGGGAATGCCATTAATAGGCCACAATAGCTCCTAGCACATTGTTGGAGTAGGTGAAACCGATGTGTCTTGGACATTGTTGAAGGTTGTTGTATGCGGTTGCTTGTTTGGCCCCCTTTAGAGCCACAGTGTATTTTGAACACTGATCAGTGGTTACTGCTGCATGTTATGGACAGCCACTACCACAACGACACACAGGAGCAAGGAATGCTATAAAAGGTCATTCCTGAAGTTCAGTTGAATAGAGAGTTGATATGACAAGTGGAACGCACTGTTACATTGAGTTACACTGGGTTTTCAAATCTGATTATCCTGCGATAACAGGCTGGTGTACTCCTTTTATCAGATATACTGACATCACAAAGGCTCACAGCACAACCCTGACTGTGGTATTAAGAGTCAAACAGACTCACTGAAAAGCAACCAGCAGGAACATCTACAGATTTGTTTGACTTGCAGAAAACAGAAACATCTGTTCAACATTTGCCAGCATGATCATTGGAAATAATTATACGTGTTAAAAAGTCCATATATATATATATATATATATATATATATATATATATATATATATATATATATATATATATATATATATATATATATATATATATTTATTTATTTATTTATATATATATATTTTAAATGACAAATGCCTCTGCTGCATGTGCAATATGATGATTTATACCAAATGAGAGCTAAGTTCTCGTTTCGTATAAGTATCAGAGCACTATCTAGATATATTGAAAAAACATTGCTGAAATTGCGGTGCAACTGTTTTATGGTTTCAATTGAAGCATTAAGCTTGCATGAATCATGAAAAGTTACAAATCAATTCATAGACCAAGCTGGTTGTTGCTGATGACAAAATCCATAAATCTTAAACTGTAATAGCATGGGTTTTACATCATCTTGTGTGGTAGAAACATGAAGAAAGAAAGAAAGAAAGAAAGAAAGAAAGAAAGAAAGAAAGAAAGAAAGGGGTCTGAAGATGAAACAGAGGTTATAGAATGTTGTTGGGCATAATGTTAATTCAATGATTAAGGAATGACCCAGTAGCTGGGGTGAGTGAAGCCTCAAGGGAGTCATAAAGGTAATTGCTCAAAAGTGAAATAAAAATTGTGTCCCATAATCCAACCTATTTCGTCCACAATGAAATATTATCGCTTGCCATGCTAAGTGATTAAGCAATCTGATACGTGTGGGTTTGTTCAAATCCATGTTGATGTGATTCGTGTATATATATATATATATATATATATATATATATATATATATATATATATATATATATATATATATATATGTGTGTGTGTGTGTATAGATACATAGATAGATATATAGATATTAGAAGTGTACTATAGTTTTCTATAATATACTATAGTTTGTAATGCAGTATACTATGGGAAACTATAGTGGAGTCTATTCAATGGATCTAAACATTACAGTAGACCAATGGAATCCACTCCAGTGCTTTGAACAGTACTATAGTATTGACATACACAAAAGACAAAGATCACCTGTATGTATGATGTTTAAATAAAACCCATTGCCTTTTAGATCTTTTAAATGAAACTCTGCTACATTTCTTTCCCTTTTCCACACAGATCATGTTGGAGCTCCATCCGCAGGGCTTTTCACTTCATGGATCTCTGGCTACAGGTTGTGTAGGGGATCAGGTCTAGCATTAACTAATAAAGATGTTATTTGCTGTTTTCTACTGGGTGTAGTAATAGTAACAAGCAAGGTTTGATCAACAAGCATCAGGTTGTTGTTATTATTCATGTGTAATTGCTGTGTTATTATAGTGCAGTTACAGTGAAGTTAGGGACACTGAATAGAACGTGCTACCTCAAGCTCCGGTCCGTTTTTCTTTCTGGTGCACCTTAAGTTGTAGAAGAGCATCAACAGATTGGACTGTTGTGCTGAACACATTTAACAGTGAACAAATACTCTCAATTCTCTTTCCCATTTCTTCCATGACTGACCTCCAAATTGAGTTTTCAACAAGAGGATGCATTTGGATTCAGAATGCTCTGCAGTCCTTGGCATTCAGCACCCACGTTTCAGAAGGAATGCCTTCTAAATAATGACATTCCAAACACAGCGGAATGAAACCCAATCTGCAGGTGTCAACATTCCCAAAGTCTGTATCCTTAGTGGAAAGGGCAGAACGGCAGTCATTGGAATCTAATTAAATACAGAGAGACAGACTTGCTCTTTTTGCTCCCCCATTGTCTCATAGCTTACTTTAAAATGCATTTCCCAACTGGACTTCTCTACCCAGTTTCTTTTAAGTCAGCATGTTGTATGTTTCCGGCCATGTATTGCATGTTGGCTGCAGATACCTTTTAAGTTTTCAATATTTTTATTTGTAATCTTATAGAAACAGAGAAAAGAAATAGAAATGTGCCAGTTAAACCAGTAATAAATAACATTTTATGGTAACACGGTGTCTCTTACAGCTATGGTGCCAAGTCTGATTGTTGCTTACATGCACCCAGCTGTTATTTGTCAACTCACGCTTGAAAAGTTCCAACTCGCAATGCAACTGAAATGAGTATCAATTTGACTTCTGTTTTTTGGGGATATAATACATGTAGCTCTGACTCAAATCCTGCCTGGGTTTAAACAGTGCATGCTTCTTTATATTTAAAGCTGCAGGGTTCCCACAACTGTTGAATTTTACAATGACATTTTATTCCATCGAGCCTTCAGGGCTGTACCAGAAAAGCGGTTACAGCTAACAAAGTAATTCCATGCATTGTACCTCTTGTGCATTTCCATTCCAACCACAGTTTTGAAGCAAGTGCCATTTTTATGTCTCACACAAACGAGCATGGCCATTTCTTACAAGAAAGATTGGATAATGGAATTTCTGAAGGCTGCTGAATCTGTCTCATATGGCTAATATAATGCAAAGACATATCACACAAATGGGATTGCTTTATGAGATGGTTACTGTCCCTATAGAAGAGAGGGTGGCAATTAGGGGGACATAATTACTCTCTGGGGTAGGAAAGGTAGGGCAGAATGTTTTATAGGTAACAATTGAGAGTGTCACAGAGAATAGGGCTATTGGTCTTGATGAGCAGGCAGGTACTAAACACTGTATGCCTCAAACAGCTGGCCCTCGGTGTCTGATATATTTCCACAACTGGGGGGTCCCATTAACAGAACGTAGGTCAGAAAATAAGAGCAAGAAATTCTGCGGCTGTGTCATAAAAAAAAGATGTTCAGTGTGTATCTTAGGGAAAGAAAGCTGTATGAAAATGAACTGTGCTTGAAGATAATTAGCTCTGAGTGCCCCCAGCCTCGACCAGGCTCATTACAGCAACTTTCATTTAACACTATTTTAACTGAATGCTTTATAAAATATTTTAACTGAATGCTTTTAAAAATATTTTCAATACAATTTCTTAGAAATGACAGTTCATATGTTTATTTTCATTTGTTATTACGTCACACTTGTGTTACAGGGTGATTGTTGGATGCTTATTGTAAAAACATCTATTCAGTGAATTCCACAATTTTACACAGCTAAAACCAAGCAACTAAATTCTATATTTCAAGTTCTCTGAAGCACATTAAGGTGTTTTGTATCTCATTTTGTAACATTAACATGTTGTTTCTTCCCTTCAAAAAATGGGAGTTTATTAAAGAATGAAGGAAATGCTTTGAAGGCCCAGAGCATCTTTACCTCTCTCTTACTTGACACTGATAACTGCAACTCTAAAACAGACCTCACTAGAGTGCATGGATTAACTGCAACTCTAAAACAGACCTCACTGGAGTGCATGGATTAACTGCAACTCTAAAACAGACCTCACTAGAGTGCATGGATTAACAGCAACTCTAAAACAGACCTCACCAGAGGGCATTGATTAACTGCAACTCTAAAACAGACCTCACTAGAGTGCATGGATTAACTGCAACTCTAAAACAGACCTCACTGGAGTGCATGGATTAACTGCAACTCTAAAACAGACCTCACTAGAGTGCATGGATTAACTGCAACTCTAAAACAGACCTCACCAGAGGGCATTGATTAACTGCAACTCTAAAACAGACCTCACTAGAGTGCATGGATTAACTGCAACTCTAAAACAGACCTCACCAGAGGGCATTGATTAACTGCAACTCTAAAACAGACCTCACTAGAGTGCATGGATTAACTGCAACTCTAAAACAGACCTCACTAGAGTGCATGGATTAACTGCAACTCTAAAACAGACCTCACCAGAGGGTATTGATTAACTGCAACTCTAAAACAGACCTCACCAGAGTGCATGGATTAACTGCAACTCTAAAACAGACCTCACCAGAGTGCATGGATTAACACTCCTCACAAATTTCACATTGACTTTAAAACTAGCATTTCGGATATGGTTATGGAACAGAACAGAGAGCTCAGGAGTTCAGGAAGGTGTGACCGTCTGCCAGGTGGCCAGATGGTTTATTTGTCATTCTGTGACAAGGCCTGAGCTGAACCATCTATTTCAAGTCACTGGTAACATTGGGGGGCAGACATGCTGCCAAGCTCCAAAGATGATAAAAGTTGGCCAGGAACAATTACCAGTTTTATTTTTAAGCATTTTTAACAATGGTTTAGACTCCAATGACCCATGTGAAACATACATGGTCATGTCAAAGACAGACCAGTGGTTTGCTGTTGTGTAAGAGATAGCTATGTCAACATGCTTCAGGGTCTTTCAAATGTTTCTGCTGGACTGAACTACAAAAAAGTAACAAAAACTACATTAACTCCTAATAAGTTTGGTAACATATTATTCTCATTGCTGTGTATTTACATCATAGTTACTTAGTAAATACTTATATACCTATACATAATTACAATGTTATTATGCATAGTCACAATGTACTTAATGTGTACATTTTGTGCATGATATAACCCTCCCTAACCATAACCCCAACTCTAAACCTAACGCTAAACCTAACCCTAACCCTTTTCTGATTCAATTATGTACTTACATATATTGTAAGATTTACATGTTGAGTACATTGTAACTATGTATAACAACATTGTAATTATGTGTAAGTGCACATGTATTTACTAAGTAAATACACAGTGATTAGAGACACTTTATGTAAAGTGTTACCTTAAGTTCTATGCAGTCCCTAATTTAAAATAATAATAATAATAATAATAATAATAATAATAATAATAATAATAATAATAATAATAATAATAATATGAATTATTCAATGCAAGGAGGTATTTGCATGTCTACATGATGCAGCTCAGAAAGAAAGCGGTTTGCAGGGTATTTTTAGCTAACCTTTTGTACTGCACTCCAAACAGTCAAGCACCTGCCAACAACTGTGTTCCTTCCTATCTGTCACCAAAAACCACAGCAGAGGAAGCCGACAAAGTTTTTTGCATGCAACTTCAAGAATTTTTAGGTACCCACAAAATTGTCTGCTTGATGTAGAATACCACAAACAAAAGACTACACTGTCTGAACTCACAGCAAAATTATAGCACAAAAAAATAAGGTCAGGAAAAAAAATGAAAAAAAGCAATAAGTAATACATACTTTTGCCAAAGGCTTTTGAAATCCAATGAAAAAAACAGTAAGTGCCCAGTGTGTTTGTGCAATACTGGCAGACAGCTACAGGGTATGTGCAGTCCACAAGATCGGCACTTCCTGGCATTAAAACAAAGACAGCCCGTGGAAAGGATTTGGCTTGCCAGACAAAATACGTGCTAGAATTCTACACTGAGGTAACACTGGAAGAAACTCGAGAAGATGTACAGCTACGGCCAGAAGTTTAGCATCACCCTATAGAATGAACACATTTTGCTTCATAAAGTCGAATGAAACCAGCTGAATAATGTTACGTTAACATATTGAATTACATACCGCTTTCTAGTTTTACATATACTAAACAAAAAACAGACAAAAATTGAAAAATGTGATCTTTCGAAATCTAACATGACATACTGTACTACTATTATGGCCTCCGTAGACTTTTGAGATATCATTTTGTAGGTTCTTTGATTACATGATGTTAAATAAAAGATCTAAATGATGTTCATATAGTTAATGCAAAACTTTTGGCCACAGCTGTACTTTTGTCCTCTTGCCAGACGTTTGCTCACAGTTTGTCATGCACAGGGTCCATCTCTGCTGCAACAGCCTACATCCTCAACATGTCATTTACTCACAGGAAAAGGAAACCTTGAGTGGGAAGAGGCTGACCCTGCCATAAACTGCCTGTCCCATCGATCCTCCCACGTCATCTGAGGCTGTTCATCTGCATGTTCAGGAAGCAATCTTGTGTGCCTCTCACGATGAGAATAATAAAGTCAAGATTATTCTATATATGCCTGCAATATTACCACAGCAATCAAGCAGGAGGTGTCTATTTAGAGCAATACACTGCTTATGAAATACATTTTGGGAGGAGAGCACAGATGAGGGGGTCATTTTGGATCAAGATTTAAATCATCTCTGAATCAGACTGATTGGTAAACAATGGTTCTAGTGAGTGTGTTAATTTGACAGGTAAGAAGGGCCTTGTGTCCTTGTTGAGCCCACTCGATGGAGTCATGGTGCTGAAGTACATTTAACTGTTCTGTGTCCAGCAGTAATGTTCATTGACAGTAATCCAGCGGTGGAACTAATCTCTCCTATTACAGCAGTTTTGACCACACCAGCCTTTACACATTTGAGCTTGTTACCTATGTGGAGAATCAAGCTCATAATATACCCTGTAATGGGTTCAACTGCTATAGTTTTGTATCCCTGTTGATCTCAGACCTGAACTTCTGTATTAGAGCAAGATTTCCAATCCAGGGTTCTTAAAGAAAAAAAAAAAAAAAAAAAACATTACATCACACAGTTACAACATTTGACCACCAGGTAGAGCAATGTGCAAGTTAAAAGAACATTAGAATTCAAGAGCTTATACATGGAATCCCATGATTAATCGTGTTGGTTTTTTTTTACAGTGGGAAGATTTCTGCTGTAGGACATGAACAGATTCCCCAGTACATGCAAAGAGCATCGATGATTTAAAGAACACAACAAAATCTCTGCCACATCAACATTGCACTTGTATTGTACAGTACATGTAAGAGATATAACTGCATGACTACACTGCTTGCACGTGTGTAGCCTGTGTTCTTGGGCATGACTTTGTAACTCAGATCAGATTTGGTTCTATCCCAGTTACCAAACTCAATAAATTTTTATAAAAGTGAAGGGATAGTTGAATTGAAGGTCTCGCAGAGGGCAATCACAGCAGCAAAGAAGAAAAAGTCGGAGTTTGTTATATTAAGTTTTGGGGGGTTTGGGAACATAATAGCTCTGTTATCACAGCAGTCCCTCGTTTGAAACCACACACTCGTCACTCCCCTGGGGCGTGTCTTACACATCACATGATGAAACAAAAGGTAATTTTTCTTAAAGGGACATTTCATGAGGTTCATCAAAAATGATGTTTAAAACGTGATAGCGGTGGTATTAAGATCTGCCATGGTTCAGATAATTAAAACAGACCGCATTTGTTCTGGAGAAGTTATAAATAAACACTTTCCTGACATAGCAGTGTAAAGAAACTCAAACAATCTTACACCGTAGGTGTCAAAGGAGAGACAGACCGCACTTGTCATTGCTTGATATTGTCTTGTTTGTAATAAATGTTTTGTTGTTTTATGTAATAAATGTAATACTGGTTCAAAATCTTATGGTCTAATTCCCTTATTCACCTCACGCTGAGAACTTAAATCGATTGTAGTGCGATTTGTTAGAATATCAATCTGATGTTGTTTTCAGAGGACGATATCAAAGGGGGTCATTATTCTGTAATAAATAAGTAATGAAATAATTAGTACAATAAACATCCCTTAGAGGCACCACGCCGGTTTCACTTTTCATATTTACTGGTATCCTGTCACCTTTCATAGCTGTCTGAATTGTGCTGCCCCCAGTTTCTTTGGGGTTTACAACAAGAGGATGGCTATCCAAATGCAGCACAGTGAATTTAGGTGCTATAGAAGTGTATGAGCAGAATGAATTATTTCAGAATTCTGGTTGTTTAACAAAACTAAATAGACAGTACATGTTTAAAGTTTAGACAGCAGGCAACATGCTACTGTCAAACTCAGTCAGTACACCGAAAGTAATTAAATGCCAGATGTTATTGTTTCCCTATCATCAGCATTCTTTAGATAAGTTTAATTGTAAAACTATGGCAGCTCGGAGTAACCGAAATAAATCCTAGTGCAACTACAGGTAGCTATACTGTCTATATGCTCCTTATTTCCTTGAATGATTACAATTAAATAGTGTATATCAAATAGATTGTCCTGCCCGACAGACTTTTACAGAGTTAAAAATAATGCCACTATAATACTAGTTTATTACCCTAAAGAACCCATAGCTGAACCATAGCTGAACAGTAGTACACTGATACTGTACTCCCTTAGATAACCACCATGTATTGCTTTATAGCATTGTGACAGTGCTGGAATGTCAAATATAAAAGCCATTGTAACTTCACTAGTGTTTCTCTTGTTTGTTAGTGATACGTGTTCCTATTTTTTAAATGCTTCTGAAGGCACAGCACTACAGAGGAGCCCTCTCCTCCACGGGGGTCTGCAGCTCTTCATGTCCCCCAGCTCTCTGAGCTCGGAGACTTTCAGAGGAAATGGCATCTGCTTTCTTTACCAAGCTAACCTTTTTTTTAGCTGACAACCATCATCCAACCATAATAATGAACCAGTTAGGTATAGTCCAACATGCAGGTACTCAATGTGTAAGGATGTGCTGACTGTTAAATAGATGACATGAGAAGAGCAGATGTGTAGGTCCTGTGGTCTTGTTAGTCACGAGAGATCGCTCATGCGATTTATTACTCATTTCCTTCATATTCATATGTATAGCTGACAGTTATTTTCTCTAATGGTGTTAGACTGTCTGGTGTAAGCCTGTCTTTCATCAATAGAGTCACTGTACAGTATCATACCAGAACAGAGGTATAAATTGGATAATTGGCAATCAATTAAGCCTCAGCCACATGGCATAAAAGCTGGCCTTTGTTCCCAGTAAGGCGGAGGTGTTGGAGAAACAGCCTGTCTGGTAACAAGTGTAACAAGTATAACAAGTGTAACAAGTAGTTTTGGTGACTGGTAAATGGCTTAGCTGTCTGGCTGATGGCGAGGGATTTGAAAAGAAAAAGTTAGTTAGTACTCCAAGGGGAGTTACGTTTTTGTTTGTTTATTTTGTCTGTATTGTAAGTAAACGTGTGCTACCACACTGAAAACACATTTCTTTGTGTCTAGGTCACTAATTGAAGGGTGCAAACCAGCATTGACCGGGGGCTATATCACAGGACATAAAGTAAGTATTTGGTTACAAATTTTATTACAGATACATTTCTGTCAATCATCCTATGTCACTGTCCTTCACCTTTCATGAGAACTAAATTCACAAAAAAATATAGTCTTATAAGGATCTGAATCATTGAGTTGAACTCTAATACAGGGATGGAAATAAGAGTCTATTGCATAAGTTTCCCAATCCCAGATTTTATAATGAGCCTGATTAGTCACCGTGTATAGGTAACAAGCTCAAGTGTGTCTTATTAAAACTCCTAGTAAAGCCAGGAATGGATCACTTGCTCAGCGCTCTCACTCTGATTCCCTTCCCTGAGCCAGAAAGACGTGAATAGAGATGTACAGAAATTTTAAATACACAGCATTATCACAACAGAAACGACTTCAACTTCAAATTAACAGGGAGTGTTAAATAGGTACTAAAGGTCTTCTTATACATATCGCTTTCATATTGTAACCAAACTGGAAAACCACTGACAGAACGTCATTGAACTTTGCCCCAGTGTATTGATTAAACTCCTAAACAGCTCTTACAGGCTATATTTACAGCATACAGAACATCAGTTGCATGGACTAATTCAATGTAAATAGAGTTATTTTGATGCAAGAAGGTTGTTTTTATGAAGTTACTTCAATTAGCATTAATGTGGCTCACAAAATCAATGTCAGTCTGTCTTTGACAAGTCATGTAAATATTGACTCCTAGAAAGTAATTGGCAAAACTATAACAAACTGAGCTCAAGGCAAGCAAACAGCATTCACTGAAGAAGGCATTAGTTAAAATATGTATTTACACGACTAATACTGTAGTTCATAGTTTTACCTTTGAGTGTTATATGATGAACTACAATATAATTAACAGCATTGCAGGGAGACACTGCATCATTTCAGATAATACAAAAGACACTCCTTTTTTAAATTGTATTATCAAAATGATAAACACTGATTATATTAATCATTAAACTCTAAACACGCATTCATAGAAGTCATTTAGTGCAAGGTTATAGTTAATTAATGTTTTAATGAAACACTACAGTGAGTTTAAAAAACTTAAACCAGCCTTACTCTATGAAATGCAATTAACACTTTTAAATTCAAAGCTCTAGTGCCCCACAATCATGGTGTCTGTGTACAATCTTCAATGAGGTGTGCCTCTTGCTTAATAAGTAAGACCTTCTTGACTCTGTTCAGTTTGACTGTGACAGATTATTAAAACATGTTTGTGTTTCTTTCAATTGTTTTAGACTTTACTTTAGCTGCACAAAAAACACAAGTGTTACTAAAATAAAAAATAAAAAAACACGGTCTGTACAAATTAGATTTATCTTGAATTCTTAAACACTTGAGTTGAATTGTATTCTTTAGTGAGTTAAGAAAAAGATGAGACATTTAAAGTGAGTAAACTAATATTTGGTGCTTTGACATACATACACAGTACATGCTATTTCTGCTCAATTCAGTAATACAAATAAAAAATATCAGTTCTACAGTGTTTCCCCTTTTAAAAAAAAAAGTTCTCCATGCATGTTTTAAAGTTCTGCTGCATTTATATTTTAGTGGTCAAATGAAACATTATTATGAGAAACTGCAGCTTTAAAATATGGACAGGGTGCAATATATATTTTAAGAGTCTTCAGACTTTGTAGTTTTCAATAATTCTGGTGGGTGTTGTGTCATGTTTTGTATATTTCCTTTCCTGTTTCTTTCAGACTCAGGGCAGACAGTCACATTTTTTGGTCTGCAAAAGGGTGTGTGTAAATGTTGGCGTGTCTGTGTTTCCATGGTTACAGGAGACCCCCTGACCTCTTCTAGTGATTGCATGTGTACCTTGCTGTTGCCCTGCAGGGACCTGGTTTGCTTTGATCTCTGGTGACATTATTTTATTTGTTTGTTTGTTTTATTTTCTAACGCTGCTAGATATTTAAAGCAGAATGTTTCACACCCACATAGTATATATAGACATGCTTTCTGGTTCAGGCCAGGTGGGGGTTCTCCTGGTAGCCATGGAAACACAGACTCACAGAGATACAACACAATAGAAATCCTGATGCTATCTTGAGTGGACAAAAGTAGGTTCCAATGAGAGTCTTAGAGAGGATAAAAAAATGTAATGAATGTCATCACTGCTCAGTGTTTGTGCAGGGCCATATACAGACCCAGGTGCCTGCGTCCATACAAAGCACATTAGAACAAACTGCATACAGCAGTTAGACTAGTTTAACAATTACAATGCAGTTTAAACGTGCAATACAATATGCACAACATATCTGGAGGTTGCATGATAAACTGCAGTCTAGCCATGCTAATCTCATGTATTTTGCACCATTGTACAGCCATTTCACTGCCGGAGCTGTTCTTCATGTTTCCTGGTCTGAAACTCCTCTAAACTGCAATACTTTAACAAACGCACATGTGGGTGGAAATACACTATAACTATTAACATTATTTGACTGCTTTGTAAGTTTTTACCCACGGGAAATGACACAGTCGAATGCTTGGAGTTTTCCACTATTGTTGGGGCTAATTGCCTGTGATCTGGGCTACAGCCGAGGTGTGCTTTACTTAGCAGAGGTTCCATTTTATGCAAAAGAGCTTTCAAAATTCTATTCTAAAAACAACAATGCATATTGTGCTGCTGGTGATTACAAAGCTTTTCCCATTAAGTAACGGACCAGCTGAATGTGTTTGTGATAGGAGCTCCTGTGTTCATGGGACTGGAGACTGAAGAAGACCCCGCCTTTGTGTCTTGATCAACCCTGCCCTGGAGGGGCAGCCAACTTGGGCTGGAAGCAGCCTGGAGCCAAAAAGCTTCCTATACCGTTATTGTCTGTGCACTCCCATTGCCTGCCAGTTTGAGAATGTCTCACAATCCTGCAGTGTATGTATAAGGAGATGTGTCTGGCTGTACAGGACTGAACATGCATTTAGATAATACAAAAAACTACTGCTTGAGTCTATCAGGAAACTAGCAGCTTTGTATTTAATAACATTTTGTCTTGGTAAGTCACCTAGGTGGGGTTAAACAGTAAAATTGTTATACTTTACTGTATGTGTTTACCACAGCCTATAAGTATGCACAACAGCCACTGTCCCACCATCAGTCACAGAGCCCTGAGCACACAGTACATCCTCCTCTGTCGAGTTGTAAATTTCAACTGACAATTCCCCACTCCTATATTAGCACACACAAGCACCAGGAATAAAACAACTTTGAATCGGGCTTGCAAAATATACCTGACTAAAGGGACTACTATTTTAAACACAATTTAACCATATTTATAACCCAGACAGTATAGCCAAAAACTGTATAATATGCTAAGCAACACTAATGCATATATTTATATATGTGACGTATATAATATCGTATACAGTACGAGTATGTGTATCATAATATTATATTTTCATAAGGGAGTTGCATGGGGAATTACTTACAAATTGTAAATTATTGTTTGGGTTGATAATATGGATGTGAATGAAAAAAGCCGCCAATGCATGGCTCATGAGGCAGTCAAAATCTATCAGACAATCAATACTTTTTCCACCTCCAAAAATGCTATTTCTACCGCGCACGGTCAGCGCCAGAATTTGGCCATACTGTACTCCATCTGTTTTCCTCACACACCAGTTAATTAGATTACGCTACAGCAGGTCCGCGGTCTTTACACTGAACAGAAAACCCGCATTGTTCAGCCTCCCATTAATTAGGTTTCCTAGGTGAGATCCGCATCACCCAGCACAGCAGCAGGCAGCTCTGAGACAGAAGTACGCGCCGACTCACGCGCCAACATTATTTAGAGGCGTGGCCGCCTCTCCTGCAGATTGGCCGAAACTTTGTAATATATTCACGTTGCTTTGCGCCGATTGGCTGGTGCGTTAACATTTTTGCAGAGCGCCAGAAAAGAAGCCTTAGCGGGTGTTACAAGTTCTGATCAGGACTGTCATATTCAGTACTATGAAGTTAGGAGCTAACTCGGTCTCTCTTGCGTGTTTTTGTGTTATAATTGAAGAAAGGGGATATTTTATTTATAAAGGGATAGAATATATTTTTTAAACTAATGCTTTTTTTGCTGAAAAGGTGAAATATAAAATCCCTGCTCAAAAGCAAAACTTTGGAATCATTTATTGGATTGAAACACAGGGTAAGTGAGTAACTTTATTTTTTACTAGTTTTGGGGTATTTGCTATTGTGAAAGCTTTTATTTTTTATTTTTTATTTTTTATTTTATTTTTAAATGTGGTTTACAAAATAGTAAAACGATCTTAATGTTCCTGAAGTTTTGATAAGAGCATTTGTAACTTGCGTGTTGATATTCCTGTCCAGGCAATGTCAATGTATGAGTAGTGGGAAAGGTAAAGTTAAGAAAAAGTGTATGTTTTGCATTATAACAACTTTATGAAAACAAAACTTAACCAAGTCTGTGCCTCTTTTTCAGTGGGTGGTTT
Source organism: Acipenser ruthenus (assembly GCF_902713425.1). Classification (NCBI taxonomy): domain Eukaryota; kingdom Metazoa; phylum Chordata; class Actinopteri; order Acipenseriformes; family Acipenseridae; genus Acipenser; species Acipenser ruthenus. The sequence continues at coordinate 65,267,295 of NC_081195.1, forward strand.
TTTTTTTTTTTTTTGCTTTTAAAGGAAGTTGTTGGGCATTTCTAAAAGTCTCAAGCGGAATTTGTCAGTAAAGTTGCGCCAAAATCTGATGATAGGGGTCTCAAAATAAATACAGAAACTTCTATCTATTCTAAGAGTTTTTTTCGCTTGTATTTTATATGAATTTATATGTAGTAATGTCAGTATATTGAAATGTCTACTGTAACATTGTATTTATTTGTTATTTACGCTGCCAATGTATATCTACAAAATCAGCAACAATATCTGGATATTGTGAAAATAAATAATAATATACATAACATTGCTATGCGATATTTACACATGTCTTGTTTTATTTATTTATTTGTCTATGTATATGTGTTGTTTTTTTTTTTAAATTTGTAGATGGAAGGGACTGGATGTTTAGCACTGAAAGATCTCACCAGCCCAAGGAAGACGAGAACAGACCTGGTGGAAGAAGCTGACAGTAATAACGACCAAAAGGCAAGTTGGTTTAGTTTATTAGTATTTACAAGCCGCCATCTGCCATTCCAGGTACCAGCAATGATATCCTGTACCACTGGGCAGTGACAGGCATACAGTGTTATACAGTGGGCGTTGCAGCTTGGACTAGATATAAGTGGTATATTAAAGGTAAGTGTATAAAATAGTTTGGGGTAAATGTTATATCTGTGTTTTAATGGTTGCAGTACTTGACAAAATCTCATTTACAGCCCAGAGAAAAAATCCCCTTGTGTTTTTTCTTTTAATAACTGCCCTAAAACATTTTGAACATGCATACAATTTACACATAGGTTTACTGTAATGTGGTTATTTTCCAAAACATAGATAATGTGTAAAAAATAAACCACAAACCAGCATTTCCTGGCAACTAGTCTACTAGTTACTATTTGTATTATGTTGCGTAATTGTATAAATTTACTGTCTTTAAAACTAAGCTGCTGTTTGTTGACAGGAGAACATATTTGTTGACCGCACAAAGGTGAACCCAAAGACCCCGCTGAAAAATGACTTGACGCCAACAGCACCGCCCAAACAGAAAGGCTGCAGCACCCTAGAAACAATTCACAACACCCCCATCAAGCATGTCGACAGACCCCAGGCAGATCCATGGACCCCTACTGCTAACCTGAAGATGCTGATCAGTGCTGCGAGCCCTGATATTCGGAACAGGGACATGAAAAAGGGCCTCTTTCGTCCCATTGAAAATGAAGAGAGGGAGGAGACTTCAAGTGACACTACCCAGGTAAGTGATGCACACATTGGGTTGAAAAGAATGAAGTGGCCATCTTGATTCGGCACATTAACAGACATGAATAAAACAGTAACATTCAAGTCATTTGCTTTTTAGGTCTGTTGAAAGTTACTGTAGTTCCTGGCATTTGCTGTAAAACACTTTGTTCTGGGCAGCCAGTTAAGGGAATCTGCATAAACTGTTTGAACAATAGTATTCTGGTAATCTTATTTGCTTAAGAAGCCAGACCTCTCACAGTTAAAAGGTCTTTAGCGTGGGAGCAATCAAAGTACTGTTGTGGTTGACGTGAATTTCACTTGGTTCTCTAGGATGTCCGGAAGCATCAGTTACACATGTAAAAATAAAATAAAGCAGATTTTAAAGCAAGTTTAATCCTTTCTGAAAATCACAAGACAAATAAAAGATCCATCAAAGTTATACTTGGTTTATTCTTTGTAAACTAGGTACTTACACATAGTCTCTTGCAACCCCAGGTACCTATAGAATACATTTTGTAATGTGCAGTTTACTGTATGGGGGCTGTAAGGTCCTAAACATTTCATTCAGTAAAGTACTGAAATATCAGGTCCCACTTTATCTCCTATCACTATTTATTTACTGTATTGATGTATTTACTCATCAGTTTGATGCGATGGAGGACTGTGCCACAGATGAGTTTGAAAAACAACGGCCTAACAGGAAATTGAAAAGTCTGGGACTTCTCTGCCAAAAGTTTCTTGCTCTCTATCCTGACTACCCGCTGTCTATGGAGAAGACTCGCATTTCTTTAGATGAGGTGGCAACTAATTTGGGTAAGGAGTAACCTAATGCCACTATATCTTTGGTAGACAATGCACTAAAATTCAATCATGTCATGAACACTGAGTTGGTTGCTTTGACCAACCACAAAAGTGAAGTCTGTTACTATGGAAACATTGTTTCACTTTAAATAAATGGTTCCAAGGCACACAAGACTGAAGTACACTGCCGGTAGCAGTTTGGTTTCCAAATAAAAATTATGCAGGACAAAATACACTTTTCAGACATATTAACTAAATATTATTAATTCACACACTACACGTTTACTATGAACAGCCTTCTTTCCAACCTTTGTTTAAAACAAAGAGTCACTAAGTAATAAAATGTTTTGGGGGGAGGGGAGCTTTGAAAATATTGAATGTGGCAGTTCATTCAATTGCAGTTACACTGTAATGCTTTTTTTATTTGCTCTGACCGGTTGCTAAGGAATTTGTTCTCTTTCCCCATACCCAGGTGTGGAACGCAGACGGATCTACGACATTGTGAACGTCCTGGAGTCCCTGCTGCTGGTGTCCCGGGTAGCTAAGAACCAGTACTGCTGGCATGGGCGGCACAAGCTGTGCCAGACACTGGAGGGGCTGCAGAGCATGGGCCAGCAGCAGCGCTACGAGGAGCAGATGGCACAGCTCCGGGAGAAGGACTGCAAGCCACCCGAGCTCAGGAGGAAAGAGGGCCTCCCAGAACCGCAGGAAGGACAGATTGACCACATGGACACTGAGTCAGACATGACCTCAGGTACGGAAGGGATCATTTGGTACACTTAATTCAGCTAAACCCAAGCGAGAAATACCTTTTCTGGAGGATCGGTGTCCCTTTCCATTGCATTGTAATGTGTGTGTGTGTGCATTTTATGTTTAACCCTTTTAAAGAAGGTGAAAAATTGGTTTTGAAGACTGGACACCCATCTCAAACAAACCCTTGATACCAGCGTCTTCAAATTCAAACTTTAAGATAAACCCCTTTGGATTTGCTAAGTGAACACTATTGCTAAGCTAGTTTTCTTAAACTAAGCCAACCTATTCTTTTAGTCTCCCAACCAGTTTTTCAAGACTCCTATGTGTTTGATTATCCTTTTCTACTGTCCATTCTTTTTAACTGTTTTTAGGATCAGCCAGCAAGAGGAAAGACAAGTCCTTACGTATCATGAGCCAGAAGTTCGTCATGCTGTTCCTTGTGTCCAAAACCAAGATTGTTTCTCTGGACATTGCTGCTAAAATCCTGATCGATGAGAGCCAAGATGCTGCTGACCACAGCAAGTTCAAAAGTAAGCTAATTTCCTTGACACCGTTTTATGCTTGAATGCGCTGAAAAGGATTTTAATTGTGGACCGACCTTTCTCTGATGCCACTGCAGTTATGAGACTTCTGTAAGGACCACAATAAGGATAGTTCATTGTACATGGTTCGTTTTTATTCCTGTAATATACTTAATATTGTGCTATTTGGTGTCCTAAAACTGTGGTTGCCATTGGGTCATTCAAGCTCAATAGGACTGAGAAGGGGTTGAGTGTTGCTATATATTTTTTTTTTCTAGCTCTTGTCAGCAAAGTGTTTTGTGCAACTGTATCCAAGTAAACCATTCCTTCTGTCTGCTTCCTGTCCCCAGCAAAGGTGCGTCGATTGTATGACATTGCTAACGTCCTGACAAGCTTGGAGCTCATCAAGAAGATTCACGTCACGGAAGAAAGAGGCCGTAAGCCTGCTTTCAAATGGATCGGGCCTGTCGATTTTAAACACTCCAGTGGTAAGTTCAGGCAGTGTCTAGGTTTAAAATGGCAAGGTGCATTTTGTGATGCATGACACAACTTTAATATATATTATATGCATATTGTGTATATCTGTCCACTGTACACATTACTAAGTGTTCAGTGCATGGCTGGCACACTCCACACCAAACCATCTACAGTAATTAATTTGCCTGCATGCTCAACGGGACTAAGTGTGCAGTACATTTTCACTTTGGCATTGCGCTCTTTTGCATAAATGGCTTAGCAGGATGTGGAGTATTTCTATCACTTTGAAGCTCATCCGTTTTCTTTCTTTGCCTGTAGAAGCCTCTCAGGCTGCAGCCGCTGTAGAGCACGTGTCCGTCGTCCTGAAAGAACCGCTGGCTCCCAGACCTCAGCTGGTGGTGAGCGGGAAACAGAGACTGACACGCCACGCTTCCTTCAGTATGCTGCCCGCCTCCGCTGCTGACCAGAGAAGGATCAGCTCGGCGCCAAGCAGCCCACAGAGACACAGGAAAGGTAACGATGGACACTGTGTGCTGCCCACATTTTACCCAAACGCTGTCAAGGGAGGCCCGTCGGCTCCCTCTGAATCCCAGACAGAAGACAGCCACTCCAGCTCTTCCCAGAAGCAGCCTCCTCTCGTTTACCTCCAGAGCCTGCCCCACCCTTCTGTCCTCATGGTGTACGGGAGCAGCCTCGCAGACAGGGGGGGTGCAGCGCAGAGGAGCAGCGAAGCTCACAGCTCACCCACTGCCATCAGCCGGGAGACGTCAGCCCTCGGGAAACGCAGCGTGGCCAAGAGTGGGCTTTCCAAAGAAGAGGAACAGACGGCTAAAAGAGACAGAACAGCTTTCAGGGACATAGTGTCTTCGCACGAGGTGGGTGAACAGAACTGACTTTCTCTTTTACAATGCAGGTTTCAGTAGTGATTCAAAGAGACTTGCTATCTTCTGGTACCCTGGCCACCCCAGGGAGATCCTCTTTGTGCTTCACAGTGGCCCAGGTTTGTGCTTTTTAAGGGATAGTCACAGCTGACCTTATTCAGCAGTACTATAAAATAACCTCAGCTATGAATTAGACAAACATTTCAACATCTTTTGCGATCTAATACATTTACATTACAAAGACTTCTCATCCAAATGCTGGTCTCACCCTTTTATTAAGTTTCTTTTAAGTACTGCTGAATATTTTATGATGGAGCTTTTTAAGTTTAATGGATGATTTTCAATAGTATTTCAAGTTATAATGCAGCTCAGTTTCTCTGTGGAACTGCGGTAACAACCTGAGGTGTTTTCCTTCAATTCACTGACACATGAAGAACAATTTCTTGGAGGAATCATTTTCTTTTGTGCATACTTTAACATGTTTTGTACCAGCTTTTTTCCCCAGAAATAGGAACATGTTGTTAATTATATAAAAAATTGCCATTACATTGAAATATGAACAACTGCAAGCTGCCTGATTAGAACAAGTACTTCCAGTTGTAATTTAGCACAAAGCCATTTTCAATTTGGAGAGGCATGTGTGGCAACTGATGATTAAAAAGTAAATTACATGTATCTAATGCTTTTTTAATTGAAGGGATAACCAAAGATTTTAAAATCAATTTCCATATTCTTATAAGCACTAGCTATATGTTGAAGATCATTTCATTTCTGTGGTTTTTAAATCTGTAAAATACAATGCGCCCTGCACTTAATCACTCTGCACCATGTTCTAGCTTCAGTGTGGCACAAGAAATGCTTGGCTACCATGAAGCACAAGTTGCTTTTGTTATTTGTTTTTTTTCTTACCTATAGCTTTGTGTTTGAAAAAACAAATGAAAGTGGAAAAAACAAAACAACCAAATGATTATACAGTTGCCCAGGCTAATAAGAGTTAAGAAAATGGATTTTAAAACCGTAGTTATTCCTACACAACCCCAATACTCTTAACGATGTGTGGTATGCAGATAGATTAATACTTAACTATTAGCAGTAATGATTAATGATGCATGCAACTAAATCGGTTTCTGTTTAATACTAATGATCTTCGTAAGTGAGTGGGCAACTGCATTAGTACCCAATGATATAGTAATGATCTTGATAAATGGATATGATGAGTAATATTTTGATCATGTACAATGTAGAAGTTTTAAAGTATGCAGCTGTGCTGCTCGATTGCTGTTCTTGAAACAGTGTGTGCCCCATGACAAACCCAACAACAGTTAAGTGGAGATGGCTTCTACACAATATTAAAAAAAATGTTAAAGTGTAATGCAAAACTGAAACCGGGTATTAATCAACAACTTGTTAACATGTGTTTCTTGGAGCTAGCTACTTTTGGGCTCCGAAATAAGGCAATTTTAATTGATCGATGAATATTTCATTGAGGCTCTCAAAATAAAAGACATGGTGATCAATAATTGATTCATCAGTTAATTGTTATATCTCTAGTAAGCATTTGCAAGTTAAATATTAATGAACGTAATTCGGGCTATAACATAATGCAACGTTTTCTTTTTCAGAATTGCATCCGAGAGAAGAATGAGCAGGAGACCTCCTTCCAGAACGGCAGTGTTGTGTCGCCGGCTCTTATCCTGACCCAGCCCCCGAAGGGGTCTCTGAACAAGGATCAGGCCAATCAGACGAGAGGATGCCCAGAAACTCCCTTCAGAGAGGGCGAGCCCGGCAGGCACAGCCCCGAGCAGCTGGCCCCCCTGTCACACTACCTGTACGTGCCCTCCTCTGCAGGTTAGTAAACCGCATTTTCAATCCTCGGCCAAGAAATGAATAAATGAGGACAGCGTCAGTAAAGGCAGATTTCTGCATTGGTTACAATGTGATAATTACATTAGCTCCGTAAGACATGTAAAATTGATAACTAATTAAAAAAGCTAAATTTAAAAGAAATCTACCGTTTTGTAACTCTCAGTCCTTGATTTTCACCCACAACGCACGCATGTTTGTAAGGGTTATAGTGGGATTGTGCTGCTTCTGAATGTCACGTTAACGTTGCCTCTTTTATTTTCAGGTCTGAGCGGACTGGACTTCTTTCTCGCTGCTGGCCACAGTCCCAGCAGCCTGTCTCTCTCCCCCAGTCGCCTGGCTTCTCTCGCTCTTCAGTATGTTGTGCTGCCATCCTCAGCCCTCTCCTCCTTCCCTCTCATTGCTCCCGGCCTGTCCGGAACCAACGGCTCCGTCAACTTGCGCTTGCCTGGCGGGGTAAACCCCACACACTTCCTGATCGCCCCAGGGGCTGTGCCCTGCCCCAGGACCCCCGAGTGCTCCTCCAGTCCCAACGGTCTGGCCCCCTCGCCTGGACACTTGAGTCCTGAGCAAGAAAGGCTCCCCAAAGCTATGAAACCTGAATCTCCAGTCGGTGTGGGACACCCGCTCACCGTCCTCACACTGCAGCAACAGGTAAGCTGGGTGTCACAATCTCTGTACATATACTGTACGTGCAATATGACAGGTGCCATCTGTTACATTGTCTCTGTGTGTAAGGGTAAGGTATATGCACTGAGTTATTCAGTAACCCTCAAGGATGTCTCCTTTTGCAGAAATATTTAAGTATTTTCTGTTTTTTATGGAACAAATGGGGTGAACAAAAGTAAAAATATGCCACCTGTAAATTCATATCCAAATGAATATTTCTATGTATTGGACTTTTGTCTATTCTAAAATTCAGTACACCCTTTGCATAAAAACACTTATAGCACAAAATATAGACCAGGGTTTAATATTTAATATGAAGTTAATTATAAAATTGAACTGAAGTCTCTCTCCATAGGTCCTTAATTCTTTTTTTCAATACAGTAAATGCCCTGATTGAGAATCGCATTACAGCTGAGCTTTTGGAAAGGTTAACACTGATTTAGTAGAGAGTTGACATTCTCCTTGGGTTATATTTCCTGTTGCTTTAATTGGAGCTTCCTTTGTCATAGAGAGTCATTAAAGATAGTTAAAGCTTGTTTTTATGACTTGTTTTGTACTGGCGGCATCCTTCCCTCCTTAACAAAACGCTAACTGTTCCTCAGAGAGCCGTGGAGATGCTTTCATCTGAAGATTTGGGCGCCATTTCTTTAAGTACCTTGTTAAATAGTTTTCTGTAATTGTATTGAACATATTGTGGTTCGGTAGTCAACTCTTCTCTTTTAGAGCACTTGGTAGAGTCGCTGACTTCAGTCACGGGTTGGTTTGGCTGCACTGACCGTTGCACCACCTCTATTGTTAGGACCATTAGGCAGCGCAGGTTTTAAGATTTGTACAACATTGTACAACGAGAGTAAAGACTGAAGATCTAATAAACAGCACCCACATTCTTTCCCTGTTCTATGTCGTATTAAATGCAATTTACAAGAGCTGCAGGATATATGTTAACAAAAGGGTGTTTTTGCAGTCGCCTCATGCCTGGAAGTAAATTGAATAGCACCAAAGAACAGGGAGTTAATACAAGTCTTAAAGTGGTGCTGGATTTGTTGATTGTGGCCACGTAGTATTTTTCCCACACAGACCATTCATTTAAAATCTGTTTAACTCTTGTTTTTCTGCAGCCACAGACCCCGCTGACCCCTAAAGAAGTCCGGGCGCCCCATTCTAAGACCTTCTTCCAGACTCCCTGCACTCTGGGCTCAGCAGCTTCCTCCAGCCTGCGGAAACAGGGCATGAGAGCACAGAACAGGACTGGCAGCTCCGCTCAGAGGAGGCTGGAAATCAGCAACAACGTATCCAACTGAACTTCCCTCATCTCAACCTACAGTTCAGACTTCCTGGGGCTGGAGATCTCATCACACACCCTGCTGTGCTGTAGCTCCCTCTTTTTTGGGCATGGGGCTGCCATCCACTGGCGGGTTTACCAGACACTAGCAGTGAAGCCAATGAATCGTCGCAGGGGGTGTCACAACAGTAATGGCAGTCAGCTTGCCAACTTGAAGTCTTGATGGTGAAAGACACTAGGGAATGGAGCACAATTCGCAACTGCAGCCAACAACCTTGTGAGTACAGGTGTTGGACCAGAGTTTCAAAGCATTAAACAGCTCTTCAATTTGATTATTATTAGTAGTAGTAGTAGTAGTAGTAGTAGTCGTAGTAGTACACAAACAAAAATGTACAAACCCTCAGAAGAGGTTTTAAATACCGATACATTTCTAATATGATTTGTTTTTAAAGCCAGTGGTTGAAATTCTATTTTGTAGCAAGATCAGTCCTGCCTTGCGTACTAGCAGGTCTGCCCCCTTGTGGTGTCTCTGGCTAATGTGGTTTTACACTTGTGCAAGCCTGTTGTATTTTTGTGGTGTGTCGTATTTATAAATCGATATATATACCGGTATGGATATATGTGATATGGACAGGGAAACTAAACATGAACTGAAGTATTTAGATAACGTGGAAATAAGTTATTCTTTCAGCAGCACTGTGTTTGAATTTGAATGTGTGTGCCTGGAAATATATGCAGTATTTTTGTATGTTCAGTGTCTTATCTATTATAAAGATATCATCAGGAAGGATTGCATGGAAAGTCTACAAGCAGTCCAATAGTTTACTGAGCCAGCGCTGTCAAACTGGGCTATTGTGCATCATTATTAATAAAAGCTATGTGAACTCATATCTGGAGGAAAAAAAATCTCATTATGTAGGCTGTGATTGTCTGGTGCTTCAGGCAGATTGTTGCTTGTTGGTGCCCCCCTGTTATCAGTAATTAGTCCTACCCTAAGCCAAGTCTGCTACACTTCATTTGTAACACTTGCAGCATGTAGTGTTGTATTTACTAATTTAAGCAGTGCCTTAAGATAGAAGTAGGAAAATGACATGTATGTATAGTTATGAATTTATTAATTTTAGTGTGTGTCTGTGTGGTACCACAAAAATACAACTAAGACATTGAGAATGTGAATTAAAGAAATTATGTTTAGTTTTCTTTTTTTGTTAAATATTAAAGTGAGGAATTTGAGAAACAAACAAGAAAATGGTTGCATGTTACTTTACTAAAATCCCCACGTAATGGCGTTGAAACACTTGTCCTGCAACCAGATGGCTGGATAAAGACCAAAGTGTGCCAAGGTACTATAGGGAAAGAGGCACGCTGACATTGTTGCACAATCCTTGGGTGCTTTTTTTTGTACTTGAATACTTTAATTGGTTACATACCCAGTGGAGGTGTGGATCTGCTTCAGATATCTGTGTACTGTATTGTATAAAACTCTTCTGTGTTATAATATGCATTATAGTTGGTAGAGTTTTTCTTAAAAATATTTCAGGAAGAACTGCCATTGCAGTTCTACGTTTGCACTGAAAAAATGTGCAGATCGTGACCTCACTTGTTTGAACAAGTGGTGGGTAGGTATAGTTTTGTATCCCATGTTTTTATATTTGTTATATTGTATGAAAAGAATTGTTCCCTATGAACGGTGCTATTCTTCAACGCTGGATGTTAATGCAATGCTGCTTCTAATTACCTGATTGCACTGCTAGTTGCAATAGTTTACTCTGCTGTTTATTATTATTGCTGCTTTTTTAGCCTCTTTTCTATTCGGTTACGACCTGAACTGTTCTCTTTAGCTATGCTCTTTGTCTACCTGTTCGGAACTTGCTGGTTCTTTATTATGTAAAGAAATTCACAGTTAAGGACATTTTCAGACCTTTGTAATAAAAGACCTGAACAGGATATATGATGTGTTGTTTTTTTATTTTACACTTCCTGGGCATTACCTGTTTTATGTGTAGGAGACGCCTGGTTCGGAAAACAGGAGACCATATTCTCAATGCGTTGTACTCTGATCTTTAATGAGAAAAACATAGGAAACAGGGTTAGGAGGTCAGGGTTACGTATAGTTACAGTAAGAAAACTAGAGACATGTAATTGTATGTGTGTTATTCACTCACATGGGTTATAATACCTAATACAAAATCAAAATGCAAAATTCCCTGGTTATCAAAGGGGAACCCTTAAGTCTTCAATGATTACATTCAGAAAGCCACGTATCGGAAGACTACATTAAATTACATACTAGGAAGGAAACCATTTCTAGATTTAGGTGGCAGCATATATCACTAACAAGAAAACAACCTTGCACCATCTGCTTTGATTAAGGGAAAGTGAACACTCACTGATCAGTGAAGCTTACATTGCAGGTGTGATGCAGAGCTGCTCCGGCACACTGAGCAAGAATGACAGCAGCACCGAAAAGAATTCTGTTGATGTGAAACAGCTGCAGAATCATAAATTGCAATCAAGGAATGGGAAGATCATGCTAGGGACTGCTTGAAATTAGACCATTCTCTGCTCTTCGTCAAGATCACTGTCTACTACCAAGTTTAACAGCAGTGGATCTTTAATATGTGTTACCTCCTAAAAACGACTTTGGGTAGTTTTTACTATTATTTCTGTGAAGACGTTCAGCATTTGTAATTAACTATCTTCAAACTCATGCCAGGTAAAAGGTAGGTTGCTTAGCTACAGCTTAGTGCCTATATTTATTTATTTATTTAAAATGTCAATCACTGGTTAGGTCACTTATCCAATTCTTTCTCCACATGGGGGCAGCAGTGTATTTAAAAGAATGCCCTCTGTGCTGTGATGTGAAGGCATTTCATTGATCACAAGTTTGTTTTTTACCATCATGCGCAGAGCTAAAAGTGTAGCCCCAAGTATTGATCACCGTAATGTGCCTCTGGCTCCATGGAGCCCCCCTGGTGGGAATCCTAATCGATGGCACAGTGGCTGCCAGAAGAACTGGCAGGCACTGCTTAGAGGAGGACAGACTCTAAAGCATGAAAAGAAATAGGGCTTCCATTGCACAGTGGTTTGAGTCATTCCACACTACTGTGGGCCTAGCCAAGAATTACACTTTACCAATCCATGCTTATCATTGTCATCATCTTGTAATGATTCATTCCCCAGTTCAACAGAAAACATGATTAGTAAGAAGAACACATGCAGAAAACTGGCTATATATATATATATATATATATATATATATATATATATATATATATATATATATATATATATATATATATACAGTATATATATATATACAGTATATATATCTATATATATATATATATATATATATATATATATATATATATATATATATATATATATATATATATATATATATCTCCAAACAGACCAAATTATTAAGGTAGAAATTAAAACCTTGCCCCTTGTTTTCTGCATTCACTATGATCTCCACTAGACATTCATGTAGTTGTAGTAAAGCCTGCCCAAGAGAACACCACTTCCATGCTTTCTGCTGAGAGGGACCTAAATCACCCCCATAGAGACCTGCTTTGCTCAGACTAGGATAGTAGCTAGAGCATCTTGACAAACACCAGGCATTGCAACTCTGATTCACAGCCCCCGTCCCGCCAGGGGCCTTTTTCCAGCAAATAAATAATGAAAGTTAGTTTTTTCTAGACATCGATGTCTGCTCTCAGATACAACTTCACTACTAATAATGTTTGCTGATGAAATCCTATTTTTAGCTAGGCACTGAATGAAATTCTTCTAGGCCATTCAGAAGTGCCAAGGCCAGTACAGTCACATGGAGGAACAGTGTAATTACAGTCTGGAAGAGAAAGCCACATTTCATTCGGATGCAGTGGGAGGCTGTAATAAAGAACTAAAAATAAATACACGATTTTGAACAACTTCAAAAGAAAGTTAAGTAAGTCGTAAGAGAACATAAAGTTCTGAATAGAGGCCTACCTTGGTACTATCTGGTTTAACTGCTCCCTTTCAAATAAACAGAAAACACAGCATAGAGACTAACGTTAATAAAACGTGGCTTTAATATGCTAAGAAGTCTTAGTGGGACAGTATTTGTCCCTAACCAGCTACAGCAGTCTCACTTTTTATCACCAACAGAATCCCATTTGTGGGCACACAATACTTTTCAATAATAAAGTAATTATTTTTTCAAAATACCGTCAGTGACCCAATATAACAGGTTAATATTTCTTTGTTATAAAAAGTATACAACAAATCACCAAATCGTTAGAATCCTCATTTTTCAATGGAGAGCTCAAATTAGACTTTTTAAAATTGTACCAGGTTCATACATTAAGACCATAAGAGAATTACAAAAAGAGGAGGCCATCAGTCCATCTCAGCCCACCTGGTTCTTAGGAGCTGATTGATCTCAAAACGTTGTGAAGTTGAGTCTTAAAGGATCCACATGATTCTGCCACAGTGATGACTAGGTAGCCCATTGCATCCCCTCACCACTCTGTGAAGAAGTGTCTCCTTCCCTCTTAGGTCTATCGCCACTTCATTTCCAACTGTGTCCTCTGGTCCTGGTTTCTGTACTGTGCTAAAAGTTCAGTCATGTGATGTCCCTCCTAATTCCTCTATGTTATGTGTTCCCATTCCGAATGTGCTCTGCCTGGAGGGAAGATTTATTCCCTGTTTGCTGTAAAAACAGTTTTCTAATGTTTGAGAGGGTAGTTACCCGTATGGAAAATATCAGGGCATTAAGTGTTTTCTGTATAATCTTATCAGTATTACAAACATACCATTTAGGTATTACGGCTGTTACGTACGTACAGTGCAGAGAAGGGCAAACTACTGTATGGAACAATGCATTGTCATCTCCAGGCAAATACAAACCCTGTTTTGCAATGACAGTTTTAAGTTCCAAAACTTTCAAGAAGATTTTTTTTTAAACAGGCACAACCTATGCAACAGCAGACACTGTAAGACTTTCATCACAGTTCTTCAATATCATCTGTAGCCACTGCATCTGGGAATTTCATTAATAGGAAGATTTTACCATAAAATGAAAGCTACCAACCTATCAGGTCCATCTGTTCCTAATTATGACTTACTTCAAGCGTTCTCAAAGAACTGTACATTCTTTCAGGATGACATACCATATGATCTGCAGTCCAACACGGAGCTCTCGCCACACAAACAGAGGGCCAGGGCCAGGGTGATTCTGGAAACTAGTGTTTAATGGGTATTTTATTTTACAGCATTCTAAATCTGGTGCTTGGTGATTTGCACAAATGAAAAACAATAAGATATAAAAGAGGCTGTGAGTTCCAGAGGCACGGTGCTACAGAGCTCTTGGAATCTGAATTTGAACACACGGAGGAGGAGGAGGCAGTGTCCAGGGACGTGGGGTAATAAAAAGAACAGCTACTGAATCGACTCGTGTTACCGGCTTGGTGCGTGGGGGCGGCTCCGGTGAAGCCTTTAAAATGAAAAGACAACAACCTAATAAATGAATGTAATAAATGATATCCTCAATGCAGTGCTGAAATTCATGGAAAAGATGAATATGTTTGATTTTTTTTTTTTTTTAAATAAAGTATGTAGTTTCTGTAAACTCACAATGTAGTATAATGTAAAAATGATACACTTACTACGTGGTGCCTGGAACTGTACGTTTACTTGGTTCCCCCTTGCTTAGATGCATGGCTACACACATTACTGTGTTACCAAGCAGTGTTAAAGAAACAAAAATAACTGAAACAGTTACAAAGTATCTCAGAATTTACCAGAGAATAAAGATTGAAAAAAAAAACCAAGACAACTGACGTGTAACATTCTGGAATGTTTTCAAAGAATAAAGGGAGATTTTCCAAGGGACTGAGTGGCCAAACCAATTAACAGTACTGCAAACTAATTCAAATACTGGGACATTACTGTTACTGACTCATCAGAGCTAAATGTGTACCTTTCTTCAGACTTGACAGAGAAAATGCTTGCAATAGCGTTTGAAGCTATTTACTTTTGAACAACTTTTTTTTTTTTTTTTCCCCAAAACCTGACCATTTCTACTGCTTTAGTGCCATCTGCTGTTAAAGCGACAATAACATCCACTGGGCATTGTAACTATGGTAACACACCGGAAATATGCAGCACACATTTTTTCTGTAAATGGTCTGTTCTTTACATGACTCGCTTATATATTATACAAACGAATCCTTCTTATAAGATGTGCATCTCCCTGTTGTAATCTGAGGCTTGTCATTACATTTCCGCTATACATATTGTCTCCTTTTCCCCTACTCCAACCACCCCACCTCCATGTCCTTTTCTAACAGCATCCCTTTCTCCCTGCATGCATGTGTGCGTGACTGGGCCTTTACCAGGGACTGTGAACAAGCTGTTGAATCTCAGTGCTTCTCTCCTGTTTAAATATTGTATTTATAATAAATCACCATGTCGGTAATAAAAACGGACACATTCTTATCAAGGATTACGGTCCCCTCCGAGAACCGATTGTTTACTTACTTAAGATACGTTCCAACAACAAAGAATGTGATTGGCTTGTTCAGCTCTGGCGTCCTGTAAATATTATTTCCCTATACATTACAGTTGATATGCTCAATCAGACCTGAACCGGAGGACAACGCAGTTTACGGGCAAGCCCACAATCGCCCGGCCAGTCTACAGAGGTCGCTGAAGCGCGGTGCGCTGAGTACACCCTGGCCAACCTAAGCCCTTCCGCCCGGGCGGCAGTGGAATATCCTGGACTCGAACCGGCGACATCCGGGCTATAGGGCGCATCCTGCACCCCACGCAGAGCGCCATTACCGGGTGCGCCACTCGGGAGCCCCATCTTGTTGCATTTTAACATACCGCTTCACGCTTCTAGTAATTTCCTAGTACACTGGTATCCCAATGGGAATGTTCATACAAAACCCAGCAATGGTATTAACATAATGAAAATACACAAAGCAGGGTATGGTAGCTTGAACAGCAGCAATCGAAGTGAAACCTCCATTCACCTATAAATGCATTTCATTCTGGTGTATCCTTCATTGCTGCCAGGACTAAAGTGTCAAACACAACTCAAACAGGCTCCTGCCACAATGGTATGTGTGGGCAATTTGTCTGGCTACAGCTGAATCATGTATTTCACACACACACACACACACACACACACACACCCCTAGGAAAATATACAGTATTAACAGGATTTAAGGAGACAAGTTCTGTATGCTATCTAAAACAATGTATAATAAAGTCCATGATTGATACAGCTTACTCACCACCTTCTATTCAGGGGGTATTATGCTATGCAGATTTCTTTATTTCTGAGACATTTAAACGCTTGGTCCTTGATTTTCCGGTTGCATTTACAGTCCGGCTTGCAGAAGGTCATACTTCTTAACGCTTCCTTTCAAATTCTGTTCATTTCTTTGCTCCAAAACATTTAGAAAGCAACATAAGGCTAACTGCTCTAGGCCTTATATACTGCACTTGATCAGGTGACATTGCACAGCATTGTCTCATCCCTGCGCTTGCATTATTCATGATAATGTGTGCAATCTATATAATTAGGAATTAAACATTAAAATGACATGCATTCTTTACTTTAAGGAACATAGCTTGTTAGAGTAAGTAGCATAAGTTCTCATTTGTAGTCCTTTGTTTTGAGAGTGGTACTTGACACTGTTGCTCCACTATTGAGCTATCATTCTCATTATTATTTTGAGTCTTTACTTGGCTTAGTGCTTGTTGTTCTAATATTGGGTTCTTATTATTTTTCTTATAAACTGCTTTGAGCTTGCTTGGAGAATCCTAAGTGCTGGCACCAGCCAGCCTTCTTTGTATCATTATAATGATGTGACAGTATGACCATCATTTCACAGTATGACCTTTCCACTGTGTCAGCCTCACCTGCATTACATTACAATCATCAAATTATAATGATGTGACAGTATGACCATCATTTCACAGTATGACCTTTCCACTGTGTCAGCCTCACCTGCTCTACAAATATCTATAGAAAGAATAACTACGTGAAGCAGGCAGAACAGGTAACATTGTCACGTGAACTGAATGGAACCAGGATCCCAGCGCCCTATCACGAGCTACAATAAAGAACACATCAATCAATTCAAATAATGAACCACAGAACCATGGAACAAACTAGAGGGTGTGTGTGTCTTTAATTTTAACCAAGGTGGTGACGGATACGGAGGTAACTTTGGTTAACATTACAATCATCAAATTAAACAAGATACTCAACTTTAACACTGCAGTAAATATGTGAAGTGGACTAGTTAAGAATGTTATTATTATCCCATCCAGGCCCTGCAGTTGTTCACGTGGCCATACGACTGGAGCGAGTATAAGAGATAAACAGACCGGAGAGAGTTACCTTGGCTTTTATAACCTATTAGAAGTAATTCATTTTTTCCTGTTTAGGTTAAAAAAAAATAATTAAATACAAACCGTGACTATTGATATGTATTTACTTGTGAATATAATGATATGTATTAATTAGGTTAGGAACGCATGATATTGGTACACACCCTTGACTCACTACTACGCGCCTAACCACGCCCCTCCACCAATCAAATATGAGATGCCGAGTTCCTCTGAGAGTTTGCAGGCAAAGCGTAGAATGTGAAGTATTGGATCGTCCGTCAGACAATTTCTGGGTTAACGAAGAACGTGAGTACCGTATTTGCTTGTTATCTGGGACAGACGTTGTGTAATTAGATAAAAGTATTTGCAATAGTCGTATCATATCCTTTGTTGCTCGATTTTTAATTTGCACAATAGATCATTAATAATGATCCCACTAAAGACAAGCAGAGTCTACATTTTCAAGTGTATTTGACGAAGCATGGTTTTCTAACACGTATGCGTAAGGTACTTGTTTTTTAAGGTTGTGGATTCGCAGAGAAACGCTGGATTATTTAGTTAAGTCTCGTGAGCATTATAATTCGATATACATTCATGATAGTGGTAAACTGGCAATTAAATAATAAATCTGCGTTTGAACAGGTACAGAGTAACTCGTAATTATTACCCGTGTTGAGAGAAGGGCACTTACCTTTCTAGTATGCACGCTTAACTCGCCCACTCAAACACAACATTCTGTATTTTCCTCATTTTTTTTAAAAGTGACTTATTAAAGATTAACGATAAAAAAAGTGGCAGAATGTTCTATTTGGGCGTGTGAGTTAAGTGTATCGTAACCCCCTTTCCTTGTTGTTTGTTTAGTACGACATTGCTGTGCATAAATTAAAGCAGCTTGCTGAACACCTTGTTGACGTTAAGTTCTGCCGCAGCCACCCCCAGCGTTGGATACGAAGTCGCATTCCCACGAAAACAAACTACATATATTAGGTTCACATTACCTGCTGGTTGGAAGCTATGCGTACAACACTAGTAAAGTGTGATAATCCTAGGAGTAAGTGCCTTCACATTCCCAAATACAGTGCTTATATTGGGCTGTTGACTCGGATATGGCCTCATCGGTAGTGGACACTTGCATACAGCGTGCTTAGACAGATTATATTCCATCCAATGCTATTCATTTTTAATTACCCCAGCTGTTGGTTTTACAATCGGGATGTATTCCCTAGTACTGTGAAATGCTTTAGTAAATCCAGTTATGGTTTATCCCTGCAGAGTTCAGGGTGTGAGGGGAAATGAAGCAGATGGATCAGGAAAAAATAAGTAATATAACTGAAATACCTAGTGCTCCGTTTTGGCAGAACTAGTTTGTACTACAGTGTATGTATTTCTCCATTATCTGTATAAAGAATGTCTAAGTGAGGCAGTATAACGCTAATGGAACATTGGACACGGCCTCGGTCAATCAGGATGTATAATTTCTTGTAGATTGGGGATGTGATGTTTTGCACTGGGGAAAGTATAATGTTAGAAACATTCATCTTAAACCAGAAAATATGTACAGCAGAAACATACTGCCAGGCTTTAGAACTGCCAAGGTATTTTTATCAATGTTTTGGCTATCCACGCCTTTACCCCAGGGTCTTGGGTTGCGTGATGTTTGTAGGGGTGTGTAAAAGCCATTGTACTTCAACTTTAGGACAAACTCATAGTTTACTTTATGTAACTTTAATCAAGAGTTGCAACACATGGTTCCTGTAGGGGGGAAAAAAAAACAAACCTGTGTAGAAATTGATACGTGTAGTTTACAGATGACTTCCTGTGTATTGTCAATGATCCCATTCCCACAGAATGTATCTGGGAATGGGATGGGTGGCATTAATCAGAACTATATTGTTTAAATACATGGAAATGGCCATTGAGTCATCTTCCTGGAAATGCTTTGTGATGTCATTTTCTTTTTTTCTCCCTCCCCTAAAGATTGTTATACTTAATGAATTATATTTTTTATCCCAGACATGTGGAAGAAACACACATTGTGCGTGGGTGGATGGATTTATTTAACAAAGTATTGATGACAATGTATTGTTCGGTGTGATAATGCGTCTGAGGAATGCGTTGCTGTGTGTCAATGCAGCCTTTATACCTTGAGTCATCTGCCATGTATGTCTGGGTTGTGGTCAAGCAGAAAAATTCTGTGCGAGCATTTTATTTATTTTATAATTCAGCCAGTTCTCTCTAGGTTCCAAACCCGAACAGTCATGTGGTCTTGGCAAGAGCAGTGCAGTGAAGTCACTATCTAGTGTCTCTGATCTGGTTTCTGATGTAAATTCAGAGTGTCTGATCTTGATATGCATTTAAGAAGGTTAATTATACAGCAGACTCCACATGCTTACAGGAAATCGAGCATAACTTGCAGTTACAGTATACACCGTGCAGGGCTGGCTCGGAGCGGCCCAGGGTCAGAGTATACAACGTGCAGGGCTGGCTCGGAGCGGCCCAGGGTCAGAGTATACACTGTGCAGGGCTGGCTCGGAGCGGCCCAGGGTCGGAGGGATTGGCTTTTAAATTGTTTCATGAATGTGTTTCGACTAATATTCAGCAGCGGTCTGCTGCCCCAGTTTCTTTTATAATGCTTTGTTGTCTGAAATGAAGTATACATTTTCAAATTAGACCTGGCATTGCTGTCAGCTGTACAACTGCAATTTGTTTTGTTTGAGGAGAAAGTAGTAGACCCAGATTGGTAAACTGGATGCTAAGGAAACCAGAAGTATTGTTGGGGAATGTGCACAAGACTAAATTGTTTCATATCCCCTTCTAAAATTTCAAGCAGCAAGTAAAACACATTTGTGGCAGAATGAAATTGAGAAGTTGGCCACCTTTTACTCATTTGCAGAAAATTTAAATTTAAAAGCTGAACAAACTTTAACCCTTTGCAGTCAATTTATTAAGTGCGCGTCAGGTCCAATTTATTTTCACACACGCAGTTAATTTTAGACGCGCTGTTTAAAAGTGTTTTTTTCCACAGTCAAACGGGTTTAAAAGGCCCTGCATATCAACAAAGCACTCACTAGGCATCTCCAGCCCCGCCCCACCCTTTCGTTCGCTATCGCTTTCACATATGCTAAGAAATAAATAAGTCGTACATACCGATCAATCATCTCCTGATCACTCGTTTTATCACCAAATGCCTCAATAATGTGATCCAAGTCATTATTTTATTACTATAACATCTCAAAAAAGCTCAGCAAATGTCCGTGATATTCTCTGAGTGCTGATGCAGTACCATCCAGCTTGTTTCCTTATGACCGCCCCTATCTGATGCCAGGGGCAAGTATGACTAATCATGAAATACGCCCTTTTGTTTTGTTTTTTTCTGCTTGTCGCTCCCACTCGGCCATTGAATGGTTTTCTCGGCTTTTTCCGTTTTTTTGATGATGTCGTACAGGGTCCGACATTGACCTGATAGGAATAATTGCAATGTCGTACCAGGTCCGACATAGGACCGCAAAGCGTTAAGTAATCCTGTTGATTGTGTGGAATAGCCATATTGGGTCAGTTTCACACCTTTGCCTTTTTAACTGTGGCCTGTCTCAATGTTGTGTTTATTGAATGAGAGCTGTGGAATGGTTCTGCTCTGGTTTTAAGCAAATCTGCAATTCCATGTGACTTGCAGTCCTCATTGTGTCTTGCTTCCACACGACTGAAGGGCATGCAGGAGAAGGTGCAGGTCTGAAGCCACTTTAAACATCAGAATCAAACAAACAAATGGGGTTCACTCCCCCCCCCCCCCCCCCCCCCTCCTTTTTTTTTTTTTGATGTCAGTGTAGAACAGGAAGGCATGCATTACCGCCACTTCCTGTTGGAGCTGCATGTTTGTTAGTTTTATACAGCTAATTAACACCTTGTGTTTTGTTTTTTTGGATTTTTTTTAGTGTCAATATGTCTGTCTGGGGAGGTGGTAACAAATGTACTGCCTGCAAGCAAAACGTGTACCATGCTGAGGAGGTGCAGTGTGATGGGAAAAGCTTTCACAAATGCTGTTTCCTGTGCAGTAAGTATTATTTATTTATTAGCAGACGCCCTATCCAGGGTGACT
Organism: Acipenser ruthenus; assembly: GCF_902713425.1. NCBI lineage: Eukaryota > Metazoa > Chordata > Actinopteri > Acipenseriformes > Acipenseridae > Acipenser > Acipenser ruthenus. The sequence goes on from NC_081195.1 coordinate 65,288,265, forward strand.
TACAATTGTTACAAGATATCACATTATACAGATATCGCATTATTTTTACATACAATTACCCATTTATACAGTTGGGTTTTTACTGGAGAAATCTAGGTAAAGTACCTTGCTCAAGGGTACAGCAGCAGTGTCCCCCACCTGGGATTGAACCCACGACCCTCCGTTCAAGAGTTCAGAGCCCAAACCACTACACCACACTGCTGTACCCATCATGATTGCCTTCATTTGATTAAAGATGCCATGCACCAAAAACAAAGGTTTTACCAGGAGTATTGTGGAATGTGATTGACACTTTTTATGAACAAATGATCAGAAATACTGCAGCTGTAATACCTAAATTAGAGCTATCCGTGAAATGAAAACCTAGATCGCACCACCTACACCTACATCCACATCTATGGAAAATGTGACTTCTTAAAGTCAAGTGGACAAAAATATTGGCTAGTGCCTTCTATCCCCACGTTCTGATACATCAATTTCTTGTGGCCAGGTTTCTCTAGATACCTGTAACTCAAAATTGGGACTTGTTGGAAAACATGGATCGAGAATTGATTAGCAGTTTGCTACGCATGTGGACTGGCAGAGCTATACTGGTGTTCTTTTCTGAAAAGAGACTAATATTGCAGATAGCAGACTGTTTGGTTCAAATTGCATGTACTGCTAACAATTGATAAGAGACCTTGCGTCTACAAGCTTCTTGTCCAACATTGACTGCAAGATAACAATGCTGTGGACCAGAAGGGGCCAGGCTCTAAGACTTTGGGGAATACAAAGCATAAAGGAGCTAAAAGGCTCCCAAGGACTGCCGTTGGACCCAAAGGTTCACGGGGAGAATAAGAGATAATGCCACTGGACTCAAAGGGTCTCAGGCAAAACGGAGAGATAGGAACAAGGAAGATGACAAAAAACTGATGTATGGACCTTTTTTGGGCACCAGGCGTCTGAAGAATGCACTGAGTTCAGAGGTCGCCACACTAGACTAGACACACACACATATATATTAATTAAATAATAATGTGTTGTCCCTTTGCCATTGGTTGGGTGTTATAGGAAAAGGAGGAGAGAGACACCTATGCAGAAGGGTATTTAATGTCATGTAAAAGATGTAACAACTGGTAATCTGTTCTATACTTGGACTGGTTTCCCTGCATGTATGAAATAAACTTAACACTGATTAAGAAATGGCGTCTGTGCAGTTTCTTAAACATCGATACTCACGTTTTAAGTTACATCACTTGTGGAGAACAGGCACCTCCACTGTATCCCAGTCACTGTTGTGGGATAATAGACTGCCGGCTGCCTCTATTCTGTGCACTTTTAAGATGGTCCCTTGAGGGGTTGCCACAAGCAGGTTTGCAATGGATATCCTGCCTCAATCACAACTGGTTATACAAGAAGAACTAATATTAAACTGTCAGGCTGACTTGTTGTGATTTGGGTAAGCATAACCAGAGCACCTTTTATGTGTATGTGGAACGGTCCCCACAGTTCAGTACAGGTGTAAACTGAGACTATCTAGTTTTGTGCTCTGTCTGTTGCAAAGGGCACCAGAGGACAGAATAGGGGACATTTGTAAGTAGTGGAATTTAAGTTTGTTTTGGTCTCCCAATGTTTTGAAGCAAGAATCTGACAGTACTAGCCTGTATGTAGCTGGCACCAGTACTAACTTGTCTGTAGTTTAATCAGTAGAGCATAACAGAGTAGTTAATTGTATACTTCTTTGCATTTGCTCTTCTTGGTCTGTTGAAAGTGATACTTGCCTGTTTTATACATACATACATAAAGTATTTTATTCATTAATTGTTGGCAGGCTCATGGTGGTGTTGTGTATGGCATATTAAGCTGGCTAAGCATTTGTATTTATCAAGTGACCACAATATTAGTAGTACAAGCAAGCCGAAAAACACTTTAAATAAAACATTAGTGGAAGGAGAGAGGAGCCCTACTTCACTGTTCATTTCAGATTGGTCATGTTGCTTTGTTTTATGGTGTGTGGATAATTCATTCTCTGTTCAACAGGAAAGGAAAGAAGTTCTGTGTCAAGCTTGACTGTAACACATTGTCACTGTCGGGGGCTGCACTGCAATGCAACACGCATGCTTTGGATTCAGCCTGGACATTGGAAAATAAGTGTTTATTTTACAGGACAGGAGATGTTACAAAAGCTGCTTTGTCCCTGTAGCTAGAGAAGTGTAAAGTGTGTGTAATATATATATAATTTTTTCTGGATTACTGAGAAGCGATATTTATGGTTTTACAGAAGTACAGGAAACTTAATGTACACTTCCTAGAAATGTGCTTTTTGTCAGACGTGTTTCCCAGACAACTGCACGCACAATTTTAGGACTGCAGTTCTTGATGTGCATTCTTGCGGTACGTAGCTCACTTTTTAAGGGACTGGGTGGCAGTAACACAACAAGGTCACTTTTGACCCAAGGCGCCACCCCTCCCCCTGGTTGTAACGCCTGTGCATTGGCCCAGTGCGCCATCAAGAGGGTGACTTGTTGTTGCAGGAGGTTTACCTTTGAAGTTGGGCCTGTTTTTTTGTTTCCCACAATTCCTCCCAGGCTGCTCTCTTGATCCTTCCGGGACTGATGTTGCGGCACATGACTGAGAAAACAAACTCGTCAGGAGGATCCAAACACTGGTTTCATAGTTAATGTTGGTACAGTCTCCTAGCAACAGCCACTCAGTGACCTCTTCTGAGCTAACATGTGCCCCGCTTGAATAACAAGAAGTAAAGCAAGACTAATGGTTAAGACTTGCCTAAAACACGCACACATACAACCTCTGGTGGGCTCTGTGTTCTATACACCATCATACTTCCTTCTTTAAACTAACTTGAAATGGTAAAACTTTGTGCATGTAGACTAGGTAACAGGGTGCTTCTGTCCACAGCTGTGCTCTTTGACAGGCCATGTTCTTTCCTATGGTCCAGGCGCACACCTTCTGGAAATGCCAGCTTCAGATTAGACGTGCTGGAGTGGGGGCTGCATTCACTGGTATTCGTTGTGAACTGGAAGGGGAGACCCTTGATTCCCCAGAAGTGGATAATTATTCATGTTGCATCTGGACATATTGAAGAAAGGCGCTTTCAAGTAGGTCTTAACTGTTGCTTTATGTTGCAGTGGTCTGTCGCAAATGCTTAGACAGCACTACATTGGCCATTCACGACGATGAGATTTACTGCAAGTCCTGCTACGGGAAGAAGTACGGGCCAAAGGGCTATGGCTACGGCCAGGGAGCAGGAACCCTCAACATGGACAAAGGAGAGAGACTGGGCATCAAACACGAGGGGTAAGTGCCATCATGTAGCTGATACAGGTGTTGATCCGTATCATGCATCGATTTCTTCTTTTGGGTAGCTTTGTATTCTCTAGCCAAGATATTTTAATTGGGGGTGGAGGAGGATAATTCTCCAAAAGCTATCTGTGTCTGGTTGATTTTTAAAGCCTCAAAGATACTGAAGCTCAGGGAAATGCTTTCAAAATGACAATGCACCTTTTGAATTAAGGAAGTGGGAACCATTGCTCTAGTCTAGGGTGGCTAGCTTTCTGCTTTATTGAAGTTATGAACAAACTTCATTTAAACCAATTCTGTCAATTATAAATCTCCTACAGTAGGTTAGGGCCTGGTGCTGTACATAGTGATTATTTTTTATGTAGATGAGTGAGCAATCCCATTCTAAATCTGACCTGACAGTGTGTTTTATCAAGATGCTTATAGCTGTGTCTGACTGCAGTTATGAAAGGTTGCTTTGTGTACGGGCAGCTCCTGTGATGCACTGTGAACCTAATCGCTTGTTGAGAACAATACAAACCTTTCAGCCACCACTCATGCAAAGGATTTGCAGCTTCATTAAGCATTTCATAACCCAAGCATAAAACAGCAGCACAATTGAAAAGACAAGGTTAACTAGCGATGTTTCTGTCATCTGTTAAACTTCTTTTGAATTTCTAACTGGTAATTCTTTCCCTCTCTGCCTGGGAGCAGAGCGCAGTGTCACAAGCCGACCACAAACCCCAACGCTTCCAAGTTCGCCCAGAAGTTCGGCGGGGCTGAGAAGTGCCCCAGGTGTGGGGATTCTGTGTATGCTGCTGAGAAGATAGTCGGGGCAGGAAAGGTGAGAGCGTAACAGCAAGCTTGCAATGGCATCCTAAACGGGAACACTTTCCTGTCTAGAGAAGCTATATAATACTCTAGCTATATACAGTGTTGAGAAAGTTTGTGAACCCCAATGATAATTATGGAAATTCCATAGTTTTACCATGATGGCCTTCTTGAATCAAAATCTTTTTTTAAATATCCAATAGGGTTTATATTAACCAATTCCATGTCCCCTTTTTTTTTTTTTTTTTTTTTTTTTTTAAATGTTATCTTTTAAGATTCAGGTATGGTAGATCTTCAAGGGTGAGTTTGGGAGGCCCCACCCTATATAAAGATCAGAAACTTTGAGTTTGGTCTTCACCATACAGATGTGTGGAAACACGTCCTGCCACGATCAAAAGAAATCTGAGGACCTCAGTTATTGATGCTCATCAGTCTAGAAAGGGTTACAAAACCATTTCTAACGATTTGGGGCTCCACCAAACAGACAGATCAGTCTACAAATGGAGAAAGTTCAAGACCACAGTCACTCTACCCAGGAGCGGTCGTCCTACCAAAATCTCTCCAAGAACAAACTGGAAAATCATCAAGGAAGTCCCAAAGAACCCCAGAGTAACATCCAAGGATCTGCAGGCCACTCCTTGGCTAAAGTGAGTGTTCATGACTCAACTATCAGAAAAAGAATGGTGTTCATGGAAAGATAGCCAGGAGGAAACTACTGCTCTCTAAAAAGAACATTGCTGCCCATCTGAAGTTCGCCAAATAGCACATAGATGATCCACAAGACTTCTGGAACAATGTTCTCTGGACAAATGAGTCAAAGGTAGAACGTTTTGGCCTCGATGAGAAACGTTATGTTTGGTGAAAACCAAACGCTGCGTTCGAACAGAAGAACCTCATCCCAACCGTCAAGCATGGTGGTGGGAGTGTGCTGGTTTGGGGCTGCTTTGCTGCCTCATTGACACAACCATGAATTCTGCATTGTATCAGAAGATTCTAGAGGAGAATGTCAGGCCATCCATCCGTGAGCTTAAGCTGAACCGAAAGTGGGTCATGCAACTAGACAGTGATCCTAAACATACAAGCAGATCTACAAAAGAATGGCTGCAGAAGAAGAAATTCCGTGTTTTAGAATGGCCTAGGACCTAAACCTCCTCAATGTTGTGGCAGGACCTGAAGCGAGCTGTCCATGCAAGGAACCCCTCAAATGTCAGAGTTGAAGCAGTTCTCTAAGGAGGAATGGGCCAAAATTCCTCAAAACCAATGTGAGAGACAGACCAACAGTTACAGGAAATGCTTGGTTGAAGTCATTGCTGCTCAAGGGGGTGCCACCAGTTACTGAATCTAAAGGTTCATATACTTGTTCACACATGGATATTGAATGTTGAATCATTTGTGGATAAATAAATGTTGAAAAAGTATCATGTTCTTGTGTCCATTTTGTTTAATCAGGTTATCTTTATCTATTATTAGGACTTGGATTTAAGATCTAATAATATTTTAGGTTTGAAATGTGAAAATCCTAAGGGGTTCAAAACTTTCTCGGCTGTGTGTGTGTGTGTGTGTGTGTGTGTGTGTGTGTATATATATGTATATATATATATATATATATATATATATATATATATATACATATGTATATATATATATATATATATATATGTATGTGTGTGTGTATACACACACATACACATCTCCTGAAGCCTAAGGGAATGTACAGAGACAAACTTTAACTAGTTAAATGAGTAGCAGTTTTGGTTCCTCTTGGGGGAATTTCTTGCAAAAGCCATTATTTGGTTCACAGATGACCAAAGCAGATAAAATGTGCTTCTTGGCAACAAGGCAGCTCTGCAAATAAAGTAAAGCTGTGAAATGTTTTCCAGTGTTGCTGCTTCATTAATAGGAAAACCCTCCGGTCCGGATCTGATACAACTCCACAGAGGTGTCCGGTCAGCCCATTGAGGCCAGTAGTGTGCTGTGAAGTAGTTAATCAACAGTCTCCTAACAAACGGGCATTAAAAGTTTCATCAGATTTGAATTCATCATTTTTCAAGATATTGCCTTGAGTAGCTTGGCTGTCCTGTGATGTACATTCACTGTGTGAAATAACTAACTCCTCTAATTTGGGAACATGACTCTGAAGATGGAGCAGTTTTTAGATTGAGTAGTCAGAGGAGAGAACTCGAGGTAAGATCACCATATTTATATAAAAAAAAAAAAAAAAAAAAAGTGATGGCTATTCATGCATCTCGATATTGTCAATATAGGGACTGGACAGTGTATGCTGTAGTAGTTGCAATAGATGGTCATTGTAGCATATACCAGTAACATGCTTTAGTACTTCTACTGAGCTGTTACCAGCATGCAGATTTATGTCTCTGCAGCTATTTACAATGTCTTCTGACTCATTCTTTCAGCCCTGGCACAAGAACTGCTTCAGATGTGCCAAGTGTGGAAAGAGCTTGGAGTCCACCACCCAGACTGAGAAGGAGGGAGAGATCTACTGCAAGGGTGAGCTTTCTCTGCACAGCTTTATAATACAGTATAGAAAACCTCCTGGGGCACATACTGCGGAATTGGACTAATCTCGGCATTCTGTGAAGATATATTCACATACTTGGTTCTGTATCGACAAAACAGTAGGTTGGGTTTAGGTTGGCCAGGGTGACGGCACACACTTCAGAGGACAGCGTGTGTTCGTCTTCGCCGCTCCCGAGTCGGCGCAGGGGTGGTAGCGGTGAGCTGAGCTTAAATAATAATTGGATATCCTAAATTGGGAGAAAATAATGAACACAAATTGGTTTCTTGATCTTTTTGAGCTGCCTTTTTTTTTTTTGTTTTTTTTTTTCTCTTTGCTAACTTTGAGCACAACAAGGTTTCCATTTTAAGATATGCATATAATAAGTGATCCTTTAACTTCAGTGTAATTCAGTCTAGTAGACATCCAAAGGCAAGGTAAGCACAAGATGCTGGGAGGATACTTCATTCTGTACCAAGACAATTTGTTTGTTGGATCTTATTTGAACACATGGCTTTATTTACAAAAGCGTATGCACCAACAGTACTCTGGATGGTATCTCTATCCTGTGAATGGTGCCTTCAGTCTAATGAACCACAAGGCAAGGCTTGCATATGGCATCTTGCCTTTTTTCTCCAACTTCACATATATTTTCTCTACCAGGGCCAGGTACCTAAAGATTTCTGGGATTTGCTATGGTGAATGTAATAGTCTCGCCTTCAGTTACTTGCATCAGCCACAGCTGGTAAGGAGATGCAAGTGGAGCTCTGTTTCTGATTTCTCTTCCACCACGATTTCCAAAAAAGAAAACTGAAGATTAACTACAATGTGTAGGAAACCAAGAAGCAGTGTCTGTTCTCTAAACAGATATTGTTGCCCAAAACAAACTAGCACTTCGTTGTCTTTAAATACTGGGTGAAGGGTGGGAGATGTGTTGTGGTATAAATGCTTGACCATGAGATCTGTATGGTGCAAGCAGGGTTTTTTTTTTTTAGTTAGTAGCAGACTTTGATAGCCTGAAATACAATTTAGTATTTTTATTTGAGAATGTGTTCTTTGTTCCTCTTCCATAAGGTGTCAACTCTACATTACTGTTTTAGGGTGCGTTGCATTACACAGGAATAAACTCTGAGTGCTCGGGAGAAGTGGAGGATTTCTATCATTTTACAGGTTCTTCAGAAAGTTACTCATGGAAGGTTCAGTAATCTTTTTGCATTTTGTGGTGACTGTCAAAGTGTAAAATCTCTGTTCTTTTGCAGCTTGTTACGCTAAGAATTTCGGCCCCAAAGGATTCGGATATGGCCAGGGTGCCGGAGCCCTCATCCACAGCCAGTGAGCGAGCTGCAAACCCTGCTCTCTCGGAAAGCACATAGTGGAGACAAAAATAGTAACTCAAAAATAGCAAATTCTGCTGTGAAAACCATTTGTGCCATTTTGTTACATTGTTGCTAACAGATGTGTTTGCTTCTTCAGAGTATGTGAATTTTACACAGGTGTACATGAAATGGCTGTTGGCATCTTATTTTCCATTGTACCGTAATAAATGAAATAAATAAAATTGTATACATTTTCAAAAAGTTTGTGGTCTCTGGTCCTATCACGTTGGTTTGTTTTCAGAACTCCAGGTCTTCCTGGAGCACATGACTGAAGACTGAACACCCTCTTTCCTCTCTCAATTAAGACCATTCTCTTTCCATTTCTGTGAAACACCTATATGCATGTTTTAAGAGAGCAGGCAAATTATTTGAGTAGTTTTAAAAGCTGAGAACACAGAGGGCTGCAGCATCCTGTCTCAAATTTCACCTATGGAAAAGTACATTCTACAACGGCTGTCAATTCTTCTACATTGATGAAATCTGAGTAGGAGTCCTATTAAATACTATGTGCTCTTGATAATGATAAATTAATTGCAAGAAACTGTATTTGCTGTGAATGTGTTTTTTTTAACCTTGTACAGTACTACTGTAATTGCATTATTGTGCCATTACAAAATTTGTACTGGATAAATGTATAGTATTGTTAATTATTTGTGCGAGTTAGGGCTTGTGCAATAGGATTAAGGACATGGCTGGTTTGCTTACTATTCAAATTATAGTGTTCATAATTGCAGTTCTTTAAGTGAAGTGTTATATGGAAATATTCGGTTGTGCAATTTTGGTGTGGGCTGTGCCTTTCTTTCTCATCGGACAAGTAGACACAGCCTTGTCAAAACACGCAGTATTTGTCTAGTTGCAGTCAAACACTTGATTGTTTGCAAGTAAAGAAAATCAAAATGAAAGCAGTAAGTGAAATGTGAAGCGAGTTCCTCTTTACCATGACTTCTGGATTGAGTCGGGCGGGGCGGGGGTGTTCTAAAGGTTTTGTGAAAACCGCGAACCTGGAACAGTCCTGATCTCTGGCACAAGTAATGGTAGTGTGCCCAGAAGGCATTTTTTGGCCCTACCCAACAGGCTTGAAAAATGACATTTTGGAAAACTAATAATCATTTGATTCTTGTCTCTGTATTGTTGTACTTGAAAACACGTCTAGACAACCTGTCTGAAACAAACTGCATAACTGAGCTGAGATCTTAAAATGTCTTCCATGGATAAGGTGGTTGATTTGTCTGTGTGCCCTGTTCTAACAAATCTCAAAGTTAATGACGTTTTTCCTATAGATCCTAGCCAAGTGAAATACAAAAGTGAAAATGTGTAGCCAGACATCAAATGATTATTTTCTGGAAGTGCAATTTTTCAAGCTAGGCCTGACCAGAATTTTTATTTCTGTTGACACTCAACTATATCTGCCCGTTTTGCCTTCTGGAAGTAAGTGCTGTCTGGAATTCAAGTACTTTAACATGCAGAAAGTGCAAATATGCTGCATGTTTTCCATGTGCTGACTGAGCTTGGAATTGTCGGTAGAACTTGGAACCTAAAGTAATATTTGGACAAACGAGTTTTAACTAGCACAAGTTTATTCATAGGCCTATAGCAAATTAAACCCTGTCCTGTCTATAACACCCAATGGATGGAACATGATTTAGGTGAGATGACTGGCTGTCCAAACCACTTCAGCAACTGAATGTTGGTTTGTGGCTTCACAGCTAAAAGCATTTCAGCTTTCTCCTTATCCCCATGTTAATCAATTGCCATCTTAAAGTGTTAACCTTTCTCCCCAATTCCTCCTAAAAATCTTTTTTTTTTTTTTTTGTTTCAGACAAGAACTAAATATTTGTTTTAAATGATCATCAATACCCTTTTTTATGGTATTTTTGGCCATTTGCTGCTTCTCCCCCATGACTATACAAAGTGGCCAAATTATTTCATAAAAATCTCCCAGGACACAAAGTTCATATTTAGCTTATTTTTCTACACAAAACAGATTTAGTCACAGGAGTACTACAGAATATAGCTTGTGACACACAGCAGTTCCAAGATATTCCTTTCACTAGCCAAGCAGTGGTCAGTATTGTAAAATGCGGGTCACTGACCTAGATCCACAGCATGTGGAATAAGGTCTTGTAACAAATGTCCCTGCAAAATGTCATCATATTTAGTGAGTGGCTTCCAGGATCCAACCTTCAGAAGCTCAGCAAATTACTGTAGGAGTACCAAACCAAAGCTGGTCAGTGCCAGTGCAGACTCTGAAAGCTTTGTGTAACATGTATAGACATTTTACAGTAAGGGGAACAGCAATCAACAAAAATATCTTAACATTAGGTAATAGGCCATGTTTATTTGATTAATAACTTACAAAATCTGACATATATAACGAGAGCTATTTTTTTCTAATTAACATTTACAGGTTTGATTTTTGTTCACAATGTAGTACAATGAAGGTCTCAGCAAAAGTAAAGAGTTATTGGCAGTTACAGGTGTAGAAAAACGTTCAGCATTCAATGCATTAGTTATTGAACTACCCTTTGTAACTCACCTGCTTACATGAATGGAAGAAACCACATAAGGTTTGGGGTGCAGGTCGCAATAGGTGAAAGAAGCTTGTGCAAGACTAGATAGCTCAATATATTGAAGCATTGTGACAGCTATGGTTTCTAATACCTGATCTGTACCATTTTGTAAGCAATAACTGATTTTTCTTTAAAAAACATTGTAAGTAGTAGTATTAAATTCCAGTGCTTCCATTGATTAGTTATTTGCACTAATGCTAAGAGCTCACCTGGCCTCGCCTCTGACATGCAGGCACTCTTGAAATCTACTGCTGGACCCCTTTCATATATTCACAGATCACCTGAACAAATCATAGGGATACTTTTAAGGTTTCTCAAGAGTTAATGATCTTGTACATAGTTAATCTAAGTGCAGCCAGCCAAACAGTTTTAAATCAAGCACATAGTTGGCAGTTAAAAACCCAAAAGATTTTCAACTGTCTAAAAAAAAACAAAAAAAAACACACATTTAAAGTTTGGAAGAGTTATGATGCAGTCCCTTTGAACCTTTTATATGTTTCAAGTCAGCATTAGCTCTTGCACACGAGCTGTAACCATGTGCATGGATTGACCTAATCTATGATGCAACCTGTCCCCATAAAGCAAATGCATGTTGCCTTTGTGTGACTTAAAAGTTGTCTTGAAGGTTCGGCAGCAATCGTCCGCAAGCTCTTGCGTGCAGACAGCGAAGAACACCACAGAAAAAGGGTTTGGTTTGTTTGTTTTTGCTTTACATCTTTACAACCATTTTTACGACAAACCCGGCATATGCCCCAAAACTCTTTGTTAAACTTTTATTCCCCAATATTAAACATTCAAATATAATAGTACACTTGTTTTTGCAATTTTTTTGTTTGATATTTGGTACTTGCAAATTATGAATGTCTTGCGCTACCAAAGTAACAGTTACTGTGAAAATAAAATGATGTCTACTTGCAAATACTGAACAATCACTATTTACAGATTCTCAGCTTCTCTGGATAAGAACGGTCTGGGCCAACACTGGGCTGTTTCAGTGGTGTAAATAGTCTACATTATGGGGACTGCCATACTTCCAAGCATCAGACATGCAGTGAACTGGGGAAAAATGCTTATAAACAGCAGCACTGGACGTCACTAAAAGCTAAAAGATACAGTAATACAAGTGTATTTTTTGGTTGGATAAAACAAAATGAGCAGCTTCAACTAACACAGACAAATTCACTCACAAAAAAGGGCAAAGTAGATAATTTATGTACAGATGAACATTCTTTACACTGGTGTCCAGGCGCTGCTACTAGGTCCTTTCATAGGTGTGTCTCACAAAAGCTTGGTGGCTACCACGTTTATTTATTTATTTATTTATTTATTTATTTATTTAATCTAAAACAAGCCTATGGCTGTCTCTCTTGCTGTAAACATGGAAGTGTTTCAGAAGCAATGAATTAGCCAAACTTTATTATAAAAAAAACAAAAAAAAAACAAACAAACAAAAAAAATCAGTGCAAAGGTTTAACAAAAAGAAAAAGTTTAAAGTGACCAACAACTGAAATTGAAACTGAAGCATTGTGTACTTTCATTTAACAGTTCCATACATTTCACCAACACTTTCAAGTGCAGTTTGACTATCCAGAACAGCTCAATGTTTTGGGGATGTTTCTGCTGTACATGTCATACACCCTTTTTAAAAAGGCCATCTTAAAATACATCACTTTTTTTGTACACTGTGGATTGTAGGGGAAGGGTAGCTGAACTGCACAATAAATTTGAGAATACAGTCCAAAACAAATTATATTCCAACAGTAACTGATTTTAATAGAGTCAAGCTATAAATAGTTAAAAAAAAAAAATATGTTGGCTGCAAAGGCATGTTTATATTTTAAAGAATACGGCTTACTTAGTACCCCTTGGTACGCATTTGTGTTTTGTAGAATTGAGCTTTGACAACAATTCACATTATAAAGATAATTCTTTGATCTTCTTCACATTACTCCAAATACAGTACTCAATGTCAATTTTAGTACAGGAATCTTGGATGAGATATTTGGATTAGCTGGTGCACATATGTTAAGTCAGATTCGGTAATATGCCTTCATCCCCAGGCCAACAAATGCTTAAAATTGTTTAAATCTATGTCTTGTATTCTTAATTCATTTCTTCAAGGGTAAAATCTTATGGAAATGTTAAGTTTCAAGTTTAAACCAGCCAAAATGTATACAGAAAAATAAAAAATTATAAAAAATAATATAACAAAAAACAACCCAGACTGCAATGAAATGATTTGCAAATGATTGCCGTTTCAAGAACAAATAAATCCCTTTTTGCATTCTCCTCCTCCTCCTCCTCCTCAGCGCAGCTGGCAGTTTTATACTGTCCATGTTATTAAAACGTTGAGTGAAAAGGAGGTGCCAGCAGTCGTTCTTCTGTAGCCCCACAACAGCATGCTAGTTCAAGCTGATGTCAGTCTCAGTAAGGAAATTCTCAGGCACCACTCCGAAACAGCCAATGGTTGATAGGACTTTGGAAGGAAGCAACAGCAGCACTACACCAGCTGATAGCCTGATCCTGTTGTTTGGTCGTACTCTATTGTGTACTGCTTTGTCCAGTCTACAATAACGAGACGAATAAGACCACAGCACCTGTATTCAAAGAAGTTTATGATGTTCCGTACACATCCATGGCTGGGGGGGGCACAAAAGATAAAGGGGGAAAAAAGAGTATTAGACCATCATGCCAATAAAAAAATTCTAAGAAATAATAACATTATATGTTATTATTTGTTAGAATTAAACACATGTAGAATATTTAGGTTGCTATTTGATGTGTTATTTTATTCGGAATACAGCAAAAATGATGGTATTCTGTTGTGTGCTGTGCAGCTAATGTGGTACTGTAGCTTTAATTGGAAGACCAACGCACACTATGACTTTGCTGCTCACTACCTGAGTGAGGTTGCGTCTTCAGATGATCATCTTCAGATCGTGTTCAGGTTAAGTGAATTTTCTGCATCCCATTGGGGTCATTCACAAGAAAACCCCACCCTGAACATGAAAAGATTTTGGGGTTCTAAAAATGTAAATAAACCCCGATGTGGTCATCCCGATGTAGATAGGGACGCATTTCGGGTTATCTATCTATATCATTTTTTGGTATTGTGTGACAAATGTCATGTACTTACTTGAATGGGCTTTCGATAGATGTTGTTGTAACTTTAAAGTGCTTGTATCTTCTTGCGTTCATCCTTTCATTAGTGGTTATACCTAGGCAAGCGATCTGGACAAACAAAAAGAAGAATGAGAGCATAAGCTTACATATCAAATTACAGGTCTCAATTCAATGTATCTGTCAAACTGAAAGCTGAAGGGTTTGAATCAGTCTTCACATACTAATGAACAGTTATTACAAATTACAGGAAGAGATGTTGACAAGCTGGTTACACTCCAATAAAAGAGTGAAGAATTCTCAGCTTCTGACACGCTGGTGGTTAGGACCCAGTTAATGCAGAATTTTCCAGATTTTGGAAATTTAGAAAATTGTTTATTAAAACCTGGTCCATTTGAGCTAACAAAGCACTTGGCCTACTAATTTCTGGCCCCCATCCAATTACTAACCCGGCCCAATTTTGCTTAGGTACAGGCAATATCATGCTACAAGGTGGTATGGCTGTAATGTCCACAGAGTAATCATGAGGCATTTGTGATTGATTTATAGTTGACAATAAAATGTATCCTATGTCGCCATTTCAACAAATAGCTTCATACATTTAAAATTTCAGCCCTGATCTTAAAATTCAGTCATGTACTAATCCCCAGTGGCTGACCTATCGCAGTCAATCTCCAGCAATGGTAATGGGAAGCTGCACTCACCTGGTACATCTGACACATAATCAGCACTGCCACCCACATGAAATGGAAAATACTGTTCAAGAACATCCAGAACATCCAGGGTGAGCAGGTAGCAATCTGAGTGATGTACGTCCAGAATCCATCCGTTGAATAGCTGGTTGCACAATGAATCTTCCAGTCTTTAAAACAAAACACAGACAAGTTAACATCACAAGAATGGATGTGAACATTAAGAACCACCACCTTAGGGTTTCAAACCAAGAGTTTTATTAACTTCTAGATTCTGCAGGAATATGTTTAGTACATTAGTGTGCTTCTTTGTAAATGTTTCTTATGTACCGGCTGTGTTTCTCCATGCAGAAATACTCAAAAAGAATGCTCTGAAACACATTGAACAAATTCTAAAACTGCAAATAAGGATCAACATTTACATTAAAACAGCCTGAATCAAATACTTGGAGTATCATGATGAGTTGGCTTCAAAGAAAACATTTCTCACTCATTACAAAAGCAGTATTTCTTTCTTCTGCAGTGCATTGCTGCCTCTGCAATATTTATACAGTACCACTCAGAGCTGCAAGTGGCTGACTAAACAGTAAATACAAAAAGGCCATGTGGAACACATCACTAGTGGCTGACTACACAGGGTACGGCTTTCTGTACCTCTCAAAGGGTTGCTTACTGGACAACCTCATGCTGATCTTTAGATAGCAGGGTATTAATGTGAACTGGTTCCAGTTACATTAGGCTTTGGTTTTAAAAGCTTTAAATGAAAATGCTGTGTGATAAAAATGGGAATCGTGCACATAGGCACATGCGGGTCTATTTTATGGGAGAAGTAACTTTGGTTTCATAAACAGTATGAGTCCATGTGCCTGTAACCAACTATAGGCACCAACTACAGAGGAGTCCAAATGCAAGGCATGGAGGATGCATTTGCATGCCTATACTACAGCATGGTATGTTGCAATAATAAAACTGATAAGACAATCTCAAAGGATTTCTATTAGATTTTCACTTTTTTCTTTATCTCACAACTAACACAGTCCCACATGCCAGCATATGCATTTAATTGCATATAGACTCACCCTCCCTACACACCCCCTTGAACAGTATTAGACTAAAGTACTAGACTAAAGTTCTTGGGTCTGGAGCATTGCAATACCTTGTTTCTCTACACGCCAATACCACATGCAGACCTTTAGAGTGTACACCACACACCAACTGATCTGCCCAATCTGGAACCCTTGGTATAACCAAACCCCTGGCTAGTCCAAAACGGCATGCTATTCTGAACAGTTAAAAAAAAAAAATAAATAAATAAAACTAAGGGATTTCAATACACTTACAGCAGATGCAACCGTAAATCATCCAACAGATCATACAGAGCAAGAAGAATAAATATCCAATGAAGTAGCGGTGATTTCCAGCTCCTAAACAACAACAAAATAAGAGTCAGTCCTCTCTTTTTTAATTCTCAGAGACTTTGCAAAGCAATGGACACATTCTTTTTTTCGTGCACTCCAGGGTTAAATGAAGAGACCAGCAGTATTTGATGTACAGTGCCGGGTCGTATCACGCTTCCAGCTGGGTGAGACTGGAGCACACAACGATCAAGCGGCTTGACCAAGATGACACAGCGAGTCAAGGACTGAGCTGGGATTTAAAGCCATGATCTTCCAAAATCTGGTCCCTTTGATCCAACAACTAGACTAAACTGCCTCACCTTTCCTGTTTCCTCTAAACTGTTTTCTATGGACACCTGCTCAAACAAAACAAAAAGATCAGGGAAAACATATAGAGTAGTAATTTAACTGTGTGCAGGCGTGTCAGGAAACATGTGCTTCTGAACTGCATTTCTTAAAAGGACTACGTGTCTGGTCACTTACCTACACAGTTGCCTACCCATGGGCAGTGATGATCAAACTTTGCAATGCACCGATTACACACAGCGCAATGCTTGGATCTTACTGGTTTCCGTATCTGTTGAACAAATACCACGATGCAGAATTAATACGCCACTCACATACTCTCCATTGAAAATAATTTAAGGTAAAAGCACATAACAGTACAGCATACATTTTTATTTCTAACAAAGAACCACTAACAAGTGGAGCATTTCAGCAGCACCTACTCACAGTTTAAGCTATCAACACACAGTAACATTAAAGTTAAAACAGAAGGCATTTACCAAACAGGTACTGCAGAATATGCTAAGATCCAGACTCCCAGTCTCTGCAAGTTCAACTATAGTCTGTAATTGAAAACAGTAATTAATTAAACAAAGGAAAGAATGGGCACAATAAAACAGCTAAAGTAATTCAAGTTAGAGCACTGTTATATAGGCCCTGTATCACAAACTTCATAAATAAGCAGCATAAAACGGATTTCATTTTTATTTGATCTCAAAACAATCCCAGAGGACTATTTTGGACGAAACAAGTTGCTACTGTCCCAAAATTTTGGTGCATTAGGAGAGTGATGTTTGCTAAACCTGAATGAAAACAGTGCTTTTCTGGATGTCTGAGCAGTGAATTCATATTTAAGGATGGGCTGTAATAAATTCCCTAATCCTGATGTCATGACAAGTTTGAATTTGTGAGAACAATGCAGAACATCTCAAACCATTACCACATGATCCAAAGCATAACAACACTGACAGATGGAGCTACGAGATTCATACTGCATAAAATCTGAGCAAGACCAGAGGATATGAAGCATCCTTGCAGAGGCGTTTCGGCAATTAGGAGACTTGTTTTAAGAATCTGTAATACATGGTTATTTACAATCTATAAACGTATTAATTATGCAGTTGTAGATCATGATTAGAAATAATAACCTTTAATACCAATATATCTTTTTTTTAAATTAGCTGAAGCATGTCCAGTAATAACATACATAGCTCAAATATACACAGTGGCAAAGGGGGGATTTCTTTGACACTCTTGGGTCCTTTAACACTGTCTCTCTTGTGTAAAAAGTACTTTGGACCACAGATAGATACACTTTCAAACAGGGCGGTGCCTGTACATTTACTTTCAATACAAAACAAAATATTAACAAACCAAAAGCCTAACTCCACCTAGGAGTTTTAACAAAACTTTATAAGATCCCAATCTCCAAAACCAATACTTTCTCAAATATTAAATACCTTTTTCATATAGGCCTGTCCCCACAGACTTCGCCCAGACCTTAGCCTTCACGCAGACACAGTATCCAGTTTTAGACTTAATATCTGCCTGCTAATTAAATTAGTGCTAGGTGAGTCTTATTCTGGCTTAATGGCCCAGAGGCATTCTGGGGAATGTAGTCTTGTGCTAACTCCTGGACTACATTTGTCCTCTTTCCTCCCCCTATTGTGCCACAGCACACACACACACTTACATTTATAACAGATCTCTAAAGTGTAACCGCTCTAACATTCAGCATTTTTACCTTTTTCTTTTGTTCCTCTGAGGCTTTAATTATCCCTGGGTCAGATTTCCAGGATTTTCCAAAGTTGTAGAAAAGTGCTACACTGTTGAGGAGGAATGGAATATGGATAGTGACAAAAGGAAGATGTGTGAAGTGTTAAGGAACCAACACAGCGTTTCAGAAATCAACGACAGACCTACAACGCTCCTGCAGCAACGGTACAGGGTACAGAAAGAGCTTCACAAAACAACATCTGTATGCCTTTAAGTGCAAACTCTAAAAATAGGTTGCGTAAGGCTATTTTTACAATTCATTAATTAAGATTTAAGAAGATGAAAGAAAGTGGATGATGTATTGAGTAAAACATGACGGAATTACCTAGAGTAAAACCATATCAGGAATAAAAGAGACTACATTTTTTTGAAAGCTCAAACCAGTCACTCCTATATTATTTTCTTAGACCATGGTATGATCTACTTAATTTTTTTGTTTTGTTTTTATAAATGGCCATTTAGGAGTCTGACCTCACAGAACAGCCGGGCTGTTTCCTCCCTAACACACACCCACCTATTGTTAAATCTCTCCAAGTGACAGCTTATGAACAAATTATACATTTCATATTGTTTAAATATTTCCTTGTATGAAATTAAACACTGAAGCTGTAACTTATTTTGATGGCTATTTTGACAGAATAGGTTTAAAGAAACGTACCGGCAATTAAAAAAATGTATTTTACAAGTGCTTACAGAATTGGTATTACTGGTGGTATTAAATGGTATGCAAGTCATTTATTCAATTCAGTTGGTCCATAACTCTTCACTGGTTTATAGTGCAATAAAAATGCACTGTAGCAAGGTTACCACAATCCAATTTCCACACAGATATTTATGATACCAATAACCACATTGAAGTCCATACTAAAATGACGGCAACACAATCCAATTTTTTTTAATGCTTAAAAAGCTATTAAAGTATTACTGAACAGGATACTGGGCTTACCACAAAACACATTTCCCTCCCATTGCTGCCTGCTGTGGTGTAAATATTACTATTAATTTTTACACATATGTCCTTGGTCATAAATCAGTTCTGAATACTTATTTAGTTTCCTATTAGAATATTCATATTGGCGGTACCTTCCTGTACATAGCCAAACCCAGACAGCACAGGGACTGGGAGGACAGTGTATGATAACAGCAAGGAGCAGATATGACAAAAAAAAAAAAAAAAAAAGTTCAAAAATACACAGCAGGAAAGAACGATAGTTATAAACAAAACAGCTCATCTTACAGTGTTCAGGAACACTAAGACAAGAGACCCATGCACAGGCATCATTAAATACTGGTAGTATTGCATAGACAGGGCATGTATAGTTTGGTGGGCTTTTGTGCAGTTATTTCTGCTCTTTTTAGAAGGACTGAATACAAATAATCCAACCAACAAATAGTTTGTATGTAATTTGTGAGGGTTTGAGGCGGCATGCTTTCCAGTATGCTTTATCAGGCAAGATCTCCAGTGCCACCCAGTTAGCACAGCTTCAATTGCAGTGGAAAACAGAAACGGAAACAGAAACAAGGCACATTATGCTCAAACTATGAAGAAAAATCTGCACTTTTTTTCCTGGAATAGACTCAAAATTCTGTAAACTTCTTTGTGCTTTCTTTTATTCTTTCTCTTAATTTACCAGTTGTGTGCAGTCTTGGATCGGGGATTACCAAAAGATTTAAGAGGCTCTGTGTATGTTATGCCTGTTTCTACACACTAAGACAGGATTTGATTTTTTAAAAAATGAATAAACACTGGAGATAATTTATTTCTATTTTGCTCACTGTTTACAACTGCAACAGCAGTTCACTAAACTAACACCATTTAATAAATATGTGCATTTGATGCAATTCTAATTACACCTATTTATAAAACTGTGCCCTTGCATTCACGGAAATGTATTGTATGCCTTTCCCCAATGTAGCTCCCCCTGCCTAGTGACTTGCAGATACTGCTTGATAGTTGGAACACAATAGGTACCAGCAGGAAGCTATCCCACAATCCTCCAATACCTGCCTTGAGAGTCAACACACATTTGTAATGCCATTTTAAGTCTCTTTGCAGGAATTGGGCATTTGGCTCTACCACAAGTACACTGCCATATTTAACAAAAAAAAAAGAAAGTTTACAATAGAAAAAAAAAATACTGTGTCCATACAATTGTTGAGGGAGAGGGTTTTATCTACTGTGTTCCATTTTAATAATTTTGTCTCTGTTATCACTGAACTATAACTAAATGTTACAACTTTCTTTGAACATAAACTCCAGTCGTTTTCAGGTTCTGGCTCTTAATGGGACCTGTGTATATTAGAAACCTGGAAACCTACAATCTAAAGACAGAGCTTTTAATCAGACCAGACACATCTGGAAAATGACAGACAAAACAAGTGATGTGTATTTACACCCTCCAGGTACGATACATTCTTTCTAAAGGAGATGTATGCTTCAAGGAGCAGTACATGACAGGAAGTTGTCAAGTTTATGGAAAACTAATGTGTCTACGAAGGACACTTTCTCCACTTGGCTGAAAGGCTGATCATGACTCATTCCTACTTGCATCACTGTGAAATTGGCTTGCTCAAGGAAGAAAACTTTGGTTTTGATTAAAAGCGATCGTGAACGGAAAAAAATAAATGGTTTAAAAAGGAAGCATGTAATTTAAAACTACATTTCAATTACTGTATAATGGCTTTATAATTGGAGACGCTGAAATTTGCTGATGTCTGTTTACTTCACTCTTCCCACACTATAGCCTTCTGTGCACTCCACTTAGAAATGTAGCTTAAGCTTCCTCTATCGTTAACTCACTTGCCACTACATCACTATATGAGTGAAGAAGGTATACTTCAGCTACTGTATTTGTTATGCTGCAGTGATTTCACTAGAAAGAGCCAGAAGTAAGACAAGGTGAAAAGGTAACACCCTAGAAATCATCATATTTTTTCCTTGGTGACAAAAACCTCAAGAAAACAATACAGGCTGCTAAACTCGGCCCTGAAAAGTCGCAGTTTGACTGTGGAGCGACCCAAAAAGAGAATAAGCGACTGCGCTTGTTTCAAAGCACTTGGCTTTTTCAAGTGTATGATTTCATTATCCTTTATTAATGACTATGGAATTTTCCATTACAATAACAGTTTGAGTTAGACGAAAGCTGTAGCTGCGTAGTGTCTGTCCTCTGCAGCTTACACTGGCTTTGAACTACTGCCCAAAGGAAGAGAGAGGGAGAGAGAGGCGTGCACGCAAGGCTTATCTCTGAGTGAACAGATGTGCACACTTAAGGTACTCTACAGCAAATCAAAACATGCACCGTATTATGATGAACCTTTAGCATCCACACTCTCTCCCATTGCTGTTGATAACCATTGACTTGAAATCCAATATTACAGCAAACTAATGTGCTCCACGTAGTCTTAACATATAAAGGGATACAGCCCATGATTTACAGTACTCCTAAGTACACAGACAAGCTTTGAGAATGTCTGCATGCTGCTCGGGGCAAATCTACAGGAATACTGCCAGGTGGTGCAATCGCACTTTATATTTCACTTGCTGTCTGAATGAGCTGTTGAGCAGGTGGGTGTATGGGGGCTGTATAACAGATATCGTTCAAGTTAAACAGTGTAGCCAGTCAGAATAGAAGGACAGCTGAAAACATTTTGAGGAAAGAGTCATATCCAGCCAAAATACACAATTAAGCTTGGATTGGAGAGGTTTGATAAGCTCAACAACATCTCACTGACTATATCTGTAAAGTGCTGATAGATAGGCTGAAGAAACCATACTACAAAATGAAAGTTAAAGCGATCATAAACGGTCATCTGGGTTTCATTCAGAAGACAAAAAACAAAAAAGCTGAAACAGCAATATCTAGTACACACATGGCAATCCCTTCCACCTACTGTACATCAACCTCATTACATCAGTCATTGTCTACTATAGAAGACGTTTACAGGAATGAATGTGTGATGATTTTTTTTGTAGCTATGTTGTAAAGACTACACACACCGCAATCTCTCTCATAACTGATTCGAGGCAGACTGGCACTTGGTTGGCAGGTGCTTCCCTATCCAAGGTTTCACAAATTACAAATGTTTCACAAGTGATAACTCAGAAGATATCAGCCCCTCAGAAGAACTCCGATGCAGATATTGGTGCAAGCAGGTGCAGAACACACTTCAGTACAGCTGATCTGGACATGCTTGGGAAAGGGATGAAATGAAACAAAGGTCCAGGACCCCAAAAAGCATCAGGCCAGCCAAAGATTAGCGGAAAAAATGTGTGCGTGTGTGCCTGTATGGTCCACATGTTCCAGGTGTTGGGGAAGTAATCCAAGAGAAAAACAAACTATCAGAAGCTCATGCATGTCTTTACCAGAATGTTTTAGTGGAATTACAGGCAAGTCAGTGTGCAACAAGTCTGTTACAACGTTTAACTTATGGTAAATTAGTTTTGGAGATAATATACAGCATGTTCAAAGTTGCCTGTTACATTCTCAGAAATAACCTACAGGAAATTTAAAGTCTGTCAGTCAGAATTTCCTATGTACTTCATCCCCTATTGAAAACTGGTAATCTCTTGACAAAAGCATGTAGCAGCTTGAAACTACTCTTTGCGTTGCCCACATTTCAACACTTGCAATAATGAAATAAAGAATCAGCTGTCTAGTGCAGACTATATTAATCTGTCTTTGATCCAGTAGGATCTGGCATATAAACACAAGCACTGAAATACAGAACTATTTAGTGAAATATACCACAGTTATCTAGGTCCCGCCCAGTTCAAGTGGATCAAGTCCTTGACCCGTAAGTCAATTCATTGCATCAGTTAATTATTCTTTGTTGGAGGGGCTTAAAAATAAGTTTTAAAAATTACTCAAATGAGCCATATATATATATATATATATATATATATATATATATATATATATATATATATATATATATATATATATAGAGAGAGAGAGAGAGAGAGAGAGAGAGAGAGAGAGATAGATAGATAGATAGATAGATATATATACATACATTATATATATATATATATATATATATATATATATATATATATATAGAGAGAGAGAGAGAGAGAGAGAGAGAGATACATATATAGATATATATAGATATATATATATATATATATATAGATATATATATATAGATATATATATATATATATATATATATATATAGATAGATATATATATATATATATATATATATATATATATATATATATATATATATACATACACACACATACAGTAGATGTACTCAAATGTGCCATATATATAGATAGAGATATATAAATATATAGATATATAGATATATATATATATATAGATATATATTTTTTTTTGCAGGAATTCCTTTTGTATCAGAACACCCAGTATTAAAACACCCTGTGGCAGGAGAATATTGGGTGGCAGGGAGGTAGTTAAAATCCTACCTGCAAAAACACATGGGAATGTGGCTGGAGCCAGGAATTGAATACGTGATTAAATGTTTAATTAAGGCTCCAGCCACAGGGTGATCACAGGTGTTACAATAGTTAGTGTTGATGCGGGTGAGAGGTGAAGGTGTTTTCGTGTTCCGTGCTGTCCCGTCTTGTGCGTTCTCCGGGAGTATTTTTGTAGACCTTTTGTTTCAACTTCTGTGTCAGTCTCCCTTCCTGGTCTAAACATCATTGCCAGTGACGCTGTCCTGTCACACACCCACAGAAAGCAATTCAAGGTAAAAAATTAAACACTTACTGTACCTCAGCCTCTTTACAACAGTCATTGTCTACTCTGGAAGATGCTTACAGGAATGAATGTGTGATCTACTTTGAGAGATGTTGTAAAGGATATCATTCCAGAACCAGAAGAACCATGTGATATACATCCAGAATTTCGTTGCCAGGTATATTCCAAGAGGCAGGGCACTGTGCATGGAGTGATCGAAGAAGGACCTTGAAACAGAAGAGAAGCAGGATTAGAAGCAGAGGCCTGAACATCTGCAAAGCCGCTAAACACAAAACTGCATTACTTTGAAGTGTTGAGGACACATGTAATGACCTCCCTTAGCCCACTGCCAATACTGAGTGGTTGGGAAAACATTTTTTGATATACCTGCTACAAGACTGTCAATAGGAGAATGGGACTGCAAAGTGTTTAAATTGTTACTCACCTGTAATGCAAGAATCATAGAATACAGCTGTGTACCAACTATGAAGACCCTATGTCAAAGCATGTGGTCTGTATCATTGAGAATGCCAGAGGTGAAAACAATGTGGCAGTGAAAGGGTTACAGTGTATCACAATTCTAGAAATACTATCTGCCTACAAGTCAAATAGTGTTTTGGTAAAAAAAATCATCTTCACTTTTTCACTTACTTTGAAAGAAACTGCACTGTCACCCAGACCACTCCATACAGAAGGCCTTTGATAAGCCATGAGTCAATGTCTAAGTCAGCTATGAAACCCACCAGCCAGATGACAAGAAATGGGGTTCCCAGCATCACCTTCTGACGAAACTCCTGATTGAACAGAGCAAGACGAAAAAGAATGACCCCATGCATAAGGAAAGCTTAAGGCATTTTTTTATTGTTATTTTAACCCTGTGCTGATTAACTTGCTTTGAACTTGAAAAGATGTCTTGCCTATTCATTTCGACAGACTGGTTCTCAGCTCTAGATTTAATTTTACATAGGTTTCAGATAGCAGTGTGTAGCGTAAGCCTTCAGATGCATTTATATCATGAACTTCAACAATATACAGTATCTGTGGCCAAAATCCCCCTTCCCCTTGGGTGTTAAATGTTTCATTATTACATGCTGCCACCTGCTGGGCAAAAACTGAAAATGCACAGTTTTGGAACAGAATTTTAAGGTCTTTACTGAAGGCAAAAAAACAATTCCAAAATTTTCCGCAAACAATTTAAAAATATTAGACAAGATTTTACCATACTACCCAGTAGAATTTAACACATATCCACTAAAGTATAGTTCCTTTATCACAAGCTATTTAGTATCAGGGTCATTCCAGTTCAAGTGGACCAAGGAGGGTTGCACGACCCCTCAAGGCAATGTCTTGGTTAAAATCATGCTATCTTTGCAATCTTCACACATGTTCTCAGCATGTGGGGCCTGAAATACACAGCTCTTATTTTGCATGCACCAAAACTGCTCTGGAACACCTCCCCCAAAACCAGGTCAACCTCATCTGGATTGACCAATGGAGTCGTCAACACACACGTAGTTGCAGGGAATCTGCAGGTTTACCTTATCTGCCTTCAACCTCTTTAGGAACGAAGGACTGTCAAAACCCTTTGCTTGTCTGGCTTCCTGCAGATGGCTAATCATCCAGGCATTTTTCCTTTGTTTGGAGAGATCTAGTGGTGTTTCACCCTGTTTAAACAGAACAAGAGCTTGCAATTATTATTATTAGTCTAACAATAGTAATTTGCAGACACACAGAATTCTCATTACTGTTATAATCCTGTCATATTTGTCAGCTTTACAACTGTTGGTGAGAAATAAAGGCTTTTTATTTAACTTTCAAATAAGGTATTTCTGTATTACAGCTTAAATGGATACAGTATATTATTAGATTAATTATGAAGAACTCTGCTTTGTAAAGTTCTGTACCAAAGCACGCTCCATATAGCTATACAGAAACAAAAGGAGGCTGTGTGGTCCAGTGGTTAAAGAAAAGGGCTTGTAACCAGGAGGTCCCCGGTTCAAATCCCACCTCAGCCACTGACTCACTGTGTGACCCTGAGCAAGTCACTTAACCTCCTTGTGCTCCGTCTATTGGGTGAGACGTAATTGTAAGTGACTCTGCAGCCGATGCATAGTTCACACACCCTCTGTAGTCTCTGTAAGTCGTCTTGGATAAAGGCGTCTGCTAAATAAACAAATAAAACAGTCCTGGCATTATCTATCTGCCGACATGTCTGGAGACGCAGCAGTTGCTAATAGCGATTGCTTTTTAAATGCTGATCTACTGAAATAAATTAAGCAAAAAAATATTTTATTCTTACCTATGTCCTGTTTTGTCTTTCTCTTATCTGTACTATTAATGCCACACAAGCAACTCCCCTCTAAGAATAGAAGTACATTAGATCCTTACCTTGATATTCTGCGAGTCCACATGAGCACCAGCCTCCAGCAGCAGGCTAATAACCGTAGTGTTGCCGGCCAGGACTGCCCAGTGCAGAGCAGTGTTCTTGTGATATTTGTCCCCCAAGTTAACGGACACGTTGAACGTGAGCAACAACCTGGTGGGATCCACACTGCAAAAGCAATGAGAATCAAATGCTAAGCAATAAGGCCTGTCTTTGAGGAATGCTAAATATGACGTTCTATTGGGGAAGTCTTACCGTCTGAAGAAGAGCTTTAAAGAGTAAGTAGTGGGGTTCTGAAAAATATAGCGTTATACATCTCCACGTGTTGCTACAACTGTTTAAATAACGTGGCTGTCATTTTCACTTTTTACACTTTAAACTTTAAATTCTGTTTCAAAGCTCTTTGCAAAATGGAAAATGGCCGGTCTAGTGCACTGATAGTGTAAGGATTATTGCCCACAAACAGGTAACAATAACGATCCACGATGTGGTACGGAACAGAAAAGCCAGAGCACTGGTTAGTTTTTTTTTTTTTTTCCTGCAGTGATTTAGAGGACAGATCTGAAACCCCAGTACACGTGGGATGTACAACGCTATATTTCTTGGAACCCTGCTACTTACTCTAAGATGTCTGTGTAATTCAAATGTATTTTCACTCTTACTGTGAAATTAGGGTGTTCCTGGTGCGATATTGAGCAATCTGGAAGAACTAAAAATATTGTTTTCTATTTATAAAACAAAAAAAAAGGTAAGGACAATAAGTTATGCTGTAGAGTCCAAAGGTAGATTACACTAGTAAAAGATTACAGTATCTATTAAGATATTGAAATAATAAGTGAGGCTGATCTAACTTATCCAAAGCAAAGCCTCTTTGTATGTTAGGGAATTAGAAGACGGCTGTTTACACTAGTTTACGTATGTGAGGTGACAATCTGCAGGTTGTGAACAACTGCCCTTGAGACAATTCATATAGAAAACTCGTGATTTTAAACTTTCTTTGCATTCTGAAGGAGTAAAGCTATTTTAAGTGCAACACAAGCGGCCTTACCTGTGTGTCCTATAGGCTGCCCACATTAACGGGGTCATCCCATTCTGATCCATCATATCAACATCCTTTAAAGGAAAAGAAAAAGAATAATTGCTGACGATTAATTTTCTCAAAAGGAGTTGCACCAAAACTAACAATATTAAAAGGTCAAATAAAACAACTTTAGAAAGGTTTCTTAGGAAGTTACCGTGAAGAGAATTATTATGAACTTACAGCTGCAGTGGAACCCAAACACAGCACCCCACCCCACCCCCGCCCCCCGCCCAATAGAGTAGCTGTCTGTGCACTTTACTTCATAAACCATTCCTTGTTGACATTTTCTACTTTCCTAAAAAGGTACAGTAGCTTAAGCTGAAAATAATAAATATTTTTCAAAACTGCTGAGATCTTTACTGTGTCTACACTATATGAATCACATGGCTACACAGATAAATTCTGATACATGTTTGCAAAACAATGCTTTATGCAGTGGACTTGCATTGGTAAACACATGCAGAATTGCATCTGCAGGATGTTATAAACTCTACAAATCCCTACTTATTTTTAAGTCACTGGCTGCTGCTGTTGGCCTGCTTCTGTGTTAACAAGTGTAGCCGTGGATGATTCAGAAGCACTGGTACACCCAACTAACCACGGCAGACTTTACACCACACTCTCATTAACAGTATGAATGCCTGTTGCTGAATCCAAGTCATTTTACTCAAAAGTGAGGTCCTGCTACTGCCACATGAATGCCCTCCAAGTATCTCTTAAAATAAGGACTTCAGTCATGTATTGTGTGGCAACATAGCACTGTTGCTGTGGAATATGCCAGGGACACTGCTTTTACCTTCCGACTGTTTTTATCCTGTTTCAATCATGCATGTGTAATCAATGTAAGTTTTTTTTTGTTTGTTTGAATTAAGTGGGTTGCTGTTTCTGTTTCAAGGACTGGATTTGAAGGTCAAAGGCAAATTCAATCATTAAACAAATACTGGATTTTATCTTACAACTATACAACTCTCAATAGCACTATATTTAGAAATACTAAGAGAAAACAAATATATGCAATGACAAATGTTTCTACTAGAGGTCTTTAAATGCTGCCTACATTTTTTGTGTTTCTTTTAGTATTCCTGGATTCTATAATGAAACGAATAGTGTCCAGATACTTGTCATAAGTAAATGCTGTATGCAGGGACACTCTGCAACACAATTCTGTATATTAAAAGGTGCAATACTCAACGTATTGTTACCTCAGACGTCCGTGTTGAAAATCTTATATTTATAGGTATTTCTTGTCAAAGCAAAAATAACCCTTTCTTCCCGTTTGCATTTTTGCTTTGCCGACTGAAACAGGCTTTACACATGATATTAAAACCCCCAGTGGCAGCAGACAGTATCGAAGGGTGGTTGTGTCATGAGTGAGACAAAGCCAGCAGTGTCTGCTTTCTAATGAAGCAGAGCACGCAGGACGATAAACTGTGCTAGAATGTAGTAAACATGCAACCAGAAATCCGATTTCAGTATAAAAGATTCTGTTTATATCACAATACATTTTATAAGGAGCCTTAAGTATTAATCAAATTCATCTAAATGATCTGCAATACTGGATGTGAAACAATTGCCCTTTTCATTATTCAGCAATTCCAAAAATAAATCAAGGCAGTATGAAGAAAGGTCAATTATCCACCAGTATTTAATCACATCCACAAACACAGAGCTTGGAGCTGCACTGTTGCAGCATTAACAGAGGGCAAATACCTTAATGATGAAGAAGCATAATAAAAACATAGTTTACCCTTCAAAAGGAAGTGTTAGCCAAGGTTTTAAAACACATTTCTTATCTCGTATTAGCATTTGCACCATTACCACTGCCCCTCTTTCATTCTGTTGCATATATTTTGGTAATTTTCCTGTTCTGTACACTTGAATTTGGAACGTGCAGATGTTTCAAAAGACAACACTATAGAAGTAAAAGTAGCTGTTACTTCCTGGTATCAAATCACTTCCTATGATGTAGCTCAGCTTCATCCCAATGGTCTGCCTGTGATCAAGACCTACCACACAGGAAGTGATTTGATACCAGGGAAAGAAAAAAGCTTTATTTATTTAAATTTCCAACGATGAACTTGAAAAGGAACCAAAAGATCTTCAATGGAAGAAAAGCAGGGGGGCAGTGACAATGCTGCTAATGCTAACAACACATAGGCAAATGGATTTGAAACACATGGTTAGTTCTCCTTTTTTAACTTTTCATATTACACATATTTGTATTTATGGAATGCAACTAATCACCACAGTGGTATCAGTATGTGCACCTACCTGACCCTTGGCTATAAAATATGCAACAATTGATGTGTGTCCAAACTGAGCAGCAAGGTGAATACAGCTACAGCCCTCCCCATCGATGAGTGATGGGTCACCTCCATATTTCAAGAGCTGGACAACCATGGACAAGTGGCCCTGTCTGAACACAAAACAACATCACACTGAATGATGCAGGTATAGGAAATAGGGATCCCCAGCTGGTACTAGTATTGTAGTACTTTATACAGAACGAATACCTGTTACTGCCAGTATATCTGAATTGTGTGGGTTACTATTAAAAGGTGTTTAAATACCCAGAACCTGCAAAAAAGTATTCTCCAGAATGGACCAAAGGTTCCTCATGTTTGCAACTGTTTCTCATGAATTATCAGTAATGTTTGGATATGAAAGTACCTGCCTACCAATTCCATACTGTCAACCCTTTATCACAGTCTATCAGATCTGAAAGAGGGTTGCAGCTAGGTATTTCAGCGTGCACATTAGGATTCCACCAGCAGAGAAACAATTAATCAGTTACCTGATATATTCAGAAAAAATTACAAATATTTAGGTGGAAAACCCATTTTTATCTGAAAAAAATGATACTATTTATTAGATTACAGTACATACAAAGAGCCCAAGGATCTTTTATTCAGGGGTAAGTGTAAATTTAAAGAAACAGGTGTTATTTATAGTGAATAAACTGAATTTTGTCCGAGCCTGCCAAAAAGCAATTTCACACTACAATGCTATCCAGAATCATACACACATCCCAGAATATTTACAGAAGCAATGTCTGCAATTTAAACAGTGCTTTGAATGGCATTCACTCCATTTCATATGAGAAATTCTCTTTCTCCTGGTAACACACACAATGTTTTCCCCACGTGATTACTGATTTGTGAATAAAAATATCCAAAACAAAATCAGGATTATGTTTTTATTGCAATATACACAGGATAAAGCAAAGGTAAAGTAATGTGCAATTAAACTTATACCTCCACAGTGTCAAATCTATGTTTTTAGATCTCTTGTGAACCCTTATTGATTTCAGTAAGACAGTGTGTAAAAAGATTATTTGAATAAAAGTGTGGATTTCTATTACGGAAATTCGTCTTCTCCCATTAAAATGTGTGAGTGTCAGGTTTAAAAACATCATATTCTATTCCTTTATTAAAAGTTATCCTTCATCTGTTAACCATTTTTTTCTTGCTATATTCATTCCAGTCAAGTGAAAAAATAAAGACATGCATAGTCCTGTGAGGGTCTGAGCCTGGCTATACTAGAACATCTCTTTAAATGGTTTTAGCCACAGCTTGTTTGACTGATTGATTGATTCACACACATATAGTACATTCCAGTCAAAGTGAGTCTTTCACAAATACATAAAACATTAACTCTAGGGTAGCATATCCATTTACTGCCATGCAGTGTTGGTAACTCTAGGTACAAAAATGCTTAAACATTTAATCTATGAAACAATCATTTACAGATTTAAAAATATTTAAAATGTGTGTAACACACATCTAAGCTTAGTATTATCTGCTTTCAAAAGCCATTACCTACAGTTAAGCTTTTAAAATCTTTAATTTCAAGAACCACCACTGCAGGCTACTCTGAAAGTGAATTAAAGATGATACCAATGCAGAAAAGGAAAAAAAGTGTTTTTCAGATGTAGCAGAGATGCATCCGATTCTTTTCAAATAACCAAACTGCTTTAGGAAATATAACTCATCAGAAGAAGTGATTGGTTAGTGTTGCTGGAAATGCTGCACTAGGAGGATATAATAAGAACAATAACACAGATATCTCCAGAAAAAGGAGTACGGGGCCCCCTACCTTGTTGCCCAGTGGAGCGGTGTGGAGTTGAGATCTCCTCCAAGCTGATCGACAATAGAACCCTTTGATATGTAATACCTAAAAAAACAGAACATGTGTAATCGTACATCTCGACAGCGTTATTTATGCATATTCCAATGCAAAAAAACTTTTTTTATTATTTCTTTTTTTAAATATATATATATATATATATATATATATATATATATATATATATATATATATATATATATATATATATATATATTTAAAACACTCTTTTGAACCAACATTGCAGCACATTTACTCAAACATAAAGAAATGAATCACACAGAGCAATGTGGGCACTATGATAATAAACAGCAGATTTGTTTATCACAAGGGCATGTAAAGCATGTGTACTGCTGATAAAGAGTGAGTTAAGTTGGAAGTACAGATATTTTTCAAAAATGTTGATGCAAAATAGTCAAATATAGGGGATAACAAGCCAGCTCGCATATTTTTGGTATTAAAACCATAGCACTTTATTTAGAAACTAGAACGAGGGTGCTTTTGTGAACAAAAACAAGCTATCCCAGGGGCTTAGGGGAATGGCACCTCATAGGCCAGTTCATAAACAAGAAGTAGATAATTAGCAGTGGTTGTAAAGTGGAAGTAGTACAAACAAACTAAGCTTAATGGTTTCAGAACTATGGCTGGAGGACAAAACAAAATGTGGCCACATCTAATTACTGAGCAACACCAATAATCAAAGGTAACCGACAGAATCATAGATGAGAGCGGTGTACAAATATGAAGACCACTTCTTGAAAGTGTGCTGTCTCTATCATGCTTAAACCTAAAACACCACATCCCACCGCACCCCACCCCACAGACGGCACAGTTCTCAAACAGATGGAGGAAGTCCATATCTCTGACAGTCAAGCACAGTTTATACTTGCCTAGGATAGTCTTTTAAGATTTTATTTTTTTATTTAGAGCGTATATGTAAATGTTCCTTCGTGTTACTTACTTGACTAGATCTATTCTGTTGTTGATGGCTGCCCAGTGTAGGAGCGTGACGTTTTCTTTGTCTGGCTGTTGGACATCATAACCTGCCTCCACCAGCTCTCGGCAGCGTTCAAATATTCCATACCTGGAAAAAAAATAAAACATTCTCATTGTACCAAAGGAACATATTCTATTCTTTTACACCACAGTGTTTTACTTCTATTAGGCCCATTGACATTAGTGTGGCTTTTAACATATGCATATTCCTTGTAATGTTTTGCAAAGCTACTTTAAAATTAAATTAATAAATAAAACAAATAAAAATATTTTAATCTTAAAATGCATGCTAAGTTAATCACAGAGGTAACAACAACAACAAAAAAAAGCTCATAGCAATACAGTTTTCACCTGGGTGTATGACTTACTGTGTAGCTTTCACAATATCCCAGGTGCTGTAATCATCGATGGTGCTCTTTCGCCCAAGAGATTCGCTGTAGCCTTGGTTATAATGGCTCTGAGGCTTGATTTCCTGCAAGAAGGAAAACCACAAGCAGAAAAAAAAAATTCAGGCGACTATGAGATTAGTAAGCCCTAATGCAATCTTCAGTCACAATAGATTGGAACGAGCGAGAAGTATTTGTCTACCTTCACAATGTGTCTATCTGTAGAAGTTACACTGAATTACATTATCTACATTTGGTCACCTCTTTTCAGATTCCTTACTTAACAATAAAACATTTTTTGCTTAAATGGACAGAACTCTGTGAGACGGTTCTTCCCAATGCTAGCGCGTAGCACAGTGCACCGATTATGTGATTAAGCTGTGACTTGCGTAAACCATTGTTTTTTTTTCCCCTCACCTGTCACTTGTGAGTTATAATTGACTCATATTTCAAATGATGCATTTAACATTTATACAGAATGTGATTTCACTGTTTTTCTTTTCATTTATAAATACAAAAAAAAGTAAAAAATACTTCTCTTGCGCATGTCATAAATTATTAATATAACTGCGACTAAGGTCCTCTCAAATGACTTTTATTTAATTGGCATAGCCAATTAATTGGGACTGAGGCGTCCCCGACTGTAATGGGTATGGGGGGTGGATGTTTAAGTAATTAGTTGATTACAAAATGAATGCCTCTCTTTTTGTTTGTTTATTTAGGCCTAAAGTACAGAGTGTCTCCTACAGTAAGTCAGGCATAATTGTTAATACTGGCTGTTGACTCTTTTTGTGAAATGTCTTTAAGCAAAGAGGAAGGCACTTTGGTCATTCTGATGTGTGGTGCCGATAGTCAATGGGGTGCGGCTGCCAGACTTATCAGAGAACTGTGAAGCCTGATTTATGGGACTTCCGTATTCTAGCCTGAGGAACTCAGGAGTAAGAAACTGCTTGTTCATGAACACTGTCCTGGCAGCACAACCCCCACATACAGTAGAATAAGGAATAAGAAAACAAACAATCAGCTTTTAGGTAGAAACACAGGATTTTATTTTCATGACCTGATATAAGATAGTAATGTATATACAGTAATGCTGCTAGATATATAGTCCGATAGGTGTGTTACTAGATTTAATTCCTTTTTATACTAAGGAAATAGAAACATACCGGACACATTTAACTGAGAGATTAATGCCTGGATTTTTGCATTACTGAGCATTTCTTCCCCATTGACATTTTCTCATCCTCTAGGCGACAGATGTCTGCAAAGAATTTAACACAGCTCTGGGATAAACAGACTAGATCCAGATGTTTGGCATAGTTATTCTGGTACCAAGAAATATCTGTTCTTTTAGAGATGAAAGCTAAAGCATCACAGATTAAAACAGCCAACAACTGTGCAAAGGTGCTTGCTACAGTATGCTTAAATTGCAGTGTAGGTATTTTTTTTTATTTTTTTTATCGTAGTTAAAGCCACATGGACTTTTATTATCGCTGAATATAACAATGTCGTAATTTTTCCAAACAGTGGATTTAGACATACTCTTTCCAGCAACAGAACGTTCCACTGCTACACATTCTCCTGTTGATAGCCTTTTTTAAATATTTTTACACAATTAGCCTATATACAGATGAACCCGCTTTATAGCATGATTGCCATGCAGGCACAATTCGTGATATAAAGAGGGTCTTGATATAAACAGAGTTTCACGTTTGCCTAGGACAGCACATTACGAGTGCGAGAAAAAAAAACAACTAAGAAACCTAACAGTGAATTAAAGAGCAGTGTTTTAATACTGTACATTTAGTCATTCTTTACATTTAAACAAAGGCATATAGTTTACTACAGGACAAATACGTTTTGTATCATTAACTGGAACGAAACAGTTTGTGTATCGCAATCATCCCTTTAGAAGTAAAATTAAAACAAAGATAGACTGTAGGACATTTATTTTTGTTTGCCCTTTGTTATCAGATGGTATACTGAAACACTAGCCTACAGAGTTCTCTTGTTTAAATGGGACTGTGACACATACTGCACCTGGTCATGCCACATGGTAAAAAACTAGGCTTTATAAAACAAGTTAGCTGATGGTAGAAACTTGCAACACAACTGCTTTCAATAGGGTTTCTGGACCCTTGACTTTCTACAAAGTTAATGTATCAAGAGTTGTAGAACAAGCCTGGGATGTTCCAATCCTTGTAGTAGTTGTGCTTTTAACTGTACTGTGCCTAATCAATTAGTGTCTGTAGGGAACTCCTAAGAGAACGATTGCAGGGTTTAAAAAAAAAACAAACACACACTTCTGAGTGAATAAGCAAGAAAAGAAATGCAATTTAATCACTAACTCCATATATCTAACACTTGAGTGAATTCACTTCTCCGCTGTCTGTAATGATCCAATTTGCTCTTCAGCCCTGCAGTCTTATTTGTAAGCCATGACTTAAAACACCTGAAAAAAAGAGGTCTGAAAAAAACCATCAGGTTTATACATTTTAATAGAGACCCTGTTCTGTTTTCATGACCCTTCATCATTGCTTGGAACGTGATAATTAATGAAAAGAGTTTAAACAGAATGGAACACCCTTTTGCTTGTGGGTAATGGGTTTGATTGCTTTTTAGACCTACTGATTTTTGGGGTGGCAGTCCCTGAGGGGACAGGTCATAATGAGGTCATGCAGTTCCACAATTCATATAAAAAGATACAACAGGTAATGCAGCAAGAAGTGGACCTGCACTGACAGGAAAGAGTGACGGTTTACACTATTGTGTTGTTGTTTATACAGACTTCAGATCTGGTATACAAAATGACATGCATTCAATGTAAAAATAAATGTAACCATGGCTTGCGAATCCACAATTGTAGGCCCTATTAGCTTTCCCATGGCATTGACTGTGTCTGCATTAGAGCTCTAGTGACTCACAATCTTCAAGAGTCTTCATAAAACACTCAACACTACTTTTATATTGAAGCACTGCTCTCTTCAACCTTCAATGGTGTTCTGTTATTCATTACTCCTGAAACTCCCCTTAACAATGGCACAAAATAAAATGTAATTATATATATCTATATCTATATCTATATATATCTATATCTATCTATATCTATATCTATATATATATAAATGTGATGTGCCTGGCAGTTATACATACATACATACCAGAAGTTACTGGCTATCTTTGTTCCTATAGATTGGTTTGCTACATAACTGTAGAAATGAAACTTGATAGGGTTCATTATCTGATTGTGACAGAACAATCATGCCTCTAATGTACTGCCAGATAAGACTACAGCTATGACTTATTCAAATAAATACAATTTAAAAAAAAAAATGTATTAGTTAAAACATATTTGAATTCATAGATCTGCAAGGTTTAATTACATAGCACAAATATTTATAGCCAGACGGTTTAAAGGAAATCTATACTATCAGCATAGTGGTTCTAGTAATAGTTACAGACCTTCGGTTTAATCCCAGAGTAAATATGACTTATTTCAAATCATGCTGATAAAGCATATTCTTTCATTTGACTTATCTGAGATTTGTTTTCACATTTTCTGTCATATATAATATGGTACTACAAAGACAATGTATTTTTTGTTTCTTCCTTCTGGCACCCCGTGTATATTTAGAAAATAATCCCATAAGGGGAGGGGGAGGGGAGGGATAAAAACAAAACAGAAATCCGACATTTGCTATTTGACAGGTAAGAACATATTGTTGTGCAATTCGAAAGTTTGCCTCATACTCCTACAGTTCAGGACAATGTTTATACCGATTAGCAAGTCAAAACAGCTTGACAGCAGATTGGAGAAGACGTATTTAACATCCATTCTTGTTTACACCACAGAGCCGCTTGACCACAGAGACTATGCTGCTAAGAAAGAACGAAAACTGTTATATTCTGTAAAAAATACGGGATACGCGATAATATCACAAAATAACGCCGTGGTTATTTTATCAGAGCTCAGAAAATGTCACTGGAAATATGTGCAAAACCCGCACGGAGGTCGTTATTTCTGTAAACAGGCCACTCCTGTGAAATGCATCGGCCCAGCCTCAGTCCTGCTGATGTTGCCTGGCTTTTTTCCTTCAATGAGGATCTTCTATTCTGCAGCAGCATACTGTACTAGCCCCCCACTGCAGGTCTGCAAAATGCAAGGCTCAGCGCAGGGCATACCTTAGTTAAATAATACGCGTAATTAAAATAAAAAACGGCGTTAAATATTATTTTAAATAACATTTTTCGTGCCGTTTAATGGAACATGTTATTAAATTACTCCTGCCTTTCACAATAATTACACGTCTCCGACAACCTGACAGATGCTTCTCAGAGCTTGCCATCCCCCCTTCCTGGTGCTACTGTACGGGGGGTAACCCGTCACTGTCCCACACGTACCGTTAACCTTGTGCCGCTATTATTTTGGCTGTGTTTGTAAGATTTATTTTACGTTGTGTTTTTTTGTTTTTTTTTAGAAGCACGATGACTGACAAACTCACCTCTGGATGGAGAATCGGGACGCAGCCAGCTTCTTTCTCATATTCATCCATAGCTTCCGCCATCTTGGTGTTAAACCTCGTGGGGCATTCTGGGAATCACCATTCTAGCACCAAAGAGAGGGAGGGAGCGCGCGCGAGAGAGAGGAACAAGTTTATTTTTGTCAATATGTATCTATGTATCTTACAGTAGTGGACTTACATTAAGACTTAATCAGCAGTTTAAGCTAGGCAATGGTTGCAACCTGTTTTTTTTGTTTGTTTTTTTTTTTAAATCTTTAAATGCCCCACTACTCCACACTGCTTAGTTATAGTTTATAGTTTTATTCCTATTTATTCAGGTTGAGCTCCTCATCTGTTGCTTTTATTTGCTTTAAATTTTAAAATGTTGTTTTCTCTTGCTGTTTTTATTGTTTATATTGTTTTTATTGTACTAGATGTACTCCCGAATGCCCTTTTTCTTGTTAAAAGCGCCTTGGGGTGGCTTGCAATGAAAGGTGCTTTATAAATACAATTTGATTTGATTTGATACATATAGATGAGTTGTTAGAGGCAGTGTGGTCCAGTAGTTAAAGTCCAGGGCTTGTAACCAGAAAGTCCCCGGTTCAAATCCCACCTCTGCCACTGACTCACTGCGTGACCCTAAGCAAGTCACTTAACATCCTTGTGCTCCACCCTGCAGATGAGATGTTAAATCAATGTCCTATTGTAAGTGACTGCATATAATGCACAGGTCACAGCCTACCACAGGAAATCAATTTGTGATGGTGGTCCACTATGAAAGGCGCTATATAATGATATTATTAATAAATGGATTTTGAGTAAATGTACTCACTTGTTTTGTCCCATTTAAGTAGTTTTACATAAAATGCAATTAACATTTTTAGACCCAGACTTTTTATTTAACAATCACTTGCTAAGTTACCAAGTTTTGAAAATATGCTGCTTTTTGGTCCATATTTGCAGATGGAATGCATACAATAAATAGGCATGTTGTGTACTACCAACAGATGGCGCTACAATGTCGTACATTGCATTTCCCACCTGCTCCCCCTCAGGCCAGTCACATCAAGTTCTATCAATGGCCAGTGCTGCACTTGCCTGTCACAGTGCATCACTTCAGAAAGAAGTATCTGGGCCCCAGAACACTTTATCTACACAGACAGACAAGATATATTTGCAATCTTAAAACACTGGTAAATCTTTTAAATGGGAGAAGACATATTTGGCTTGCTAAGAAACTTTAAAGTTAGACAGCATTATCTGAGATATGAAGTCTGATGGTTGTATATCATAGTATACAGTTCAGCACAATTAACAGCCAATGCAGTTAGCTTTGATTCAATAGCCACACCAAGCAAGAAATAATGGCACACTAATTTAAAGGGGTTTATTATGGTATTTAAAATATTCCAATTGCAGCCATGTAATTAAACTGTCAGTCGAGACACAATGTAATGTCAGAATATAGTATCATCATAAGAGCATAAGAGCCGCCTTTGGTTTCAGACACCCTGCATTTTCTAATTTGAAAATGACCCTTTTCCTAGTTTACTTCCTGTTTATGGTTCATATTTAGCGATTTAATTGTGCAGTGAGAGATTATTTGATCTAGAATCAAATACAACAATAATAAACATACTTATTTATAGGGAGGGGCATTTCTTTATTATTAAAATGTTTAATTAATGGTTAACAGGAGGGATAGAGTCACTCTTTAAAGCTAAGTAAGTGATTCATATCTGTAGACTAATTTAAGGTGGTTGTGGGTTAATGATAGGTATGCATCTATAATTGTATATCCTTTATGTTGGTAAATCAATGTTTCTGCTCTCATCTACAAAGATAAGGACTTAAAAAGCATTAAGGTTGAGGTTCTAATTTTATAATATTTACATAAACCAGCATTGCCTTCTCCTGGAGCACCATTCACACCAATTCTAAGAGTGCATCTGAGGGGTGAATTCAAATAGAATGCAAGTCTATTGAAAATGCTGAGGCACGGATTTCCAAAGCAATAGGGGCTTTGGTTGCTCCTTGTCGTTATTGCATCTAATGCTGGTAATGTTTGTTTGCCATATTGTGTGTGTGTGGGGGGGGGGGGGGGGGGGGGGGTTGGGGTAGGATAATATAAATATTTTTATGACCATATGTGCTAACGTTTAATTAGCCTAGCACCCCCAGATTGCATTTAACTTGCCTTAACTAACACCAAGAAACTGCCAGGCACCCAATCATGGTCTTCACATGGCAACTGGGTCTAACCCACAGTGTTGTTAGAACACATCGCTGGAGCAAAGGGACTCTGTTGTTATTTCTCTTGGGTCAGAGAGTCTGGCACATCTTATTGCTGTTGCCTTCTGAGCCCTTCACTTATTTGGCCAGTGAACAGGTAACTCTTAATGTTTAAAAGAACAAAACCTTAAACAATGTTAATGTTTTATATTTTCAACTATTTCTGTAACAAACAATAACTTTTAACAATAACTTTTTGTACAATTTTCCAAAGGCCAGTATTTACTGTATATATAAAACTAATACAAGTAACTAAAACATAACAAAGTCTGGAATATATTGTATAAACTATATTTATTTCTTAAATCCATTAAAAAAACAAAAAAAAAGAATTCTTGAAATTATCTAAAAATTTGTGAATAGGACCCAATATGCATTTTACATAAATGATGTCTGCTGAAATGCAAGGGCGTTCTTCTCAAAAGACTGCAATACGATCTTTAAAGTCCATATTTTGGCCCCTCCTAATGAGCCAGTGCTAATGCTTCCTGCTGCATATCTTGAGAGTGCTTCAGACATCTGTAATTACATTACACATAAATGTGAGATTTGTTTTGTGAAGTCAACAGATGTTTTTTCTCCCTTTCAAAAAATAGGAGTTAATCAAAGACTGGAGTGCATGAAAACATGGACCATGCTGTGTAGTCAGGGTTTCCCATCGACTTAAATACAAGGTCCAGACCTGCTTAGCTTGTGTTATCTGATGAGACTGGACTCGAAGGTAATATTACAGGACTGAAGGTGTCTATACAGTGAACATTGTGGATTTTATAATACGAATCAGTATTATAATTACATTATTATTTATGAGTGTACAGTTCATATATACATAAACAACTGCACACCTGAAAACGTTCACTCTTATTTATTCTAAATAACCAAGCAATAATCACAGGTACAAATACAGAAACATACTACAGAGCTTTTATTGTTTTTCAACAAATGGGGTCACCAGAAATGGTTGAAAATACAAGAATAATGACAGAATGACAAATGATGCGTAGTTGAACTGTAATCAATCAATTATATGGTATAATTACAATTGCAATTACATTGCAATTCATTACAAGTTGCACAAATCCAGTTCCATTGCAATTCATTACAAGTTGCACAAATCCAGTTCCATTGCAATTCATTACAAGTTGCGCAATTCCAATTCCATTGCAATTCATTACAAGTTGCGCAATTCCAATTCCATTGCAATTCATTACAAGTCGCACAGTTCCAGTTACAATTGATCCCTGGTTTGGAAAGGGGTTCATTTGATTAATTTATTCAGGATAAACCACCGATTCCTTTTAGCATTTTAATGCATCAGGGATTCACCCTGAAATTGCACCAACCACCAATCTGTATTTATTGTGCCCTAGAAAAAAAAAGCGGTGGATGCAATTCAGGGTATTTCATAGCTCTGTAAAATGTTCTGAACAAGCCAGCACTGGCTTATCCAATCGGGTACAGGCTCACCAAATCAAACCCACGAGTACCAGCATGTGTCTGCCATTTAGAAATAATAACTGGGGGTGACAATTACGATTTCAAATTTTCAAGGCAAACAAAGCAACATAATGTAATGTATCTCAATATACGCCGCATTTTCGCCCAAGGTCATTATATGCCATACGTAATTTGGTTGTCCAAATTATAGTTAAACAAAACAAAAATAAAGAAGTTAATTTGTCAAAGTAAAAGAGATAGACGTATAATGTCTCACACACATTACCGTTTCGCAAAACACATTCATTACCAGTATGTACAAAATGTTTGTTTTTCTCAAAATACCACTGATTTGAAAAATAGGTCATACCTTGAAATACTGCCAGGGGGCGCACGGAACCTATGTTTGTTAGTGGCTGGATTTCACAAAGATTTGCCGGAGTTTTTTGTGTACACAGAACTGCTAAAATCCACGTTTTGGAAACAGACTGGCCTCTTTTGAGATTGTATGACACATTCAATATGTAACATATCCAAATTTAAGTCTGTTCGTCCACAGGCGGGGCTCAATTCATGCTATTTTATTTACAGTTCCAGCACTTTTCAAGATAATGAATACTGCCAGACTCGACAAATCAATCCATGATCTCTGCCAGGCTAGTCCAGGCAATCTAATCAACCTTTGAGGAGCTTAGGTTTGCATTAGGAAGAGGCGATAGAGAAACAGCTGATCACAAATCTGCAAAGAGAAAGGGTGAAACGCTGAGCACAATTGCAAATTAAGCAGTTGATAAGGAACGAAGACATATGCTTGCTTGAAGTTTTAAAATTAAACCTAGCATTTTCGATACTGTCCTCTGGAACAGAAAACTCACAGCACACAGATCCTGATGCAGAAACTAGTGAAACTTTATGATCATCTGCAGTTTCAGTAAAGATTCAGAACCACATTGTGCCAGTTACATTAAGGCCGTTTACATCTGAAGATTTACCCTTTGAAAGGTAAGCTGAAGTGTTGCATTGATAGGAGGGTGTTTATGTACAGTACTCAGTGACTACAAACAGTCTGTACTATTATTGGACTGTACGTACTATCATTGCACTCATGTTTTCAATCTGTTATGACATGTTAGGATTTGATTTACAGTATTACAAAAAATAGTATATAATATATTTCCATTGTTTGATGTTGTGAATATTATTTATTTGTAGATTTAAAAAAAAACGATATTTTTACGAATTTGACAGGTTTTTAGGCAACATTCTCGTCGATCACGAATTAATCAAGCTGTCATCTTTTATACACTGCCTTGTTTATATACTGTATTAAAAATACTTTGCTCTTAAAAATAATTAATGAACAAAAACACAACCGTTTTGAATGTTCACATGTGGTTGTGACCGATGAAATACTGATTAATAAAATCGAGTCTCGGCAGAAGGGGGGGGGGGGGGGGGGGGGCAGTAAAATAAAAATACAAAAATTGCGTGAACGTGGCTAATGACCACTCTCATTAATCAATGTGGTGACATTCTCCGTCTCTAAATCAACTGACCAATTCATGCAGTGTCTTCTTGAATACAGCTGTTTTAAATAATCCATTACAGTTTTAAGAAAGTGTGATGTGCCAACTCGATTGATAATGAACTAGGCTAGGTCTTTACGTTGATCGCCGTGCCTCGTATGACATGCACTGTGTGATGTTAGGTCCCATGCCATGTGTCTTGGGTTCCTTCACAAGAAAATGCGTTAAGATGCTATGGGAATGTGTATTGTTTTGGTGTATGGTTCATTTAGAATTCCCATAGGAAATATTATTATTATTATTATTTATTTCTTAGCAGACGCCCTTATCCAGGGCGACTTACAATTGTTACAAGATATCACATTATACATCATTTCACATTATACAGATATCACATTATTTTACATACAATTACCCATTTATACAGTTGGGTTTTTACTGGAGCAATCTAGGTAAAGTACCTTGCTCAAGGGTACAGCAGCAGTGTCCCCCACTGGGGATTGAACCCACGACCCTCCGGTCAAGAGTTCAGAGCCCTAACCACTACTCCACACTGCTATACAAGCTTTCATATGATGTCTAGTCTTTCTGTTGTAGTACTTAACCAAAATACCACATCATTCTACAAGGCCTTTCTGGAAGCTTCTTTCTAAGATTTGTTATGGAAACTGTATAGGTCATTGACAGAGCAAACAGTAGAGAAAGCAGCTGCGTAAACTTAAGTTTTGGTATTTTCTCTATTTATAAATAGTTTGACATTGTAACAGCTGTACATTGCACAGTACAGTGCTGTACGTCTTACCGTTGTGTTAACGTTTAGCAGTTAACATGTTAAAGTTGCCAAACACCTTTTTTTCCTTATATATGATTCACAATTGTGCAGTTTTTTTGTCAAGCATCCCAGGTCCACTAAAGCGAAACAATGGCTGCCGTTTACTTACCGTCAGTCAGGTTTCAATTTTCATTTTTCTCCTTGTAGATAGGAGCGGTGACTTAGTGTTGTGCAATATGACTCTGTCATTGAAAGCTTTCATCGGTTTAGAGTAGACTTTTCTTACCTTTTGAACGTTTACTACAGCTTCATTCGGGTTGCTGGCTGAACATACTGTACATGGTGGCTGTTAATCTGTGAGATTAGTGAAACGGGTAAATGAGACGGGTCTGCCCTGTAACTGTAAATGCTACACATTGAATGCTTTAATTGTGAAACCCTCAACAAGAATCTTTGGCTATGCAAAGCTATTTTCGCATGGAAATGGGAATCTAGTAGGCTTTGTTAAATTAGTCAGTCGAGTGCATTGCCATGTACTGCCGCTTAATTTAAACTGAACAAAATAATTTAATCCACAGTGCTCGCAGCTCATTAAAGTTACTTAAATGATAACGTAAGATGACGTAAAGCAGTTTTACAAACTTTCTAATAAACAGTCATTTCTGCTCTGCTAAATGTGTTGCATTGTATGTACAGTATGTATTAATTCTTTCCATTTCAGCTGTACTTAATGAATTCGTACAGTTACTGGAAGTTCAGGAGCTGTAAATCAGTTTACAACTTTCTGAAAATTGGTCTACTATGGAATAATATGAGTTATACTCATAACAAAATTAAAAAAAAAAAGAATCAATGTATTTCATTGACGTAAGAGTTCTAGCAACACTCTTTGGTCGATTTAAGATGGAATGACCCCCTGGAACCTGCAGGGGCACGAAATCAAAAATTGATCTTCAGAATGTCTCAAAGCATCATCAGGAGCTGTCCTGGATACAGAAGCATTAACCGAGCGCCTAACATGGTCTCTCTATCAAAATCTGCCGGATCTGCAGTCTTGCCCATCCTCATTGAAACGTACTGCAGCTTTCAGAGATTCCATTTATATTTCACAGTATTCATTCATCTTTACACAAAAGAACCTGCTACACGCTGCAGATGTTTCCAATTTCATGCCCAGCCCTTGAATTTCAGTTATTTGACGTCACTGTTTAATTAGTATTACCGACAGACTCTAGATGCCGACAGAAAGTAAACGTATTTACTGTATGCATATGTTTTAAAATATATAATTTAAATGCATTGAATAATGAATAATAACACCCCACGAAACCTGTCATATTAATATTAAAAAACCAGCTGGGACTGTTCAGCAGCACATCACCATACTGACAGCGATGGAAGCGCATTCAGCAGAAAAAAACTGATTTATTTGCCCATGGTTAATCACTGTTTGATCGTTCGGCTACTGGAAAGGATTGAAGGCGGTTCTTCTTGAACCGGGGACCTCTTGGTTACAAGCCTGTTTCTTTAACCACTGGACCACACAGCCAATAAAACAACAGACCCTGTTGACCTATTGAATATTCATATATTTTTATTTCGTAGATTTTATATATCTTATTGTGTGGTACAATTAGCATACATAACATAATTTGTAAAAATAAATAAATAAATAAATAAATAAATAAATAAATAAATAAAATTGAATAAATAAATTACTTGTAGGTCAGTTATGCTGTTTTTGTTGCATGATGCAGTACTGTTATCCTAACTCAGGATGTATATCATGACCTTTTAAACATCAATAGATTCGGTGCTGGGCTGGGCTACCTGATAGTCGTATTGTGTAATGGACAATATGAGAAGATGTTATCGGAAGCAGTGGCTGGGTTAGAGGCTTACCCTTGGTGCTAAATACGTTCTGC
Source organism: Acipenser ruthenus (assembly GCF_902713425.1). NCBI lineage: Eukaryota > Metazoa > Chordata > Actinopteri > Acipenseriformes > Acipenseridae > Acipenser > Acipenser ruthenus. Next base: position 65,333,239 of record NC_081195.1, read on the forward strand.
TGAGGTTTCTCTTGTGCTAATGTTTTCCTATTGTGAAAGGTTAATCTGGATCAATAGTGGCCAATAACTGCAATTAATTTTGTTTTCCTTTAGGTTCGTGGCCAAGAGATAAGAATTGTTATCCCGAAATGAAATTACGCTTTATCTTATTTGTACAAGAAAGAACTCCCAGCAATGCATTATTTAGTCCTAATAAGGGCAGCAGTGTGGCGTAGTGGTTAGGGCTCTGGACTCTTGACCGGAGGGTCGTGGGTTCAATTCCTGGTGGGGGACACTGCTGCTGTACTCTAGAGCAAGGTACTTTACCTAAATTGCTCCAGTAAAAACCCAACTGTATAAATGGGTAATTGTATGTAAAAATAATGTGTAAAAAAAAAAAAAAAAAAAAATGAATGCAATTGTGTGTAAAAATAATGTGATATCTTGTAACAATTGTAAGTCGCCCTGGATAAGGGCATCTAATAATAATAATAATAATAGTAACACCTGCTAGATCTGAATTGTTATTAAGGGAGTGACGTCCTCTGTATTCTTTACAAACAATCAGACAAAAACCAGTCAAGTGTTTGAGGTGGCTGTTCTTGGTTAAGATTGTGTTCGATGGACAGGATGGTGAAGGAGCTGTTCGCCTGCATTTTGCCATGACTTAAAGGTTAGATCTTCCCAGCCAATCCCGTGCTCCGAGCAAACATTAATACAGATTGCATGTTTCCACTCTGTAGTTTTCCATCACAGATCTTTTACATTTTTATAGAAAGCCTTTGATGGAAACTGATCTACGGTACATACAAGTACTGCAGCTGCTCCTTGGAGGTCAGCTTCCATCTACAGTACAACACGTTTGAGGAGTGATTTGCCTGTCAGATGCTGGTTCATAGGCTCCTGAGGCTTAACAAACTGAAAGAATTTCCTTTGGGTGTGCTCAGTGTTATTTGCAGTATTTGTGCCACGCCTCTCCTAATAAAGGAGATGCTTTGGAGTGTGGCTAATAAAATGAGGCCTCGCCATCATCCCTTTGTGGAAACCCACCCTGCCTAACTCCCAGTCGGTGTAGTGTGATCAGTACCTCAATCTTGGGGTATTGTGTGTATCGATTGATTCCTTTCCGATGCCATCTTTTCCCAATCAGTCACCGGTCACTTCCGACCACTTGTACAGTAGATCGATCAGGAGTTGTCTTGGGGGAGGCTTGTCTTTCTTTGAGTGCCTATAATTTTTCTCAGTCTTGCAGTTTGTGATAAGTAATATCTGTTTCCATCAATTTTACAACCCAGGTAACCGTGCCATGCAAAGATAAGGCCCGAATGATTATGTACTTACTTTGTTTGCTAAAAGGTCCCATAGAGCCGGTCACACCCCACACCGCTGTATATTATCTCAGTGCACGGTTAACTATCTACTGCATCTCAGCATATTACTTCCCTAAGCACAGTCAGTAGTACTATATATAGTATCGGGTTACTGGTGTGTTGATAAGGGTGCTTTGTTGTATGATAATGTTGAATTATAGCCCTCTCTCTACTGGTACAGTAAGAGCAGTTCACGTATGATTTGTTTGTACTGGTTACTGGATAGGGTTAGAGTTGTTTTCACTTCTGCTTTAGTTATGATATTGAAAGGTACCTTTGGACATGATTGACTCTCCATTGTTATTTTTACCAAAAGTTGTAAGTGTCTTGTATTTACCTCGGAGCATCTGAGTTGAAAGGCAAAAGCAAAGCAACCTCATAGTGCCCTTTAGAGTAGCCCTTTTCATTATTCATTCAAAAGCTTTAAGAAAACTGATGCACAGCACAATTAAACAAACACATTCGTTTTGAATGTGGCTACTGTACTTTCAAGCTGTTAATTGTCGGATAAGGAAAAAAGTACTACTTGTCTCTAGCTCGTGAAAAAAAAAAAATGTTGTATGTTTCTGGGGATGCTGGACGGGAGGCAGGTGCATTGGTCCATCTGGGTGATAATGAATGAATGCATGGCTGATTTTCTTTGTTAAGAACTTTGTGTGCCCACTGTACCACTTAGACAGCTTAGACACAGCTGGTGCCAGACACATAATTTCATACCTGAATGACTTGCAGGAAACTTTTGGATTTAATACGAATGTCCAGTCAAGCTTGAAGACTGCACTGTACTTTATTGCTTTGAGGACGCCAGCGTTTTTAATAGTTTTATACTGTTGCCTTCAGAAATTCTGTAATTCCCTTGAGATGTGCAATCCTGAATCCCAAGGGGAAAAAGAAAACTGGCAAAACCCCTTCCCACCAGTGTAGCATTCACATACAGACGTGCTCAAATTTGTTGGTACCCCTCCACAAAAAACGAAGAATGCACAATTTTCTCTGAAATAACTTGAAACTGACAAAAGTAATTGGCATCCACCATTGTTTATTCCATATTTAATAGAAATATAATATTCAACATAATATTGTAAATAATTAAACAAATGAAAATGGCATGGACAAAAATGATGGGACCGCTAACCTAATATTTTGTTGCACAACCTTTAGAGGCAATCACTGCAATCAAACGTTTTCTGTAGCTCTCAATGAGACTTCTGCACCTGTTAACAGGTAGTTTGGCCCACTCTTCCTGAGCAAACTTCTCCAGCTGTCTCAGGTTTGATGGGTGCCTTCTCCAGACTGCAAGTTTCAGCTCTTTCCATAGATGTTCGATAGGATTCAGATCAGGACTCATAGAAGGCCACTTCAGAATAGTCAAATGTTTTGTTCTTATCCATTCTTGGGTGCTTTTAGCTGTGTGTTTTGGGTCATTATCCTGTTGGAGGACCCATGACCTGTGACTGAGACAGAGCTTTCTGACACTGGGCAGTACGTTTCGCTCCAGAATGCCTTGATAGTCTTGAGATTTCATTGTGCCCTGCACAGATTCAAGGCACCCTGTGCCAGGCGCAACAAAGCAGCCCCAAAACATAACCGAGCCTCCTCCATGTTTCACTATAGGTATGGTGTTCTTTTCTTTGAAAGCTTCATTTTTTCGTCTGTGAACATAAGCTGATGTGACTTGCCAAAAAGCTCCAGTTTTGACTCATCTGTCCAAAGGACATTCTCCCAGAAGGATTGTGGCTTGTCAATATGCATTTTAGCAAATTCCAGTCTGGCTTTTTTATGTTTTTCTGTCAAAAGTGGAGTCCTCCTGGGTCTTCTTCCATGGAGCCCACTTTCGCTCAAAAAGCGACGGATGGTGCGATCAGAAACTGACATACCTTCACCTTGGAGTTCAGCTTGTATCTCTTTGGCAGTTATCCTTGGTTCTTTTTCTACCATTTGCACTATCCTTCTGTTCAATCTGGGATCGATTTTCCTCTTGCGGCCGCGCCCAGGAAGGTTGGCTACAGTTCCATGGACCTTAAACTTCTTAATAATATTTGCAACTGTTGTGACAGGAACATCAAGCTGCTTGGAGATGACAAGATTACAAGATTGGAGACATGTGTGATACTAATTAAAGAAACTAATTAGTTTGAAATATCACTATAATCCAATTATTTATTATCTTTTCTAAGGGGTACCAACAAATGTGTCCAGGCCATTTTAGAATATCTTTGTAGAATAAGCAATAATTCATCTCTTTTCACAGCTTCTTTTCTTTATTCTATGACATACCAAAGGCATGCAAGTATACATGATAAAATAGCTTTTAATTTCATCACTTTTCAGGAGGAATGAGGCATTATTTCAATGAGCTGTAAGGGTACCAACAAATTTGAGCACGTCTGTACTTTGGGAGAGCTCTGGCACAGGTGGCTATTTGAACTTTCAGACACTCTGAGCCGGAGAAAATGCTGCTCTTAGTCAGTTTTTTTTAAAGGAGTGATAACCAAGGCTTCAGTTTCTGACTTCATGTTAGTGTGAGTCAGAGATCTCCAAGATACGTGAGATTTGAACTATAATATGCACCCTTCCAATGCAGTGCTCCCCACGCAATCCCCAGCCTTAATCTGCAACTTGGCCAGAAATCAAACCTGAATGACCCACCTAACACAGCATGCATTCCTACAAGCCACTTTTAATATGAAACAACCCTGTATTTCACCAGTGAAACATAAAGTAATGCAAGTATCTGAGGCTCAACCAAGCGGGCAGCACATCCTCCTCCCTTCCATCACTGTCCAGCGCATTCCTTCATATCACACTGCAACCATCTGCTTTGCAGACATCACAGAATCCCACAGCAAGCTGATTTTAACAGTTCCGTAACACTTGCCAAGCAAATTCCCTCAAGAAATATGTTGAACGAATGTCGAATAGGCACAGGTCTTTTCAGGAAGGGTAGTTCAGAAATGCATACCAGAAAACATAGATGCTTCCCACCTGGGGAGGGAAATACAGTGTAGAGGAAATATGTTTTGTGATACTAATACAGGCATTTCCTAAATTATCTCACATAGATGTGCAGTCTTTTATTAACAGTTTAGTGGTAAACAGAACCAACTGTTTACTTGGGGATAGCAAGTTGAAGGAATTCCACAGTAGGGGGATCTGGTTAAGGGAACTACAACGTCAAGGTCAAGAGTGATTTGTTTGGTTTTATATTGGTGTATTTATGAACCAGGCTAGGCTACAGAGATTCCCCCCAATCTCATTTGCGGTTGAATCCCAGTGTCCGACTGCTTCAGTAATAACATCTACTGTGCAGTACTGTTAGATTAACTATCATTCAAAATGACTGTGGCATTAAATCTCAATCGTTTCGACTGTTCTCTGTAAAATGTCAGCCTCAAGCTGTTTACTTTTATTTTTTTATTTTTTATTTTATTTTAAAATTTAGTCGTTGCCAATTATTTTTATTATTTTCTCCCAATTTGGAATGGCCAATTATTTATTACGGTCGGCTCACCGCTACCACCCCTGTGCTGACTCGGGAGGGCGAAGACGAACACACGCTGTCCTCCGAAGCGTGTGCCGTCAAGCCGACCGCTTTTTTTCACACTGCAGACTCACCATGCAGCCACCCAAGAGCTACAGCGTTGGAGGACAACGCAGCTCTCGGGCAGCTACAGGCAAGCCCGCAGGCGCCCGGCCAGACTACAGGGGTCGCTGGTGCGCGGTGAGCCGAGGACACCCTGACCGACCTAACCCTCCCTCCCCCCGGGCGACGCTCAGCCAATTGTGCACCGCCCCTTGGGAGCTCCCGTCCTCGATCGGCAAAGGAATAGCCTGGATTCGAACTCGCGACTTGTAGGCTATAGAGCGCATCCTGCACGCACGTGGAGCGCCTTTACTGGATGCGCCACTCGGGAGCCCTCAAGCTGTTTACTTTTTCATTGTTTCCCTTGAGGTAAAGCGTGGTGTTGTTCTATAAGCGCTGTTTATTTATTAATTTAATATTTTTGCTAGGCATACAAGCAATAAAGCTAATGCCTGTTTTGTTGTACAGGTATTACTGTAACCTTGAAGGAAGAAGAATAAAAAGGAACTAAGTTTTGTATTTTAATGGCTATTCCCTCAGATTATTTCTTTCTTCAAACTTGGTGATTACAGTAGCATCTCCTGATGAGGGAGATTCCACTGCGTATGTGCACAGTGTTGAGCATCCCCAGAGCTTTTGTCTACAGATGGTTTGAATTAAATTTAAACGACAAGACACTTGAAAACCAGTAAAGCAATGAGATTCAGCCACAAGTTAAATAATTTAGTTAAGCACTTATGCAGTACTGTATGTGGTTCTTTTTTTCAGAACTTTTCAAGTTGCCAATGTATCACACAGTCATATTAAATGACTTTGTTCTGTGCTGCTGTGACTCCTGTGCATCAGCAATGTCCAAAAAAACTTTTACTGTACATGAAATGTCTCTTCAGTTTAGCAGGTATTTTCAACATGGGGATATGAAGCAACAGCCTTTTGAAACACAAATCAAACCGCATTGGTTCTGGTTGCTTCTTGAGAAACAAAGCCACATAGTGACATGACCAAACTCTCAGATGAGTCTTTGTTGAGTGGGTTTTTCCTTCTGAATGACACACACTGTGCTATATACTGTGTCAGCCAATCTTCATGGGTCTGCCTGTTTTTTCAGGTAGGTGAAACGCTTGCCTTGCCACTGTCTCTTGCTGAGCTTTCTCTTTGTAATAAATACCAAAATAGCAATTCTGTGGTAGATTAGAAACCGACTGCTCACGCATGGTAATGCTGAAGATTACAGGTTTCTCCTGCGAAGCACAGAACTCAATTCGATTTAGAAGAATCACTCTATAATGGTGCTAGCAATTACATTGAATTGATTACTGCAGTGGAAAGCACTTTCAGATAAAGCACTTTAGTTGTAAGATTTAGTGTGCTTCCTGTCTTTCTCTTTCTTTCATGGAGCTAATTAACAAATGGATCAGAATCAAACTTTCATGCTGTCTCAAAAGGTCTATCATACTAAATGTTATTAACTACCGTAGCGCTACTGTACAGTAAAAACCAACCAGAAGCATGCAACTGTTTTATGAAATACTTTTTTGTTTTTTACTTTACCAAACACTACTTTTCTTTTAAAAGTTGTTGGCGGTGTCATTTCCACGGTTTAGTTTCAATTTAGTTGCCTTTCTCAGTTTAGTTGAAACTCGGTTCTAATTTCTAACTGTCCTTTGGTCCTCCTGTTTTCTGTGGTACTCTTAAAGTTGTGGCTATTGTTCATTGTGTTAACTCCTTTAAAAACTCAATCACGGCCCCCCTAATTCTACTTTGATCTAGGCTATGCTGTACATTCAGTTCACTCCACCTATCTTTGTAGCTCATTCTTCAAGCCCTGGAATGAGTCTGTTTGCTCCTTGTTGGACTCTTGACACTCTCTCCAAGGTCAACATGTCCATGACTCACTTTCCACTGGGTGACTCAACGTGGTTCTGTGTGCTGGTGCATCATCCTCCATAAAAACAGGGCTCTCATGTGGTAGTGGTGAGTGGATCGTACAATGTTACCTGGAAATTTAAAAGTTACACTTTACTTAACAAGAACAGTTGACGGTACTGAAGCTAAACATGGCTGCACTTTTAAGTAGTGACTCACAGCAACCCACAGTCAGGCTGTTGAACTCTGTATTCATCTGAATCGAGTCTTTGTATCCTGATAACATGGGTCACTGTGTCATACAGCCCAAAGGAATGGAAGTTGCAAAACTGTTGTAACAAATATTTGGTCTCATTGTATTACAGAGTAAAACACCTTTTAGTTGTAGATAACAGAATAGTATTGTTGTTGTTGTTGTTGTTGTTGTTGTTGTTGTTGTTGTTGTTGTTATTATTATTGGGTTTTACAGGTTATGTTGATGAGTGCTTCCCTCGGTCGTGAAGAGTATTTGGCCATTAAGTTTAAACCAGCTACATTGCAGTCCACAAATTTACATTTGCATGTCTGGGTGTAGAAGGAAGGAATTAGCAACCAGTAATTGTGTTTTTCTTCCTTTTGAAAGGAGAAAAGTTTCTGGAGCTGAGAAATGGGATCAGACCTGTCCTAGAATATTTAGGATGGCTCATATCTTGTCAGCTTGCTGGCATTCATCTTAAATGCTCCTGGCATTATACAGCAAGTCTCTCTAAATGTACCGACAAAGTCTTCTCAGGAAAGAAGTGATCCACATTTTCAAAAGCTTGCAGTATGGAGGGTTGTATGCTTTGCATATTGGTTACTCTGCTCTACTGACCAGACTGCCTTAAGTATTTAGTGTGAGTGGTGAGCAGTAACATTGTTTATCAGTGGAACTGTTTGTAATACATAACCTTATCCATGCTTAGCCTCTATCTACGAAGTGTTTGATACATTGACATGCGACACTGGTTTTATCCATACTGTGTAAGTCACCTACTTAGAAGACTTTGATACAGTAACTCAAGAAGCCATGGAACTTGCACTGACCGCTTCTGTTGTCATAAAATTGGCAAAGAGTTTAAACTTGCAGAAACTGATAAGATGTGCTCAAATCAGCATTGCATTTATTTTTTTTACCAGAAACAATTCGTATCATTGGAGGAGTCAGCAATGCTGCGTGAAAGCAAATAATCTTAGTACTGTAGTGTCTGCAGTTGACATTATTTAATTTGTCGTTTAAAAAAATAAAAAAAAAAATAATAAAAAAATATATATATATATATAGTTGCAGTGCATTGTATTTTCTGTCAATGTGTTCTTTTTTTATACTCAGGTTTTTCTGTCAGTGTGTTCTTTTTTATATGAGCCTACAAATGTTGAATTTCCAGGAAACACTGCATGGCTCCATCCATGTCCAAACAGGTGTATTTTGAGCCACAAAAAACAAATGCAACATAATCAAAATTGAATTAAACATTGAGCAGTGGATGACCTCTTGCCAAGACCAGCCCGCCTCCTGTCAAACACCAAGTTGGAGATCTGCTCCGGGTGGGTCCAGATTGAAAGTTGTGTTGTGAGAGGAAAGTGGCTTTTTAATTGAAATTGACATGGTTTGAAGTGCTGTCGCTTTGAGCTTCTACTGCATTACAGCTTGTGGGCAGACAAATATTCAGTATTCTAGGTGTAAAATAGATGGTGTAGCTCCATGGTAGCTACTACACGTCGCTACATTAATGAAGTGGAATAAAACGTGTTCATGACTCAAAACATTACTGTCTTTCGTTTTGAAATGTGTTCATGACTCAAAACAGTACTGTCTTTCATTTTCAAATGTGTTCATGATTCAAAACAGTACTGTCTTTCATTTTCAAATGTGTTCATGACTCAAAACAGTACTGTCTTTCATTTTGAAATGTGTTCATGACTCAAAACAGTACTGTCTCGTTTTCCCTTGTTTACACAATTATTGAGTATCAGTCAATAACAATCTGACAGTGTTTGATTAAACTCGACAGAGAAATACATATCCCAGTTTCCTCAGCTCTAGTTTTGGGTACATAGTGTCATTGTCAGTTTATGGCCTCGCTACAGCAGTATGGCAATAAAAATGTCAGTGTCCTGGATGAGAGGAAAATTCGCTTCCAGGCGGCTTTTAGAACACAGTGCGGAAGTGAATTGATTGCCATTAATTGATAATCAATTGTAATGGTAAAGAAGGGCATGATTTATTTAATAGCACTGACATACTGCTTACATGTAATTATGAATATCAGCACACCCCTAGTATATAGTAATACTGAATCCCCTCTGTTATAAATACTTCAAATGCTTAACAATACAGCATTTTGTGTTTGACAGCACTGAATGCATTCTGTCTACATTTAGCCCCAGGTAAGGGTTTAGCTTAAACGTGCTGAACACACCCGATTTAGCACAGTGTAAGGAATCCTTTCAGAGCTTGTACAGCAGAGGATAGCCATTTAGATTTAATAATGGTTCCCAGTGTACCATTCTTAAACACACAGTCTGTGTCAGGCTGCCTAAGGGAGGAGCTGTGTGGAAGTAGGGACATTTCTGCTGGTGCAGCAAAAACTTGGTTAGGCTAATTAAACCACCAAAGTGCTGATCAGTGCCATCCTTCATAGAGACAAATCGAGCCAACGGGAACGCCTTGGTTTTACTCCAGAATGAATTTGTTTGAAGTGTTTAGGCTGTAAAATAAATCCCACAGATACCTGGTAGTATTCTAATGCTTGAAGTAATTAAAAGTTCAAAATGATCCGCACACTGCTATTTGAAGAGTGGCAATAATAAACCACTACAAAATCAAAATTATGCGGAAAAACTGTCTTTTATTATTATTCTTATTTATTTCTTAGCAGACGCCCTTATCCAGGGCGACTTACAATCGTAAGCAAATACATTTCAAGTGTTACAGTACAAGTAATACAATAAGAGCAAGAAATACAATAACTTTGGTTCAAGCAAGTACAAGTGTGTCAAAATACAATTCAATAATACAACAGATAACAGTGACAGTTACATCAGGATATGATTAACTACAAAATACTACAGATTAAACACTTGGCAGATTGCAGTACTCTGAAGTACAGGATTAAATGCAGTAAAATAGGGGACAGATAAGAGCAAATAAAGTGCATTTAAGGAAGGGTGATAGTGTCCCAGGGGAAAAACAGAGGAGTTCTACAGGTGCTGTCTGAAGAGGTGAGTCTTAAGGAGGCGCCAGAATGTGGTCAATGTGGTCATTTCTTTTATTAGTAGAACAGGCAAAAAAGTGATACAGTGCAAACGTTTCGGTCGCATGACCTTCCTCAGTGCTAATGCTGACAGACTCAGTTTCAGAAGCTAATTTGTAATATGTTGTTTGCATCTTAATGTGCAGTGATGCCACTAGCATTTCTGTTTAAGGGAGTATTTTGATTCCACCTACATTTGCAATGATTATTTAAAGCCCTGTAGGGTGTACTGACTGGTGTTCACTATAACAGCATTTGTTTTGAGTTCCCATATTTAATCAACAAGGAATTGGCAAGTAGTCAACACAACAGTTGATGCAAGCCACGGCAAGCAGAACATGCACAGGAATCGGTGATGTCATCTATCACTGTACAGTATATTTAGTTGACATGGGAACGGCCTCCGTTATGTCTCATACTTGCTGATCTGTTTAAATCTGTTCTAATTGAAGTATGGTTCAGTGCACATACAAAGAAAGAAAAGCTTTTTTCTGTTCTAGCACTATATCATAATAGAAATCTATAATGTGGTCACAAAGATTAACAGTAACAAGGTAAATTACTAACAGGCCTTGGCTTTGATACCCGGCTATAGCCTCCTGTCTGAGTATAACTTCCAATCTGACTGTCGAGCATAAAACATACTGATATATAAGAACTTTCTTTACCTTCAGTTTACACTTTACACCTGAAGAAGAGACCTTTGTGATCTAGGAAACTATATATTTTTTTTAATACATATTTCGCTAATCCTATTAAAAGAAATCGCCCAAACCCTTTGCTGTAGGTCTCATATCTGGACCAGCGCAGTGTTGTTCTACAGATAGGAATGCCAGCAGTGACAGGCAGTTTGGCAGAAGTTGGAGGTGCGATTCGTCAGTAACAAAATTATTTTTAAACGTACAGAATATACGGTTACGTATTCAGCATTGACTACTTGCCACATTATGGGAATCGGAGATTAGCAAAGAATTTAAAGCATTTAAGTTTAGATACACACTGACTTTCTCTAATCCTGCCTTCATTCAGAAGGATTGGTTACAAAATAATCCATTGCTTTTATTGCAGCACAGGGATGAGGCATTGTTTTTTAAAAACTTCAAAAGACCTCTCCCAACAACGTGTATGTATTGTGAGTTTAATATGTAGTGTATTGATAATGTATTGATTGAACTGTGCTTCAGCAAAAATAAGTTCCGCTGTTCATTATACTTTGTAACTGCAGGGTATAAAAACCTCAACAGCCAATCAGCGTGCAGCATCCAAACATTCCGTTCTATAAATAAAGATGAGCGCTACCTCATGGAAGTATTGTAACTTCACAGATTATTAATTCACCTAAATTTCTGCTGTAATTATCAATGAAATGAAAAATAAACTAGAACCATTCTTTAAAACTCAAATTTTAAAGAAGCCCACCGATCACATTAAAACAAAGAAAGGTAAGTCATGGTTATTCTTAGTATTATAGTGATTTTTTTTTTATGTGCATATTTTTCAGTCAGCAGTACTATTTATTGTGTGGTCCAACAAGATCAAAAAAGTTTGAGAACCACTGACCTAAACCACAGCAATACGTCTCTGTTTAGATCATTAAAACGGAGTCCCATACGTGTTCAAAGAAATGGTTTCCAATCCTTCAGGGGTTATCGTCCTACCTCTCCCATTTGATTTCTAATTGCTACTGTAGATGTCTGTTAGCCAGCTGTCTTCCTACAAGCTAGAATATCATTGCTGTTAAGTATCATAATTTACATGCATTTGACAGTAATTTCCATCCTTGGTTTTTATTCCTGTTATCTGCCTCTGGTATTACATTGGTTTTCCAAACGCTTTATTTTAAACCAGTTTATTCTTGAAAGCTTTTTTCATAACACCAGGTAGCTATCCATACAGTCTAAGTAGTCACAGACCACGTGGCTTTGTGGTTGGTAAATAAACTTATACTGTCATTCAGCCAATTACATTGCAGTTTGAGTTGCGAAACTGAGCAATTTTTCACTTTGGTGCCAACTAAAAAGACATTGTGTTTATAAACTTCATTCCCAGCAGCCTCGGAGACAGTGGTACAGTATGCAGTAAGTGTCTGCATCCAGGGGAGTGAGACGCTATGTCTACTTTCTCTATGTCTACTTACTTTATGTCTCTAACAGTGCTGTAAAAATGTAAAAGACTAAATGTACCGAAAAATACAATGGACTTGCTGTACCCAGCCCTTAATGGAAGGGAATGAGCATATTGTAGTTTGGCTATTAACTTGTGCAGTGCTTAGATCTAAAATAAACTGAGAGACAGCTTATTTTAAAAATACCTGTCATGTTTAACAGTTTTAGGGAGACCTCATCCATTTAAAAACCTTGGCAGGATAAACTTATTACAGTATCCCTGTCAACATCCATGTCAGACTAACCGGTGTCATTCACGCTCTTGATTTAATAGCATAAAACCTATGAAACCAAACCTAGTTTCATGCAAATCAGACTTGTCATGTTTCCATATAGCTTGACCAAAGTGGCCCCTTTAGCAATGTATTTACCACCTGGTGCCTGGATTGGGCAGCTGTTTTGAAAAATATTTGCATCGTCATCTACAGTTTACTACATGCAAAACTGAAAACCGGAGTTGCAGAAATAAATGACCAAATCCAATTTGGAAGAGTCATCGAGCTCTGCAGCTTTCAAGGCAGGCCCTTGTTTGTGTTTAGCTGTGGGCCTGGGGAGTGTTAACACTGTGTGATTCTAATACAGTCACATTGGCCTTTTGGGTGTATAACAAGAACACCAGATCACAAGCTTGTGATTCTGTAGCTCCTGTTGATGACATGTATATTTTACCGAAGACACTGTCTTTAAGTTCTCATTTTCAAACTGCACACATCAGACAATCGAGGGCAGATCTCTAGCAACAACAACAACAACAACAACAACAACAAAAACCTTTAACAGAAGCAGTCTTGGAATAAGTTTAGTTTAGTTTACAGTCATCTAAACAACTAAAAGCCAGTTGAAGTCTTGGGTTACAATTAGAGGGACAGGGGTGAGTGCAGAAAGCACCAGAAGTTTTGAAGAGCAGTGTTTGGAGCTCAGATGTGTTCTTGGGCCTTCCTCCTTGTTCCTCCTGGCCATGCCAAGAGCTTGTATGCTCATGAATTTTACTCTAGCTTGTTTGAAATGTTAAATGGCTGTGCATCTCGCACACACTGGGACCCTGTTGTCATTTACAAAGGACATTTTTCTGGAGTGGTACCAAAGAAAATACCACATTAAATTGACTGAGTTCTAGCTGCCTTCTGCCTTCAAACAGTACAAAGTCCTGCTGTGCCATTATATTATTGCCAGACACAGATCCCATTCTCTGAGTAACTTGTATCTCCATTTTGTAGCCTGCAGTACATCTCATGCAGTGTGCTTCATGACTGCTTTCTGTTCTTGCCAAATAAGATATTCACTTTAAGAGTCTCCCCTGCATAACAGAGGCAGAAGTGTTAAAGTGACTAGGAGCGCTTAAAATAAACAACCCCCCTGGGCCGGATGAGATCCTTCCAATAGTACTCAAAGAAATGAAAGAAGTTATTTACAAACCGTTAACCAAGAAAAAAAGGTATTGACAATGTCAACCCAGGGGACTTTTTCAACTTGAAAAAAGAAACAAGGACCAGGGGTCACAAATGGAGATTAGATAAAAGGGCATTCAGAACAGAAAATAGGGTTTAAAATGCATGTCATATGCAGACAGGCTAAAAGAATTGAATCTGTTCAGTCTTGAACAAAGAAGACTACGCGTCGATCTGATTCAAACATTCAAAATCCTAAAAGGCATAGACAATGTCGACCCAGGGGACTTTTTTGACCTGAAGAAAGAAACAAGGACCAGGGGTCACAAATGGAGATTAGATAAAGGGGCATTCAGAACAGAAAATAGGAGTCTCTTTTTACACAGAGAATTGTGGGAGTCTGGAACCAACTCCCCAGGAATGTTGTTGAAGATGACGCCCTGGGATCCTTCAAGAAGCTGCTTGATGAGATTCTGGTATCAATAAGCTACTAACAACCAAAGATGGGCCAAGTGGCCTCCTCTTGTTTGTAAACTTTCTTATGTTCCATTATCACCCTCCACTGAATGCATTCCCATATGAATGAACTGTAAAAAGTACTGCTGCCAGTCGATGAAATCACCTTTGAGAAGTGTTGTGGCAGAAGACGAAGATTTGGACCAATTAACTGTGTTATAGCTAACTAGCTAAAGTTGAAAATTCCAGTGTGGATCAGGGTTGAGGTCATTTCCTGTTTTTTTAATTCCAATTGCTTTTTAAAATCAAATCCCAATTTTAATTCCAATTCCAATTCCTTGGAAGGATCTGGAATTGGAATTGATATTTTGAGACATAGTAATTGTTGTGATTGTTCAGCTGCTTTCATTTGAAATCAGTTTAAATCTAGAAGCGCTGCGGTTATATTTATCCCTAAAACCGCCGCCGGCATTCACATTTTAAACAACATCAAGGCTGTACAAACAAGTCCTTTGACCTCCAGCCCTGACATGAAAGACGTTTGCCCTCACTGGGGTATAATTTAGAATATACAGCTGGTTTATGAGGGGGTCATAAAGCTAGTCTTCAGGGGGACCAGAAGGGGCCAGGTTCTAAGACTTCAGAGAGATCCAAAGAGATAATGCCACTGGAATCAAAGGGTCTCAGGCAAAACGGAGAGATAGGAACAAGGAAGATGACAAAAACCGGATGTATGGACCTTTGTGGCACCAGGGGTCTGAAGAATGCACTGAGTTCAGAGGTCGTCACACTAGACTACACACACAGACACACACCACACACCCCACACACACACTCACACTAAATGAAATATATGGTAACAGGATAATGTGTTGTACCTTTTCTATTGGTTAAGTGTCAGAGAAAGAGGAGGTGGACCATCTATACAGAAGGGTATTTAATGTCATGCAAAAGATTGTAAGAACGAGTATTCTGTTTGTCCTGTACCTGGGACCAGACTCCCTGCATATTTCAATAAACCTAACAACTGAGTGAAGAAAAGGACTCTGTGCATTTTCTTTAATCTACTTACTAACCATCCTTTTTTTAAGTTACATCACCTAGTGAAAAGGCTAACGGTAAATGTTGCTGTATTCCCTGCAGGGTATCATGTACCTTTCTTGGTCTTACATCTACAGTATATTGTCTGTACTGTAGTTTAATGATCAGAATGAAAGCGCGGAATACAGAGTTGATTAGCATTTTCAAAAGGCGGTCATTAAGGTTCTCTATTTCTGTGGGGAAGTGAATGTCTAGTGGAATGAATCATTTCAGTTCTGAGTACTGCGTTTTCACAGAATTGTGGATGCTGGTGCCGTTTATAAACCATTTCTGGGATTCCATTTGCTTGGCCTACCAAAAAAGAGGGTAATGAAAACTTTTTTTTAAAAAATAACAACAAATATAAAGAAACAAGACATGTTTACAAAAAAGGAAAATGATATTTGCTTCATGCAATTTAAATATGATTTAAATAGTCTTTCTATTTATAAACAAACAGTGCCCGGTCTTGAAAATGTGAACACTGAAATGATGCTAGAAAGGGGAAATTGGTATATTGCTAAAGCTCACCTGCAGTTTACTACAGTAGCTGCATGAAAATTGTTCGAAACTTCAAATTGCCACTGTGGGCCACAAAACTTGTGTTATTTCTGCCTTAATGGGTTAAATAAAGATTCATATGCATGGAACTTTTCCAGAATTCTAGAAAAAAATCAACAGGCTGAACCATATTATATAAAGAATGCATACTAGATAATCTTTAGGATCCGAGCAGCTTTGACTTCATACAACGTGTCAGAAAGATCTCTATGGAAACATACTGTCGAATGCATTGTCATACATTTTTCAGGTTGAAGATTGGGTCATGAGAATAAATATCTGGCTTGTTGTGTCTTATGGGGTTTTTGCTAGAAAATATTTTACACTACAGTACAGGAAAGGGGAAATTAAGTAAAATCAGCTGTGATATTAATCAGTGGTTATAGTCCTTGCAAAGTGGCAGAGGAAGAAATTACTGCAAATAGAGTTTAGTGACACTTAAAAGGGGTTCTAGCTAATAAAATATTGGTAAAGAAAGATCTGTTGCATGCCTGTCTCTTAGGTAAGCCCTGCACTTCCTGAGTCCTTTCAGCCCATCACTTTCCCCTAACAGTCAACGTGTTACACAGTTACAGGTCCTTCTGATGGCAGTGAATCATTCTACAGTCATTTGTTTTTTGTTCTGGGACATGCCTGTAGTGTTGGTTTCTGACTTGACAGCTGCAGTACATCTTACCAGAGTAGTCAGAAAACAACATGTTACTGTCAAATACGAATTATAAAAATAGGGATTTTGTAAGACAGTAACATTCAACATTATTGCAATCTTATTTGTGGTTCATTGTTCTTACAAGTCTAATGTTATAGTCATGTGATTACAGTACCTGCAAAACCAAATCTGCTAATTTAAATACAAACATAATTTGTATTAATGAGTATTATATGCACGCAAGCAAACCTCAGGTAACCTGTTCTGCTGTTCAGGTGATGTCCTTGTTTTTCCAGTCTCTTCCTTGCCTTGGTGGAACTCCTATCTCTCCCAGTGACCCTTGCTGACCTTTGTTCTGGTGAATTGCAATGACGCTGCATCCAAACAAGCTTAGCCTAAAACCAATGGGAATCTCTTCTGTCTCTGCACTAATGCAGTGCTGCTATTTCAGGATTCCCGATACCTGTTGGGATGATTAAAATGCTATTACTGGCATTCTGCTGAGGAGTGCTTTAAACATACAGCTGTATTGCATGTGCCACACTGAACCACAACACTGTGTGTTTTGTGTAAACTAAAGAAATAAAAATACAAATACTATCATTATGATCGATTTTTAAAGACGATAATGCTATACTAGTAAGTGGTATGTTTAAGTACTTGATTCAAGGGTTTGAAAATTAAGAAATGTGCTGTGTAAAGCTAACCTGAATCAGCTTTGTACGAGCAGACAGGCTCGCACAGAGACTTAATGCAGCTTTTATAGCAGGCACACATATAAAATACAATGAGGAAAAATAATGGAACTGTATACCATGCATTAAATCATGCTAACCTGCTCAGGTGCATACATGCATTCATTCTTTCAATACAGAACACATTAAAGATCCTCAGATTCAGGTGAATCCAATGCATGAGCTCCGAATCGGGCTGCCATCATGTGACAACTTAGTATGTGCGTCACTGGAAACTCTGGTCATGTAATGATAGTGTACAGTATAAAGCTGGTACTGAACCTCAAAGCAACAGCACAAACTTGCAACCACTAGGATATGATCTTACTGAGGTCCTCAGACCGGCTGAGAGATTGCCTGCAAAGGTAGCAGTCGCAGAGTTTGTGTGCCCATTTATAACATGGCTGCAGATCTAAATCCCCCCTCATTGTAATTAACAGTGGTGACTCAGAAAAGGACTACTTGCTGTAGAAGCACACTATGACTCGTGTAGGGAGATTCCCCTTTCCCCAGAGAGAGTTCACACTAGGGTTACTGGGATGAACAAAAAGGGTAATAAATGTGTTTTAAAATATATATATTTAAAAAGTTTTGTTGTAACAATGCTGTGACAGAGAGAGAATGAATCTTGGTTATAAATCTACCTCTCGACCTGTGAGTTTGCTGTGCAAGGGAACAGAGTTCCACGGACCTGATGGGCTGACAATTCATTCCAGGGAAAGGTGGAAGTCAACCATCTAGAAAGGGGGCGGAAAGAAGTGGCTAAGTGATCTGTTCCTTGTTTATGGTTGAGACGAAACTAAAAGGACAGAGAATAAAGTAACTGTGAGTGTTCAGTGTTTGTTTTGTTTTGTTGGATTCTAATTGTACTTGTTTCTTATTATTAGACGGCTAACACGAACCTGGAGCTGTCGTTTTTAATGAAAACAAAACCTGTTTGGATCGTAAACTTTATTGTCTGTCGTACTGCAAACCACTTTGCCAAAAATGCATATCAGTACACATGGCACAGAAGTTTGTTAATGTACAATAAAAGTCCATAGGCGTGTTCTGTAACGCTTTAATTGGACTTGGGCCATAACTAAAACCAGAAAAATTGTCGTGTATGAGTGCTGCCCAAATGTTTTGCTAACTGCAAAAGGAGAAAAACCTGCTTAGGCAGTTGACTTCTGTGTATTCCAGGAAAATAAATAAAATTAAAAAAAGACAAAAAGCGTAAGGCAGACTGGGGAAAAAAAGCTTGTGACATAGAAAGAACAATGCGAATCCCAAGTGATGGGATGTTAAAACCTGATTTTAGATAATCGTGGTAATTTTTAGCAGATACTCAATAATGTCAAATGTAATTATTGTCCAACCCTATTGCAGTGCTGTTGCATGCAGTTTCTGTTCAGTTTTCTGATTTGAAATGATGAAGGACACCTTGTCAGTACAGGAATGTAACCCGCTGCAGCAGATTCATATCCGTGTTTTTAAATCTTATTTTCTGTCAAAGTTACTGGCTTTATACATTTATGGCTTCCTGAATTTTTCCGTTGAAGGAGCATGCCATGTGAAAATGATTTCCTCGAATGTGTTTTGAATGTAGCTTGTCGAGGTTTTTTTTGTATCTTGTGCAATACATTGTATAGTAGCCCTAAATTTTGTACTTAGTCTCTTCTGTTCCATACAGCCATCTGTTTGTAATGCCAGGCATTGGACATCATTTACTAAGCCTTTGCCTCTGTGCTGAATATAAAAGGAAAGAACCAGTGCCTCTTAAAGTAATCAACATTACAGAAAAAAAGTAATTCTTTTACCTCCCCCCTTCAGTATATTATTCTGTATTTCATATTTTTTTTCTGCCATTGTTGCTTTAAAGAAAACAAATCAATTCATTACATTTGAAGCTATTTAGTCCTTAAAAATGCATTATTATATGTAGTTATTAAGTAAAATGGCATCTGATTTAGCGAACGTGGATGTATACACCGAGCAGGGACACACAACCAATACTGAATGGTCGCACATAATCTGCCGATTGCTGCTCTCGTAGATTTTCAGTGTCATTCCCTGACACTCGCAGTGAGGTGCTGACTGTATATTTAAAGCAATTTCCTTTTGCAAATGGAATTGCAGATAACTTGGACCCGTGGTCTCCCGCTATGAGACAGCTTCACTTGTGCTGCCGTCTCAAACAGGAATTCAGACCTTTCTTGAAAGCTCCTCCAGCGGGAGTCTCTTTTCATCCACGCCCCCTTTTTATTCCCCTGTCTTTTGTCCTGCACTCAGGACTCAGATGTATGTTGAATTCCTGTAGAAATTGCAATGGCAGTGACAGGCTTTTTTGTTTTCTGTCGGTGATTGGTGTAATTGCTACTTTTAGGTCAATGACAGGCTATTGTATTTGTGTTGAAAGACATGCAGGTTTCTGAACCGCGCTAACCGTCAGGAAGCAGGAGAGGAAAAGGGAGGGACATGGAGCCTGCTGCAGAGTCACAAGGGGAACCTGAAAGAACTCTGGTGAGTTTGGACTCTCTCTCTCTCTGCTTGCTCTCGCTCTCTCGCTCTCTCGCTCTCTCTATTTGAAGCAGAAACTATGGACTTGAGAATTACTTGATGGTACAATGTAGCCTTGAGATTCTCGCCTTTGTTCTTCATTTAAAGGTAAGAAATACAAACCATGGAGAGTTATTATTTAATCATTTATTTTTTTATTTTTTGAGGAGTACAGAAAAATAACTGCTGCCTTTTTATTACATGTTGTACCTTTTAAATTTAGGCAGCAAAATGAAATAAAAATCCACAGTACATGTTCCTAGTATTTCATATCTTACCTGTTTAATATCCTGTTGTGTGTTTTCAGTCATTACGTAATGTTGCGCTGTGCACTTAACCCCATTAATAAAGTAGCAGCATCTTTGTTAAATATCTCCTGATCTCTATTGCTGAATCCTTAATGCTACAAGGAGCAGGCATACATACAGCAGCCTCCCAACAACAGTTTACAGAATACTGGAATGTAATCTTCTAGCTTGGGTGTACAGTAGAGGAACTACAGTACTGTACATGCAGTGCTGTTGATCACCCTGCCACTGTGTAATAACAGCCTTCCCTAATTTAAGTGCAAGGCAGTTTGAGATGATATTGTTGATGGGCAGCTTGATTTTTGTATTTTTTATTATTTATTTCTTAGCAGATGCCCTTATCCAGGGCGACTTACAATTGTTACAAGATATCACATTATTTTTACATACAATTACATTATTTTTTACACATTATTTTTACATACAATTACCCATTTATACAGTTGGGTTTTTACTGGAGCAATCTAGGTAAAGTTCCTTGCTCAAAGGTACAGCAGAGGTGTCCCCCACCTGGGATCGAACCCACGACCCTCCAGTCAAGAGTCCAGAGCCCTAACCGCTACTCCACACTGCTGCCCCTCCAATATCAGTGTCTCATAATCTAGCAGTAAATGATAATCCATTTGATCTCTTTTCTGACAGCATGACGGGTATTCATCGCTCAAGATGATTATGAGTATGGGTTTCTTTCTCTGGGGGTTTTACTAGAGTGGCAGAAGGTTACTGCTGTGTGCTGTAGTGTAGGGATCTAAAATGGGGAGCATCACTCATTACACAGAACCGTGTATGCAATTGTTATGAATCTTGCTGTAAAATGATTTAGCATTAGTTCTGGAGACGGTCAGATTCTGGAGATACGGGGGTGTCTGTCTCTCAATCCGTTCACCCGTCTGTGTGTCGCACTTACATTTTTGCATATGCCTGGAGAAACACTTTAAATTGGGATCAAACTTTTCATTAAACTGCCGTCCAAATGTTTTTGATTTCAGTTTGGAGTCCGTGGAATGATCCGTAGCTCTGCTGTTTTTGTTCAGCATCTTAATAAAAGCTAGACTTTTTAAATGGGATATTATTATTTGTTTATTTAGCAGATGCCTTTATCCAAGGCGACTTACAAAGACTAGGGTGTGTGAACTATGCATCAGCTGCAGAGTCACTTGCAACTACGTCTCACCCGAAAGACGGAGCACAAGGAGGTTAAGTGACTTGCTCAGGGTCCCACAATGAGTCCGTGGCTGAGGTGGGATTTGAACCGGGGACATCCTGGTTACAAGCCCTTTTCCAGACAGCTGTTGATTTTGAAGGTGATAGGGGCAAGGTCAGGTGTTGTACTGCCAATGTACATGTAATGAAATGTACTGCCAATGCGGTACATTTCAATAGGTGGCACTGTGGTACTGTGCATGCCAGAAAATTAAACGGTGACATCTGATGCTGTGACAACGGGAGATATCAGCGGTTCACAGAAAACAGGAAACTCAGTTTGATGTGCAGGCAAGTTTTCACATGTGTGTTGTTTGCTGTAGATGTTCAGTAAGCTTTTACACCTGGTGTATTTCAGCAGTCGGTTTTCACAAGTTTATTTCATCCGTACAAGTTGATGTTTGTATTATTATTTTAGTATTTCAGTCTTTTTTTTCTGTTCAGCCTTTTAAAATCTTTCTGTAATCTGCAATTGCCTGTTAAATATAAATTTGTATTTTGTGTTTCATGCCTTGTTACAAATACTACAAATGAAATAATAATAATAATAATAATAATAATAATAATAATAATAATAATAATGTGTTATATAAGTACAACTTTGTACTTATAGTTGTCTAAATTGTTTCTAATTATTCAAAACATTTTGTTCCTTTTTTAAAAAACAAAATGACAAGGGCCGCAAATAATTAAAACAGTCTTTATTTAAAACTTAGAACATAACATGTAAAACGCAATTATGTTTCAGATCAACTATAATCAAACAGTGCAGAGAAGGGGTTGCACAGATCTCTCTTTTCCACAGTGCTTGAGAGACAGCTTTCACAGGCAATGCCAGGTGTGAGGTGAGGCTGGCACTGGGGCAGGTGTGCATTGTTCTGGGTAAATTCCTGCGAGGGGTAGAGGTTGGGGGTGAATGGTCCTGGTTGCTGCCATGAGTGGAAACAGGTGAAGTCTTGTCCTGTGTTGAAGACTTGACCAGTCATAGACGAGAGTTGTGCTTTCCAGTGGTGGCTATCCTGCAAACCTTGCCATTCCAGGAGCAACACTGGCCCTGTCCTGGACACAGTGGTGAGTGCAGCTGCTGGGTTAAGGGATGGGCCAGTTGCACAGGCACCCAGTAATATGGCCCTTGTGAAGTCACCAATACTGTGCTGCTGCTCCATGGCTGCACACAACTGTCATACAGCTTCTAAGCATTATAAATATGACTATCAATATTGTTCCAGTCAATTGCATGATATGTCTTTTCAAAGATACATTTCCCTGCAATTTTCACACAAAAAACCCAAACAAACTAAGCATGCTGGCTCTACTCAATGGTTATTTATAGTAGAGAACAAAGTGGTTGTACAAGATGTCCCGGTGTATATTGAAAAGGCTGGATAGTGATTAAAATGTTAATTTATCTGTGTATATTACATATCCACTTCCTTCATTTCCTGCTGGGCTGTCAAATAGTATTTTGGTGCTGTGTTACTGTGTGTTTAATATTCTTTTAAGACACTTTAATACCGGATAGATAAATCCCTTATTTAAATGTTATATCAATAATTTATGTCAATGATTTTAGATCTACTTTAAGTGCAGTATAAATGTGCATTCTACTTTTTATACACAGTAGTTGTGGTCAGACATACTAGACAATGACTGGTTATGCGTAATGGAAAAATAAAATACAGTGACCTTTATAATATCTTCAAAAAGCAACAACTTAGGATAGAGATCTCTAAATTAGTTTAAGCCACTGCTAATTGCTGGTCCTATATTAATATAGTCAGCAGCTTAGTTTTAACTAACTGAGTAAGAAAACCAATTAATCTTGAAAGCCGTCGCAGTGTAACAGATTTTTTTTTTGTGTTGTGTTATGTGTAGGTAGATTTATACTTTTATAGATTTATTCCATCTGTATCCAGTAATGATTATTTCTTGTACAAGTTCTTCTTTCCATTTAAAACCCAATTATTGCTTTATGAAGTCTTGCACAGTCTTTCTGGCTTTCACTCCCAGCTGATTTGATAGTCTCATCATGATAGTTCACAGACATCTGCATTGCAAAGATGTTCTGTTTAGGTACCTGCAGAGAGAGACTGGAGGTTTTCAAACAGTACAAAGGCTTATCAGAAGCTAGGCATGGAAAGGGAGGATCTTAATGCTTTGTTATATGATTTTAAAACGTTATTTTTAAAATTGTCAGTTTTATTTCATAAGCAGATACTTTTTCACATTTAAAAGGGAAGAATTAATTGTATTTTTAAAAATATTGTGCTTTGGGTGAGGGGGAAACATTGAGGTGAACCATCTAATTGCAAGAATTTCCTAAGAGACACCTGTATGATTGTATATCAAGCAAAAAAGCACAAGATTTTAATTAAAAAAAGGAAACAGAACAGTTTAAAACACCTCTGGTTGACCTTGAAAGAACCAACAATAACTCTGAAGTTTCAGAAACTGGCTCTTCTTGCCTGCTGGAAACAGCACTGTAAAACCTAAAATTGAAATTACAAGGTGGAGCATTAAAAGCCCTGCAGGATTCTGATAACTGTATACATTTCTAGCTTACTGTTTGGTGTTTTCTACCACAACAGGGGAAATTACTGTAGGCTGCCCATTCCACCTGTTGGTTCAGAAATAGCCAGTGCACCAGGCTGCCAGAGAGAGGAGACTGGTTACCAGGCAGGCTGGGTGTGAGAGAGATTGAGAGAGATAGATTGAGAGAGCAAGAGAGAGAGACGCCCTCCTCTGCTCCCCAGTGGGCTTCCTGTGTGTGTCAGCTTTCTCAGACAGGTTTCTCATCACTAGAGCAGTGCTGCCTTGGCCACAGAGGGGTCACCGCAGAGCATGTGGAGAGCACCGGGCTGGGGGAGCACAGCTTTCAAGAGAGGCTTCCTGTTGATCTGATGTAGACACCGAAAGAGCATTGAGAATTGGCGTATATATAATATACAGTATGTATGTTTTTGCTTTGCTGTTATTCCTAAAGACTATACAGTACTGTAAGTTGATTGATTTGGCTGTCAGGAAAAGCAACATACTAGACTAGGTCTGATTGATGATGTATGTTTAGTAAAGTGTTGAGGTGAAGCTATAGGAAAGTCAAGCAGACTAACAGCTTCTTTAGTAATGAAAGGCATCAGCTGAAATGAATGTGTGTCCGTCTTTTTGATTGTTTTTCAGTTTTTAATAAGTTTAGGATCGTATACAGTCAATCGTGTTTGAAAATTATCTTGATAATGTAATTGTGTCTTTTGTCCCAGGGACATGGACCTAAGTGATACTTATGTCTAATTTATCCAGAGTTTGAATCCTAATTAGGTAGTAACATATGTTAATACAATGTGATGTACAAACCAAACAAGCATACTATTTAATGTATTATGTTTCTGTAACTTGTCTTGTCGAGGACAGTGTTAAAATTTTTTTTATTTTTTTTTTAGCCTGTTCCTTGACTTATGCACAATACACCTACAGCTGAGGCATCTTGCGCTTTACCTGCTGTAGTGAAACAAGCATTACTTGTCAATGCAGTCATTAACTACCAAGTATGGACCGATTTCTCAAGGATTATTTTTTTATTACTGCAGCCCCCAAAGGCCCCTGTGACAATTAGATGTTGATCAGAAAGGTATTTTATCCCTAGGAGAGGAATTTAAAACAAATCAATACATTCGAGCGCAGCACTTAAGAGAACTGCAAATCAAAGTAGGGCCTGTTTCCAAACACTTGGCATAATTGAAACAATTGGCCGGAATTCATCCAAATGAAGGCGGTAAACAAATTTATCATTTCTCAATAAGATGCATTTACATAATACAGTAGTGTTTAAATGTAGACATGCTTCTAGCTGGTGGTAAAATGTATTTTATACTTTTTCTGTACATTCATCATTCACTGTTTCGTTTGAATGATGTAACTGTGTGTGTGTCTGGTGTCCCCCAGGATTTTGAATGGAGAAAATGCATCTCGGGGGTATATCCGTTGTTGCGCTATACTTTTTTGTAAAAGGGCCTTTAACTAATTCACATATATTTCCTGATTTTTATTTTATTTTATTTTATTTTATTTATTTATTTATTTTATGTGCTATATAAGCCAGATAGTATAATATAGAGGGAGCACTGTATTTTGGAGCATGTCAGTTTTTCTTTAGCACCTTAAGTAGACATTAAATTGACACATTTGTATTGTTGAACTCCAAGCACACCCTGCAGTGTTTTTTCTTTCTCAGATTTTATTTGCACTGTCATATTTTTCTGTGTAACTTTCGTGTTTATTCTTCATAAAGTATTCCAGTTTTAAATTTAAAAAGGCCCAGGATTTAATGAAAGCCCTCTGTTGGTTGCTGATTCGTTTGAAAAGCAGTGAATGCATACATTATGTACAGACTGACTGACTCTCTGAGCAGCGGAGAGTTTCTTCTCAAGAACAACATGGCACAGTAAAAACAACAACAACAGCGTATTGTTCTTAATACTGTCAACTGGCGTCTCAACACCCAGAACAAATTGTGCTGAGGCCATCTTACTGTTGTGTGTTTTAAGATGTTTCAGTGTATGGTAATATTGAGAGCATGGCTTTTTTTATTTTTTTATTACCCTCTCCTTTCCCTGCTCTCATGTGACCGTAAGTGACTCCCTCCTGTCGTGCTTCTCTTTCACTCATCTCCCTCCTTTCTTCCAGTAATCCTTCACTATTGAAATGGTGACGGTGCTTTTCATGTGTGAGCCGCTGCTATTCAATAGGACTGTGGTCTGTTCCCCTCTCTGCAGACCTGGAGGGTGCCATTCTTACCCTTTCAGCTTTTATTTACATGGGTTGTCCCTTAGATGTAGCAGATCTTCTGCTGCATTAGAGTACAGTGCTGTCAGAACACACACAGGCTGGTTGCGTTGTTGAGCTGTCATCCACAGACTGCATTGAGGGTCAGCAGCCATTTACTGTAAGTGACACTGTCGCTCAATTAAAAGTGTTTGCATAGAGAGGAAAGTGCTGTGTGAGCAACATTGGCTAACTCCAGTACAGGACAGTTAGCTGTTTCCCATGAATGATGAAAAGAAGGTGTGTTTTTGTGTTGATATTAAAGCCAAACCTTTCTATATTTTCCTCAGCTGTGGAGGTGGGTGTGCATAAATGCATTCAAATCTTCACTGTATGACACATTTTTTAGGACTTGTACCTACTGTAGGCCACCATTTTGCTTAGACCACAGCCTTGACAGAAAGCGACATAGACTCCACAAGATGCCTTAAGGGATGTTATCGGTGTATTTCACACGTTAAGAGCTTTGCACATACAGTATATCTAAAGAATCTTTTCATATGTTAAACTTTTTACATGTGCATACGGTCTACAGTACTGTATGTAGGTCATGGTAATCTGCTTTTTTTTATGTTACTAATACTAATCATGCTTCTTTTGATCAGTCTTCAGTCGGTTAATTTTCTATCAGGATGGGATTGTTTTTTTCCCCAAGTTTATTGATTTTAAATGTTGATCCTGCTCCTCAGCTGGAAGCAGACTTGTTCCTGAAGTTGCACCACTCAACCATCCAACTTATCAGAAACATGACCCGCAGCTGCGGATTCCCGACAGCGTGCATTTTTAGGAAAGGGTGAATTGCCTCCATGCATCAGATGACAGTGAGCTATTGCCAACTCCAGTATGCAGGTCTGGATTCAACAGTGTGCTGCAAATTAATGGGAAAAAAAGCCGAAGATGGAGATAAAAATAGGGTTTTTATTGTGACTCGGTAAAGGAAACAACTGTAAGAGTCTGGACAGCAACTGGAATGGTAAGCGCAGCCTACACATAAGGGACTTCAGAAGTCGCACAACCAACTGTTGAAGAAACAGTACTGTCCCCACTTCTGTCACCTGATTGCAGGCAAGTCCTTGTTTGTCCTTGTTTTGGTTCTGTTATTTGCAAATAACTTCTTCAGATGCGTGGTCAACGCTGTTCAGTGGGTTTTGTATTATGATTGTGTTGAATGCATTCAGACAAAAAAAAAAAACGCTTGCAAAAGCATTGACCGTACAGTATGTGAGACTGTGGCACTAGTGACAGCAGCAGCACTATGTTTGTCATGTTCTAGAGAAGGAGCTGAGACTCAAGGATGCAGACAACCTATAAAGCAGCTTGTCTGTGAAGAGCCACAAATAAGTTGTTTGTGGCGATTTCTTCGACGCAAAACACAACTCTACCCTCAAGCAAATAGACCTCTGAATCTTTGCTATTCCTTAACACATCATTTACCTTTATAGCTGAGGGAAATTATCCCCAAAACACACGCTGTATAATAGAACCTTGTTGAGAAAAATGTGTTCAGTTAACAACAACAGCAGCTTCAATTTATATAGAGTGCCTTATCATGTGCAGACCTGCACATCTCAAGGCGCTTCACACAGTTAAAAAAAATAAAATAATGAAAAAAATAAAATAAAATACAATAACTAAAAGAGTTCAAACACAACATTTTTTTACCTTCAGTTCAGAAGTGAGACTGTCCAATGCCTCGTTTTTAAAGCTGTAAATCAAAGTATTTTGCCATGTTTCGAGTACGATTAGCTTTGAGTTGGGCCTTGAGGCATGCAGTATCTGTTTTTTTTTTATTTTATTATTTTTTTTTTTTTTAGAACAAATCGGTGTTTTTTAGTTGGTTTTGTTTCATTTGGGGTTAGTTAGAAGCCTCATCAGAAACATTTAGCCATGGTGTAGTCCTGGGGGGGAGGGCAGGGCAATTGTGACACAATCATGGTATTATAAAAAAAAGGGTTAGCAATACCTGCACAACATCATCCATGAGAACAGGAAAAGAGAATGTAATTATCTGTGAACAATGGACTCTGAAACAGAACATTTACCTTCAGCCAGAGTATAAGGTCATGACATCACTTTAGGGACCTGGTACAAGACTGAGCCTGTCTTGCCTGCACAGTGTCTCTTGTCTCATTCCTTTGTTTTGAATCTGTTGAAGAATAGGTCAATAGGTACAATAGGTCCTGCTGGTCTGGCACTAACCTGCTCTTGGTCTTCTTAGTAGTGCAGTCGACCATACAAGCACTGTGTTTTGTGCTGACAGGGATTGTACAAGCTGTCTAATATTTGACACAGAAGATTGCTTTAAGTGTTTTTCATTCAACCATAGTGCTTTATCCAGCGGTGACTTCACCTGATGATGCGTCCTGTACCGGAGTGGTTAACGAGCACAATTCCCTTTGCTTTTTAACTTGGATTGTCAGGAGGGCTGCTCAATATTTGGGAATACTGTGGAATGACTTAAAGGTACTGTACTTTAGCGTTTCTGTATTTTTCTGCCAGTTTCTTGTTTGTGTATGTTTTGAGCTGAATGCGTGTTGGTGCTGCCTGCTTTAGAAAACCTTAAAAAGTCGTGTTGCAGAGTGCTGTGTTGGACCAGTTTGCACTACTGGTTTGAGCAGAGGACTGATCCTGGAAGTCCTGGGTTAGATTATCGGCTCTGCCACAGATTTGTCTCACAAGATGTATGTAAAAATGTAAGTGTGACATACAGACAATGGGACAGGCGGACAGACAGCCTCCATACAGGCCCAGATTATGACACACAATAATATGCTCTAAAGAAGGTTAGCAACTTTCATCACTTGGTCAAGCAAATCTCTAGCTAACTGAAAAATGATATACAGTCAGATGGACAGCCAAACAGCCGCCTTAGCACACAATTATGAATTTGTGCTAATGATCCTTAGCAAGTTTTGGCACAATTGGACAAATAGTTCTCTAGATATTTGGAAAACAGCAGGGGATAGATAAAATGGAAGTATCTGTTTTAGTTTGAGTTGTAACTGGAAAGGGAAAATGAAGCATAGAGGAATATATTAGGTGTGGTCCAACTTGAGTGAGAAGACTTTTCTCTCCAGTGTTGTATCTTCAGAGATGATTTCGAAGTGAGGACAATGTATTGGAAATTAAAAGATCAGCTTCACAAGGAGTCATGAAAACAGTAGGAAACTCAGTCCTGCTTTGAAAATTAGATAGATGTATATCTCTCAAGGGTCTTGTATATTGTACAGGTTAAATAACATAAAAATGAAATTGAAATTATATAATTGATATAGACAATTGCTCTAACCACTCGACCAAACTACTATTTATTTATTTATTTATTTTACTCTTTTCTGTTCTCAAGGATTTGCTGTAATTTAGAATGGCTTTAGAAGGAATATTTAGATATGTTGTGTAGCGCTGCAGTGAGGAATGAACAGTAAACATGCATGGTAACTAGATCCCCTCATGCGGATCAATCACATTTAACAAGGTGTAAGTGAACCGATTCAACTCCAAACAAGGAGGCTTGCAGGTTGAGCCAGGAGGTTCTGTTATTTAACTTCGATACTAATTTGTCTGATATCCATTAACCATTTACTGCACCACCCCTTGCAAGTCACAATAAAGGTGCATGATTTTGAATCTTTTTAAATAGCCAATGATTTACTGTGTGTAATATTAGACATTGTGTAAATGACGGCTAAAGAGTACACAACTCAGGTGCTCATCACTAACTCTTCTAGGACTCACTAACTACAGTAGCACAACTACCTGCTCTATAAGTAGACCTGCCTCCACTGTTTGTTTTCAAACAGACACTCCCGAAGGAGCACGCACTGGTGAGCAGTACCATTATCTATATTTCCTCCTTCAACCAGAGCCTTATTCAAAATAACACAAGGCGTGGTTTTTCTTCTGCATCTCCAGTATCAATTTTTTGAAACCACACACACTCTGAAGTACACTGGAAATACAATTTCAAAACCATAAAAAACAACTTATCAGCATGCAAATCCCTAAACACATGGTAAACCACAAAAACCTAAAAACACCAGCACTCAAACATGGTTGTTTTCTGGGTTGCGCTAGATTAGAGGTTTATTTTTAACACCACTTAACAGTTAGTGTGTGAAAATATTTTCCTTTTTAGCTTCTGCTACACCTCTGCACAATATGTCCTCCAGAGAAATGAATATTCATATTTTAATGAGGCATATGCGTAGCTTGTTAAGTGTTTTGTTGCACTGTAAATTTGATACTGACATTAGTGGCTGACATTAGTTATTGTCACAGTAATAAATGTGAGTTGCTGTACTCTCAGGCACTGGGGCTGCTCCTGTATAGTACGGAGCACTGCCTTCACTAAAGAAAAACATTGTTTGATTATCTGAAGATACCTATTTAATCGAAACATGTTTATTGAACAGGTATACCAAAGTTTAAATGGGGGAAAAAAACCTATAACACAGAAGGTTTGAACTAAAAAGTTGGGCTGGTTTTACAGACCATGGTTAGCACTAATCTTGGACTACCTATGCAGTGTTACCATTGCATAGGTAGTCCAAGTTACATGTTACCATGTTACAGGAGGCTGTGTGGTCCAGTGGTTAAAGGAAAGGGCTTGTAACCAGGAGGTCCCTGGTTCAAATCCCACCTCAGCCACTGACTCATTGTGTGACCCTGAGCAAGTCACTTAACCAACTTGTGCTCCGTCTTTCGGGTGAGACGTAGTTGCAAGTGACTCTGCAGCTGATGCATAGTTCACACACCCTAGTCTCTGTAAGATGCCTTGGATAAAGGCGTCTGCTAAATAAACAAATAATTGTAGATCTAATCCATTCAACCCAGACAGTATTGAAAAGGGCAGGGTATTGGGAGTACTCTAGACTGTATCAATTAGTCATGGTTGCTATGGCAGCTGTGTTTCTAAGCCGAGGACAGGTTAAGTAATCCAATCCTAGAAAGATTCTTGGAATGCATGCATTCCACTTCTAAATCAGTTTTTAGTGTTGTGGCCCTCGTACTGTAATGTGCTATGCCAGCAGGGATGCATACCCCCCCCCCCCCCCCCCCCCCCGGATACTTTAGTGCGGTACGTGTTTCACACGTGCGTTTCAAGTTATGAGGCATCACTCAACCAATTGTGATGAAAATTGCTCTGGATGTTCTTGAGGGTATTGGAATGTAGGTCGCGATGACTGCTGTCTAGAGTGTGAAGTTTGTAAAGTTTTCCCTTCAAATCTAAATGTATACTGGGGATTTCAGAATACATTAAAGATAGGAGCAGCACTGGCAGACACTATTGCTAAACGTAACTGCAGGTAGGTCTCGAAGTTAAGCACACCAGCGTTGAATATAACCCTGTGGTTCGATGTCCGCGCAGCTTGGTCTCTGTTGAGTTAGCTGTCCTGCAGCACATATTGGACACGAACTTCCAATGAGGAGAGTTTAGGAGGTTGAACATGGAAATAAATTATTGTTAAAACTTTGGAGTAAGTGATTAAGTAGATAATTTACAAGATACTGTAGCCCTAGATAAAAATGCTTTGACTGCTTTTTTTGTTGTTGCTTTCAGTTAATTATTTATGTTTTACACATCACATCACTAACTTTTTTTCGGGAAAGCCTTGCAAAATTGGGAAAGAATATGCTGGATTGGAGCCCCATTTATTGTATTAAACATGAACAACACACCTTATTTGTCTTTTGTAAACACTCTGTGGTCGTTTCGGTTAAAAACAAGAAATAGACACCATTTTTTCTTTTTCTTTTTTTTTTTTTTTTTTATAAAAAAACCTCAACCCTGTCCCAAAAGGAATACATTGAGGTTAACTATGGAACACTGGAGAAAGAATTTGCTAACCACTGGCTCAGTGAGTTGTGCTTTAGCCTCTATTGTAGCTTCCAGTGGGGTTATTCCAGCTGGGTTGGCTTAGGCCCACGGAGGGCAAGGGATAGAGCTAGGGGGCAGTTAGTTAGAGGCTGAGCTGGGATATGAAACCTAGAGTCTCCTGGAACTTAATCCTGCTGCCTTACCTACTGTATCACAGTGGTCCAAATTGTGATAATGTTATTTTCTTGACAATAGTTTTAAAATAACATTCAAATTGAGTTGTTCCAGTTTCTTGATATTTTGTTTAGATGTTTATGCTACACTGCAAAAATGAAGAATATTTTTTGTAGTTATTAATTTATTTTATATGTAAATTAGGTTATAATCATGATTTATTGTAATTGTTTTCAGCCAATGAAATTTAAAAGAAAATGTAATTATTCTGCAGCTCTGCTCTTGGGGCTGTTTTAGTTTAATGCAACTGCAAACAAACTCTAAGCTACTTTAGATAAACGATAAGAGTCCTTGGCTAGCCAGCCGTGTTTATTCAGGGTTCTCTACTGTCACGAAATCCGCGTGTTCAGATTTCTTTATGTACTCTTTTTATTTGCTCAGCACACACTCTTATCTCAGGGGAGACGTTAGGAGTACAGAGATGTTATTACTCCTAGTGGGATATCGTTCGTGCTCTGGACCCGCAGTATATTCGGATGACCAATATAGTACCCAAGAAATTGACAGACTCATGTATCTAAAGTGTTTTTACGAATCAGAGTATGATCAGTACTCCTTCGGTTTATTAACAGTTAAATATTGGATTGAGTAGCTACAGGCTACTTCATATCCCCAGCTGACAGACGTTCTGGGCAGTCCAGTGTCTTAACAGATATTAACGTTAACACTTTAATACATCTTTATGTATTCGTGCAGCCGGCAGGCCTGGCCACGACCACGACACTAAATACACCCAGTAGCCTCTTCTCAGCACATTCAACAAATGTTCTCCTATCTTCTAAACATAGCGTGAGTCCCTTATAGCAATACATGCAATACATGTGAGATAAAATAATAATTGATTAATGCTTACCCTTTAATATAGATCGTAAAAGGATATGACTGTCTTCACCAGGCAAATTAAACTGAGTTAAATCAGTTCAATTGTGTGTTTGGTTTGCAGAAGATGGACCACCTTACCCTGTCTGGGATGAGTGTGGTACTCCATTGAAATTACTCTGGAGTTAAATAGGTTTTTCGTCTCATTGGAATACATGGGACGCCTCAATTAAATCCAATCATTAATCAGGTGGGACAGTTCTTATCCATTTTACAAATAATAGTTTTCAAAAGATCCGGACTAACTTTTCAGAATTAATAGGTGTCATGGACTTCAATAAATTCAAAACTTCACATTTGTTTCAACTCTTATGATCTCATTCATTTGCTTTCCTCCGAGCCCCTCCTTTATCTGAAACGTTAAGTGAACCAAGGTTCCCAGGATCTTGGTTTATAATATAAAAACACTACTGCATGCAAAACACTAATTTTATATGTGTTATATATGAGAGATGTTCTTAATATGTGACATCATCTTCTAAGTGATTATATTATGCTAAATTAAAGGTATGTGTTTCTTTTAACTTCATATTGTTTCATCATTTTGTTAATGAGTCAGTTTTGATTCCATATACCATTGTCTAACAGAGTATTTGACAAAAGTTTGTCTCATACAATATTCAAGTCATTTAGTTTCACTAAGTTTAAGTGGTAATAGTTTTCATTACAATTATTTATCCCTTAAGAGATGCACTGACCAGGCTCTGACCTGTACCTCTCTGGGAATATGTTACTGCTGGCAGTTTCCACAGTCTCTTGTTTTTTCCAAGGTCAGAGTCTGTGCAAACACTTTTTAGATTTATGACCTATAAAGGTGTGTTAAGCCATAATTTTTGCATATTATTTCAAGATATATTCTTATCTGTGCTAAACCACTAATTCCATAAACCTTACCACTCCATCTCTATGAGGCTTGCAGCTCTGCTGAAGTGGAACCCAAGGACATTCCTTCTTTCTAGATAAGAAGAGAGGCCCTGGTTTCACTGCAGCAGTTTCAAATCACCACATTATAAGGAATCCATCTAACATCATTAGACAATAGTATAGTGGATTAATAACAAGGTACATTATAGTATATTATTACAAACTTAACACAAAAACATAACACAACACCTTTTAACTTCTATACTTCAATGGATATCATAATGTCTAGAAGTCTTATTGTTCAATAGAAAGAAGAATAAACTTGTACCATTTTCCCATTTAAGTAAATCGAATACTGCTCCAGGTTTTAATCTTCTTATCATTACAGCAAAGTCGTGAACAAGCAATAATACTTGTCAGTTTTAAATAATATGTTTTCTCATTATAGCAAATACTTAAAATATATTATTAATCTTATGAAATAACTGTTATGAACTATAAACAGTGTCAATTTGCACTGAACCTGTTTCATTATAAGATAATCTTTCAATTAATTAACTCTGTTTATCAATTGCTATAATATTATTTTGGTGAATCCCTCTTAGGATTTAAATCCAAATATAGGCCAGTATGACCCTTCTCTTTGTTCATACAAAATCCAGCAGAGACAGGATTTTTTCTCAAGACCTTGGCTGTTCAGTTTTAATGTTAATTTATTGTTGTATAGAATTCTTTTCTTATCTTGTTTTTGGAAAACATAAATTTGTCAGTGTTATTAACGTTCACTTTTAGCCGGAATGGTGCTTTTTATCAAGCGTCATGCTTTCTGGAGATAAGATATACAAGTGGTAAATCGTTCATTATATATATATTTTAAGAATTCTCAGATTGCTAAATGTTTAATTAGAACCATATGTAGACTGACCTATTTCATGGAGCAAGAGAGCCACCTACTAGTGGTGCAAGGATACTCTTTCTTTATCCTTCCTAATATCTTTGACACTTCATTTTATAATACATTCCATATTTGAAATTGCCTAGTACATATTCAGCATATCCATATGTTCTCAGCAGGATTCAGCTTCTGTACCAGGTTTCGCTCTTAGTTGTTTCCACAAGAAGATCCTTGATCCAATGTTTCTCCATCACAGGTGTGGATTTCCATGGCCTGACTTCATTCCTATAAGATACTTGGACACGTTTAGCTGTAAATATTATTTCTATATATTTCCTTTTGTTCGCACAGAGTCACTTTGTGAGGTACGCCTTCCATCCAGAACACTGAAGGAGGCCAAAA
Organism: Acipenser ruthenus; assembly: GCF_902713425.1. NCBI lineage: Eukaryota > Metazoa > Chordata > Actinopteri > Acipenseriformes > Acipenseridae > Acipenser > Acipenser ruthenus. The sequence continues at coordinate 65,368,304 of NC_081195.1, forward strand.
CTCACTGTTATTCATATTTTCTGGTATCCAATTACTGTTCATCAGTTGGCAGACACAATACAACTGAATCTGATTCAATTGATGAACCAACAGCTGTAGCTACCGAGATCCTCCATGCAAAAGGAGTCAATATTTTACTGACCAGCCTAGCTGATTCAGCGTTACTTGCGACACTACTTTCGCTGAATAAGGAGCATTCTGCTTTTTTGGAATAAAAATAAAAGTCTACTATTTGTGTTTTTTAAACCTGGTTAGAATGTATTATCTGTAATTTAATACATCTCACAAAATACAATGCCTTTCTTTGTACTGTATTGTCGTGCTTGCTTTCACGTTCACATATTAATCCGCTTTTTTGTTGCCCAGTCTCTCTTTCATCTTCCATCAGAAACACTGACTTTGAGGTCATTCATCTCCTGAAGGTTTTTCAAAATAATCAGTATGTGGCAAATAGACTTCCGCTAGCTTTCTACAAAAAGTACAGAGTGATTTATTACACTGTATTAAACGAAGGTTTTAAAATCTCTTACAGACTGTAATTACACTGTAGAGCAGCCTGCACTCCACTCCATGCTGGTCTGCTGGTATCTGAGCCCCCCAGCTCTGTGGGGTGGAGGGCCCTTTCTGAGAATCTTGAACCTGTGTGTCATTCACCTGCCCACACTGGAGCTTCAGGGGAGCAGTATTGCGCAGCACAAACTGGAAAGAAGCAAAGGAAGCAGGCAGGACCGCGAATGGGTGCGGACCAGCATGATAGCACGGGATGCTGGCTGTATTGTGCACTGTCTTGAGAGCCTTTACAAAGTTAGGAAAGTGTATTAAAACAAACTGCAACATTATTATTGTTATTATTTATTTCTTAGCAGACGCCCTTACCCAGGGTAACTTACAGTTGTATACAAAAAAATACATATCAAGAATTACAGTACAAGTAAGAGCAAGATACAAAATACAATGACTTCAGTCCTAATAAGAGCAAATACAAAACACAGGACGATTTGATATCGGGGCAGTTCAAGAGCAGATAACAGTGTTGATAGTTACATCAGGGTTAGATACGAGTGCAAGTGAAATACAAGATACTACAGATTGGGTTAAGTGCAGGATTAAATACAGTAAAATAGGGAGCAGATTAGTGCAAGTTAAAGTGCATTAAAGGCAGAGTGCTATATTGTCCAGAAGGGAAGAGTTGAGTTTTACAGGTTTTGTGTGAAGAGGTGTGACTTGAGAAGGCGCCGGAAGGTGGTCAGGGACTGGGCAGTCCTGACATCCGTAGGAAGGTCGTTCCACCACTGCGGGACGAGGGTGGAGAAGGAGTGGGCTCTGGAGGCAGGAGAGCGTAGAGGAGGTACAGCCAGTCTTCTACTGCAGGCGGAGTGGAGAGGTCAGGTGGGGGTGTAGGGAGAGATGAGGGTCTGGAGGTAGCTGGGTGCAGTCTGGTCAAGGCATCTGTAGGCTAGTACAAGAGTCTTGAACTGGATGTGAGCGGTGATCGGGAGCCAGTGGAGTGAGCGGAGCAGTGGAGTAGCGTGGGATAAACGAGGCAGAGAGAACACCAGGCGAGCAGCGGAGGTCTGGATAAGCTGGAGCAGACAGGTGGCGGACGCAGGGAGGCCCACCAGGAAGGAGTTGCAGTTGTCTAGGCAGTAGAGTACCAGGGCCTGGACGAGGAGTTGCGTGGAGTAGTTGGTGAGGAAGGGTCAGATTCTTCATATGTTGCTCAGGAAGAATCGGCAGGTGCGTGCTAGAGTGGAGATGTGCTGGGAGTAGGATACAACTCCAAGGTTCTTGGCTGAGGAGGAGGGAGAGAGCATGGTAGATTCCAGATTGTTAACGCACATGCTCATTGTGGAGTTCAGCATGACAGTCAGAGCCCAGTTTATTGGCAGCTGCAGCATGTGTGCAATATTGACAGAAGCGTTTGTGTGTTACAAGAGGTTAGCTGCATGTTTGAATATTGAATATGGATAACCTTGTGTGCTGTTATGTGTGTTATCCTACCAGTGTTTTATACTGTAGGTCTATTTATTAAGCTTCGTCAAGGCTATGACTACCACGCCCCCCCCCCCCCCCCCCACACTTTGTTTACCCATATACTATAAATATAACTGTTCTTTCAAAGAAAATGAATTTTATCATGAATACATGAACCTTCTTACATCATAACATGACTTTCCAGGAATGGATCCCCATGAAACGCCAGACCTATTCTCAATCCCATGCGATTGAAACAATGCTGATTAATTGACTAGGTGTATTCGGTAATTAATTCAGCGAGGTAGTCCCACTGTATTTGTGACTTAGGCCCGATATTATGAAGTGAGCTATTCTGTGTAATGGCTGGAACCACTGTGCATGTGGAAGTCATGTGACTATGGTGTCTTGGCACAACTTTGTTAGTCACTGATCTTTACTGGTTACTTCTACATATCTTCATATTTTTTCTAGTTACTAGACATGATTGTTTAAATGTATTTATTTAGTAAAGTAAGTCCTACACAGCTTATTCTTTACTCCTGGGATATTTTTCTACTTTAACATGTTACATATTGTAACGTCTCCCTGTAAAATAAAGGCACACTCGGGCCACGCCCCCCTGCCACTGTGAGGCACACACACACAGGGGCCACGGCCACGCCCCTGCTGCTATACTGTCTCTGCCTGCGTTCTGAGCAATATAATGGCTTTTATTACTTTTTGATATTTTAATGCTCTCCTGGATGCCTTGTTTGGTTATTCTGCGTTTTGCCCTGAAGTATCGCTAGTAATCTCTTACTTTATCTCTGTGCCTGAATGGTGAGGGGAGGGGATAAGATTGTGTTTTTTGTAATTGTTCTGCGCTGTTGACATTCCTTTAATCTGCTTGATGAAAGTGGAAAAGCCAGAAGCAGTCTTGGAGTGCAATTCAGCAAGTGCTGCTGCGAGTAAGAAGATTAGAAAGCCTGGATTTTGAAGAACAGCGTCTGCTTCTGGTATTGATCTTGTCTAAAGATCCCACGAAAGAAAACAGAACTAAAGGTAGCTTGCAGGGGGGGAGTTTGGATCCTACCTGCATTGCATTGCCTGCACATGCCTTTTCTGAATAACTCGTCTGTAGGTAAGTGTGTTAGAGACTGCAGTAGCCAGTGCAGCTTTTAGAAAGAGTACTGTACTTTGTGTGATTTCGACTATTCTAATTGTGTGTTTCTGTGCCTCTCAAGCATTCTGAAGTGTTGCATTGAGCTTTCAAAAACTCTTCACTCTGTTTTTATAGTTGGTAGTTTCATTGTGTGTTTGTGCATTGAGCTGTTTCAACCATTTTCTCAGTAGGCAAGTGTAATCACTAAATCAGAGTTGTGAGGTTTTAAGATGAACACATTTTAGGTAACTGAATAATATTTAGTAAATAAACAAATAACTTCCTCAGTGGAAATGGATTGATAAAAACTAACTGAATGTAGTTATTTACACGGGGAGGAAATAGACATATTGGTTTATGGTACCCAGCGAGAGGGAGCTCCAGAGCTGCTAATATTGGGTTAATAGGCTATTTTTCATGTGTTGTTCTTCCCTGCCAGAACAAGTGATTCAGTACAGGCATATCAATTAACCCAACAGCACTATCAAGCCATGAGAAGAGAGCAGTTTTTTTCTCAGTTGGCCGGTGTGAGAATTGGCAGGGCAATCCGACTCTACCAGTTAACACAGTGCTGTAGATTTCAATTTGCATGCACAGTACGGTTTGTTTTTAAAAGTGTTGGTTTGTTGATTTTTGTGCTTGCTCTTGAAGTCTCTCTTTTTGCTGTCAGTCGTTTGCAGAGGCATGTTCCTTTATTTTGAAAAGGGAATGCAGACAGTGATGTCATTTGAGTGCTATTATTGCCCAATAATGTTTTTGGGTGCTTTATGCCCTTGTAAACCACAGAAGTACTGCAAAGTTATTTGGTCATATCGCTCTCATAATGTTGTAATTTACATTGTTTTACATTTAATTATCCTAACAGTATTTGTGTGTGTGTGTGTGTGTGTGTATTTCATTTTTCAGTTTGTCTTTATTCTTAATGTTTCTGCATTTGCTTGCATATCTGAGAGAGATTTTTTTTTTAAGCTTTTCAAACTTGAGTTACATAAAAGTTTACAAAATATACAGCAACCAAAGCCAGATTGATTTTATTGGCCAGAAAAATGTAAGTTACTGTATGTAACTGAAGATATATGGAAAGCAAGCTAACCACAACAAAAAAGGGAAGCGACATTAGAGTAGCTGTGGTATATTTCAGTCTTTCCAGAAAAAAAAAAGTGAAACATGCTAAACAAGTACTGGCATATCTAGTGTACAGTGCAGTATGTACAGTATGTGTTGTAAAACAAATACAAATGAGACTATGGTGAGCTCCCCCTTCCCTAGCAATACATCTTGACAGACACACTGCGTTCTTGTACTGTAAGCGTATGGGTTTGTTAATAACCAGTTCAGTTTACTACAGTACTTCACAGCAGTGTCACTGGGACATCTCTTCAGTCGAGTTCCGGAACTTTCTGCTCAGCAGGCTACCACTGAAAGGTTACATTGCTCTGAACACACTGCCACCCACAGCACTCTGCAGGATGACAGCATGCTTCTTTGATGTATGAAGCTGGATGGATGGCAGCTGGGTGACTGAGCTGTACATACGACTGACCTGGATATCGGGAGCATACCTGGCCAAGCCTGTGAGCTGGAATACAACTGCAGCGAGGAGAAATGTTTAGTAAACAAAAGCATTCTGTGCTGCTGGTGAAATGAGACAGCAAGGAAGACAGGCATGACAGTGTGTTAGTATGCCTTTAACTATGCCTGGCTCCGTTTATGTAAGTATTCGGGTTAATTTGATGCTTATTCTGCAGCTACTGCCTTTTAAAATGAGTCATAATTAGAAGCTTGGTTTCCATTCTGTATTGTTTCTCATGAACAGAAGTAATGTGGTATACAATACGTAAACATTTGAGTTTTAAAGTAAATATGAACAAATGCTGTTTTTATTTAAGTTATTGGTGCCTATACTGTTTAGCATTGTGTCTGCAGCACAAAGCAGCTTATTTTTAACATGGAGCTGGAGCTGCAGTACTGTGACTAAATGTATCATGATTGCTGTTAATGGTATTTTTCCACTTTTTTAAAATGGTATATTTCCACAGATAACACATTTCCACGTTTTGTTTTGTATATTAAAGTCATTATTTAGGACTGCTGTTTTCAATTGATGCATGTTTATTGTATTCGGAGGTTCTGTAGCATGATTGTTGTCTCTGTTTATACTGCTGTTTTCTCTGGACTTCAGTGGGTTGATGGGACTGATTACTTGTGCTGGACAATCATGAGCAGCAACAACAGTCCAATCAGTCCACAGCACAGCGGCTCTGTGTGGTGCTGCTCCAACATGTCAAAATACAAATACACTCATGAGGCTCTAGGGCAAACTCAGCTATTGTATGAATTTTTTATTTTCATAAAATCCCCTTTTCCCAGCAAAGCGTTCGTTGTGCCTGGTTTTCGAGAATGAGTCTGAGCAGGGCAGTGTACTGTAGCACTAGAGAACTTTCCTTTTCAGCTTTTCAAAATGACATAAAATGAGCGGTTTTGAAGGTCTTGAATCTTTTGAAGAAAAAAAAAAAAGATTTGAAGGCAGAAATCACTGTCTTGTTATGTAAAGTGAATTTGTGAAACACATCAGGACTGTACATTGAAAATGAGTTTATTATGAAAGCAACACAGCATTTGGCAGTGCTTTAACATTACCATAGAAGCCTGTGAATAGCTTGGTGATTCTTGCATAGCAGATTTTGTACGGTGTAATGTTTGCAGTACAAAACATTGCTCAGGCAGGTGTGGCAGAACTGAATAAGCTGGAATAAAAACACAATTTTTGCTTCTTTGCTTATCTTTTCTAATCCCAGTCTGTGTTTAGCATAACAACAAGCCAACATGTGACCCGTTTTGCTGTGACCTGGAATCCGTGTTTGTTTGCACACCTTTCCTGGTACTGTTCATGTACTTTACTAACGCATTGCATTGTGCTGTTGTCTCTCCCTCCCGTTTCCTCCTCTGCTGCTGCTGCTGCTGCTTCCCAATCTATATCTCTACACGGGCTGGATCTGCGTCTGCTTTGCATTTATCCACCCCACCAAAAAAAACACAAACAGCAACATGGAGAGATCAAAGACCACCTTGGAACATCAAGTAAGTGACTGACCTTCCCTTTAGCATTAAACAGCAAAGAAAATAGAAAGCAAGCAAAACATTTCACTAAAGGTCAAAGACTGAGCTTTGTGTAACCTGCTCTATAACTAGTGGTCTGTACCAGCTTTGCCATCCAGTACTAATAGTGTGGGAAATCCCTTCCCTGCGTCTCTGTTCTGTGCACAGTGCATGATCTGGATGTATTCTGTTTCCACCTTGTAGAGATTACTTGTGTATCGTTCCTCTCCTGTTAAATGAGTCACTGGTGTCCACCTCACTGCATTGTTCCACTCAGCTGTGGTCGTCTTTCAACAGAGGCGTGCTGAGCTCATTTCTAAAATAAGCTCAACGCACAGGTTCTTCCCTGGGTTTGAATGAGCTCAGGTTGAAATTAGTGCATGCAAATATTTCAGGTTCAACACTAGATAAGGTGCTGCATCCTGGTACTACACTATTGCTTTAGGTTGCATGGAATGATTTGATCATTGGCTGTTCAAATCAATTGACATGTTGTTTTTATGCTGTACTTTCCTGGTTTTGTTTTTAATTTTTTTTTTACAAGATTAGTTGACATGTTTGAGACATCATGTTTTGAATTTATATATTTTTATTAAGAAATATCCCTCAGAAATCAGAATCTGCAGTCAGAAGCATATACAGTAGCCTAACCCTGCATCACCTCATTGTCACATCACACCAACCTTTTCCCTCCTGTTTTCGTTTAGTGTTAATGGCTTGAAACAGCAGGGATCTTTGAGCCTGCCTGTTTTATTGTGGCTCTGCTTTCTCAATCAAACTAATGCTTATTGTACAAGTGTATCAACAAAGGCTTTAAAAAAATATAAAAAAAACTTCAGGTGAAGGTTATCTGTAACACGGGGTGAATAGAGAGAGAAAACTAAAAACTTCAAACTTGGAATTGTGAAAATAGAGAAAAAAGAAAATGTATATGTAAGAACAGGTCAAAATAAGGTAGTAGTCTCCAGCTATAGAAACACCTCCTAAGAGAATACTTCACCTAAAAGAACATCCTTGTGGTGAAACGGATTTTTCAAATGTGACTTGTCATCGTGAGAGTGTCTTGAGGCACACTGATTGGTTTATTAAATCTTTCCAGAACTGCCGTCATGTCTTTGCCTCATTTTCTATTCTGATTTTTACAACTGCATCTCATCGCTATAAAATGGCACGTAAACAAACTGCGAACCGCGCCGTTTCTCTATCTTGCTCCAAAAAGTTAGAAATTGTTCCGAGCTGAAAAAAAAGTGTTTCCCGTTCTGGTGAGCTGCTTCACCATTCTGTTAAATAATATTGTGCATGTCTTGAATATTGCTCCTGTACAGGTATTCATAATTAATCTAGAGCTGCTGCTGCATTTACCATGTGTAGGGGTGCTGTATTAATTTAGTTTGACAGTTAGTTTATTAACGTTAGTTTGTCTGTTACTTTATGAATGTTGTTCTGCTAATTAGAGAACCGTTTTTTGAAACCTTGGTGAAATTGCTACAGATTTAACTGTGCTATTTAACTGTGGATCTGTTTATTATAGCTGCTGTACAAAATCTAAGAAAACGAGATGCATACCTAGTTCTCTCTGGCTAGCTCTTTTTGTTCCATCGCATTTCAGGTCTATATTGTCTGTTTACTGTATTGCAAATGCTCTAAAAAAAAAAATAATAGACCACGAAAATCCTAGGACTGAGAACTCTTCACAGTCTAAAAATAAGTGTTGTATTAACATGTCTGAGCAGATAAAGGTCAATTGAAACCTGTCCAAGGGCCTGCGGCCTTGTGGCTGGAAGCAAACTTGCAGAGTGAGAACCACTGTCACACGATACAAACATGCATTGGACCATATTCACAAAGGTCCTGGTTAGTGTTTGAGCTATGAGCTACATTTGATGACCTTTTTTTTTTTTTTTTAGACACAGGGGTGTATGACTGACTGCAAAGCAAAAACAAATGCATTTGTGAATATGGCCCAAAATATGGAAAGCAGGGGATATTCACATGAGTCTTCTTCAATGATGAGGTTAAAGATGGAATAGTTATCATGATTGCATAACTATTTTTTGAGCCATAGTTTATACTGCTACCCACATTTGTACAGAACTGAATGTGGTGTCATGTGCTGAAAACTACCCATCCCATTAGACACTAGTTTACAGCACTGTCTATTCATCCTGCATTCATAGACCAGGGCCTAGCTCAGACTGGCTTAGCTGGCTCCCTGTTTCCATTGAGATTCTCTTGTGCCCACTTCTGTTTTTCATCACCCAGTTAATGAAAGTGGCAAGCTTGGGGCCTGTGAATAGCCTGTTGAGATAAGAGAAATGAAAAGCCATGAGATAGCTGCTGGTAACTAGGCATTACGGTAATACATACAACAGTTATCGGGCTTTGCGGAGACCAGCGGCTAAGTATGGTTGCTTGCAGATCGTTTCGGTACATTAACCTAATTTCTGTGAATTTAGCCCTGCTTTAAAGAGACATTGACCAGCACCTGAAACTGATACTGCATGGTATCTACCCGTAATTATTATTATTATTATTATTATTATTATTATTATTATTTATTTCTTAGCAGACGCCCTTATCCAGGGCGACTTACAATTGTTACAAGATATCACATTATTTTTACATATAATTACCCATTTATACAGTTGGGTTTTTACTGGAGCAATCTAGGTAAAGTACCTTGCTCAAGGGTACAACAGCAGTGTCCCCTACCAGGGATTGACCTTCCAGTCAAGAGTCCAGAGCCCTAACCACTACTCCACACTGCTGCACCACTACTCCACACTGTAATGAGTGTACTGTGCTTTGTCTTCTAAAGTTAGCAGACAAACAAACCAAAACCTCAATCGGACCAATGATAACACCACTGTGTAACTAAACACATCTCAAAAAGAAATGATTTAAGGAAATATTATAAAAATAAATGTACTATGAAAGGCAGCAAGTGGCTCTTTCTCACCAGCAGAGGGCAGTATTTGGCCATGTCTCTGCGTAGAGCAGGTGGTGTTCTGGATGCAGAAGTCTGTGTTTTTCAGCAGGGGAGTGACGCAGTAAATACACATTGACATTTGCTCTGTTGTGAGCAGGTTGTGGTAATTGTCAATAAGCACAGCTGCCTCAATTAGCAGTGGATAAGCTGTGAATATACACTCACTGTCTGAAAAACTAGACAATGGTTTAAGTAGCCCACAATGCGTAGCAACTGTGGTATGTTTTTTTTTGCTTGTCCCCATCTGCAGGCTTGCGCTGTCATGACCCATTTGCGACTGGAAAGGCTTGTGCTTTCAGGTGGTAGATTTCTGTGAACGTTGGCGCTCCAGAAACACTCGGAAGACTGTCTTGATGGACACAATGCAGCCATGTCCCTTATGAAGTCACTGAGATATTTATCCTGTTTGTTCAAGTTGCATTCAACCCTCACATGGCTTACTGTGGAAAGGTCATGTGATCCACATACATCTGCATACTGCACATTGCTGACTAAGGGGATTTTCTCACTTTACTTACATTCTCTGAATTGCATTGGTCAGTCATCATAGGTCATGCGTGCAGACCTAGTTTTGCACGGTACTGTTTTGAGAACCAGTTTTTAAAAAGCTAGCCTGTGATTCATATTCCATGTGTTGAGACTTTTTTCATAATCCTAATGTGTTTCCATCCCTGGCTGGGATATGTACTGTAGACTTTAAAGGCTTAGTCTTAATGTCATAATGCTCCTCATCTCAGGAGTGCCCTTATTATCACAGTTACACAAATCTCTGCTATCTTTCTGCACACACAGTAGTTATATGAGGCTAATGATTATGAGTGCAAGGAATGTTCTGGATGCGTTTTGTAATATTTGAATTCCTTAAGTTCTCGGTATGTTACCAGCACCCCAGTATAAAAAGAAAAGTCTGTTGGGTGAGTCAGGGTGAAGGAAGTCACTGGTTTTGTCTGACACTCATGGAAACTAAACTACCATCTTGGCTCTTGTGTGCAGGGTTGGGGTGTGCCTGGTGTGTGAGTGCCTTGCATAGGCAGTACTAGCTGCTAAACAGTACCTGTTGCATGGATACTTTAGAAGACTTCAGGCTACCAGTACATTTCACAAGCACTGAATCAGCACAAATTACCAGCATAGTAGTTTAACCGTAAACCTTTATGTAGCATTGATTTTTCACCCTTTTATTATTATTTATTTATTTAATTAATAAGTGTATCATGTCTTGGTGCATTGTAACCCACTTAAGATTAATATTTTAAATGAAAATCCATCAACATTTGAAATAAATACAAAGTAAAACATAGTGCCTGTTTTTTTTTTTTTTTTCTTCCTAGAATATTGTGTTCAGTTCTGGTCACCTCGTTACAAAAAGGATATTGCTGCTCTAGAAAGAGTGCAAAGAAGAGCAACCAGAATTATCCCGGGTTTAGAAGGCATGTCGTATGCAGACAGGCTAAAAGAATTGAATCTATTCAGTCTTGAACAAAGAAGACTACGCGGCAATCTGATTCAAACATTCAAAATCCTAAAAGTTATTGACAGTGTGGACCCAGGGGATTTTTTTGACCTGAAAAAAGAAACAAGGACCAGGGGTCATAAATGGAGATTAGATAAAGGGGCATTCAGAACAGAAAATAGGAGGCACTTTTTTACACAGAGAATTGTGAGGGTCTGGAACCAACTCCCCAGTAATGTTGTTGAAGCTGACACCCTGGGATCCTTCAAGAAGCTGCTTGATGAGATTCTGGGATCAATAAGATACTAACAACCAAACGAGCAAGATGGGCTGAATGGCCTCGTCTCGTTTGTAAACTTTCTTATTGTTCTTAAAAGGAGCTGTTTAGTATTGTTTTTTTGCTGTTAAGTGCTCATTGATATTTGTCCTGTCCTAGCGGAGCTGCAGTTGGCTGTGGGAATTGTCTGTAATCACATGACCTCTTGTTTTCCAGCTGCCTTAATGACCAGTGATGAAGCTCAGCCTGTGACTCCTGGAAAGATGAGCCATCGCCAGGGGAAAGAAGGGCATCCTATCCAGACTAAAGAGCTACTACAGCCCAGCGCACTGAGCCCGGGGGTCAGCTGCAGCATTGGTAAGGAGCACCAGCGCCCTGTTTAACTCTGGGATCAGGGCACACATTACTCTACAGGAGGTGGAGCTTCTTATTCCAAGCGCGCAATCACAAAGATGACCAGATTTGATAACGACACATCTCTTGTGAAGGAAACATTATTGCTTGATGTAATCTGCTCAGTTAAAAATCCAGTATGCAGCTATCCTTTTATCTACCACTAGAGGGCACCTTTGGGCAAAGGATGAATTTAATCTCATGATGAATATATTCAGAGGACATTAAACCGAACTTGCTGTTTCATTGTAGTTCCAGGGCAATCTAGGCACACTTGTTTGCTTTTTTCTACACTTAACATTGTCAGCCATTCTGTCTGTGGGCTCAGATTTAATCATAAAGGGTGATGTGCCAGGAAATCATGTGCAAATAATAGGTTAATAATGTATGTTTTTTGTAAGAAGTAATACTAAAAACTGCGTAAGCAGACCTTTTGAGGATGCTGCAATCAGTGTTATATGGTTGTCTTTACAGTAAAGTAATGTTTGCTTGAACTCACAAGACAATCTTTTAGAGCACATAGGCAGCAGTGTGACTGGGTGTGTGTCTATTAGAAGAGATTGCAGATGACCCCTGATATCTGGGATTAGCGTTGGTTACCAGGGAGGGTACGAAGGAGTTTGTTCACAACATATCCAGAGAAGGCCCGTTCGGTGTGGTGTTGCCTGGTTGAGTTGTGTACCATAAGAAGGGGTTACTGTAGCATGACAGAAGACAGTGGACTGTGTTTTATAGGAAGTGAATTCACAATTTAAGACTTTATAGTGCTGTTCTTGGGTGAGCAGTTAACAAGGACATTGAGTTCTATAGAACAAGCCACTAACAGTGAAGAGTCCTCGTCTGCGAGTAATAATGTGCCTGTTATTTGTGTTTAACACTCCTTGCATTGTGAAATTCATTGGAACGCTTTTGTATTCAAATATGTGATTTCATTGTCCTCTGCTTATGTAAAAACATAAGTTATAGTAAACAGTGTTCAATTTCAAGTCTTAATTCCAGGAAAACAGGTTTTCTTTTTTTTCTTTTCTTTTTTTTTTAGGTAAAGGAGGACAGTTCCCCATTATTATGAAATATTTACTAGCTCAAGTAAAGAACAACTGAATAATCAATTAACATTTGGTTAGATGATTTATTGTGTAATTAGTTGCCTAATTCGGCCATGAGTAAAATGATCAATTGAATCAGCTGCTACGGGTTCTGTGTGTTGCCAGGGAAGAAATGAAGCTGCAGAACGATCTCTTATTCAGGTTCCTTTAATATATGCTGCCGGTAGTGTGTTCCCTGGAAAGAGGTTTTCAAAACAGAAACTTTTCAGGCTTTCAGGCATTTATGCTGCCACCACAGAATAGATTCACTTCCTGTGCAACAGGAACCACTTTATCTTTGCGCTCTCCTGGTGCACTTAGGAATTAAGGCAGGATCTTAATACGTGCTGCACAGGAAACTGAACCAAATCTAATCTGGTGGTAGGATAAATGGAAGTCAAAGTGAAAATGTTACGTCTAGGAAGCTATCTAAAATGACAGGGTAGTGTGCTACTGACAAGTGAAACCACCCTTAAAAATCCTAAGAGTAATCCTAAGAGTTGGGAATATATACATTTTATTAATCAAAACAGACTTTGATCTCTGTCCATTTTATTTCAAAAGCAATGTACAATGACATACTATACAGTACAATAAAATAAAACATACAGTTGAACATGGAAGTAACATGTAAGTTTATTATAAAATAAAGCTGACTTGGACTTCTGAGATGGACTCCTACTTAGACAACAGGCCATGTGCCCTTTCAAAAGCTTGAAATAAACCAACATTAATTCCCTTTGTAAAGGACTATAATGCTGTGCTGCCAAAAAATGAAAATTCTGTCAAATAAATGTCTAATTTAAGGGATTGGAAAACAAGACGTACAGTACCTTCTCATCTAAAAAAAATATGCAGTGACTTTAGGAGTAAACCACACAAAAAAATCATTACCAGCTAATACAGCCATGTGCCTCAGACTGGTCTATAATTCCTGGTATTCATAATATGGAGGGTCTTGATGCTATATTAAGACCGGCAACACTGCCTTCTCGTACAAAACTAGATCTCATTATTAATACAGTACTGCTTTGTGAACTGTGTATTTTGTTTCATGTTCTATGTTCATCCAAACATCCAGGCTTCAGAGGACACAGGCAGAACCTACCCTGGCCATAGAAAGTAACATCCCCTTGGAAAACACGCCTGAATCATTGAATCCACCACTTCATGTGAGGTGTTAGTATTGTTAAGAGCCTCCACACATAATGCTTTTCGTGAATAAAAGAAAAACATTTGTCGCTGTGAAACAAGACTACAGTTTGTTTAGTTTTTTTTTTTTAATCGCTACAGTATCAGAGAGGGTGACATGTTGCTAGGCTACACTTGACACTATAGGAGCCATTATGCAGAAAGATAATTGCCTCAAAAACTGAAAATAGACAATACCTCCCCCTCCCACAATATTCGTTGTGGGGGATGTTGAATGAATTGCTTGCCTCTTCATAACACCCTCTAATTTGATTGTATTGTTCCTTTTGTTTGTAAAGCCCTGTTCTGCAAGACGAACATTATGAGTTAACCAGTTGTGGGCTGGATGCATTGGCTCTCTTGTTCTGGATATCCAATTTGAAATTCAAGTGGGCCTACTGTAATGTCCATTTCTTTGTTGAAACAATTACAATGCACATTTAATTACTGTTTTCATATTGAAATCTCAATTGTTTGTTTGTCCCAAGTACACTCCAGAAACTGGAACAAAAGATTTGCCCATTCAGATTATACACTAGTAAAATCTGGTTTTATTAGCTGCAAATATCTATCAGAAGCTATTATAATGAGCTGATTTGTGTATCAGTTTAATAGCGTATGTGTGAGGCTCTTAAACAGCAGTAAGGTTAGCTAGGCAGGATTACTGGTTTAGACGCAAGGGACATGTTTAACTGTGTGTGCTGCAGTTTTATAATTAGGCCATTTGTGTTATATGTGTGAATGTATTGTTCTCTTGTGCCATTTGGGACACTTGAAAACCCGATAGCTTTGTTTAAGTCAGTCTTTTGTATTTGGCTGGGTTTGATTTAATACAAACAGTTGCAGGCCCTAGGCATGAATGTGCTGGCCAGTGTTAGCCATCAAAGGAATCTTTTATTACCGGTACCTGAGTCCCAACCCTCTCCCCAGTCCTAACCCTATACAAGACAAGTGCACCGCCATGGCTCCATTAGCTTTCCCTCACAGTTCAAACCAGATGTACCCCCTCTGCTACTAAGGATTGAGATGTGATTGACTTTTACTTGGGTTTCCTTGCCCCAGTCACAACTCCCATACTAACCATACACAACCATACATATTGTACAGCAGCTGCTGTTTTTTTTAATATCGACTTCAGACAATATGCACAAGAAATTCTGCTTAACATATATATTTAACAGGAAATACTGTAAACGTTGAGGAGTGTATTTATATATTGTAAGGTATTGTATAGCACACACATAATACTGTAGTGCTGTGTAATTGTGTGTGTGTAAAGATGTACGTCTTGGAACGTGTTATCAATTTGCCATACCCCTCTCAGGAACGCTCATTTTAACATCTTGAAACTCCTCTGCCTGCTTAGTATCCAGTTAAGGGGGATGGGGGCCATGTCATGCTGTGTCAGATTAAGGTAAAGCAGGATTGTCTGAAGGGAGAAACCAGGATCTCACTCCACCCAATCTGGACACAGCTGACCTACTTCCTGTTAAGCCGATGCTCTATGAGAGAAAGCCTCTGTTGAGCAAGCCTAAGGCAAGGAAACCCAAGTAAAGACAAGCGGATCTCAACCCTTCGTAGCAGGAAGTGTACACTTGGTTTGGACTGTGAAGGAAAAGCTAAGGGAGCGAGGCCAGTGCTAATGTCTTGGGTCCTGAGTGGCAGGTTTAAAGCAGTTTATTGTCTCTACAGGAAGATTTGTTGTTGCGGGATGTTGTTCATTGTTTTGTTGGTGATGCTCCTTTGTTAGAGATTGTTGTCAGGTTACACTAAAAGGCAAGTACGGCGCTGAAAATGTAGTGAGCTTTAAATGCTTCAGCTGAACATAAAAATAAAATATGATTTAGTAATGTCCTGGTCTTGTAGTTTATCACATCCTGTACTGTACTCCATTTGACTTACTGTGGATGTTTCCTTGTGTGAGGACCACAGATTATTTATATCACAGTATTGTGAAGCATATGGAAGTATTAATCATATAATGGGAACAGACCATTGATCTCGGTTTTATTGAGAGGCAAGTTGGTTGTATTGATGTGGTGATTGTTTTGGTTGCGTTTTGGTAATAGTAGTCTTGCATGCAGCAGTATCTTGGTAACATTTAGGCAGAAAGTGACAATAATGTGAAGCTGAGTCTTTGTATTTTCCATTCATACCATTATCTTACAAATCGTTCATCCAGTTGTGATGAGACGTGACACGGGCTTTCCTTAGCTGGCACATGTTCTCTAGAGAAACTGGGTTATGTTGATCTTGCTTAGCAGGATTTCAGGACTAATTATTTAATCTACCAACAGCTCCATGTTAAAAACTGTGTATATGCTCTTTACAAGGGATAATGACATGCCTTGTTTGTATAATGAAAAGCGTCATTAAAATAGTCATAGTACATATTATATAGTACACATTATGTAGAGCTATTAAGTTGAAATGTATAATACCATAACTTTTAATAGCTTCCCTAATGTTGTAGTTAATCCATAACTATAAATAAGTACTATATTTTTTTACAGTTCTGTAAAATAGTTAGATTCAACTGTATAAAAAATCCCAATAAAGTTAATTATAATATCTGTTTATTTAGGGGAATAAAACTAGGGCCATTTATTTTGATAAACTTAATATAATCAGAACTCAAAGTCCTGAGCAGGAGGGGGTGTGCTAACCTAAGGGATGCTAAACCCAATGGTGGTTGAGTGCCACCAGCCTGTACCTGTTTAATTAAACTGAACTCTGCATGCTTGGGAAGACCGCAGCTTCAGGAGGTAGTTTACTGTAACAAGGATCTGGATTTTCCAGCTGAAGTGATTTGAAATGCTGAAGAGGACAGGGGAAGATCTGATGATCAACAAATAACAGTAAATGACTTCCCTCTGAGACCTTGGCCAATCCTGTGTGCAGGCAAGTGGCCCGGAGGCATTGACGGGATGTGTGGTCTGCGAGGGTTGTGAATTCGAATCCTGGCAGCTTGTGGCCTGTCACTGAGTGAAACGCCACTGGGGTGGGGGTGGAGTAGAGAATATTAGTCATGCATTGATTGAGAAGGAAGACTAGTTCCTTTCTAGATCAATACTCGGTTGTACACTGATTGCCTTTTAGTCAGAGCTGGCATGAGCGATGAGGCCATTGAGTGGAGGTGGAGCCCAGTTAGTTTAACCATTCGAATCCAGTCATGTAGATAAGGATGCCATTTTAAGGTCTATTAGCTATAGATATAGATATATCCAACTGTAAAACAACAAACGCAATTCAACCTTTAGTACAATACATTTGTATACCTTTTGCATTTTTTATTTTTTTTTTTGCATTGGACTAAATTGAAACGTAGAAAAGAGTTTGAGAATTCCTTGTAAATGTAATCTGAAACGCTGTTCGTATCATATTTTAGATACAAATGCAACTAGGAATTTAACTAACTAAGAATCAAGCCCTTGGGGTATTTTGGTCACATGGCTATTTTGGTATCTCTAGTGTCTTTGGATATCATTGGGCTCTGTCCTTGATGTTTACTGCATGCAGAGGTTACATGAGGGGGATTGTGCTATGCATACACAATCAACACAAGAGGAGATGTCTCATACAGTACATGGACTGCAAGGATTAGTTAATGCTAAGCACAGTGCAGTTGTCATATGTAGACACTGTACCCTATGTGCGTGTTCATTTCCACAGTCCTTTCACTGAAGAATCATTCCTCCTCTATTGACTGAATATAGACACTCGAAGACGCCATGCGTTCTGAATGAGGGGTTCTGTCTCGATGGCTTTCTCTTGGTTAAATACATCAGTAAATAGTAGGAAAGGGCGTATTGATTTTCTTCCTGTTCGTGAGGTCATGTTCTTAAAATATGCCATGCTGAACCTCTTAGGAATTTGACATTCTCTTTAGAAGTATGGAGTTTTATGGTATTCATGCACTGTATGTTTTCATCGTTCATAGAATTTCCACACAGGCCAGATTTTGCCATAGACAGCAGGCTGAGATGATTGCTCCTGATCGGTATGTATAAGAAACAGCAGCCAGCACAGAGGGAATTATGGGACATCAGCTATTTCTGCACTAAGTTACTTCATGAAGACAGTGCTATTGTAACTGATTTAAATCCCTTCACTATCTTGTTGGGAAATAAGTATATACTGGTATAGGGGCATATCCAGAAGCAGTGCTGTTTATCTGCTGTGCTGTGTTCAGTGGACCTCATTTAAAAATGTTAGGGAAGCGAATAACAGAGAATTATGGGCAGCTGCAGAAAGATCTGTTGGGCCCAAGTTAAAGCCCAAGACACGGGTAATTCCCGGGGAGCGCATTACTGTATTAGTAGTGAGCGTTATGTCTATATAATACATTGATTTATTTGTCATTTTAAGTATGTTAGGTTTTATTTTTTTCAGCGAGGGTGAAAGGGTAGTTTCCTTTCCTCTTTAAAACGTAGCTGTTTTGCAGTTTGCTGGGGGAAATGGCTGAGATAGTTGAGGAAAGGCCACGAAGAAGCGTGGCTCTGGAAATGGTGGGTTATTAAGAACTTTGGTGCAGTGTGAAGCACTGAAATGAAGGCAGTGTCGGATTCCCACAGGTGACAGATGGAGAGCAGTGTATCAATGTGATGCTGTAGTATAATGGATAAGTCTTTTTTCATACTCTTCCCCACTTCATTGCATGAACCTGGCAGTGTTATGTTACGTGATGAGCAAAAGCGATAATGCTATTTGTGCCTGAAACAACGAGGGATCAGGTTTTGCAAATCTACCTGGGCTTTCAGGGCGAAGCATTAAGACAAAACAGAGGCATGACTGGCGTACTGCAGAAACCTAATGTTACCTGGCTGCACGTGGAAACACGCCCTGCATTTTAGAAGGAATGAAAATGCTAAAATAATGACTGAAAAAACCTCTCCCCCATAAAACAAGTTTATATTCCAAGCTACTTTATGCTGTACATTTTCTAAGAATAGTGCTGTGGTATCAGATTAACAACGGCACAAATAGTCTGTAAAGGAAACTTGTTTACAGTCAGGTGAGGCAGACCTGCTGAATAAGAGCTGTACATGAGGTCCTGTTCGTGCACAAGCCCAGTTCCATGCACACCTGATTAAATGGCATTATGAGGAACCTGTTTAAAACCAAATAGGCTATCAGTACACACACACATTCACAACAGGGTATGGTATATACATGTATTCTCTTTGCCCGAACTATTTAATATGCTCCAAACAAAGAAAAGGAAGCCAATTAGAGGTCTATTCTCCCTCACAGAGCAGCTTTGGAGACTGGGAAGTTTGTGAGGTTGCCTAGCAACCCTGTGCTTGTCACCGTGCTAATGCTTAAGTCAAAAGTGAATAACGTTTAGAGTTTTAGGGGCTTTTGAGCATAAAGGAAGATTGACTTAATCTTCAGAAGAGATGTAACAGCCTTTTCAAAGGAAAGAATCCTACTGCAACCCCCGAACACATCACACTTTACAAAGGGGGAAAAAATAGCTTTATATTATATCTAATCAATTTCCTTTAAAACTACAAACCCAATAAATCTGTGACAGGTTCTTTAAATCCAGACCTGTGTGTCTCAGGGGTTTATCAGGAGTACCCTGTGTTTGAAATGTCTGTTTGTTTCAGGGGTTTATTAGTAGAAACCTGTGTTTGAAATGCCTGTCCGTTTCAGGGGTTTATCAGTAGAACCCTGTGTTTGAAATGCCTGTGTGTCTCAGGGGTGTATCAGTAGAATCTTGTGTTTTGAAATGCCTGTGTGTCTCAGGGGTGTATCAGTAGAACCTTGTGTTTTGAAATGCCTGTGTGTCTCAGGGGTGTATCAGTAGAACTCTGTGTTTGAAATGCCTGTGTGTTTCAGGGGTTTATCAGTAGAAAGAACTCTGTGTTTGAAATGCCTGTGTGTTTCAGGGGTTTATCAGTAGAAAGAACTCTGTGTTTGAAATGCCTGTGTGTCTCAGGGGTGTATCAGTAGAACTCTGTTTGAAATGCCTGTGTGTTTCAGGGGTTTATCAGTAGAAAGAACTCTATGTTTGAAATGCCTGTGTGTCTCAGGGGTTTATCAGTAGAAAGAACTCTGTGTTTGAAATGCCTGTGTGTTTCAGGGGTTTATCAGTAGAACCCTGTGTTTGAAATGCCTGTGTGTTTCAGGGGTTTATCAGTAGAACTCTGTGTTTGAAATGCCTGTGTGTTTCAGGGGTTTATCAGTAGCCGTTTTGGGTTGTGTTGCTGCAGCTTCAGAAATCTCCAATGAATTGTTAGCCAGTTCAGCTCACTGTTGTCTCCCCAGGTAGTTGAGCACTGAAAAAGATCTGAGTTTGCAAGGATGTATTTAGGTAGCAGAGTTTTGCAATCCTGTCATTGTCAGGGTAACATGAAAGTATTATAGGATGCTGAGAGACAAGTAGGCAGAGGAGTATAATGTATTAAAATATGTTGCTTTTCTTTTCTTTTTTGTTACTCTGAGCCTTTCAAAAACCAGTTGTCATGTGCATGGTCTGAAATGAAGGGAAACGTGCATTATTCACACAGTGGGGATTTACAGCAAAGGAGTATTTTGAAGAATCTGTGCAGATACAGAATTAAAAAAGTCTTGAGTAGCTGTGCTGCTGCCCCAGCAAAATGCTAAGTGTGATGTGATGTTTTTTAACAGTTTGTTTGAGGAACCAGAATTTGCAAGAGGAGTAGACTTCCTGCTGATTCGCCGGTGTGAGATCCAGTGGCCAGTTGAGAGAGAGAGAGAGAGAGAGAGAGAGCGAGAGAGAGAGACACACAGAAAGTGCATGTGTTCGTGTTTGTACTAAGCGCTGCTCTTGCTTGCCTGTGAGTCTCACTGCTCCTAGTAGCTCCTGCTAGCTCGCTGCTTGCCTCAGCAGCCTCAGTCCTCTGTGTTTGAGGGACACTTGCCCAGGGTACGGCGCCTCTATGATGAAAGAAGAGGGCGTGCTGCGCAGGAGGTTCTCCACCTGCGCCGGGGTGACGGCCGTGTTTTCGCCCCGGACTGATGGGCGCAAACTCATTCGCAATGCCTCTTTCGGGGGGTACAATGAGCTCTCCCCTGTCCTGTCAGGTTAGTTAATTTTATTTATTTGTATTCTCTTTTAATGTCATCTCTATACATTACTGTACCTTAAACTGCTGGTATGCTAGAAATGCCTTTTTTTTTTTTTTTTACTGTAAATGCGATTTATATTTTTTGGTCTGGGAGTTATATCTTGGGGTTTATAACTTCACCTGCTGATTTGGCAGGTGATGCAGAAACCTTGCGTTAAATACAAAAAATGCACCTGCCTGTTCGTTTGTAATGCTATTTAAGGTATCTTTCCTCCCGATGTGAATCTCCGATAAAAATGAGAAGCCCTCAATCAAACACTAACGCATGTACTGTATGAACCTCATTGTGACTCATTCAGTTTCTCCCAACCACCTGTTTCAGTTACTACACAGCACATTATGTTCTGCTCTTCTCCGTTATTTGCGGAAGTGAAGACTTCTGCTGTTTTCAAGGGGTCAGTTTCCATTGTTGTGAGGTGACGGCTTGTATGTTTACATTTCTATTTTAAGTGCCATTGTGTGTCTGTATTGGTGGTGGTGGTGGTGGTGGTGGGAGTTCATAATTTAGTAGTGCACTGTAAGTACAGTTTTTACAGAATACTACACCTGTTCTGTGCGTACACCTCTTACAGGCTGTAATTCTTAGAGGTCTGTTAACCTACTGCACATCTAATTCAGTCATTGGACATTGCTACTGGAGGGGGCTCTTGCCAACTGGGGCTTTTACGCGGGTCTGGGAACCAGGTGAAGGTGGTTCAAAATCTAGCATAGCCTTCTCAATTACATGACATTGTGTATCAGTGTAATCAGCTGCAACACTGGAAGCATGACTGTGCATTATACAATGGCATCTCATGTGAGCGATCGTGGGTAAAAGAAAGAATGAACAAACAACAAGACAGCGTCTAATATATGCAGCCTAAGTCCTAAAAGTAATACATAAAAAAATGATACACCGTGGTACGTCTTTGAACAGCAAAGCACAAGAACAGCAAGGGTATCTAGAGGGTAGATTTGCAGGAGTGTGATTAGCAGGCACAGATTTATAGCCGGTGGACGTAAACCTCTAATGTTGCTTGTCTTGACACTTCACACGCCTCCCCAACAAGGAATATGCTCTGAAATGACATTTCTATTTCATACAGGTTTACACCCTACTACCAATACACCTTTGTACCATGCAATACTGATGATCTTATGGTTTCCATGTGAGCAGCTTAAGAAATCAATCAAAACGTGGTGTTTTTTTATACTGCTGAGCAATAATCACTGCCAGTGTTAAAAACTCCCAAAATAAGAATGAAATAGACGTATAAACGACCGAGCCTCACTTTGGTACATAATTCAAAACCAAACTATTTTACCAAACTATTAGTTATATGCATGTGTGCCAATTGGAAGCAAATCTTAGCTAGCATCTGGATCTAAAGAAGGTTTGTTAAGATTGCCAGAAGTTGTACTTGCTGCCTGTGTTTTAGTTGTTGCTGGTTTCAGCTTCTTTTTAATGGTGAACACAACCCAGTGTTGGGAAGAAATCATACTGACTAAACAAAATCTCCTTAATTCATTTGGTTTATGCAGCACAGGGCTGGTAAAAAAAAATAAATAAGTGTTGAAAAACATCGCAGTCCTCTGTAAGAAATATGGTATTATTCCAGTATATTAAGCATTTTGATTCTGGCTGATTTGGTTTTGTTCCTAACACTATTCTTATCCTCACTGTGCATTGAACAGCACGTCTCTTCAAAATTAAACTGTACTGCTAAGGGAGTTAGGATTTTGAGTGATCTCCTACAAAGATTCATTGCACACTCAAACACACACAGAACATGTTCCTTGGTCCAGCAATGGGCACTGAATTATTGAACAATTCCCTATTGTAGGATAGTCTGTAATTTAAAGTAGCTTGTGTGTGGACACAGGAAGGGGTTCCTGAATTAGGTACAATTGGCATAAATGTCTGTCAGTCTGAAACGGGTATTTACAAAACCAATACTGTACTACATAGTTTAGTGTATGTACACAAAAAAAAAATCTGGATTAACACTAGGGACTAAAGGCTGTCATGAGTAGCCAGGGCTTCTACTACCTTCAGTCTGCAAGGTGTTTAACTGGTCTTGGGTTTATGTGACCATCCCTCAAAAATAGCTACTTCTGTTTTTCAGAATCATCACTTTTGAGACGGTCCCTTGTCTTATTATCCAGTCTTCCTCCCTTATTGTAGATTGTGTCTTGTTGGAATATTTATGAACTAGATGAGAATGTGTAAAATATGCACAATGATATGCAGTGGTACTTTTAATTGTAAATATTTGATTGGCTGAATCGTGTTACAGGATTTATACCGGTAGAAATACTCAAACTAAAAGAGGTATAGCTTCACAAAGCATGGCAAAACCCAGAGTCTTGACTACAGACGGAGTCTGGAAAGAACAGTTTAGAAACCGTTTCTATGAGGGAGTGCCCAATGTATTTCCTTACAAAGGAACAAGATTGGAAAGTGGCTATGAAATACAATAACTGGAGGTCATAGCAATGAGTAGACGCTGCAGTCAACACAAAGCAATGCAGTGACACTATTGGGGGGTGGGGGGGTGAAGCAGAGAACAGCACGACTTGTGTGCCAGTCGGGTGAAACATATTACTCTGAATGAAAGAACTAGGTTGAAGTCTTTTAAAGTAATTTGAAAACATTTCAGGCCAGAACAATTCACTCCCACTCAATTGTCCTTTCTGTCAGAATTTGTTTTTAAACTACTGTTGCTATGCAGTTTATATTTCCTTCACAGACTTTCTGCTTTGTAGATTAACGGCCCATATGGGGTGTTAAATCTTAATGGCTTCAAATGCCATTTTAATGTTATTTTCGCTTTTCAGTTTGATTGCAGTCATGCTGTATAGTTCTGCATTTTGTTGCTATCCTGTACTGTGCTATACTGTACTACACTATACTATACAGTCAAATGCTTAAGGAACTGATAAAGTATTCTTTAAAGATTTAACTCATAAATCCTGCTACATGTCCGTATGAGGACTAGAATTTAAAGGTACACTTAATTTCTTTTGTATGCAAATGCAGAGCACAGCTGGGAGAAATGCCCTTAAGGCACAAGAAAAGAAAATCAATACGTTCCTAAATTCTGTTGGGATGGCGATGCCCACAGCAGGCAGGAACGACATCTAATAAGCAGAGGTATACAGTCCACAATCTCCTAGCAACCGCAGCACTGCCAATGCCCTGTTTTATTATTGGATTGATCTCTAAACAGGGACCAAAACTTTTCTGATGATCCTTCCCAGTTATTAATTTATTATCACCACTGTATTTATAATGTGGGTGTTTTTCAGAGTGGTCACTATAGACAGGTGGTTTTATTATACGGGTTATCTTGAGCAGGTTGGATTGCACTGTACTATGCTATACCTGAGCTAATAGCCATTGGCCCAGTCATGGGAGACGCACTGAAATGAAGAAATCAAAGACAGTGCCTTGGGTAATTGGCACTGGACATAACAGGCGAACTCTGTAGTCGCTATAGGGAAGAACAAAAAAAAACTCTCAGATAAAGGATTAAAACAGTTCAGCTGAGGGCTGAGGTAGCTGAACAGCCTCCAAACCAGGCATAATGGGCAGAGTTCAGATATACTGGCATCTTTTGATCCCAGAAAAAAACTGCTTCATTCTTTTTTATGAATTTAAAAGTCTTGAGTGCAGTATTGTCTTTGACAGTTAAGTGATTTATAAGTGTGTTCCCCTAATAGTTGTGTGACTGGATTCTCGTGCATTTTGCGAGTACAGAAGAGTAGCAGACCACCGATTTTACTTATTTCCATTCCCCTTAATATCCATGGTGTTGAAGTGGTTAATACCCATGATGTTGAAGTGGTTAATATCCATGGTGTTGAAGTGGTTAATACCCATGGTGTTGAAGTGGTTAATATCCATGGTGTTGAAGTGGTTAATATCCATGGTGTTGAAGTGGTTAATATCCATGGTGTTGAAGTGGTTAATACCCATGGTGTTGAAGTGGTTAATACCCATGGTGTGGAAGTGGTTAATACCCATGGTGTTGAAGTGGTTAATATCATTGGTGTGGAAGTGGTTAATATCCATGGTGTTGAAGTGGTTAATATCCATGGTGTTGAAGTGGTTAATACCCATGGTGTTGAAGTGGTTAATATCCATGGTGTTGAAGTGGTTAATATCCATGGTGTTGAAGTGGTTAATACCCATGGTGTTGAAGTGGTTAATATCCATGGTGTTGAAGTGGTTAATATCCATGGTGTTGAAGTGGTTAATATCCATGGTGTTGAAGTGGTTAATACCCATGGTGTTGAAGTGGTTAATACCCATGGTGTTGAAGTGGTTAATATCCATGGTGTGGAAGTGGTTAATATCCATGGTGTGGAAGTGGTTAATATCCATGGTGTGGAAGTGGTTAATATCCATGGTGTGGAAGTGGTTAATATCCATGGTGTGGAAGTGGTTAATATCCATGGTGTGGAAGTGGTTAATATCCATGGTGTGGAAGTGGTTAATATCCATGGTGTGGAAGTGGTTAATATCCATGGTGTGGAAGTGGTTAATACCCATGGTGTTGAAGTGGTTAATACCCATGGTGTTGAAGTGGTTAATATCCATGGTGTGGAAGTGGTTAATATCCATGGTGTTGAAGTGGTTAATATCCATGGTGTGGAAGTGGTTAATATCCATGGTGTTGAAGTGGTTAATATCCATGGTGTTGAAGTGGTTAATATCCATGGTGTTGAAGTGGTTAATATCCATGGTGTGGAAGTGGTTAATATCCATGGTGTGGAAGTGGTTAATATCCATGGTGTGGAAGTGGTTAATATCCATGGTGTGGAAGTGGTTAATATCCATGGTGTTGAAGTGGTTAATACCCATGGTGTGGAAGTGGTTAATATCCATGGTGTTGAAGTGGTTAATATCCATGGTGTTGAAGTGGTTAATATCCATGGTGTGGAAGTGGTTAATATCCATGGTGTGGAAGTGGTTAATATCCATGGTGTGGAAGTGGTTAATATCCATGGTGTGGAAGTGGTTAATATCCATGGTGTTGAAGTGGTTAATATCCATGGTGTTGAAGTGGTTAATATCCATGGTGTTGAAGTGGTTAATACCCATGGTGTGGAAGTGGTTAATACCCATGGTGTTGAAGTGGTTAATATCCATGGTGTTGAAGTGGTTAATATCCATGGTGTGGAAGTGGTTAATATCCATGGTGTTGAAGTGGTTAATACCCATGGTGTTGAAGTGGTTAATACCCATGGTGTGGAAGTGGTTAATATCCATGGTGTTGAAGTGGTTAATATCCATGGTGTTGAAGTGGTTAATACCCATGGTGTTGAAGTGGTTAATATCCATGGTGTTGAAGTGGTTAATATCCATGGTGTTGAAGTGGTTAATATCCATGGTGTTGAAGTGGTTAATATCCATGGTGTTGAAGTGGTTAATATCCATGGTGTTGAAGTGGTTAATATCCATGGTGTGGAAGTGGTTAATATCCATGGTGTTGAAGTGGTTAATATCCATGGTGTTGAAGTGGTTAATATCCATGGTATTGAAGTGGTTAATATCCATGGTGTCGAAGTGGTTAATATCCATGGTGTTGAAGTGGTTAATATCCATGGTGTTGAAGTGGTTAATACCCATGGTGTGGAAGTGGTTAATACCCATGGTGTGGAAGTGGTTAATATCCATGGTATTGAAGTGGTTAATATCCATGGTGTGGAAGTGGTTAATATCCATGGTGTGGAAGTGGTTAATATCCATGGTGTTGAAGTGGTTAATATCCATGGTGTTGAAGTGGTTAATACCCATGGTGTGGAAGTGGTTAATATCCATGGTGTTGAAGTGGTTAATATCCATGGTGTTGAAGTGGTTAATATCCATGGTGTTGAAGTGGTTAATATCCATGGTGTTGAAGTGGTTAATACCCATGGTGTTGAAGTGGTTAATATCCATGGTGTGGAAGTGGTTAATATCCATGGTGTGGAAGTGGTTAATATCCATGGTGTTGAAGTGGTTAATATCCATGGTGTTGAAGTGGTTAATATCCATGGTGTTGAAGTGGTTAATATCCATGGTGTTGAAGTGGTTAATATCCATGGTGTGGAAGTGGTTAATACCCATGGTGTTGAAGTGGTTAATATCCATGGTGTTGAAGTGGTTAATATCCATGGTATTGAAGTGGTTAATATCCATGGTGTGGAAGTGGTTAATATCCATGGTGTTGAAGTGGTTAATATCCATGGTGTTGAAGTGGTTAATATCCATGGTGTTGAAGTGGTTAATATCCATGGTGTTGAAGTGGTTAATATCCATGGTGTTGAAGTGGTTAATATCCATGGTATTGAAGTGGTTAATATCCATGGTGTTGAAGTGGTTAATATCCATGGTGTTGAAGTGGTTAATATCCATGGTGTTGAAGTGGTTAATATCCATGGTGTGGAAGTGGTTAATACCCATGGTGTTGAAGTGGTTAATATCCATGGTGTTGAAGTGGTTAATATCCATGGTATTGAAGTGGTTAATATCCATGGTGTGGAAGTGGTTAATATCCATGGTGTTGAAGTGGTTAATATCCATGGTGTTGAAGTGGTTAATTTCCATGGTGTTTGCTTCAGTCATTCCGAGGAGTTCCAGGTTCTGTTGCTCCCATACTGAGTTACTATCATTTCTCTCTAAATCTGCCTTTTCTAGCTCTGAGCTTTTCTGGAGAAGTGCAGGGACTGAACAGCTCCCTCACTTTTCAACCCTTACCCTACTCTGAAAGCTGCTTTAATAAACGAGTTGTGTGAAAATGAATCGCTCAGCATATTGAAAGCACCCATTTATAATCAACAAGAAATTCAAATCGAGAAGTTGTTTTGTGGGATGCTGCAGGAGCTATTTTCAGAGCAGGTGCTTTTATTTTTTGTGCCAGTTCTCCTTCTAGAGCGAGTCACGAAGCTGTGTTTCGGGGGCTGTGTGGTTATAATTTAAAGAGCAGCTAATTAGGTTATCCTGAAGTGTGAACACGACGCTCACGACGGCTTACGAGAGAAACCTCATAAAAGCTGGCAGAATTGTTTACAACATAATATTGCTGAATGTCTCCCGGCTGGATTTGGATTCTGTTTTTGCTTATGCATGCAGTTATTTATTCATGTATGTATTTATTTATTTATTTATTTATTTGTGCATATACTTTATCTGTTGTCACTTCATTCATTGCAGAAGAGACCAACACTACACTGTGCACTGTCTGTTGTCTGTAAGTGCAGTGTTGTGCTGTGCTGTCTCAGTCTTTCTGGTGATAAGAGCCACACCACTGACGAGCTGACCAGTAAAGAGCCCAAAAAACACAAACATATTACTTTAAATTGAAGATGAAATCAAATGAATGGGCACTGAAATTAGAGTTCCTTTTCTCATAGAAAATAACCCCCATCAGGTCATTACCGGTTTCTATCCAATGAAGATTTGTCTTCAGATAAGTACAGCGCCTCATTGTGAGTTTGTCTGCTTATTAGATTGATTTTATTTTCAGGTTATGTAATGATAAATCACATTTATGATAACGAAACTTCTGTGAAGCTCTGAACTGTGAAGCTGAGTGTGTTTGAAGTCTGTTTTTATGAGTTTGATGTCTATTGTTCTTTGCTGGTGTTAATGATATCAGGAGTAGTTCAGAAGGAATATCACACTTGAATGTATTCATGAAAAGTGATTTTGAAAAAAATATTCTTTTAATAACTGATTAATTAAACCGCAATATTTCAAATAAATATATAATCTGATAAGCAAATAAGCAATTATATGATTCTGGGTGAAGCCTACTACTCAGAGACTCCAAGACTTATCTCCTATCGTTTCAGTTTTAATAACATTCCGCCCTATCCTAATCATGACAGTATGTACTGAAGTATATCTGTGTATTTTAAACTTGTGTCCAGAAGTTGTTCATTTACTTGTCTTCTAGGAGTCAGGGTGGAAAGTACAGTGAAAGCCACCAGGAGGACTTTGGAGAGCTTGAAATACATAGAAGTCTGTGGTTGGGAAGGTCATAAGTTCGATCACTGGTAGCGAATACTCAACAGTGTAAATTTGAGATGTCTGCGGCAAGCATAAAGCTTGTCAATGTTAGTTTCTTTAGGAATGCTGAGATAGAAAGAATGACGACTTCAGTTCAGTGTGTCTGAATTCTGTAGCATACCATGAAGTGTAAGCACTGTGCTTTTGTTTGGTTTGGTTTTGTTCTCGCACATTTGTCATTTTTAAATGTATGGTAACAGTAGGTGCATCTCTGTGGGCGCCGTGCTGGGTACTTTTTTAGAGCCAAAAAATGGAGTCCATCAGAATAGTGCTTTCTTGTATTTCTTGTCATGCTCAGCCAGCCTCTGGGCATGAGGAAATTGGCAGACTGCATTTCCGAGTTTAAAGAAAGGGTATGTGAATGAAGCACGGTTTTTTAGAGCATGGAGTAGAGTGGGAGGATGGCAAAGAAGCTGAAATAGTAAGCCCCTTTTCTAAGGGATTCTCTAAGGGAACTTTTGGGGACGTATTAGAGTTACAGGATTGCTTTTCTGTCATTTTGTGATTGAGAGAGCAGTCACTCCTAATAGAATATGTGTGTGGTATACAGTGCCATCAGTGGCTATATGTTGAGGTTATTTCTTTTTCCCCCCAACCCCCACTAAAAAGCCTAAATTGTATTTTTAAACATACCACAAAAAGTACTACCAGTACACACTATTAATTAATAAACTTTGCTTCAGTCATTTATGCATGCCTACAATTATTATTAAAGTTCAATGTTAATAAATAAATAAATAAATACATATAAACCGTTGCGCACAAGCCCAGGCTCCAGAAATACCTTCAGTACGCATCAAAATCTGAAATCTCATGTCTGTGACCTCATCCTGTTGGGCTCTGTGTGAAAGATTGCCAACATATTCTGCACAGCGTTCCTACTGTGACCTTGCTGACAGCAGAATCTTAAGGGGGGGAGAAACTTTATCCAGAAGTTTTCAGTCAACAGTGGAGACAAAAGAAGCTGTACAATAGCTCTCAAGGGTATTAACCTGGCAGCCTCACAACACTGCCAGTGACAGGAAGTCTGTATGTCTGGTATAGAGACATTTTATATTCTCTGTGTATCCAGAAATATACCAATTAATACCTGATTGAATTTCCTCTCCAGTAAAGGATAGTTTAAAAGTTCAACAAGAGCGAAGTCAGACCAGCAAGACGATCAATAAGGCCTTGGATTCTGTTGTCCTTGGATCTCGGATTTCATGTAAGGCTGGGTCCAGTCAGTGCTAGGGTGGAGCTACGAGAAGCAGCAGGTGCTTTAGCAGGCAGTGCACCCTGTGATAGTCAGCTACAGACTTGCGTCACATGGTGTTTGTACATTACCCCAGTGTTGTAAAATGGGCACTTTTGGCCCAACTCTAAACAAGACTGGTTTGTCTCTGGATGAACCCTACCAAATACACATTCTACCCTGGCCTTCTAAAACTGAAATCTGCTCAGTCCCCAACATCGTGCTCTTGCATCCCTTGAAATTTACACTTTATTTTACAACAGCTGCTTTTTTGTCTTTGCAGGTTTCGATAGGGGAAAGGATGACGTTTCACAGCCTAAAGAGGACTCTACCCTTTCCATGTCTAAAAGCAAGGTAAGCTGGAACACAATGAGGTGTTAACAGTGACAATGATTTTTCTAAAGTCTATCTATTTACATTATGTTACTGTAACGCTTGTATAAAATGACAGGTTCTGAGTGTCGCTGTAATAATTCTGATTTGCTTCATTTTAACTGTTGATTGTTGCATGGATACTGTAGAATAAAGTTTCTTTTAAGGTGTGAAGCTGTGTGTGTAGCCTTGGAAAGCAGCTGCATGCAAAGCTAAATTGGAGGTATTTTGAAACACACACGCGTATGTGAAGTAATTTTAAATCAGCCCCACACTCAGGCTGAGCAGTAGCCGTAGCTGAGCAAAAAAAAAAAAAAGAGAATCGCCCATCAGTAGGATGTAGGGCCACCATTGGCAGCCAGGCCCTGTTTCGTTACGATTTAAATCTCGCATAAAGGACATTTAAAAGTGTCCTCCATTTCATTGCATCCAGCTTCACGACACACCTCAGTTACTTCAATAATATGAGTCACTGTCGCTTTAGATTAAAGTATCTGCGTGATGGGCGTGCGTTTCTCCAGTATTGTGGAGCATGCGTTAGACTGATGGAGGGAGACTGGGGATTTTGCAACTGAACTGATTTGGCCCTTGACGGGTTATAGGTGGATACAGTCACCCTATTACTGTTTGAAATTGCCGTGTCTCTGGCTCTGAGGCTGTGAGCACACAGCACACAGGCATTCATTATAGTCATTAACCGAGGCAGCACAGAGGAAATCTAAATGGGACCTCTCTGCGAGTGTGTGCTATTGCAGGGTTTATCTGGTTCCTTAAGCCTCTGAGTCACTTTCTTAACTCTGTTACTGATTCTAAGCCGGGGGTAAAGGGCACCTTGTCTAAGCAGCCACTGGGAAAACCTTGTTTACGTTCTCCAGCAGTTTGTTAAACCTCCCCAGGGGTAGTTTTACCTGCTGGGAAGCACTCCTTCTTTCTTCCTTCTCCCCGATACCTGCCCTTCCTCATTCTAGAAGCCAGACTGCTACACAGCAGCATGTGTCTGATGTGTGCATGATTCAGGAGACATTTGAATTTGAAGGAGACACAAGGAATTTAGGTAACACTTTAATCTAAGTGTCTCTAATTACTGTGTATTTACATACTGTAGTAGTTACTTCGTAAATGCATGCATACTTACACATAATTACAATGCTATTATGCATAGCTACAATGGATTTAATGTGTAAACAATTTTGCATGATATAATCCTAATCCGAACTCTAAACCTAACCCTAACGCTAAACCTAACCCTAACCCTTTTCTGATACAATTGTGTACTTGCATACATCGGTAAGGAGGCTGTGTTGTCTGGTGGTTAAAGAAAAAGGGATTGTAACCAGGAGGTCCCCAGCACAAATCCCGGCAAGTCACTTAACCTCCTTGTGCTTCGTCTTTCGGGTGAGACGTTGTTGTAAGTGACTCTGCAGCTGATGCATAGTTCACACACCCTAGTCTCTTCAAGTCACCTTGGATAAAGGCGTCTGCTAAATAAACAAATAATAATTATTGTAACTATACATAATGACATTGTAATTATGTGTAAGTACACATGTATGTGCCATGTAAATAAACAGTAATTATTGTAGTGGTCTTGTAGCATTATAACTAAATTGTGAACTTTTATGCTTCGCAGGTTGTATGACTTTTTGCCTGTGTCAAAAAAGACATTCTCTTGTTAGAGCCTCACACCACATTGAAAGAAAAAAAAAACAAGCACTGTTATGAGAACTGTAGCTGTCAGCTGCTAATCAGAAGTCATTTAGAATGTGTGATAAGAGGTGTCATAAAGATATCCTGGGGCTTTTTATCCTAATAAAGGTGACAGGCTAGTCTGAATACTTAAACCCTCGCTTCGGGATTTGACAGCCTGCTACAAACACAGGAAGAGGACATTTATTCATTTGGAAAAAGGGTCTTGGGGTGGGCTGTCTCAGGACAGCGTCACCCTGCATATGAAAGTGGGGACCATAGACACACCTCATAACCTAATGATGCCTGCAGATAACCTGACAGCCAGGCCTGATTTTAGCGGTCTCCCCTTGAGCTGGGCTTCCCATACTAGAGACGGGGGACCTTTAGAAATGAGTGCCCATCGTCCATAACGTTCCTGTAGAGGATCAAGAGTGCTGAATGTAGAAGCACTGATAGAAACTTAATAAATTCAATGACAAGTGTATCAGCTAGGTGTCTTTCTCAATGTCTGCAATGCTTTCAATAGATGATGGCATAAAACTGAAGCCCTGGATGCTCAGGCAGTTACCAGATCTACTCTGATTAAAACAGACAGAAGAATCAGTGAGAAACCCGAGATCATTTTCACATCTTTCAGCAGATCAGTGAGGCCCGAATATACAGTACTTTAATATCCCAGTCTTTTACAAGCAAAGCATATGCTGTTTCATTTTTACACATAGTCAATGGGTTAATTGTGAGACACTCAGACATAAAGACCCTTATCTCAAGGTTACAGATTTCATTGTATACCTGTAGTTTATGCTTATTTTACATAGTTTGCATTCAACTTTTTTTTTGGGGGGGGGGGGGGGGGCATTTAACAAAAGAAATCCCAAACAGCAGAGGATTTTTGAGACATTTCTTTCAATACAGTTTACGCTATACAACGCTTTGCTGTCGAGATGGTGAATGAAGAAATGCCTCTGGATAACACGAGCTGGGCGGGGGGTGGAAGGACGGTACTCAGTATTTGCAATTAAAATTATTAGTGTTAACGTATATTTAGTATGTTTCAAATTCTACCATAGCACTTCTTATACTGTCTTGCACACTAGGTTTTCCGTACAAATTTTACTGAAGCACTAGAACCGCTATAGGCATGCCCCCCCCCCTCCCCCCCAGGGCTTTGGCATAATAATATACCCTGCTTCATACACGGCAGCGGCGCCATATAGAGTTGCTACATATAACGATTTCGTAGTGGATTTTAATACAACTTCTTTTGTTAAGTAATATGCATTGTACAAATCAAAAGATCAGATTTTTCATGTGAGTGATTTTGTAGTATTCACATATTGTCAAACGGTTTCTGTTAACAGGGGAAAACAAAACACACAGTGTGTGCATGCCGCCTGATGAACCTTCGAAGATTTCGAAATAACTTTCCTGTCTAGCGAACGAACCTTTGAACATAGCCCTAGCTACCACATGTACAGTAAGGCACTATCGGCAACTGAACTATTAGAGCATCGTTCTGAATATGGTTGCTACATTCAGTTTACTTTTTTCCTTCTAGAAGGAATCCTGCATTGTTGTTTTTAATACCTGTTCACCCAAGTGTTGTGTTTTTAGATACTGTATGTATCCAGTTTTCTTTTTTCTTTTTTTCACAGTCTGAATCAAAGCTCTACAATGGTTCTGACAAGGAGGTTTCATCCACAGAGAGCAAACTTACAAAGAAGGAGTCTCTTAAAGTAAGGCAACTTCAAACATAGTCCTCATTGTGTATTATTTACTGTATCTGTCTGTTCAGAAATGCAGAAGCTGTGAAGGACTTGAGTGACGTCTCATTCTGAAGGGCTGAGGAAATTCAGTTTTTTTTTTCTGTTTACTCACAGTACATTCTTTTCACTGCAGATATTTTTAGATCTTGTATGGGTACGGTTTTGATGGATTGGGCGCAGTACGGAATGACTAATCTCAGCTCAATAATGTTTGTGTTGAGTTATTGGTATGTCTGCTCCTGTACTGCATGAAGGCCGACCAGTGCTGGAAATTAAATTTCATGGACGGTCCAACCTAGATACATCACCTTTCCACTCCGTGAATACAGATATTCTGTCTTTGGTCTATTAAAATGAAAGCAAGTGGTCAATTACCTAAAAGGATAACCCTCTCAAGCACTGTAGTTGCTAAGCAAATCTAGACATTTCTATCTGCACCCTACCGCTGGCATTAGAACAGCTTTCAAGGGCACTTTGAAAAGGGTTGTTCTACCGAAGCATCAGCAATCTGGGGGATTTAACAACTCGTTTATAACATCTAAGGAATTTGTTGTCTTTTCGATGTGATTTATTGCACAGGTTACAGGGCGAGTCATTGGCTCAGCTGAGATGTGCACCCAGGATACCTGTCTTATCATTGTTTATGAGCTGTAGTTTTTTTCTGGAACTCTAAATAGCTGCTTCTTCCAACAGGTTTTTCTATTAGTTATTTTTTTATATTATTGACAACTTAATATTTTGACTTTTGACCCAAGATAACCGACTAACTAATATTGTGGTCTTGTGACTATTTGGCCCTAACGCTTTGAGATACTGTCTTCATTTGCAGTACACATATTATGTGATTCTTTAAGTCAAGTTCCGTCATGGATAGTTAGGAACACAGTAAGCAGTGATTAAGTAATGAGTAGCCTATGCGTACATCTTTATTGCAGGTACAGAAGAAGAATTACAGAGAAGAAAAGAAGAGGGCGACTAAGGAGTTACTCAGCACCATCACAGACCCCTCGGTGATTGTCATGGCAGACTGGCTGAAGGTCAGAGCAGTTCTTTTGATAGTGATTGCTGGGGCCCAGTCAGTGTTTTCTGAATGCATGGGGTTGTAAACAGTGATGTCTATTCTAAGGATCTAAACTGCGATGGAGCCAAACACTGCAGGGTTTACATTGGTAGAATATATTATTTGTGTAGTTTCATTTTAAAGGGAAATTGTGTTTGGTGGATATTTTGATTTTATGGTTCAGGAGCAGTAGGGATGGTAGCTGTTTTTTTATTTTTTTATTTTTTATAGCTGATTCAAAGTAGAATGTGCTAACGTATATAAAGTGTGCTCCAGCTGCCTGAGTTATAACATAGGTTTCAACTTCTGCGCTGGCTGTTTCTACACAACCTTAGCATTATAACTGTCAAAAAAATGACCACAAAAATTTTAAATAGAGTACTAGTACTAGTAAGTATATTCAGGAGAAAGAAAATATCACTACCTCTGAACAACAACCCATTGTGTAACTTAAGCAAAACACTGATTCACTACTATCATAGAATCGTGCTCAAATGTTATAATTTGCTAAAGGATTACAGAGATGGAAATAAGAGTCACATTGCATAGCAGTTTGATCCATTCCTGGTTTTAATGGGAGTTTAGTAAGACACAACACACATGAGATTGTTAGCTTTACGCTGTGACCAGGGGTCGGCAACTTGACTTGGACATGCATGTCCGTGGCAAGAGTTATCAGTGTCCATGGCAGTGAATATACGTCTCACACACAAACACACACACACACACACACACACGTAATTGTATATAACTTCCGTTTTGTTTGTCCGTGGCCAAGATCTTTTTTTTTTTTTTTTGTCTGTCACCACTCAACATGGTGCCGACCCCTGGCTGTGACTAATCAATCTTGTAGTAACGTCTGGAATGAATGAAACTGCTATGCAATAGGAGTCTTATTTCCACCCCTGTATTCTACTACTATTCAATTAGAAAATCAATTCTAATTCAAGTCTTTTTAGCCACTGTGATTTCCCAACAGCAGTTGTAGTACATTGTAACCCCACATGTCTAACAACAGCCATGACCACTGGACCTGCTGCACAGTAGCGTCCTTGCAAGCCTGGGATGAAGTGCTGAAGTACGGGTCTCCTGCAAGGCTCTCGCGCATCACAGAGTGAAAGTTCTGAAAGCTGTGCCTGTCTGTGTGTCTGTGTGTCTCAGATCCGGGGCACGCTGAAGAGCTGGACGAAGCTGTGGTGTGTGCTGAAGCCGGGCGTGCTGCTGATCTACAAGACTTTGAAGAACGGTCAGTGGGTCGGCACGGTGCTGCTCAATGCCTGCGAGCTCATCGAGCGCCCCTCCAAGAAGGACGGCTTCTGCTTCAAGCTGTTCCACCCCCTGGAGCAGTCCATCTGGGCGGTCAAGGTGAGTGCAAAGGGCCTACACCGCCATGGTACCTAGTATATAGGCAGCAACATTAAATTCTGACGCCATGAGCGGACATTTTGAAAAGATCTTTGAAACTGTCACGTTGGACCCTTATAAAGGAAAGGCTCAGGAGGGAACAGGACTCCTAGTAGTTTTAAAGGTTTTTACTCATGCACTGGGCCCGAGGGAAATGTATACCTTAAACCCAGTAAATTTTATGAGAAACAAAAATCAGACAAGACGCTTGTGTTAGGACAACAGCCTCTTCAGAGAGGCTATGTTTAATAAACAATTAGCAACACAACAATACTGCAACACTTCTAATAATGTTTTATCTGAAGCTATGTCTAATTAAGAATTAATCATACAACAATATTGCAACACTTCTGGCAATATTTTAACTGAAGCTATATCTAATTAAGAATTAAGAACAGTTATTGCAACAGTACTGCAACGCTTCTAACAATGTTTTATCACGTTTGAAAATGTTATCCCATTTTATTTAAACAAGCTTTGCATAAAGAGAGTATCGAAAGAAAAATAGTTCAGCACAGTTACTGGATTAGTCAGGCGTACCAATCCAACTGAACAACACTGTACAAGCATATACTAAATTCCATAACATGAGAGTAGGTGTTAAACTTCATACTGATATTGGACTTGGCTCTTGCCAAGAAAAGCACCAACTAAGACATAGCTTCTTTTACTGTAAACTAATGTGATCCATCTGCGTTTCCTTCCATCTGATGATATAGATATCCTTCTGCCTGGTGTTGATGGCTGAAGTGTAATGCTGACTCCAGGGATCAGCCTATTTTTGCCTCCCTGGCGCATCAGCACACAACAGCTGCAATGCTGGCTCCAGGGATCAACCACAGTGCGGCCTTTCTTGCGCATCAGCATGACGACGTCTGGACTCAGCTGAATAGGGTACTTCTCTGGGGTCTCAAGTGGGCACCTTCCATCCTTGGTGTTTCATCAACTAGCACACGACACCTTAAGAGGGCTTGACAGTGATTCTGGTGTCCCAGCGTCACCCCCCTCCGCCCCCCACTAAGCTAAGCCCAGCTTACTTACCTTCCTTTACATCAACGTTTTTTTATTTCTACTGTGCTTGAGGTTCCCAACCAGAATCTTTTCGTCTCAGCCAGAGCCAGTTGCTATTCCTCTCCACTGCTTCAGATAAGTTCATCACTATGTGTCTCAACTCTTGACCACTGAATACAATGTCTCTGAGAAACTGGGTTGTGGAGTGTGCCACAAATCCTCGACAACCCACCTCCACTGGGTAAACCTGGACTCTCCATCCTCGCTGTTCCGCTTCAGCAGCTAGTTGAGTGTACCGCAGATTATTCCTTTTGTACGCATCATCCACAGCATCCTCCCATGGCACTATTAACTCTAGGCGTGCTGATCCAGACCACAAGACAATATCAGGTCGAAAGTTAGTGGTAGCAATCTCAGGTGGGAAAATAAGCCGTTGTCCAACATCTTCCAGCATTTTATATTGCTGCGCTTCTCTTCCAATTCTAAGGCCAAACATCGCAACACCTGGTGGTGACGCCAAGTAAACCATCCTTGGCTAAGACCCACCTTACATCCTGTCATAATGTCTTTAATGTAGCTGGCGATTAACACAAAGGACACCAAGGATCCTTTCCTACCCATAGATTAAGGTTCTGTGGTGATGGGAGAACATCATATGTTGACCTGATGAGGAAACTGATCCTGCTCTGTTCCATTGCCCATAGATCTCGCCAGCCAATCTTGCGTTGTTCCACACTCTCCCACCTCATCCATTCTCCCAGCTTGGCCTGGGAAACTGCCTTTACGCACCTCATCCGCTCCTCCTGCTTTTGCACCTCGTTGACTACCAGCTTCTTCCGTTGAGCTGGGGCTGCTTTGTGCCATGTAAGAGCAGCTGAACTGAGACATGCTTCCCTCACAGATTCGTTGTATGACTCTACCAATGTCATTTCCAGTCGAACCTTGGCGCACTTAAACTCCTCGGTTAGAGCTGAGACTGGCAGCTGCAGTATCCCTTTACCATACAGTCCCACTCTGATGAGGCAGCGTGGAACTCCTAACTATTTCCTGACATATGAACTGGTTAACGCTTCCAGCTTCTCTACTGTTGTCAAGGAAACCTCATACACAGTGAGTGGCCACAGAAGTCTTGGCAGTAGAACAAATTGAAAGCACCAGAGTTTAAGTTTGTCTGGTAAAGCGCTGCTGTCTATGCTCTTCAACCCTTGCACTGCTTTTTGTCTCACTTCTCCCACACAAAGTGTGTCCTTTACGTCCCCATCATACCGTCTCCCAAGACTTTTCACAGGCTTCTAAGACACTATTGGTATTGCCTCACCATTAATGTAGAGCCTCTTATCCACTACTTTACCTTTAATTATAGAGATGCTCCTTGACTTAGTGGTCTTGAATTGCATTCGTGTCCATTCAATGTTATTGATTAGTTTGCACAATAACATGTTGTAGTCGTGATTGTCATGTCATCCATGTATTATTATTATTATTATTATTATTATTATTATTATTATTTATTTATTTATTTATTTATTTATTTATTTATTTATTTCTTAGCAGACACCCTTATCCAGGGTGACTTACAATTGTTACAAGATATCACATTATACATTATTTCACATTATACAGATATCACATTATTTTTTACATACAATTACCAATTTATACAGTTGGGTTTTTACTGGAGCAATCTAGGTAAAGTACCTTGCTCAAGGCCACAGCAGCAGTGTCCCCCACCTGGGATTGAACCCACGACCATCCGGTCAAGAGTCCAGAGCCCTAACCACTACTCCACACTGCTGCCATGTATGTTCTAATTGGTGGCAGTCGCATTCCAGAAGCCAAGCGTTCTCCTCCCATTACGCATATTGATGCCCTAATAATTACTTCCATTTCCATGGTAAAATCCCTTATTCCAATTTATAGACATTGCCATGTAGTGGTGAATTCTGAAATTGAAAAACAAAATTGCAAATGTCCAAAGTAGGCTTTCACTGAGTTTGTTATTGTCCTCGGTACACTGAAAAAAATCAAATGCTGTCCAAAGCTAATGTGGTACTGAACCGTATGCATTAGCTAAATCCAGGAATGTCACATGGAGTGCCTTCCTCTCCTTTTTAGCTGTTTGAATTTGCTGCCAGATCACACTGATGTGCTCTAAGCATCCTGGGAAACCTGGAATACCAGCTTTCTGTTCTGAAGTGTCAATGAAGCAGTTCTTCAGTAGGCAAGCTGACAATCTCTGAGCAACAATGCTGAAGAAAGTCTTTCCTTCCACATTTAACAGGGAAAATGAGGCGAAACTGATTGATACTCGTAGAATCTTTTTCTTTGGGTATAAAGACCCCACCTGCTCAGCACCATGCTCTTGGTACGACCTGTTTTTTCCATGCCACTTTCATCAATTTCCACAGGATTCGTAGAACTCCTGAAGCACTCTTGTATACTCTGTATGGAACTCCATTAGGCCCAGGAGATGATGACGCCCTTGCCTTTTTCACAACTTGCTCTACTTCTTTCCACTTAGGTACGCAGTCCTCCATTTGGCATTCTGGTGGATTGATAGGTGGGATGTCTGAAGTAATCGACATAGGCTCTTGCCTTTTTTAATCTGTGTGCGTTTCCTCGAGATATCTCTCCAGCTCAGACTTAGTTGCTTTTAGTGTGCCATTTTTCTCCCTGGTGAATAACTTCTTTGCAAATTTGAATGGATCATTATACAAGTTAGTTCTTGCACGCTCCTTCTTTTTGTAGAGTTTCCGTAGGCGCTCAGCTCTGTGCAATGTTGCAATCTTATCTTTTATGATCCTTTGTAATAGATTCAGTGCCTCCTTCTGACTTTGTTCTGCTCGCCTCCATTGCTTTACAGGAGTAGTTTGTACTTTCTCCTTTCTTTTTTCAATTCCAAACCTCTCGCTTCCATATGCGTAGATGGTATCCCCAAATTTATCCAGCTTCTTTTTGACTGTTCCACCTAACCTTTCCAACGCAAAACAGAGGTCTGTGTTTACTGTGTCCCATGCTGTTTTCTTTGAAGCTCTTGGCAATTTAACTCCAGGCTTGTGCCCGTTGAGGTTCTTTTCTCTCTTATGCTGGCTCATCTGACCGGGTTCACAAGGATCATTAGGTTCATCACTAGTTGTGCTAATGCAAGTCCTCCTCTCATCTGTGACGGGGGGTGCTGATATCCTGCAAACTGTGGTTTGCTTCCTGTCGCTGGATTTCATACTAATTCTACTCATCTTTAAGACATCTATTTTTCAGGCAATGAATATATGCTTACCCCCTTCTGTTAGGTGTGATTAATTCAGAGCAGGCAGGAGATGTCGAGTAAATGAAAGTTTTTTAGGCAGAGTCTCAAATCAGGATTCAACTTCAAAGGCTAGGTCTGACAACTCCAGAGCTCAGGTCGAGATTGAAGATTGAGGACCCTTTGGTATACTGACTGTGCCTTTTACACCCAGGTTTTCAGTTTTCCACTTGCCCTGCTTGACATCACCACAACCCCCCTGCTAATGTGGTTACAATGTGTTTGATAACTATCAAGCTCACTTAAATGGTTAAAACAATCTTATAATAAGCT
Organism: Acipenser ruthenus; assembly: GCF_902713425.1. Lineage (NCBI taxonomy): Eukaryota > Metazoa > Chordata > Actinopteri > Acipenseriformes > Acipenseridae > Acipenser > Acipenser ruthenus. Next base: position 65,409,157 of record NC_081195.1, read on the forward strand.
TAAGCAAGAATGCACATAAGTAATTATAATTAAAATGCATTAGTTTGATTATATATGAATTATGGGCTTATTCAACATTTCATCTAAAATAATAATATACTTCAGAAAACTAGCATCTTAGTTAAACATCCTGCCCGGATCCTGTCTCGACAAAATATACTCCAGGATATTCCTTCAGAAGTGCATTACTAGACCAGTTTTTAGTTGGTGATTTCGCAAGAGCAAACAACACCTTGGTTTTTGTTTGAAAAATGCATAATTTTAGATGGCTATCACTATGTATAAACCTAAAAAGATGGTTAGTTTGGAAAGAACAGAGAGTTTGAGGTGTTAGTTTGAATTTGTTATTCTCAGCCATCAGAGACCGCTAGAGACTGCCGGCTGAAAAGTCCAGGGAAGGAAGTTCAGATGGCATGCAAGCTCATATAACACTATTAATATGTATTAATAATATTAACACAATCATTTTAGCAAGCTTAATATTTGCAGTCAGATACCTGACCAGTTCCTGCACTTGCTTAGTTAATAAAAATAAAAGTTAACAAAAGTTTCAGATACACTAGCTCATAAAAAGGTCAATTTGGTATTCTTTCTTTAGAAAAGATCAGCTGGAAAACACCCATCTTGTTCCTAGTCTGTAATGACCTGAAATGTTGTTATTTAACAGATAGTGTTATTTGAAAACAATAATGGTTCATTTTTTAAAGAAAAGAAACTGGTAACTGGACAGTATGGGTTATCTTTAAATATAGAAAATTCAGTGTGAGGCTTTACTTTAAAAAAAAAAAAATCAATATATTTAGCTGCAGGCAAGCAAGCTCTTTTCTTCGGGTCAAGTGGGACCCCATCTTTTTCAGTCTCCTCTTCACTGGGGTTCAAGGTAACCCTCTTGCTTCAGATCCCTTCTTCAGAACTGGCCCCTGTAATGCACCAAAACCTCCTCCTCCTGTGTTCTCCCCATACTAAATTAGACAAAGATCCTGCCTGAACACCTGTGCATATTTTGCATATTTTCCACATCAGGCCAGGCCTAAGGAGCTTAACTAGCCTCGTGACAAAACAGACTTTAACGTTATAAATGTAAAAGGTTGCCAGACTGTTAACAATGGAAAGAATAATTACAGGTATGTTATTTAAACAGTTGTAGCAACACTTCGGGACGTCCTAACGCTATATCTTACTTTACATGACCTGCCCACACTTATCCACATACACAGGAGAAAAGGTTTGTGTCATGTGGGAAGTTTAACTGCAGAAACTGGTCGCAAGTTTAGCAACAGTAGGCTCTCTTGTGCTGAACTTTCAAAACAGTTTAGCATCAATTTTCAAACCCATTTGCACCCCTGACTGTAGTGGAACGTACAGTCCACTTCTTGGAAATATTTCTCACCAGAGAAAGGCCACGTGGGGTGGTGTTTACAGATAGTTAAATGTTACCCAAAGATACTCACTGTGTAATCTTAACCAGATTATTCTACATCTCTTACTGTAACCCTGCACAAGCAATGACATCATTTCTAAATAAAAAATACAGTAGAAAGGAATATTAAAAAGATATTCCTTGTTTGTAAGGTTTGGCCTTGGGCTAATTCAAGAAAAAGACAGACACAGAGAGAGAGAGACAAGTTGTTTGACCGCCAACTTAAAGTCTTGGTTACCTGCCAATCAGATTAAGGAACCTTAGGAGTTGATATGATGCCATTGAATACAAGCATGCTTTTAAAACTGCTGGAATGTACGTGTTCAACCATTGGAACAGCGCTGCTGTGGTTGCAGAGCAAATACATTTGTCAGCTTTTACACTTTTTAGTGTTTACTACATTGCTCAACAGTTGTCTGATATATAATGTGGATTGTTAGTGTTTATAGTGCAGAGGGCCATAGTAGTTGAACCCCTATGTGAGTGGCCGGGGAGCGTGTGTGTGGAAAGTGTATACGTCATACCTGATAGAGGATTTCAGTTATCAAATATGAGTCGAGCACTGCTGTCACATGGCCCCTATCACTAAAGGAACCGCAGCGTTTTACTCTGAAAGGATGAATAAACGGAAAGATATCGCAATAGGCAAGGTTTGGGGCAAGAAAGACACAGGCAATGGTCAATAATACCCTCTGGGTCTGCGATATAGTTCTCCACCAAAATGTTATCTACAGTATTCCATGGAGTGGTGTTTTATACAGCAGAGTTCCATGGAGTGGTGTTTTATACAGCAGAGTTCCATGGAGTGGTGTTTTATACAGCAGAGTTCCATGGAGTGGTGTTTTATACAGCAGAGTTCCATGGAGTGGTGTTTTATACAACAGAGTTCCATGGAGTGGTGTTTTATATAGCAGAGTTCCGTGTGAATACTTCTACCAGTTGTGTCTCTGGTTGCTATATTGTTTTTAGACCTTTTCAGTACCAAACGCTCTTTCTGAAGCACACATCTGTTGAATTGCAGGGTCCAAAAGGGGAAACAGTAGGATCCATCACTCAGCCTTTACCCAGCAGTTACCTGATCTTCCGGGCTGCTTCCGAGTCAGATGGTAAGAGGTGTTTTTTATCAGTGAATTTACAACCTTTACATTGTGGTGGATATCAGTGCCCATCATAATAGCAACTGTCTGTCTCTGCTTGAGGGACACTCGGGGCGGGACAAATTAAACCAAACAAGTAAACCTCAGTGACACCTGGTGGCCATACATTAACATTACAAGAAGTGAAGCCAGTGAATTGAATCAATACATGGAGTAAGGCCTGTCAATTTTAAATGTGCACGTACTTCAGTTTATTTACAATACAGTTTGATAATTTTGTTGAACATCAAGTAAACTCCCACTAAATTCATTCGTTGTGATATTGTTTGTACCTGGTCAGTTTATTTGAACACGTGGTATTGCTTTGTTAATGAGGAGCACTGTTACTCAATGTTACACAATTTCTTGTTCATGGAGTCCCTAGATCCTGCTGCTGCTTTGTGATTTTGACACATTCAATAAGTGTCCAAGTGTAAAGAGTTGGGTTGTGGCATCTGCTGTGTTTGTATGTTGAGTCGTTGTTGAAAAGTGAGTCAGTAACAGTTGCTAAGTCCTGTGTTAACGTTCCTGGTCTCCCCTCGGCAGGCAGGTGCTGGCTGGATGCTCTGGAGCTGGCACTGAAATGCTCAAGCCTCCTGAAGCGCACCATGATCAGGGAAGGCAAGGAGCTGGAAGTGGGATCCTCGGGAGAGCACTCCCAGGTCAACTTGTACAGCCTGCTGCGAGCCAGCAACCTGCAAGGACCTGACAGCTTCACGTGAGAATCCCACTGCTCTGTAATCTAGCGCTGGATTAAACCAGGATTGTACACCGACGACTCTGTAACTGAGTGGTCAGAAGCATTATTCCTGATCATTATCATCCTTTAAAAACATTCTCTCATCTGCTTGGGGAAAAAAAATGCGTTTTATATAACACTGAATAATGAGGATTGAAAATAGGGCGTACACAGGCATACTCATACTTGTTTAATCGCCTGTTTCTAAGAGGCCTACCGCCATAGTGTTATCTTTTGTTGAGTTATCTTTTGTAGTGTTGAAAGAGTTATTTCTCAATTTATAGCTTAAGAATGACCTATTAAAAGTGACATTAGCAGCCTGTGTCCAGTGTTTGCCTATTTTATTTGAGTATAAAATGTTTTATTCTTATAAATTAATAATATGATAAATAAATCTGGCATGGTTCCCAAATAAGTGCATTTTTCTTAGCAGCGGTGGCTGAGCAGGCTACTTAACCCAAAATACGTTGTCCTTTTGTAGGGTTTAAAACATATAACCTGTCAATGTCTGTAACTTTTAAGCTCCAGTGCCCCCCACCATTAAATAAATGAATTGTGTGTCGTGCAGCTTCAATGACAGCGAAATCGAGACGCAGCACTTCAGGGACCACGACCTTTACTCTGACAAGTCGGACCGGGAGAACGAGCAGGACCACGAGGAGTCGGACAACGATGGGCTGGAGAAGAGCGAGGAGAGCGACACAGACACCTCGGAGCGGCAGGACGACTCTTACCTGGAACCCGAGCCCATCGAGGTGCTGCGCGAGACCACCTACCTGGAGCAGTCTCGCGAGGAGCTGGGGGAGGTGAGGCAGCAGTGCTCGCGAGAGGGAGAGGGCGAGGGAGAGGGAGCGGGCTGGCAGAGTGTTGGCCTGAGGTGATGCGTGAGACCAGCTACCTGGAGCAGTCTCACGAGGAGCTGGTGAGGCGAGGTTAGGCAGCGGTCTGACACAGTACAGGGCTGTAGCCTTCCTAGCAGCCCTCTCTGCAATGCATGTTCTTATGGCTCCTGATTCATGACTAGACTGGACAACAGAGACACAACATAAACCATTATTCATCCAGAAGAACAAACCCAAGGATTCCGTTTTTTTCATGGCCCCTCTCTCCCTCAAGCGATGTTCCAGACATAATCAAATAGATCAATTGAAACAACCTCTTAGAGCAAGCCAATTCATAATCCAGTGCTCCCGACAACAAACGGCAGCTCTGACAGGGTTTTTAACACCGATAGTAATACATATTTGATTGCTGATGCTTGTTGCTGCAGGTATCAACGTCTATAATTCAAGGTTGTTTGCCAATGAAATAGCTTTTTAATTTGTCTATTAGAAATAAATGTGACGTGCCACTTCCTTCAATTGCAGAGGTAGCATTCGCCTGTAGCACTATTATTCATTAGTCTAGAGGATGGGAATGACAGTAATCGAGCACAAAGCAATTTGTTTCCATTGCAGGTTGTTTCTCTCCTGTGTTGTCTCGGGTCCTGAAGCGGGTTCCCTAGCTTTGACTGATGTTGATTTGCATGATGTTCCTCGGGCTATTAATGAAATTGTTGTGAAGTAAATAATCCTCTACGATCTAGTTTGTTCAAGTAGATCTCTTGTGGACAAAACAGTAGTCTGTGTTTTTGTTCAGCTTGCATGTCTTCAGTTTCAACGCCATCTACTGGCGGATATGGTTGTACAGATTCTGTGTAGCCCGCTCTATAAACCTGTACTGTTGAAGGTTCTTTTCAAATACTTATTACATCTTTTGTAAGGTCATCATAACAAAGTTTTGTTTTAAAGTAATTGGTCATTAGTAATCAGCTCAGATTTAGTCATTTTATATATGATATTGATTTGCAATCTTTCACCTAGTACAAACCCACGCTAATAACTAGATTTTTTTTGTATGGGTCATTATCTTTATTTTCTACGAAACATACAATAAAGAAAATCGAATGAATAGAAACGATTTTGAAAAGAGCGACAGTGACCCATTTTTCTCTGACCCTGTTTGATTTTCTTTATGTTCTGTAGATTTCTTGTTATTTTGTAAAACAGTTTTTGGTCGTCACTCATTTCATTTTGCAGCAGCCATGCCTGGAATGAGTTTCAACAAAAGTTAAAATTAGAAAGGTTAATTTGTGAGGTTGCTTTTAGCCGTTGGGTCGACTCATTTCTGACTGATACCTGCGGAGTTGCTGCTGAGTTTTATGTTTTATGAATGATGATGTGTGTTTTACTTTTTATTGGTTGTATTTCATGTTGTTTGCTTTGGTGGTGTGAGCCTCTTGCTAGCTTGTTACTGTAAATGAGAATTTGTTCTCAATTGACTCATCTGGATAAATCAAGGTTTTGACTGGTTGATTGAGTGATTGATTGATTGATTGATTGATTGTTTGCTTGCAGGCTGGGGAGGCCTCTCAGACAGAGACAGTGTCTGAGGAGAACAAGAGCCTGATCTGGACGTTACTGAAGCAGGTGCGTCCAGGGATGGACCTCTCCAAGGTGGTGCTGCCTACGTTCATCCTGGAGCCTCGCTCCTTCCTGGACAAGCTCTCGGATTACTACTATCACGCCGACTTCCTCTCCGAGTGAGTATCCCTCTGTGGACGTGGAACTGGGTGTTTTTAAACAGTGAAGGGCCTGGATTAAATAAGAAAACCACACCATTCAAATGTACATAGCTAGTTAGACAGGAGTCTCATTGATTGCTAGCCCGCTTGGGAGAAGTGTCACAGAAGTGACTTGGTTTGCCAATATATACAGCGTTTCCTACTGCTGCATATTTTTCACATACTAAAGCGTATGTCGAGCTGCACTTGATGAGTTCTTAAGAAACACATTAAACCAGGCCGTGCTTAAGTTTATCTTTTTGCTCAAAAGAGCCATGAGTCACGTCCAGTCACAGGCAGACTGTTCACATGTCATGTTTCCTATTGCAGAAGTATTAACTCCCACTGCGCTCTGTGCAGTCCAACACTTTGTTAGTCAGTTTCTGTGTTTGATGTTTCTCATGCCTCGATCATCCACATACACCAGTGCTGATTGTATTAGCACTGTTATCAGAAAAAGATTGATATACTACGATGTGTGTTAACATTATTTCAGGCCCTTGCCCATTAGATTGTATTACTGCCACTCATTTTAACACTGCCCGTGCTGTGGCTTGTTGTTCTCATGAACAGGAAGATTCTGTATTTGGGAAACTAGACGTGTTGTAGAAGCATAACACACAGTTCCAGTGCAGTTGATTGATAAAACACACTGCTAGGATCATCGTTCATTTGTTTGTGCCAACAGGGCTGCTGTTGAAGAAAATGCCTACAATCGACTGAAGAAGGTTGTGAAATGGTACTTGTCAGGATTTTACAAAAAACCACAGGTAATTAAATATTGGTATTCATTTTTACCTTTTCACATGGCTGTTTTTCAAAGAGTAACAGTAATATGATTCTCTTAAGAACTAAAAGGTGCTGTACCTTTTAAAGTTGGCCTGGTGAACTTTTCTACAGCATTTAAAAATTGTGTAAATATCTGTAACTAAGCGGTGCTACAAACACTAAAATGTCTATTGTGTAATTATTAACATGGGGGGGGGGTTCTGCACGTTTACACGAGGATGTGCTTAACAACCAAGCAACAATTGAGGGACGATTTTTAGAAAAAAACATTCAAATGAATATTACATTTTTTTATATATATATAGCTCTTTAAAAGTAATTCCAGTTCCTCCTCGTATATTTAAAAACATTCTACAATTGAATCTGGAATTTCACTTTGGGTGTTTTCATTTGAATAAGGTTCACTTCCTTTGCTTTCTGCTCTCAGGGACTGAAGAAACCTTACAATCCAATTCTTGGTGAAACATTCAGATGTTTGTGGATTCATCCCCAGACAAGCAGCAAGACGTTTTACATTTCTGAACAGGTAACAAAAATACCCTTAAAAATGTCTTGGCTCCCACACTGCATGGTGTTTTCTGATATGAAATGCTGTTTCTCATTATTAATGACTAGCGATGTGTGCTGTGCAGAGTTTCCCTCGTATGCCGCTTGCAATGCATTCACATGCTGTGTGTTGTGCTCAATAGGTGTCCCATCATCCGCCAGTGTCTGCCTTCTATGTAAGTAATAGAAAAGATGGGTTTTGCCTCAGTGGTAGCATCCTGGCCAAATCAAAGTTTTACGGTGAGTTCATTTATATATTCTACAAAGGTTATGCATGTGTGTGACTACCCCTACCCCCATAATTCACACTACCCCTGTCATTTTGTATGACTGTCCTTTCCATTGATTATGGCTGCAGCACCCTCTTCAGAAACCTTCAATTGATGACCATTCCTTGAAGCCCCTATTCACTGCTGTATGGAAGTATCACCACAGCCACTACATTGCTTCCTGCTGCAGCTTGTAGTGTTCTATTAATTTACATTGTAGTCTTGCAGGTTTAAACGCAGCCTGCGTGCTCATACACAGATGCTCAGCTGTCCTGCACTATATTATACTATTCTATGGATATTAGTGTAGAGCAAATAACATAATAGGTTTCTCTGTTTGAACTCCTGATTATAATGAGCCTATGTGTTTGCTGTATAATACGACTCTCTTCTGTTTTCTCATGAGCACTAGAAAGCATTATACTGTCAATCCTATTCATTATAGGCATTTAACCAAATGAAATATTTCAGGGTTTGGGACAACTGTCTGGTCATTTGGTCAAGTGTCTGGTTTAACTGAATGAATGTCACATATGATGTACTGGAATGTTTGTGAATCTGTGCTTGGATGTAATAAGTTGCATTAAACATAACATACAGATGAGCAGCAAGAAATCCTCTCACCGCTGGTATATTTACCTAGTAACTACAAGAAGCATCGATTGTACAAGGAGACAAGTCTTCTGAGTCAGTAAGAGATGGCTGAGGTTTCTGTACTAGTGAGGGAGACCGTTGTCTCGAAGTGCACTCGATAAGTCCTCTAGTTATACCCATAATGCAGTGGACCCTGTATAGTGTAGTGTTATCAAACGATCCCAATGAGAATTAATAGCTGAGAAGTTTCACTTGTAATAGAATCTGTAATAACACTGTATCAATGCAGTAATACAAGTCATTGGTGTCATTCAATGGATTTACTCAGAAAATCTTTTCTTCTTGCAGGTAACTCATTATCTGCCATACTGGACGGAGAAGCCAGACTAACTTTCCTGAACAGGGGAGAGGATTATGTGATGAATATGCCGTATGCTCATTGCAAAGGTATACATCATGTTTTGTTGAAGGGATTGAACCACAGTTTTGAACGTGTCCTGTACACCATGTCTCTGTCTGAGCCACATGCTCCTCTTGGATAGGAGAGGAGCTGAATCGTGGGTTTAGTTCACTGATATACAGACCTCCATCGTCTCGGCACATTTGAAGAAAGTGTCCGAATGCAGCTGCCGGGGTTATCACCAGCTGTGCCAGGAGCTGTTTTGATTAATTGGAAAAAAATGGTCTACATTATAGAAGCTGAAGTGTCTCAGTATGGGGGCTGAGTGATGTGGGGTCTGGTGTTAGGACCTTACAAAATGAGTCTTGTTGCCACATGGTAGAACCTACAGTTACAGCGAAAACAGCGTATACTGAAAAAGAAATAGAAACAGGCATGTACCTCTACAGCTATGGCCAAAAGCTTTGCATCACCTAGAATTTTAGGATTGAGACATAATTGAAAAATAAATATATATATATATATATATATATATATATATATATATATATATATATATATATATATATATATATATGAATGAATGTAACTTAGGTCTTTTATTTAACATTATGTAATCAAAGAAACTAGAAAAAGATATTACAAAAGTACCAGCAGTCATAATAGTAGTACAATATTTCATGTTAGATTTCGAAATTTTCCATGTGTCAGTTTTTTGTTAAGTACATGTAGTGCTCCGCATTTTTGGTTTTTACCTTTAAAAAAAAAAAGTTTATTTTACATATATTAAAATAGGGATAAAATTGGGGGGGGGGGGGGAATCTCAGTATACACACTTTACATGTGGAATATGATGAGCAGCAGTTCAATGATTAAGTTTAATGTCCCTGGGATGTATTGAATCAGAATTTGTGCAAGTCGAAGCCAATCATCTACCTCAATGCACCAGTATCTGCAGCGCTATGCATCCTCTGCCTCATCTGACCCACTTCTGCTATTTTTGCTTTTTGTATACTTAGAAACATTTATTTTCTTTTGTATATTCATAAACTGATTTATGTTTTCTCTCCATTCCTCATCTACTAAAAATATTATATTTTCGTGTAAGTATTTCAGTTTAGTTTTTGATCAAGCTAGTAGTTACTATGCCCAGCAATTGCCACAATAATCAGACCTTGATTGGCCAACATAATCAGGAGATAATGTGTTTGTGAACAGAGAACCACGTCCTCTGATGTCTAAATGTCTCCAGTATCCTAGGACAGGGTTTCCCAATCCCAGTCCCAGGGGCCCCCTGTGTCTTCTGGTTTTCATTCCAACTGAGTTCTCAATTACTTAATTAAACCCTTAATTGAACAAATAATGTGCTTAATTAGAATTGTTCTCCGCTCCTAAAAAGTTGCCAGTTTTAAGTTACTTATAAAATTGTTATAAGTAACTTGAAACTGGCAACTGTTTAAAATCTGAAAAAAATAATCAAGGTCTAATTAAGCTAATGAATAGTTAAATTAAGGGTTCAATTAAGTGAGAACTCAGTTGGAATGAAAACCAGCAGACACAGGGGGCCCCTGGGACCGGGATTGGGAAACCCTGTTCTAGGATACAGTGAAGGGCTGCTTATTACAATGTCAAACTAAAACAGCATTTTAATCAAAATATTATGTATTTCCTAGAAAATAGTACCAGGAAAATATTGAATTGTAGGCTAAAATCGTGTATAAATCAGTTAAAAAAAAAAAAAAAAAGAAATTCAGTTAAAAAAAAAAAAATCCTGTAATATTTTGGTAAAATTCGGAATAAACCAGAAATGCGGAACACTAAGTATAATGGAAAACGATAAAGCAGCATGTTTTCAATATGTTAATGTAACATTATTCAGCAGGTTTCATTCGACTTGATAATGCCAAATTAGTTCATTCTATAGGGTGATGCAAAACTTTTGTCCATAGCTGTACAGTTTACTTGGTATGGCAGGGGGCCAAAAACAGCGTATACTGAAAAATAAATACAAATGGGTATGTATCTGGAGTCTAGTGTTAAAATGATGCTTGATCCTCCGTCCTTGTGCCCAATACAGATGTATGATCTTCAAACAGCATGATGCTGAATGTTGTGATTTTTTTTTTTAAAGGAATTCTTTATGGTACATTGACTCTGGAGCTTGGAGGGCAGATAAACATCATGTGTGAGAAAACGGGATACAGCGCTTTGCTTGAATTCAAACTGAAGGTAATTGTGTGCTTGGCTGATTGAGATGCATCGAAACGCATTAACAGAAATAAGAACAGAAAGAAAATGTAGAAAAGAAAAGCATGGCAAAAGCATGGTAAATGTATCCCTATGTGTTTAAAAGAACTGTGCTGCCATACGGGCATTCAACGGGGGTGCTTGCCAGTTGATGTGCCCATCTTGACCCGCACACTCACAGAAGTAGTTCTTAGTGAGTTCTGTGGCTGCCAGGGTCGAACCTGCTTGGAATTTAATAGCTGTTTTCAGTTAGTAATGACAGTAACCAGCTGAATCTTTTCACAGCCGTTTCTAGGCAACAACGACAGTGTTAACCAAATATCTGGAAAAATCAAACTTGGCAAGGAAGTACTGGCTACTTTGGAGGGCCACTGGGTGAGTGTTTCCATTTGAATATTTATGGTGAATCATTTAACTAACTGAGAGATTTTTCAATCGCTGTGATGTCAGATCGTCTATTGAATATAGTAATGAGTCAATGGCTCAGAAACACTCATCGAACCATAACCTATAGTAACGCTTTGGGAATTATTGCTTAAAACTATGCATAAAAGTTGACAAATAGATTTACAATACTGTATAATCCGTGGTGTTTTGTTGTAAAATAGGTTATAGAAGCCACAAGTAACTCTGAAGCTCCTGCTGCATTTATTATATAGGACAGTGAGGTCATCATCCACGATAAGAAGACCGGAATCTCCGACACGTTCTGGAATCCCACTCCTGAGCTGAGGCAGAGCCGGCTGATGAGGTGCACCGTGGTGACCGAGGAGCAAGAGGACTGGGAATCGGAAAAGTGAGGGATCAGGCAGGAGATGCACAGGATGCTTGAGTGCTTTGAGGCTTCAATGCATCGGACAGTCTGCAATGCCACTTGAGCAGTTATGGAGCCTTAAAGGCCAAGTTGAGGAGCTGTGATTTTAAATACACAAACCATCAGTATGGTTGCCTGTAGCATACTCCTGTGGCATACTCTGACAGTATACGGGATTCTCATTCCACTGATGTCCTTTCTCTGTTTCCTGCTCTTCTTTGATCAGACTGTGGCAGCACGTTACCCAAGCCATCCATAACAAAGACCAGATGGAAGCCACCAACGAGAAGTATATCCTGGAGGAAGCGCAGAGGAAGGCGACCCGGGAGAGGAAAGCCAAGTGCGAGGAGTGGAAATGCAGGCTGTTTGAGCAGGACCCCATCACGGGAGAGTGGCAGTACAGATATGCAGAGTAAGCACGGACAAGCACAGGGCAACACAGCCCACTACATCCAGCACCACATTGTGTCGGGGAGGGGGGGGGGGGGGGGGGGGTAATGGTCTTGTTTTTTTTTACCTAGTTGTAAAGCTGATTTTGGATAAGTCACTTTTTCAAACTTATTTTGGTGTGCTTGCATGAAAGAAAAATATGAAAAATGCATCCTAAAGTTACACCCCTTTGAAAATAATCTATAATCGAATTTCTAAATCATTAAAGCGAAAGCTTGCTTTGTTTACATCGAGGAGGAGAGTGTCCGCTCCGCAGGATAACTACTACAGAACCCTTCAACTGACAGTCAGTCCCGTTCCTGTTTGAGTACTCGGGCAGGATAACTACTACAGAACCCTTCAACTGACAGTCAGTCCGGTTCCTGTTTGAGTACTCGGGCAGGATAACTACTACAGAACCCTTCAACTGGCAGTCAGTCACGTTCCTGTTTGAGTACTCGGGCAGGATAACTACTACAGAACCCTTCAACTGGCAGTCAGTCACGTTCCTGTTTGTGTACTCGGGCAGGATAACTACTACAGAACCCTTCAACTGGTAGTCAGTCCCGTTCCTGTTTGAGTACTCGGGCAGGATAACTACTACAGAACCCTTCAACTGGCAGTCAGTCACGTTCCTGTTTGTGTACTCGGGCAGGATAACTACTACAGAACCCTTCAACTGGCAGTCAGTCATGTTCCTGTTTGTGTACTCGGGCAGTCGCATCTTTTGTTGTGATTTTAATACACGCATCACTGTACTGTACTCGAATCCGAGACGCAATCCGTTTTTGGGAAGAAACAATTGGTTTAAAAAGCACTTAAATTCGAAGGAATATGTTATTTTATTGCCTAGCCGGAGGACTTATGTTAACCTTGTATTGTCGTTTTGTGCAGTACCCGACCTTGGGATCCTCTGAATGATATGGTACAGTTTGAGAAAGAGGGTTGGATCCAGACTAAAGTCAGGCACCGCACACCTATGGTACGTTCTGGGAGTGTAATTAGTCTCAGTAACCAGGGGGCAAGGCGGGACAATTGCAAATGTCAGGTAGGTTGGTACATTTCTGTTGACTAGAGCATTTGCTTCAATCTCACTGTTGCTCGCGCAGTGCCAAACCCATGATCATTTTTGTTTTACCTTGATCATACAGCATTCAGTCCCAAGAAACCCACGCATCTATTTAGATTTTTTTTTAACAGAGTAAAGAGTAAATAGCTCCAAACATAAAAAAAGGATTTTTACAGCCCCCTTTTTAAGATGTTTGTGATTACTCAAATAAATATTCTTTTTTCTACATTGTCTGTTTGAGCTGAATTTGAGGATTGTCATTTAGGTGTAACTGTCTTGCTCAGTAATTTGCTCTTCGACCTCCTTGTTCCCTATAGAAACCAGCAGGTATAAAGAATAAATCTGCAAGCTCTGAAGAGTTGACAGCGCTAGCGCCATCTAGTGCACGGCTATAAAAGGAAACTTACCTGACGTGTCAGTGGAGCTGGCTCTGAGCATTCTACTGGCTTTTGCTGACGTAGCTATACTTTGTACCTGGTAACTCAATGTATTGGGTGCAAGGAAGTCAAAAGGCAGTTCAAAAATTAATATCTGACCCTCACAATGCATCTTACACAAACTATAGAAGAAATAAATAAAACAACTTCATGGAAAAGGAAAGGGGGCAGTAAAACATATTAACATGTCATACTCTATACTCTTATTTTGGCACCATCCCCACCCAGTCTTGTATTAGGATATATTTTTGTTCCTCCCAGTTTTTGACAATTAATTTCCATAAAACATGGGCACTGCACAAATAAGCACGCTTGCATGCTTTGCTGCAAGGCTGGTCAAACGATTATGTGCAGCATGTGTGTCTTTTACAGACCTTTTTGGATTTTGCAGATGTCCTTTATTGCTAGTAATTAATGCATTGCAGGTCACTGTTCCTAAAAGAAAGCGCAAGCAAACTGATCAACCGGAAAGTGTGGAGAGTGGCTGCTCCTCCCCCGAACCTGATCAACGTGACTCTTTGGGCAGTGAAAGTAAGGAAACCTCTGCTTCTCTTTCCAATGTGCATCAACAATGCTGCCTGTCCCAGACTGTAATGGAACAGGGCAGCCCAGGTTCAGCTGTAACACTAGCACTGGTGTTGATGAGGAGTAGAGAGTGTTGTAAAAATCACAGGATGTATTTCATTTAAACAACGGCTGTTTTCATGTGCTTGTGTATACATTTCCTCATACAACAGAGACAAAATCCAGATAAAGTGAAATAATAATTGGTTCAGATATATTTAGCTCGTCTCGAGCAATGAGCCTGCTTGTTAAGTTTGCGGGCTGTGCAGGAAACTTGTGACGCCTCACAGTGAAGTAGATGTTGTTTTGAGTTAGTTTTGCTCTGATGTACAATTTTAATATTTTTATTTCAGGACACAAAATAAAGCACAGCTCAAGGTTAAGGAAAAAAGGTGCCGACCTCAATGAACTTCAAAGTGCCATTGACTCTATTAAACATACCCAAGAGGAAATTAATAGGTAAGAGGAAGAGAATTGTTCTTCTTTAATAATACTGTTTATTTGCATTTCATGTTGCCTAATAAAAAGCCAGTGTTTGTTGTGGAACATGTGGTGTTCAGGAATTCCTTTTAATATTGTCTGTTGTGATCCTAATGCAACCAGAGGACATAACAAAGTCACAGTACTCAAATAAAATAGCATAAGTTTTTATAGTGCTTTCCGTTGACCTTCTCTTAATCTGTTGAATTAAAGGGAGGTGAGGTAGGACATACAGTACTGTAACACTTTGATTATTGAATTATTTAATTCTCTTTCCTTCTGCTCTGATTGTGATATGCTTTTGAAATACAGCCCAGCATGACTCCAAATTATGACCGTCTTGGATTTAATCCACTCGCTTAACTCATTAGTTTCAGTGTCTTATACAGCAATAAGTAACTATAAAATGTATATATGGGCTTATTTCCCTACATGTCTGCTGTGGTTAAATAATAATAACAGTTCATTGTGGTTGCTTGTTTCATGTTTTAGAGGTATGTGACGGTCCTGTCTTCAGTCAGTCACTCGTTGATTATTTTTGGGTTACCCACACAGAACCATCCTCTTTTGAAAACTCCCTGTATGGTTTGTTTTCTATTGCCCAACTCCTCTTTGCTGGCTCAAAAAGTATTTTGGTTAGGCACACCCCCACACATCGGATAATATATATATATTTTTTATTGTTTCATCGTTTAATTTTCAGAAGCATCACTGCTCTCCGAAGTCGTGCCCTGGCGGGCCAGCCTCCACCAGAGAGCAATTTCCTGCAGCAGAGGGATTACGTCATCATCTTTCTCCTCATCTTCGTCCAGATCTTCATAAACTTCCTGTTCAAGTAACCAGGCTGCTCCAAACCCGAGCTGGAGGAGATGTGGGGAGAACCAGAACTGTCTGTGACAATGCTGTCCGTTTCCGGAAAAACTATTGGGTTGAGATTTTATAATTCCTTACAATTTTAAAAAAAGATGTTATTTATAGGTCATGTGCAATTTGCTGTCAAGACAGGCAAATACAATAATGATTGTGGGTCCTTTAGTTTATTACTGACATATCTCTAAGATCCTGTGTGGGGGAAAATGAATTAAAAGTACACCACCTGGCCACTTACAGATTGTTGAGTAAAACATATAAGAAACAAAGTCAAATGGACAAACATTTCAGCTAACGCCTTCATTACAGAAACACAGCGTTCTGGATCTCACCAGATTCCAGTGTACTAGGACTGAACAGTGCTGCAGGAAGCTGGCCAAGAACAAGGGCAACATTTTGTATGTAGCATAATGCCAAGTCGCCCCATAAATGTTCTTTAGGATGGATAATGGCAGTGTCAATACGACCAAATATGAAGTCACATACCTAATGTGTTGCGTCTTGATAAACTGGCTTCAATACACAGCAGAACCTCAGAGTTAGGATCCCCACAGTTACAAACTGGCCTGTCAACTCCAAACTACTTGAGATCGGACACAGGGCTCCTGGCTGCTGTAAAAGACATGAAGATCAGACAGTTAAACACAGGGCTCCTGGCTGCTGTGAACTCTGGGGTTCTACTGTAGGAAAACTAGACCTTTTACAGCAGTGCAATAAGGAACTTCTGAGAGATAAGCACATGCGTTTTTAAACCACTTGGTTATTAGCTCTCCAGATCTGCATATTTTCCCTAACATGTATTTTGAATGTCAAAATAATCCTTTTGGGATCAATTTGGTATACCGTTTGAAAACAAAAAGGAAAGCAATCTGAAAAGAATGCTTTTTGAATCAGTTATTGGGTAACACTGGGTGTTTCTGTAACATAGATGCTATAGAAATGTAATTGTATGGAAATGCAGGCCTGCAGGACAGCTAGAATTGTTTCTAATTTAGCAGCTATTATAAAGCACTCCTTGCATTGTACACCGCTCATAACTTATAGACACATAAACAAAACAAAATAGTGCAAGCTTGTAGAAAATGCCAAATGCCACATTTAGAAGATAGACATGGAGCGCTGGTACAGTGAATGTAAATGCACTGTATTACTGTGCGTAAACTTTTTAACAAAAAAATATTTCTATTGGTCCGTAAACACATCTCTTGGAGCACCGAATCGTCGGTGAAGATCACCTTATTGCTCATTGCTTTTGTTATTTTGAAGTTTGCATATCAGTTCTCGTCGCTGAAAGTGAGAATTCAGAATTCTGTAATGAACTATTGCTAATCAGTGCCTTTAGGATGGATCTGACTGGGAGAGGTGGGGAATACATGCTGTCATGTGGTTGTGCCATAAAAAGCCTTTGAAGTCTCTGAACATGACCGTGGCTGTGCGTTTCTGTTTAACCTGCAGAATTTCTCATCATTTATTCCTGTCATTGCAGCCTAATTTTCTACGCTTATTAGTTTACTGTCGTTGTTAACTGAAAAGGCACCTTCTAAGAGAGTCAATTGTCTGTTTTATTTCCATAATATACTGTATATGTTTTGTTATATAATATTGGTTTTGTCTGTTTTCCACATGAAAGTCGTTTATAGAATATCATTTGAAACCATCAGTATTTTTTTTTTCAAAAATAGAGATTCTGTTTAACAAAAGTGGGACCCGTCAATGTATGTAAATGTCAAGCCTGTGTATGTCCGTACATGACTATTTATTTGTAAAACACTTCTTGTAAGCTTTTGTCATCTACCGTATCATATCTTAACATATCACCAAAATAAATCTTTTCATTGGCATCATCGCAGCATTGTTTTGTTTTTAATTGTTTTGTTTGTGCATAGTTCCAACAGTAGTTTCAATATGATACTTAAGAAAGAATGCTAGTACCTGCAAATTGTACATTGTGGTGTCCCTTTGTTATAAAAATGCTTTCGTTGGCCAAACACACCCAGTTCATAGTTTTATAAAATCACTTAGAATAAAACAATTGTGACTGAAACCTTCCCACCATGGTAAGTGATATAGTTTCTGTGTATGATATAGTTCATAATACTTAATAATAATCAACACATTGACATTGTGGATTATATGATTACATGTGTATTATGTAGAATCTCTCTGCCATCCACTTTCATTGGAATTCCAAATCCTGTTGTGTTCTGCAACTAGACACGGTACAGAGCAATAGGCAAATGCCACACAGTCCCATTCATGGTACAGCAGTGTTGCAGATGCCTACGTTACCTGTGTCTATGGAGGGCAACCAGAACAGAAGGGCCACTCCTTAACCCATAGTTAAAGCACCTGAACACAATCTTATCACAAAATACAATATATTAATATCTGCAAAAAGAACCACTCATAAGGAGTGCAAACCTCATAAAAATGTAAATGTACTGTAAAGAAATATTAATTTGAAGTGTCTTGCTCTTTAAAAAGGAAAGTCCACAGCACTTGTCCCACAACAGCTTGTAACAACCAAACAGAGGATGCATTGTGTGTACTTGCTGTCACCTAACTCAGATTTGAACCACTGGGAATGCTGTGATCTTATCGATCTGGGAATGCTGTGATCTTATTGATGGGCCCTGTAGTCCTCTGATCAATTCACTCAAATACAATACAGCGGTCACACAGACAGTGGAAACGATGGAATACAGTACACAAAACAAATACACGGATCGCTATATTATTATTATTATTATTAGTAGTAGTAGTAGTCGTAGTAGTATTTATTAATATAATCATTTAATATAAAGCATGCACATATTAATAAAAACACGATGTTTGAGCAATAATATTACTGCTAAACTACTAGGGTTAACTTACTTGTTTGAGCAAGGGCGCCTACAAGTAATATATATTACTTTGGTGCCTTTACATTTATATGAAAAAAGGGAATTTAGCTTTTAATATCTGTATACAAAACTGCACTGTACAGCAATCTCTCCTGGGTGTTAACATTTTATTGGTAACGTAGTTACTTAGTTTTTAGTTAATCAGTCAAAATGTGGAATTCAAGATTGGCTTAGCATAGAGTGCCCATTTATATTTAAAATTTGTGAATTATAGAAGGAAGGTTGTGTTTAAAACGTGTGTATCGGGATGCATTTTGACACATTTTTATTTCTTCTTGTTACACGTCTTTAGCCTCCCAGCTACCTAGTTTCCGAGATAAATATTTAGCCGATCTGCAATGTTTGGCTTCTGAAGTTAATCGCTCCCTGTCATTTTTACCGAGATGAGTTTTATAGAACTGTCGATTCCCTTACAAACTATTCTACCAAGCCAATAGATACTGATTAATGGCAGAAAGAATGCTTCACAAAGCCTGGGTAACAAACAAACAAACAAACAAACAAAAAAACAGACGTTGGTTTCTGTGTAAATAATGGTGTTAAAATGTACACAAGCCCTTCCCATTACTCCCAATGTACAAGATAAGAAATTAGAATACCATGGATATTTTGTAATAATTTAATGTAATAATTAAATGGACTAAAAAACTTTGGGGGATTAATTTATGGCTGTGCTATTATGTTAGGAATACATATTGTATAATTATCATAAAGTTCCATTCATATGTCAGCCAAAATGAAGAGTGGATTCTTTTAAAATAGTATGGGGAAACAGCCATTAAAAATATATACCAGTAGCCATTGTGGGCTTATTAATGTTTTGTCAGGGTTTTGTGTCCACCTAACCTGAATACTGTGTGGTAATGTGTGAATGGTTAACACTGAAGAATCTGCTATATCTTCCTATGATATTATCTCAATTTGATCCAGTTTGAATCAGTCCCCCAAGAATAAACAGGACTGATGAGAGTCACATCTAGTTCAGTACTCCCTAATAAATGCATACCTCAACATTTTTCCTTTGAGTAGAATCAAGTACAGTTTTTTTTTTAATCCCTCCTTAGCATATTATATTGAGAGATTACACATCCAAATGTAATGCAATACATAATCCTGCGCTCACACACACAGCATTTGTTTAACTAAATACTGTATATCCCTGACAAGCATTCCGAACCTGTTTCACTGGTCCTGTTTATTCTTTATTATTATTATTAGTTTATTTAGCAGGCGCCTTTATCCAAGGTGACTTACAGAGACTAGGGTGTGTGAACTATGCATCAGCTGCAGAGTCACTTACAATTACGTCTCACCCGAAAGACGGAGCACAAGGAGGTTAAGTGACTTGCTCAGGGTCACACAATGAGTCAGTGGCTGAGGTGGGATTTGAACCGGGGACCTCCTGGTTACAAGCCCTTTTCTTTAACCACTGGACCACACAGCCTCATTGCAGATTGATTATGAACAGAAATGTATTTTCATAGTTGCCTGAAGTTGGTCTTGGTCTTGAAATCAGTAAGTGGGTTGTACACTGCATTTATCTAAGCATTAATCGACAGTATCATTCAGTACAGTATGCTATTATGATAAATGGCAGGCCTACTTGTTATTTACTGAATGCAAAATACTGTAGACTTTATATTAACATACAAATCAGTAATTTTGAACCTTTTTTTTTTTAGCTCAACAAATGTGATATTCTAAAATGAACCACGTGCATTCTTTGGATATTGGCACTCTGATACAGATTGCTGAAGCCTTGGAATCCATTGTCTGTCAATGTTTTGGACTGAATGGGGGCCAAGTACTTTTTACTAAAGCCACAGGTGAAATACTTGTTACATGAGATGGACAGAGGGTACTGAATTCCCTTCTTCTGGACCATCCCATTATTCAGAAAACTTAGTTGGAGTAACCCAGGCAAAACCCTTCCTGTCTCTTTAAATAGTTGCTACAATGATAGACATGCAATAAAAAGACCAGAGATAAGTATGGTGATGTCTGTCTGCTACATGACACGATATTAAAACATGCAGTCCTTATTTCGAGGCCTCAGATTTATAAGAATGGATTTATAATATTTCATGACTATTTGATGAGATACAGCAATGATTTAATATCAGTGTACAGTCCTCTTTAAAGGGCAGATTGATACAGAAACATAGATAAACTACTACAGTATTTAGATGAATAATCATGAGCAGAGTTGTAATTTGTTTTCTATACAATGGCAGGCATTGTAAGTTGACCTTGCAAAGGCATCTTGTTAAAGTGTTTGTCTATTGGACTACAGTATTTATTTAATTTTCTTCACATTTATGACTGAGTATTTGAATTGTACATAACCTTGAAGAACCAATCCAGTGGACAGATCAATAAATTAATTCCCTAGGCTGTGCTGTTCCTCACATTTTCATGATTTCTGAATCGATCTCTAGAAAAGATATTTATTAACATAACATGGAACGTATATTTTATATATGTTTTGCTGTTGTAGCTTTACAGTAATTTAGTTTTGTTTATTTGTTTTATTTATTTATTATTTTGGCTTGTTGCTTTCAAAATTGAAGTAAAAAAAAAAAAACAACAACAAAAAGATAATTAAAAATAACAACTTTGCTTAACAGCAAATGTACCAGTACTTTGGCTTTTATGAGTTAAGAACCCTTTGCTTTGTTTTGTTTTTTCTACCAGAATGATCGTGGATTGTGTCTCTGCTCACTGCAGTGTGACTGGAGATGGCGCCAAGTCATTCATTTTACTTCTGTCTCATTGCTCCGAGGACTTCAAGCCTCGGTAGACAAGGGCACTGCAGGACAATCCACCTGTCACAACTTTTTAGGGAGAGCAAAACAGCGAAGTCAAGATATGAAGCATGTGACTGACTGTCTGCTTACATTTCAGACACAGGTTTTGGATCAAATTATCAGGCAGCACCTTAATCAGCACGTCACATCTTTGTTTACAGGTGATAAAATGACTGTGACAAATGACAAAATGGGGTCAATTATGGAGGCCTATTTCTGCGGCAAAATAGGAAATGTTCATTGCAAATTAAGTGAGATGGCCTGTGATTACTTTTTTCAAGTGTAAGAGGTCAGATTCTGAATTTAATTTGCAGACATTTTTTAGACCTCCACACTGCAGTGAAGGGTCTTCCTACAGGGGGTTCAAGGATCCTGGAAGGGCTGGTGCTGCACCGAGATTTCACAGTTTACTGCCAGACAGATGGTCAATTAAAAGTGTTGGTTGTCACAGAACCAATCCAGCCTCCTCTTTCAGATGCTGGGACAACATTGCTTCTCCGATCCAACTTTCAATTGCAGTCTTCCAACATCTGGATCGCTAAAAGAGTGGAGGAAATAATGAACTTTTTACAACAGAACCAAGTGAAATTATTATTATCCAGTGTAAAGCAATCTGATGTGGTCCTCTATCATGCATAATTGTGTGGTATATCTGTTGTGCAATGTATAGAGGCTGATGAGTTATCTCTCTTCTATTATCTTGCTGGAATAGCTGCTCTTTCATCACCTTGGGACATTCTTCACAGTAGAGACACAGACCTGGCAAATGCAGTGTTTTGCAAACCCGTTTTGCTCGGAGCCCATAGGTATGCTGACATTTGATGAATAGAGGTGATTTTTCCCCACATTGCCTTATCCTTTGCGGGCCCATTCCTGGTCTAACCGAGCAGTGTGTCTCTGACTTTCACGGTGGTTTTAAAGTGCTGCAGCATGTATTTGAGCCTGTTGATTTATGCCAAGGGCAGTGGCCATGCAACACAAATCCAAACAATGCTAATGCAAACGAAGCTCATAAAGTCTTGACCAAGTGCAGCTTGAAAACAGTTGTTCAGGAAGATAGTATTAAAGATACACTTAACGAAACCATCGACAGACATGACATTCGCTGCCGTACAACTGAGGAAATTTGTGCCAGCAGCAATTTAGTCATTGATAAAGAGCAGGGGGAAGTTATAACAGAGGACCCAAGGGCAAATCAAAGCAGCCTTGCTGCTGATGTGAACTTGGACATCAGGAACACACAGACTGGTATTTTAACAGGATGCAAGATCACAGGTGATAATTTGGATGAACAGTTAAACAAATGAACATGAATTGTGTGAAAAAAAGAAAGAGAAATGGGCAGTATGTTAGGACAACATGGTTGGGCTTTCAGCAGCTGTGCCATTCAAAAAGACAGCACTGCAGCTGAAAATACACAAAGGGATATCCGAGGCAGTGCCCTCACACAGGAGCATGTAGATGTCTTAATAGAAGCTGGCAGTGTTTTGCCGGTAGGAGGCAGCTTTGAATTTCTCTTACACCACTATCTCCGGCTGTATGCCCAGCACAGCCTGCAGCCTGAAGTGAAGACAACGTGCAGCCTTGTAGCAGACACTGTGCTAAACATTCCCAGGAACATTTACAACACCAAAAGCACAAACAGACATTTTCTACAAGTTTATACCAAAGTCAGAAATGACATTCAAAGCAAGGGATGTATAATTGATGGCCCTGGGTTACTAGAGTCAGTGTCTTGTAAATTTCAGCTTCTGGTTTCAGTACTGCAGTGTGTAAGGAGTCTGGTGACTATAGACTCTTTGATTGGTATTGACAGAAAGACTCAAAACCCAACAGAGGGGGAAACAGAATATGTTGAGTGAATCCACATAGCTATTTTTAAAGTACTGGGGAATCCCAGGTTAACCACGGATAGGTGGTTGATGCAATCCAGGGTGATATTAAAGTTAATTGGTATTTTCATACATTAGACCTGGGTATTGTCCAGTTAATCACACACTACACATTAAATACAGTACTTTAACAGAAGGGAACCATTTTGTCCCATTAGTAATTCAATGAGCTCAAGGGCAGATTGTGCTAGATGTGCAACACTAGATGACTCTGCTATTAATGAGGCTCTTCAGATTGAAATGTCATTTTCTTTTAACATAATACTGTGTCATCTTTTCCTTTGATTATGAGAAGGTAATTATAGTATAGCAGTAGCATGGCACAATGTTGCTTTTAATTCATAGATGGTACATCTGGCTTTCTTTCTTTGCAGTGATTTTAGATGTGCTTGCTGTACAAACTACAATCTGGTAATTTAATCCAGTACTACATTAAAAAATCATTATTGTTTATTCAGCATACTGTCTTCTGGTCCTTGTCTCTGTGCTGTGCTTAGTGGTTAACTTATGGGTTGCTTCACAGGGTGAATAAAGTAAAGGTGTTTAAATGGAAGCAGTGACACAAAAACGGGAGGATTATGAATGTGAATATCTTTGAATAGTTGGGCCGAATGTAAGTACTGCATTTAGTATTATGTTCTCCTCAGTTGTACAGTATGTTATATTTGCTATTGATTTTCTCTGTTTATTAAATACAGAGGAACTGAAAAAATATATGAACTGTGTGTTACATATTGTTTTTGGCAGACTAAAAAAAAAATTAAAAAATAAATAGATAAATAAACACATCCACATTTATGAAAACCATATAGAATATAACAGTAAGGTAGCACATTTATTGGCCTGAGTATTGTTTGGTCTGTTCTTGCAAAAAAAAAAAACCTTGAACATGGTTAGAGAGGTGTGTTACTGAATTTTTAAAACATGCTCTTAACAAACATAAATGAGGTAAACCAAAAGGTTTCAGTGCGCAGAACGCTTGCTCAGCAGTGCATTTATCCCCTATGGAATCACCAGCAGATAAAAGAACTGCTGCAGCAAAGCTCTCTTTCATTGCAGGATTAGGGAAGCATTACCATTCTCACTGTCTGGGAGGGAGATCCGCTCCAGACGAGCATTCAGTAGCAGCCCACCCCACTCACAATGTGTGTCTCATTGCCCTGCTGTGAATAAGTAAAAAAAAGTTTTCTTACTGTAAAGGATGCAATGTCCCATGTGGTAATTTTCAGAAGGCTGCTACCTTGGTCCGGTGGTTGAAGAAAAGGGCTTGTAACTAGGAGGTCCCCGGTTCAAATCCCAGCTCACTCACTGACTCACTGTATTACATTGAGCAAGTCACTTAATCTGTGCTCTGTCTTTCAGGTGAGACGTTGTGGTAAGTGACTCTGCAGCTGATGCATAGTTCACACACCCTAGTCTCTGTAAGTCGCCTTGGATAAAGGGGTCTGCTAAATAAACAAATAATAATCATGTACACAATGAGTTGGCATTTCTCAAAATCATTACAAAAACTATTCAGAAGAGCACCACCAGTTTAGATCATTAATTTAGGGCCCTCCCTGGTGTTTTACTTTTCACCAATAAAACTAAAATCCACTAAATGGATTATTGCTGTACAGTCTTGAGGTGGTGGCTTACTGTACATTGCTACACATCGATGCATTTCAATTATTGGAACATTTGGCTGTATTATCAGCCACGTCTTATTAAAATATCATGCCTGAGCCATAGCTGAGTTTGTAGTTGTCACCTATAACTACCAACTGCTGCAAGTAGTTCCTGGAATATTCCTTTGTGAAAAAGTAGTGATGACATTGAAAATAAATGTACAAAGCTGACCTGTGAAATGTACAGCAGCAGCTTGAATAGAGAGACAGGAAAACAGTTAGCCATTCATGGGCCCTGGATTTAATTACAGCTCTTCCACAGAACTGTTAAAGCTTCAGGAATGAAAGATGGTGCTGGTGTTTCTCTTTACATACAGGGCAGATTTCTTTTTTATTGATTTACTTTGTGCCAGCTGTGGCCCACAGAAGAGAGACCCATAGAGCTATAATTATATGTGAAAAAAACCCAGAGAGCGTCCCCTCTGTCAGAACCTGTTTTATTATGAGAATGGTAATTGCTCAAGAGGCAGCAGCAGCTGTGATGTTTAACACTGTGGGCATACTAAGTATCTCAACTGCTTGCTGTGACACATTTTGACTATCTGTATTATTTTGTATTATTAGTACCTAATTGTTTACTATAACAACCACACATCTTTGTTATATTTTTTTATAGTCTCACTGTGAATATACGTGAACTTTAAACACATGTTCATCTACAGAATGAAAAACAACATTAATCCTGGCTTGCACTTCAAATTGCAAGACAATTACAACATTTATTAGAAAGGGGTTTCAAGTGGCTACACTCCCAGTTGAAAATCCATGCTCCATAAATCCCTGTGCACTGTGTTTCTTTATAAAGTGATAATATCTAACAAAATAATTCCATAAATCCAACCTGTTGTGCATGTCCATTTGGTCTCAAATGTGCAGTTTTGAAAGAAACACATATTATAACAAACACGGATCTTCATTGTAAAGCATGATATCAGGAACTACACAAAGTAAAAGATATCTCCTTTTGGAGGCCTTGCTTGCAGATGCTCCTGCTCTTTCTTGGTCATTTTACAGGAGAGGGTAACTGTCCCCACCCTTCCAGGGCCTTCTTTCCTGTTCGTAACCAGCCAGCTACTTCTGCTAATGACTAGCTTGCTTTGCAGCCAGGAAGATGCTTTGACCGGAGACACTGATGAGGTGAAATTACCTATGAGAGAAGAGTAACACATTTCCTGGAAAGTATTTTTATTTTTTGTTAGCTACAACCACTAACTCTACACTGGCAATGATGGTCAAGAGGAACATTATTTGATGTCTTATTATCCAGCGCTGAGGATGAAATTCCCTGCAAAGGGGATATAGTGGAGGCAGTTGCATCACCTAGAATTTTAGGAATGAGACATAATGTGTGTGTGTGTATATATATATATATATATATATATATATATATATATATATATATATATAATGTCTTAGTTTGTCATTAAGTATATGGAAAACTACAAAGTAGAATGCAATTCAGTATGTTAACGTAACATTATTCAACAGGCTTCATTTGACTTTATGAAGCAAAATTAGTTCATTCTTAGGGTGATGCAAGACTTTTAGCCATGGCTACATGTATGTATGTCATACTTCACAGATTTGTAGAGAACCTCTTGTCCAATAGTCATGAAGCTTCTTATTAGCATTACTTAGATTCGCTATTACAAGTTAGCAGATTCTGGCTTG
Source organism: Acipenser ruthenus (assembly GCF_902713425.1). Classification (NCBI taxonomy): domain Eukaryota; kingdom Metazoa; phylum Chordata; class Actinopteri; order Acipenseriformes; family Acipenseridae; genus Acipenser; species Acipenser ruthenus. Next base: position 65,435,502 of record NC_081195.1, read on the forward strand.
CAACTGTATGATCAGATTTCACCTTGAAGCTACATTTGTGTTATGTTTTTTTTTGTGTGTGTGTGTGTGTTTTTAAAGCACAGTTTGTATGGCAAGACTGCATTGACATCTGACCTGTCCATTTTGCCTTTCCTTTCTAGATAATTGTCAATACATTATACTTGCTCTCTTACAACTTATGTGTGCCGGTTTGGCAACGTAGGCTGCATTAATGCAATCTTAGGATTGCAAAGTGAAGGTTAATGCAAGAAGAAAAAAACTTCATTGCTTCATTAATCAGACATCATATTGATTGGAAAACTCTAAAAGAAACCCTTTTGATTTTTCAAAAAACTGTTGCTAAGTGGTAGTGCGTCTGTCATACTAAATATTAATGCTGGCGCAAGTGCATTGGAGCAGAGTGTCTAGTATTCATAAATTAAGATTTTTTTAAATCTCCTTGCATAAAGTAAGACACAATTGTCTTTACAGGCTATTACACTTTTCATTAATTAGGAAGACAGCAATACATTATATTGAATACTGCATTACAATCCATAAAGCTGGCAGAAAACTATTTTATAATTCATCTGCTAGTTCACGCCGGATAATGTGTTTTTTGGATTAGATGCACCTTTGAGAAAGAGAGACAATACTGTCGCAAGCAGAGGTGGGACGAGAACCCAGGACCTCTCGCTCTGAAGCATAGCGCCGATACCGCTGTTCAAAAGAGCCTGGCTCCCAAAGGAGCTGGTGTCAGGCTTATGTCTTCATATTTGATTACATCACCTACCAGCCCTGACCCCTACCCCCGTGCACGCTACAATACTTTCTTGGAAACTTGAAAGCTTTTATTAATTTGAATAATTGTCCCTTTCATTACTAAGACGGTGCGTGTTGCAACAGCAAATGGAGCTGTTACACTCTGAATCACCTACTCCATCTCAGGTTTTCCCCACTCTACTGTATAGCCTTTGTTTTATCATTGCACTAATGGTTCATACAGTACCTTGTGCAGCGACCCTGGTAGTGCCACTATACTACATGGACATAATGTACAGCCACACACATTCTTGTGTAGAACTTTTGGAATGAGGTTATTAGGAACAAGACTAGTTGTTTCTCTCTGCGCTCACAACAAACCAGCTTCTCCATTGCAGAGATTAATATTTTAATTTAAAGTAGGCAGCACTTGGGGATATACAGGGTCATTTCACACAGAAGGTGCATATAGTTCTCACAGAAAAAGTCTGCTCTGAAACCCCATTAATAGACTTTAGCTGTTATTTACTGGGTGCATTTTTGACACTGCAGCAGATTGGCAGTGGGGTATCATGTGAATCTTAACCTGCTGATCATGGGCTTGATGCCAGCCCAGACTAATGATGACGGAGAGCTGTCTCCAGTTGGCCGTTAGGCCTATTATGTGAAGGTCTTAGTAAACAAGTGGTTGTGTTTGGCTAGTTTGTCAGCTTTTTAAAAGAGAGATCAAGGATCGAATGGTGTATAGAATCTGTTTAGAATGTAGAGAATATATGCTACTCTGAGGAACAAGAGCTGCGTTTTTAAATGTGATGCCTAGGGTTTGAATCCTATTTTCTCATACTTTTTTAGCGTTGGTATGTTTTTTATGGCTTCCTGTTGTGATTTTTCCAGCTGGACTTTTCAATTAGTATACATTTTCTTCACTTAAAATATATATATTTTTAAAATGTAAATGTTGAAAGATAGTCAAACCCTCAGAACTTTCATCAGCCAATCAGGAAACTGCATTAGCGGCCACTTCCTCGCGGTAGATGACCATGAAACATTCTAGCTTCCAGAAAAATATTCGATGCAAAGCAACACAACACTGAAAAACAAAATAAATCTGTAGTTTAAAATAGCAGCACTACCCCCCCGTGTGCGTTATCCTTGTCTGTGGCTCTTACAACTACCAGGCGGCAATGCTCTCTAATCATGGCACTAAACCTTTCAACTCTGTGTTATTTTTTAGAATTTATTCATTTAAATAATAATAACCTCCGTCTGGTTTCAATGTGGGTTCTCTGACTCGATCTCTTGTTGCGTGGCGGCTTGTATAAATACCGCGCAGTGCGCGAAGATGTTGTGTCGGCTTCCCCCTGCTTTGGCCCAAAGCCCTCTGTTTCTCAGCAAGGTGGCAGCTACTGTGATGAAATTAAAATTCTGAATAGTCACAACGGGAGCGGCAGTTAAATCCCCTCTCATCCGCTCTGAAGATGTGCTCTCAGGGCAGCTCTCATGCATATTGCAGCTCGCTCTGTGACTGCCCCTGCCTAATCAGAGGACTTAATTATCCACTGCTGACAAGCTGGCACCTTTCGAAAGCATTCAATTCATAACAAGATGGAAACAAAATGAAACCAGCTTGGCGGATATGGACTTCTCTATATAGAGTCCGGTGAACACACATATACATTACAGGTTAGAAAAAATATGCATTAAATCAACCGGGATTTTTTCCAAATGCAATATGAAGAGCCTGTAGGACTGTAGGAAAGTTATTGTGTTGATCATGTAGGACAAACAGGCACACAGGCAGGATCAGTGCACAAGGGTCCACATTCGAATGAAGACATTAAACACTGTATGAATAGCACCATATTACATACCAGTGCTAAGAAACCTTTTTCTGTGATTTTTCTCTTCTTTCCTTAACCTTCCAGAATGGGAAACTATGCATACTGTATATCATTAAGGGTTTTATGCTATTTTCAAATCCTGGTTAATCCTGTTTATTTAATCCCTGTCATGTTTTGCTCCTCAAAAGCGAATTAGTTACAGTATATTGTGGAAATAAGGGAGTGTGTCTTAGGCTCTGTTATTGGGGGCAGTGTTAATGGGTTTGTGTATTTGCATGTCAAATCCAGTTGCAGAAGCAGAGATGCAGAAGCATCTATGAGTCCGAGCTTCAGGATTGAGGTCTGAGAATTTGCTGAGTTGGCAGGCGATCGGGCATTCACTTATCCCTGGATAATAATTTGGTGAATCCTTTTGTAAAAGACCTGCGAATTCTGCACATTTAACCAGCTGCAAAAAAAAAAAAAAAAAAAGCTGTATTATAGAAGGTGGGTCCTAAAAGCAATGGTTCCGTATTTGATATTATTGATAAATTGCTACTTTGCTTATTTTACCAGTCTTAGAATTACTATTTTCCATTTGATTGATCTTATTGCCATCAATGATTGCTTGGTTTATTTTTGCACATACACCAGGGGAATCAGACTTACACTGACTACTCTATTGAAGGTGGTTGTAATATAAATGGTTCATGTACTGTTTTGAAAAGGGCAAGTTGTGCAAGTGTTTCATAAAATTCTCTCTGGAATTTATCATTTGCGTAGGAACAATGTTGTATCAAATGGGGGTTACGCTTATATTGAGCAGGCAACAGCTGAGCTGGAATTGTGTTCTATTTTCTTGTAACGCTTTGTAATAATCTTATTGCTTGACCTAAAAACCAAAAGGCATATTTTCAGAGTGTTTCCTTTAGTCTTTTAATTACTCTGATTTTTTTTTTTTAAATGCAAACTTTTCAGTTAATGCTGCAAACTTAGGAGGTCTTAAGGGGCAATTAATTATATTAGATTTTTATTATTAGATTTAATTTTTTTGTGGCAATTAATCTGGTGCTAATAGTAATGTAAAGATTATAGTCAATTTTATATATATTATGTATTATCTGTTAAGTATACATTTTCCTTTAACACAAAAACCCATTATCAATTTACAGTACTCCACTATTCCTTCAGAGTAATCAACTCCAGCATGCCTAGCAGACATTAATATCCCAAGGCACTTTTTAAATACACTAGGATATTGACCTTGCCTGATTTATCTCCTCCCTCGGGAAGGAAGAGCAATATATTAGCAAGATATTGCAAAGTAATCAAGATGTAGATCTAATAATAACGCTGTGTGTTTCAGTTCATTTTGAAAATATATGTTGGTTTAAGTTATGAAATAAGGACAGCGCGTTGCTGTCGAGAGTAGTGTCTGAATGATCTACCTGAATGAGAATGCTCGCGTAATTCCTTTGAAGAGTTATTGTGTATTTATGTTATAGTTTTTTTAAACTTGTCAGCAACATGCTTCAATACAAATCACTCTATACATTTGTATATTGTATAACTACTGTATACCTTTTGATATGGATTTTCGAACAGCCCACAAAAGAAAACAAGACAAATAACAATTTGCCAAACACAGATGTCCATCTCTCATCTTCAGATCTATGAATAAAAGCTATTCTCTGATTAACCCTCTTGTCATCAGCCCTTCACCTGTAGGTCTATTGTATCTGCTCCTGCAACGGTTTCAAGAAGCAGATTTGCATTAGATATAAATTCAAATTCAATTCAAATTCAAATCCAATGTTCATTAGAATTGGGCTTGTTACTGTTTTGAGCCTCGCTCTCCTGTTCCACAACTGACCAATTTAATGCTGTAACACAGTAAAGTGTCTATATTCAATTGATCTAAGTCAATGCCACCATTGTTTAGTTCATTAAAAAAGGTACACAAGCTCTTTGTGCACCAATGTTATGCAAATCAAACAGCGCATGGGATGGGAGGCTCTGCAGTGTATTTTTGTCTGTGAAGATTTGGGAAAACGTAAGATGTAGTCCTATTTTAATGATTTTAATGATGGCGGTATTTAGATTCCATTGCTTAGATTCTTTTAGTAGACCCTTGTACTTAAATGCGAATGTCCCTCATACTGTAGGTAATTTGGTATGCCAGTTTATGACACTAGATAGAGATGTACAGGTCACAACAAGCTTGTTGCTTACTGTTGCTGTACGTGTCCCTTTAATATTTACTTTGGGCTGGTGAGGACCTATCAGTCTTTAAAAGTCTGTAACACTTGTAGGATGCTATACCCCTAGTGGTATAGACTTATGCTGGATAAATACATAATATCTTCAAGAAATAATGTATGATGAAATAAATAATGTATGATGTGGATGAAATAATGTATTATTTTTATGCTAATTTTACAAATGTATAATTACACCCCATATATATCTTGACTGTTAATTAATAATAAATGTTTTCTTTTAATTGTTTCCAGTTTATCATGGGTCATCCTAGGTGCTTTTCTAATTCAGAATTGGTGGTAACATGGGCTTTACGACAATTGATGGGGTTGCAGACGAAGCTCAGTAGAAACCAGCTCATGAAGCAGTTTCTTTTTACCCAGGATTAAACAAGCGTGGCTGCTGATTGAAAGGAAGGTTACATCTGTGGGGACAGCTCAGGATCTGCAAACAAAAGAGAAGCGTGATGATAAACACAACACAGGCACAATAGGCACAGCAGAGCTGGCTCGCTAATTCAGTGAGTACATTCCTTCACCTTCAAGAGTACGAGAAAGGGTGATCTTTACAGTCATTCAGTGGTTCCTGCAGCTCTGTAGTCAAAGAAGTGACTAGTGCTTGGTGACTAGTGCTGAGCACCTGCACCAGGGGCAGGTGCTCAGTTGCAATATCTTCTTATATCAGAGTCTGTATGAACATAAAACTATTGTTTCCTCCTGTGCCCGCACCAACATGTGTAACAGGGGCGGGGGCTGGGTGCAAACCGTCGACCTTGCACAACACAAGCAAGCATCTTAACCTCTATGCAAAAGGGCCAGGCTGGTCTACATTCGTGGTTATAGAGCTTTTTAACTTCACCTCATCTCCCCGACAAGGAACAGAATCTGCATCACACAATACTGCCCATTACACATGCATCAGTCTATGTTGGCTAGATACATCTAAACATGTGAGGATATATACCAAGTGCCCAGTACTGTACATCTCCTAACTATGCAATAGATCAGAAAAGTAATACAATAAATACAAACGTAATTGTTTTTTTCTCCCCAAGCAGAGTTTTTAATACTGATAACATTTTAGAGTTGATTCACCATGAGCTAATTAATAAAAAAAAAGAATGAAATATGTATGCAGCATATTTGACTATTAAGCCACATTGCCTAAACCTGTTAGTAGATTTTGCAATTACTTGAGCACTGCTAATCTATCCGAACCATGCACACAACAAAAGAGCTTGAACTTTTGATCATAATGAATAATTAAATAGAGCCTGTTCCTGTGGAACAATCTCCAGACACAGACTCCTCTTGCCCCTGGTTATGTAGAAATGAAACGTGGATCCTTTCCCATGTACTGTAATCGCATCCCTTATGGGTTCAAGATTGTGCACAGCTGATTATAAATTCCTTCCTTACAATATACAGCATGCTTTCCTTAGTTCACAGACTGTAAATCAAAATAGAAACGTATTGAAAGACAAACAACTCAATTAATACAGCATTTTCATTCTTGTGGTAGGCTTCACGGAAAACACATTGTCAATCGATTAAATTAGATTGTTTAGAGAAGCTGGTTTAAGGATTACAATAGAAATTAACAATGAGTTAGTTCAAGACAAAGAACGATTTTGCCTCCCTTACCTAACCTGCAGAAGCACCGGAGCCAAAAACCTGCGCTCCCCTGACTGTATGACTCACCATGCACATCATGCGGTCGTGCTATTAAGAGGCGAGTCACTGTACTTTTCTGTGTGTTTACAAATCCTGAAAAGGCAGTTATTTGTGTGCAATAGTCTTTAAAACATGCACTGGTTCTGTTTTTAACAAACATGTCTACCCCTTCTACAGAGCTGCCTGTTCTCCTTTTGAACCAGTGGTATCCCCTTGACAAGATAGACATGTGTAATTAACCGGTCAAGAAAGAGACTGAATAGTGGTGGCTGCCTAACACCAGATCCTCTGGCTTGACATCAGATTTAGACTTGAATTAGACCTGTAGTTGCATGCTTGTAAAAATCCCAAAGATGTAGATTGCTGTTATTGAATGCATGGGTATCATCTTATCCTTTAGTCACCACTAGGGGACTTCTGTTTCTCATTGATTCAGAGGAGTAACCAATTACTTTTCATCATCCATCAATCACATGTATAAGTGTGGCAAAGTACCCACCCCTTGTGTATATTTATTTATTTATGTATGATTATTGTTTTCATTTGTATTTTTATGATTATTATTATTATTGTGTTGTGTATTTATATGCGGGCAGATGAAGCCGCCCGTCCTTATTATTATTATATGAGACTGGCAAAAAAGCCAGCCTCATCACGTGTAGCTGGCGTGGATGGGGTTAAATCCCCATCCCGGGAAATCTCGTGCGAATGTGACTGGAGTCTTAAGGTAATTATTGTTGAACAAGGTAATTAAGGCTCCAGCCACAGAATAAAAGACCCACTCTGGGCTCATTAAGTTGGAGCCCAAAGCCCAAAGCCATAAATCATAAATCAATTGCTATAGCTATAGCTATAGTAATATATATTATACCGTTTTGTACTGTGTTTGTCTATTTTGCTTTGGCCCATGTGCCCTTTTCTTTTGTGTTTTATAACAGTGTTTTTTGTTATTATTTAATAAAAGTACTGCTATGGCAGTTTAGTCCCGTACCTTTTGTTTTCACACTTCTTCCTGGTCCGTGATGTCATCTCACACGCCACTCAAGCCCATCTTTGTGACAATAAAGCTATACACTACACAGCATTGTAGTCTGCTACTCTACTGTACATCTTCCACACCAATTCTTTATTCATTCAACTAAACCATGTTGGTGACTCCCTTTCAATAGATCACTGTAATGCCTTTTGGGCAACAACCAGAGTCATGTTTTTATGACAAACCTTACTGCCTAGTTTGGACTTGCATTATTTTTGTATATTCTGATAGATTAAATTGCAAACCCTGATATCAACAAAAATACTACTGCTGCTTTTGGATTAAACTCTTGATACAATGTGTGAATTGATATTGCTCTTGTCCAACGACGGTCCAAATCGGAGAGGAAGACAGAGAGCGGTGCCGCCTGCACCCCGCCATGGTGCAGGTATTTATTTTCCTTTGTGGCTCCATGAGGTTTAACCACTAGTTTGGCCTCCACACAGCTGTTCACATATTCCATTACTTGCAGAGGTCAACTGCCTGTTAATAAATGAACTGCTAATTGATCGTGCAGCTGTGAACGCAGCCTCCTGCCTGGCTGGACATCATATTCTTTTTAACATTAGGAACAATGCTTATCTGTTACCGTAACCCAATACTCAGAGCCCTATGTTTGAATATCCCTAAATAAACATTTAAGCACTTATATGTAGACTGTAATTATCATGGCTATCAGAACTTGAATTCTCATTGTACGATAACGTGGATTTCTCCCCAAGAACAGTTTCTTTTAATCAATCTTAGCCCTGCACAACTGCAGCTCGTTCTCCCAATGGAATGAAACAAAGGAATCTAAAGCCCCTGTACACTGACAGCGTCCATCTCCTCCACACTTCCACAACTCTCATTTTAGAATGTAAAACAAATACATCGTTTTTTATTACTAGTTTATTACCGACCATTAGGCCAATTAAAACCATTTTATGGTAATTTATTTTACCTTATTAGTTCATTCATTTTTTTTCCTCATCATAACCCATATGAAAATAAACATACCATATTTTTTGTATGTTTTAGCTTACTACCTTTCTTTCCTAAGTAAGGACAATTATGACCCCTTTCACAGTACTGTGCTGGCCCAGGGCCACCGCATATTTAAATCTGCAACCCCATTCACATTTGCGGCTTAAGGCACCTTTGTGTTCACATATGTGACTGAAAAGCAGGCCTAGTGACGAATTGCTTTTATTTTGTTTTTTTTAATGGAACGATAGCCTGCACTCAGAATGGAAGAGCTACCGGGATATACAGTAATCCTTGATTTGTAGCAGATGTTTCTTATTAATATATATTTTTTTCAATGCAGCACAGTAGCAATTTTATGGTATATAGGCACATTTAAAAAAAAAAAAAAACATATTTTATTGACTATTTTGACTTAATGTTATGGTGTGTAATGGGGTGACAGTCCGGCCTTACCCTCATCCACAATCACATTATTCTCTCAAGAACACAGACGTATTTAGAACACATGTAATGGATACTTCACTCAGATTGCAAATGACAAACAGGTTGTACATTTACAATTAACATTCCTATAATTTACATTACACATGTTTCTTCCCAGTTATACGCATTTGTTTAACCTGTATGAATACTGTCTTTGTTTACAAACACAGTCGTTAAACTATATTGTTTAATCGTTATTATTATCATTGTTATTATTATTCTTTAGTCCCTAACCATTACCAGTAAAGACTGAACATTAGCATTACCCCTTCTCTTGGAAGACTACCGAACATATGGCTATAACAAAACCCTTGTTCCACATGTAGCTACGACAACTTAATTAATAAGAGATTTAAGATGTAGTTCAATATTTAGCTAAATGTTAATTCTTGTTAAGAGATTTAAGATTTAGTTAAATATTTAGCTAAATGTTAAATATTTTTTTAGAGATTTAAGATTTAGTTAAACATTTAAGTTCACAAAATCCAGATTTATTGCAAACAGCTAAATCTTGATTCTCAAAATAAATATTTAATAACAAAATATATATTTATTTTTAAAATAAAGATTTAGCATTTAAATGTTGAAAACTTGCTAGATATTTTATGATTTATATACAGTATTTGAATGTACACATTTAAAAAAAATATTTATTTTTATAACATTTATAAATCTGGGGAAAAAATACAAGATTTAAGTTAAAGTGGGAAAAAAATACAAGATTTAAGTTAAATCTGGAAAAAATGAAGTTAAAATATTAACGCTATTTTTTACACATGGCACCCCATAGTCTTCATCATCCAAACGGCTATTGTAAAATAGAGCTGCAGCATTCTCCAGCCAGATTGTCGTGAGACGCTGGCGTTGAGCACAGAAAAGAATCCCAAGTCTGCTGCAGTTTACGTTTCCTTTCATTCAATTTATGCTTAGCAAGTGTAATTCTACAGTCTTGCTGGATGAAGTACAAAACAGCACATTACCATTGTAAACTGAAGCCGTATTCAACACTGAACTTGAATACTGGAAGCAGTTTTAGACAGGTATGTTTACATAAATTTAAAGCAAAGTTAACTGTGTTAATGTTTATATATGGTACCTGTACTGATTTGGTTATTATCAAACAAACAAAAAAAGCTGTGCATGTTTTTTGCCCCTCCCCGTGTAAACAAAAAAAACTTCGACATTATAGAAAATCCTTGTTTTTCCGTGTTATCATAGAAAATCAAATCGGTATTGTGACACGAAAAGCCGGCCTAAGTCTGCAGGCCCTGGGCCACATCAAAACGGTGGCCTAAATCTAGTCTGGCCCTGGGCTGCCTTTTCTTTTTCGGAGCGTTCACATATGAGAAAAGGCATCCCAGAGGCAGCCCAGGGCCTCCTTAAATCGCAAGTGTGAATGGGGTTGATGTTCTCGGTACAATGAACAACCCTGTGGTACCGGTCAGCTGGATGATTTCTCACACAGTACTCTGGCACATGAGAAGAGTAAAGGTGTTTAAAAGATGTTTACATCACTTTTGCTTTTTAGTTTAGTTTTTAAACACATCTTATTGTTGTGCTGAACACAATCAGAGCACAGTGCTGTCTCTATTCTCTTTCTGTGCTTCAAACAGAGTAAAATAATCTATTCTGTTTCTGGCACTCCTGCACCAGCTCGTGATGCGTGTTTTTATGAAGATCGTTAGGAGGGACAAAACCCCTCCGACACACGTCACTTAAGTCATGGCAGTTGGATATGAAAAGCAAGCATACGGCCCCCCCACACCTCCATGCAGTTTGGCTAACCTCCCCGTGGATCTCAACCCCCAAGTCCACATGGCCAGACTGCTATCCCTCACCCAAGTGGGTTTGAGCTGCATAAGAATCTACGCACTGCTTAATGAGAAAAAAAACTGTTTGATTCTAAATTGTGGGATGTTTCCTAATCTCCTGAAGTGCTTTCTTATTAGGACACGGACTCAGTAGTCCCAGTACTTGTTGGTGAGTAGTGTTTGCAGCTTCTCAAGTCGGGATGCAGGGTCCTTTAGCTTTCCTGGCACTTGGTATAAAAACAGGATTGCAATTGTGGGCTTTTCAGCCATTCTAATTTATGTATCTGTTTAGTCAATTACAAAGATGTATTTTGTATGTATTGCAGTAAGGTTGAAGTCTGTCCACATGTGCAAACTATTCAAAATAAAACTGTATTAATAAAGTATTACTTATGGATAATAGTTGGTAAATTCCAATTCAGTACAATTGGGTAGCGTACTATGATTTAATCACAAGCCGAGGACCATGATTATGAATCCTTATTGGATGGGGAAAAGTTATAATACCCTGGTTTAAAAGTTTTCCAGGACTGTGTCACATTGCATTTCATGCCTGACATTATACATGGGGGGTGTCTGTTCTAACAAAGACATGTTTGCGATAAAGAAACTAACTTGCATATCTTTTAACAAAGTTCAAGAAAAGCCTGTACTCCTAGAGGTTCATCTCTTCACTGCAGCTTCAAGTGTTCTTGGGGTTCTGTCTTGAACAATGCCTGATGGTAGCCTATTCAATGTTGTCACATGGCTGTATATGGTGTTTGTCTCTGGGCTTCTTCATCTGTAGCTGCCAGAACACCCTTAATTCAAATCCATACAGTCAACTGTTTGGTACAGAGAACACTTAGGGGTAGATATACTAAGATGGGCCAGTAGCAGCGCAAACATATCGCAATTTGCATTGTCGTTGTGACAATTTGTAATGTATACATTTTGTCGTATGTACTAAGAGAAAATATGTTAATGAAAAGAGCTGCAATATACTAATTTACATATTTGTTGCATCTTCTTAACGAGATCTCTAGCATACATTGCGAGAGTCGTGCGACATTGTTCAAATAAATAGTGGGAGTTGAGTTGTGGTTTTTCTGCAGAAGAGGGTCCCCTAAGGATAGCGTCTATATATGCAAGGGTGCAAGAATCAAAATAACATCGTTTTTGTTAAATGTTAAAGTCATCTATACAATGCATTCAGTTCTGTATCATTGTACCTATTTTATTACTGTTATATATATTTAAAAAATGAAAGGCAGTTTAATCCCATCACCATCAGATTCTATAGTGGGGCCCCAACCACTCACAAAAAGCTTCTCATAATCATACAGTAGCCCCTTGCTAAACCGGACATGTTTGTCCGACATCAGGAGGTGTCGGGTTTAAAAACAATACAATTAAATCTCACACACATACATTTATAGTTCTTGATGTATTTTAAATATAAATCACTGCGCCGAAATAACACTAATGTATACCCTCATTTGCACAATCACTGCCCCCTTTTTGCAAATGTATGCAGGAATGCCCATAATTACATATTCATCTGAGGTTGAACCGCAAAGAAAAACTGCTGCCGCAAAGCATTCCCTAAAAAGTCGCTAACAGCATTGCACATGTTTCGTACATTTCAGCCTAGACTCCCGACTCGTTTGCAACTATTGCGACAGGCGAATCACTTTAGTACATCTGCCCCTTAGTGTTAGCAGAAAGCAAGCTCTGTTAGGGTCTTCTCCAGTTTTCACACCTTCTTAGGAACATCTTTTGTACAATTTCTGCTCAGATCGGGTCATGCTGTACAAAGCTGACCGATACATGATATCCAATTTTGCTCCATCAGTCAGTACTGGTGCAGCCTTCGGTTTCTTGGTTGTCACTGTTATCATGCTTTTCATGTTTCTGATTGGTGAATGCATGCTGCATCATGATGGCAGCCTTTTACATGGGTCCCTCATAGCTCTGCCAGCACATCTCAGTCCTGACCCAACCATTCCCTTGTCATTAAATCCTGGGCCTTCAGGCCTGAGACAGTAATTGTGTTGTATTGTGTCCACTGCAGGCTAAGCTGAGAGCACCAAACCCATTTTGCTTGTGTAACAGGGCAGACGCTAAGAGTGGGTCACCATGCCCAAGACAGCATCCTTACCTGTGTACAAAAGAGTCCAACTGCTTCATATTATTTGTTTATTATTATTTGTTTATTTAGCAGACGCCTTTATCCAAAGTGACTTACAGAGACTAGGGTGTGTGAACTATACATCAGCTGTAGAGTCACTTACAATTACGTCTCACCTGAAAGACGGAGCACAAGGAGGTTAAGTGACTTGCTCAGGGTCACACAATGAGTCAGTGACTGAGGTGGGATTTGAACGGGTGACCTCCTGGTTACAAGCTCTTTTCTTTAACCACTGGACCACCATATCACCTGCTGGGGTCAGAATCCATAACAGTGCAACACCAAGTGAAAGGCATGAAAGACAACTGAAATAGCCACTAAATCACACACCACCTAGAGCACCAAATACACTGTATTTAAAAAAACAAAACAACTATTGGTCTTATGTTGGCCTGTGGTGCTTGGGGCAAAATACTTTACAGTTAATTATAGATAGTGGCTAGAAAAAGAGCAGGGATGGGGTCTTAGGGGTTGATGAGCTACTGTCCAGTGAATTACTGGGTAATTAAAGAGATGCAGAGGAACACTAATTACCCTGGCTCTGTGCAGGCTGTCTCTCTGTTTAAGTTTCTGCACTTTACTGCCTTCGGGCACCAACACTACAAGTGGCCTATAAATAAAGACACCTGACTAATCCCTATTGTTTTGTCAGTGGGCAGACAGTTTACGCAATCATTCTCTTAAGTGGAAACCTTGAAAAGGGTATAGACCTGATACCTAGGTCAATGAGCACCAGCCTAAATGTTTCTATTAATATATATATATATATATATATATATATATATATATATATATATATATATATATATATATATATATATATATATCAGAATTCATGAATGCAAATATGATATTCCTTTTTTTTATTGCTTCTTCTAGATAGCCAGTTGGTAGTTAAATAGCATTTTAAATGACTCAGCCTGCCAGGTAAAGCGAACGTTTACCTGTTGCCATTGAGTGCACAAGATTTACTGTATTGTCTGGGTCTACAACACCTAATGCATACTAATATAATATCCAGTGGGATTCTGTTACGGCGTTTACCGTTCAAATTACAAGAAAAGGGAAAACTGCCAAAATGGGGTCTGCAAGCACCCCCACTTAAAGGAGTGCTAACCAGTGCTTCCGAATCCTCTTCCTCCTAATAACATTAACAACATTATTACCAGCTCCCCTTTTTATTCGGATGAAAATCTGTTGGTTCTTGTTGTTTTCCGTTAATCAGGTGATGCTCTCCATATTGCAAATAAAATAAACAGAACCAATGTATTTTCAGCGCTAAGAGTGGACAGTGATAATGTTGCTATTGCTAATAAGAAGGGGTGTTCAAACCGTTTAAAGGTACTACCACATATGCTGGCTTGGGCCGCCATTGATTTTAGTCATTAAGCTGAAGGAGCTAAACAAAAAAACTCATCTGCATCAGTTTCTGTATACATTTAAGGATAGAAAACAAAGACTTGGAAAGATAGTTACATGATAATGTCCTTATGACGGAGCATCATTTTTGGATTGACACATGCAATTTCTACAAAGATTTTGTATTTATTTATTTTTTTTACCAGTGCCTATTTTTGTCCATCTATTATTGCCTTACTCAGCTTCTTAACACCCGAGAGCCACTATCACAAATAACAGTATTACTGGATTTGCATTTCACAAGTGGAACCTTGGAGCTGGGACCTGTATGGAATGCAGTGGCGGAGGAATAGCCAGTGCAGCTAGTGCAGTTGCACAGGGGCCTACGCACTTAGAAGGCCCCAGCAAGCAAACTCAAAAGTTGAAATTATTACATTTATATATTTATTTTGTGATTTCCAATAGTGTATTTTAAATTGTAAATACATGCCTCCAAAACACAAAAGTGGAGTACAAAAGTGTAAATTTAAGGGAGACCACAAAAAACCTGCACCTGGGCCCATCTTTCTGTTCCTCCACCACTGATGGAATGTACAGTTTATATTTTTAGATACCAAAGTAGTGAGATTGCTTGTGCCGTTTCCAGAAGGCACATTAAGTCGGATTTTCCCAAGGTCAACTAACATAATGCCAAGGACACTGTGAACGGGAGTAACTACTATACATTTTTTTCCCCCACATGCTTTGTCCACAGAATTTTCAGTGAGAAAAAATGCATTAAGAAATTTCTGATAAAGGTGCACAGAAAATGTGTCTAGAAAAAAATACAGAGATAATAAACATAAACGATAAATTCTGACAAAAGTTCATCACACAGATATCTGTATACGAATGCCAAAAAAACCCAAAACATTAAAAAAACAATTTTCCCCCCCCTTATGCACCCCCGCCCCTCCCCTTGACAGCGCGTTGCCCTGGTGACTGGGTTACGTGCTGACGCTCGATGTATATGAGCGCGAGCGGCGGGATCTCTTTCCTTTTTACCGCCATCAGCGGAGTCTTTTCTGTGATTCTGTGTATCTGCGCAGTGCTGCTGATATACTCCATCAGGACAAGGTAAGCAAAAAAACAGCCTTCCAATGCATGAACCGCACCGCTAGCCGGCATATTTACAGACGGCTGGGTCTTTTTTTCTGTTCTAGCTTGACGTGGGATTCAAAAGCGACAGGTGAACTTGAGAAAACCGTGTACGAAAATGTAAGGAAAAAAAAATAGCGCTGTTCAGTCACAGGCAGCAGCCATTGAGACTGTGTAATGTAACCACCTCCATCATGATGCGCGTGAATGCACAATACAGAATGTCTGATTTCGAATAATTTATAACAAACCATCCCCTGCTTGGAAATGGTATCGCCTGTATTTATTTGATAAAGTTATTTATACCGTTTGTTAAATGATGTCTTGACACATTTGTGTAAAGTAACGGAAGGGGTAGTTGATGCACATTTTTGGTGTCTGCTCACGTTGTGAAGAATGGAGATGGCTGCTCAGTGCTTGCTTGTCATGGTAGCTAACGAGAATGTATAAATACTAAGGGTGTCAGTCTTGAGAAAAACAGGAACAAATTAAGAATGCTGGCCTAGTATAAAACAAGTTATTGACACAGAGCGCACCTCGCCGTTGGAGATTTATTTTTCAATTTGTCATATTCTTGGCATTTCATATGATAATAGTACGGATTATTGAAGTATACTTTCTGTGTCTAGACACTGGCGTAGTTTATATCCTTTACCGTTTGATCACATTTTGGTGTCCAGACGAGTGACTAATATATATATATATATATATATATATATATATATATATATATATATATATATATATATATATATATATATATTTTAAGCCGGTTGTGTTGCATCGTGTATTTATTTATTTCATGCGTGTTAGATGTACCGTATTGTAAACAGCGTTGAGATGTCTTGAAGTGAGCTGTGGACCACGTCCCTTCAGTTTTCCCCATATATATTTGTTTTCCCGGGCCCAATGCAGTGGCAGGGGGAATCTCTGCAGCACGTGGTGACTTAATGGAGATTTGGGAAAAAGTGATACAGAATACATTTAGCTTTGGGCGCCGCGAAAAGAGAACTACTAAATATTACACACCGATGTGGTAACCAACATAAAGATGTCGGTTACGTGATAAGTCTTAAATATGTCCATAAACCCTGCATATTTCCTGGACTGCCACGCTTAACTTTACATTGATACTTATTTGCATAACAATCATGAACGAAAGAATTTCTCACGTCAAGTCAATTATGCTGTTTTCTCTATAGATCAATGTGTTTTCACGACTGAGGGTTAATCTGTAGCGTCATGCATTCAACTTCACCTGGCAATGACATGGTGCAAATCAGATGTTTGGATCATAAGGCTGCACTGTACAGGTTTTGAAACATCATACTGTGGCCTTTAACATTTAATACTGGCAATTGACTTGCGGTGTAACCTTGTGAATCGATGTCACCAAACTGAGCACCTGTAAACAGAGCTTACTCTAAATGGACTGCATTGAGACTTGTTTATTTTTGTGTAGATTAAGTAGATCTAGGCTTGGCCTAAAAGTGATTATCCCTGGACTAGTTTTTAGTTCTGTATGTTCTGTAGAAAAGTTGCACTGTGTAATAGAGGAGATGATGTCACCACTGCACTGAGAATGTGTAACACCCATCTGTGGGCCACTTGCTGCAATAGTGCACTGGGATGAAAGTGCTAATAATAATGTAAACCTGGCAAGCACAGCCCAGAGATTAGTCTGCAGACTGTACCAGCACACTCCTGGATTCTGGGTCCGGCTGCCTGTATTTTTACCAGAATTGCACACTCCCCAGCCCCCAATTTGGTTGCCTGTATTCTTGAAAAATACACAGATTTTAATTTTATATTTGCAGCAACCTTTCAACTGAGACCCCATTTTGTATTCCAGCTCACCGCCATTCATTAATTTGTTTGTCTCGGTCTATTCTAGTAATGAGGGCCCTTTTTCTAAGTGCTCTTCTGCATCAATTCAGGGGTACTTCAGTTTTCATGGAAGGGTGGGTGGGTACTTTTTTAAATATGTTTTTATTAACTGATCTAGAAAACTGTGCAGTAATAGGTGGCTTCTTGCATCATGTACTCCGCATTGTTGCCATCCAACTGTGTTTGTGTGGTATTAACAATTTTAATGTTGATGTTGGCTGCTTTTTCTCTGTTCTGGCTCATTAACTTACCCTGCCATTTCTGGGCTTAACCTGGCATGCCGGACTTCCAGCAGTTGAATACAAGACTATTTCAGGGCTTAACCCTATAGTGCCTGACCCAGTTGTGCTATTTTGTTTTCTTTAAAATCATAGAACCCCAATGAACACACAGTTGATATGTTTGGTAAAAATGTACTTCTCTTGGCTCTTGCTAGTTGATGGCTTCAGCCACTAAGACCCCCTCTCGTGGAACTGGTAAGTGAGATTCTGTCAGTTGGATGATTAGGTTAAATTATTCTTTTTTTCTTTTATGGTCACGCCTACCAACGTGAGTCCGTATTAGTGCTTCTCAAACCAAACCGATTGTTCGGATTGAGCTCTTCACATAAATCAGGTTTTGACAATCAGGTGAGGGTCATTGGCGTTGATTGAGGTGATTAACCATTCAAAGTGAAACAACTGAAGAAACTGCTGCTTGGAGTTAGAAACAACAATCCTCTCATCTGATTGTCTGCACCTAATTTCAGTGGAGAGCTCAATCTGAATCTGTTTGTGCAGCTCTAGTCCATGTGGTCGTTATCTGTTGCCACCACCAGATTATTTAGAAGATACAACCATAGTTCATAACTCTTAATACAGCTGGATTGCAAGTTTCTAAGTGCGTCAAATGTGTTGTACAAAAAAAAAACACAACCACCAGCCTCCCTCAATTCCTACCATGGACCTGTTCTAGAGCGTTCTCTCCTTTTTCATGTTTACCTGTCTGGTAGGGTTGGACGATAGACAATTTATCGTCTGTAAATTATCACTATCATGATTATCGGCCGAATAAAATAATATACTTTTTAATTCTTGTAATATCAAATTTATACTTGAGCAGCATGACAACCGCCAGTCTGTCACTGAGTTTAGAAAAAAAAAAAAATAGGCAGTATATGCACAGAGTTTTTTTACATCTCTGGTTTTACATCTCTTTTGTAATTTATATATTAATAAATGATGTAGTCTTCATATAAAAATACATATTTCTTATTTAAACATTTGTTAATTCAAGAATATTTACTTTCATAAAGCGTCACCAAATGCAGGGCTTGAATTTCATTTTTGTGTTCTGGGGGGATTTTCCCCCCCCACGCTGCAGCCAGGGGGAGGGGTTCCAAAATTGTAGGGGAGAATGGCTGGCAAAAGAAAAGGCACTTTTGCATATAAAAAAACTATATACATTTAACTGCATCATCATTCACACTAGTGTTGCTTTAAAATAAGATGCTTTCAGGAGACCTAACAGCTGGTCATCACTGTGAGACAGAGCACTGTCCATTGCTTTTGCCATTGTTTGACATGACGTTTTTGCATGCAGCGGAAGGAAAAGGTGCTTTTCTTTTTAACCAGCGCTCTATTTCTTTAACTCTTTACACTCGGCCCTATTTCCGCCTGTTTTTCACTGTTTTCATTTATGTAGCTTTCCAATGATACCGCCCCTTTCAGTCTAACCGCTACAATTATTATTATTATTATTATTTATTTCTTAGCAGACGCCCTTATCCAGGGCGACTTACAATTGTTACTATCCAATGACGGAGCAACAGGCTCACAACGAAATCTAAGCTGTGAACTCTGTCACATGATGAGAGGCTTAACTTCAGGCGATCGTAGTTCCGGCTAGGAGTACCACATACACACATTGAATAAATCCTGGTAAGTGGCTTTTACGATGCCTGAGTAATATGTGCGTAACCTTCGGTGCCCTGGCGCCCCAAAATTAATGGGGCTGAGTTTTAAGAGTTACTTAATGGTGTCTTTTTTTTTTTTTTTTTTTTTTTTTTTTTTTTGTTCCCCCAAAACTGTTTACTTACTGCAGTGTACGGAGTTTCTATAATCCTTAAAGCTAGCGTCTGAGAATCACGTACAAGAGAATAAAGTCTCGCTGTACTTGAAATATCCAGCACTACTTTTTATATATTTTAACCAGAACTATTAAGAATGCGGCTCATAGTGCTTTCATCACTGACACCCACTTCCTTATAGATTGTTGTAGTGTTTCAGGCATTCTAAATTGGGTGGAAAATACAGTAGCTTGGTGTCTTAAAATATCACTGGGATTTTCCCGCACTGAAAGTTGCAGATATGTGGGAGCAACTTGGAAAATGCACGAATCCCGCGCTGAAATTCAAGCCCTGCAATGTGTTAATATAATGAGAAAAATTGCTAATGTTACCTGGAAGCATTTCTTTACTTACTTCTGTGGTGAATCTGCCATTAATAGAATTGAACTAGGCTTTTGTGTGTTTGTCTCTTAGGGCTGCTATGATTAAATCAAATATATACATAGATGTAAATACTGGACAATTGATTCAATAATTACATTTTTGTAACACGCATAGTTAATAACATTTAAGTTTATCAATGTACCAAACACCCTGCCTTGCTAGTTACAGTATTTCTGCCAGACAAGCAGTGGGCGTGCTTTTCTTTTCCTGCTCGTGTTAACTAGCATCTGATTTGCTAGTTAGATCCTACCAGCGAATCAGTTTTGGAAATGCTTTGTAAGTACACCCCTCTGTGTATTCAATGTAAACAAAAAAGCGTGCCGCCTTGAATCTAGCGCAGGACGACAGGCTTGTATTCCTAGACAACAGCCTGTAAATGGTGTGCACATTGAAGAAAACTGACTGTATATAGTTTGCACTTGTTTGGAGTTTCAAAATGAACTGTTATATAATGAAATATTTAACAATATTCAATAATGTTAAAGATTTAAAAAAAAAAAAAAAAAGATGAATGCAATTTTGGAGTAACGACCAGCTTGACCTATAGCGGGTATGCATGTTGTGGTAAGTAAATCAAATTCTGATGATGTTTTAGGCAGGGATTTCCGCATTGTGTGTTTCACAGATAGTGACGGTTAGGTGGTACAGAATTAACAAGATGCTGTTGCTGAATAAATATTTTAGTAACAACCAAGTAGTATGTGAACTTGCTTTAGGCTTGTTGCAAATGTTGTGTTTTTTCCCTCCTGACGCCACCATGTCGTAGTTGCCCCTCGCATTCACAAGCGTTTACTTAACTGCAGTGATATTAAAATAATCATGGAGGGGCGGGGAGGGCGGGGGGGGGAGAAGAATGGAGCGAAAATGTATGTGGGCGGTACAATCAGATATTTATTCGAACGATTCGATTTTGTATGCCCAATTAATCGATTGCTATTTGGAGGCTTAAGTGACAGCCTTAATGTATCTGTATATAGAGTATACTATTAGGTTTTGCACATCGCTGCTTGTATGCAGACAGTTTAATAAAATACGCCACCTATCCTTCCATTTAAAAAAAAAAAAAGTTAGTTGCATAATTTTTTTTTTTTTATAAAAGTTCTCTTCTATTATGCAACTACCTTTTTTTTTTTTTTTTTTGTTACACAATAGCAACGCCCATGGGAACAAATATATAGGAGGGTGCTGAGCACCTGCTTATTTTTCCCCATGCAATGCATAGGCTGCAGTATAGTACTCCTGTCTATACTGCAGTTTAAAATAAAGAAGCAACAAAGTTGTTCATGCTATAGTAGGTAAACGTTTGCCATATGGTTGTTTTTTATTTTCTTTTTGCAATTGCATTCAATTTATGTAAAAAGAAATCTATTAATGTTTAATCGTCAAGTTCCACTTTTATACAGTAATTTTACAGTGAGCTAGCGGTTTTTATTTTTACAAACAATATTTGTGTTTGTTAGAAAACCAGTCCTGCTTTGCCGGTGTACAACTTATCAAAATGAAACCATGATGCAAGTTAAAAGCCTAATCGGATTGTTTAATCTCAATACTTGCCTTATCTTCCCAAAGTGCGCAGTGCTCACACAGACCATGTTTTCCACCTCACGCAGACAGGTGCAACATGAAGCTGCAGTCAGTAATGCTGAATGTATGAACCCAGTGGCTGATGGCTTTAATTTTATTATTATTTGTTTATTTAGCAGACGCCTTTATCCAAGGCGACTTACAGAGACTCGGCTGTGTGAACTATGCATCAGCTGCAGAGTCACTTACAATTACGTCTCACCCGAAAGACGGAGCACAAGGAGGTTAAGTGACTTGCTCAGGGTCACACAATGAGTCAGTGGCTGAGGTAGAATTTGAACCGGGGAAGCCCTTTTCTTTAACCACTGGACCACACAGCCTGACGGAAACAGCAAGTGTATCATGACTGCTACAGAGGTTTTTGGCGTCTCGCCGTTTTGATTTTAGCAGAGTTAATTGTGTTTGGATTGGGTATTTCAAGTCAACTTCTAAACGTTAGAGTATTTTTAAACTCCAATTATTAACTTAATTTTGCCTTCAGAGAACGGTTAGAGCTAACCTGGCACTGTTTCTGGGATCCTTTCACAGCATTGATGGCTGAACTGTCCGCTATGAAAAAGGGTGTTTTAAAATAATCACCCCCATGATTGATACTGTAGAATCAATGGAAGCTGCTAAGTTTATGTAGCTTGAATGTGTGTTTTTTTTTTTTTTGAATCGGCAGGTTTTTTTTTTTTTTTTTTGTTTGTTTTTTTAACCCCATTTTCTGCCCAATTTGAAATGCCCAATTTTAAGACTGGCTCAACGCTGCAACCCCCACACTGACTCGAGACGAAAACGAACACACGTGTCCTCAAACGTGTGTCGTCAGCAGTCCGCTTCTTTTCACTCTGCAGGCCTGCCATGCAGCTACCTGAGAGCTTCAGCGTCGGAGGACCACGCACCTCTGGGCCGCTTGCAGGTGCCCGGCCAGTCTACAGGGGTTGCTGGTGCGTGGTGAGCCGAGGACACTCTTGCCGACCTAGGCACTCCCCACCCCGGGCGGTGCTCGGCAAATTGTGCGCTACCCCCTGGGAACTCCAAATCACGGCCGGCAGTGGAATAGCCTGGACCTGAACTGGCGACCTCCTGGCTATAGGGCGCGTCCTGCACTCCACGCAGAGTGTCTTTACTGGATGCGGCACTCGGGTGCCTCCTGAATGTGTATCTTTTGTAAAGTGACATACTGTCACACAAGCAGGAGTTTAACTGTTTAAAGATGGAATACATTTATACTCAATCCCCTTTCGCGCCAAGACACTATGTTGGAGCTACAGTAGGACAGTTAACTGAAAGATGTATCTGCAATTGGTGAACTGATTTAAAATGAACATCAGTTCAGTGGCATCTCCTGTAAAGATGTTAAAACTTTGAACCACTTACTGAGGATAACTAGCATGCCTGGGGATAAGCAACTTTTTGCATTGACTTACCAGAATTGTAGTGATCTGTTACTGAAGTCCACAATGCTTGGTCCTGGCTCATTTTTATTATTGGAAACAGGTGTGTCTTGTCTAGTGTTACCTGGGCTACTGTAGAATGTCTGTTGCACACTGGAGCCTGTCCTGATTGACACATTGGTCAGTTCTATGGAGGGACTGCATAGGTTGCGATCATGCCCTGTAAGAAATTCTGGAGATCATTTTTCCAATGATTCCCATAGGTTGTTCGTGGGATACAGGGTCTCTCCTAGTTTTAACTAGCTTTGTTTCCTTTTTCAGGTCTAAATGTTAGATTCCTTTTGATTTACGAAAGACAACACAGGCATGCAAGGTAGAACATTTACTTTGCAAAGGATTTGTTTTAAACCTTAAGATAATGAGAACAGATTCTGACTGAACTCTAAAATGGCTGCTTTAATTCATATCCCTGTTCATTATTATATAAAAAAAAAAAAGCTTGTGTGTGAATTTAATTTGAGCTAGTCAGCCACGGATACTGCACATCTCCAACCGTGCAAACATTAGCGTTGCTTATAAAGTAAATGCAACTTTGCATTTTAAAATACCCGTGCTTGCTTCCAGGTTTAAGGTTTAAAACCTGTTTTTTATTATTATTTTTTTTATTTATTTTTTTTTCAAGTCCTGAACACATTTATGTAGAATAGGAGCTGTGTTGAATTACCAAACAGAGAATAATATAAATAGGTTTGGATTCAAACTGATTGATTTGTTCTCAAAATAGTTGTTGTTCTTGCAATGTTAGTGTCTTCTGTTGCAAGGGAGAACATGGGTCTTGGTTTGTTTTGTTTTATTTATTTATTTATTTATTTATTTTACTTCAAGCTGAATGTAACTGATCTTGAATTCTTTTCACACCTTGGTAGCCCGGAAGGATGAGGGGGGTTGACATTTGATATGTACCCTCTTGTTTTTAAACAATGGTGTGTAGTTTCTACTGTACAGTGAGGTATTGGAGGAAAGAAGTGTAATGCAGGTCAACAACCCTGGTACCATGTAACATTAAGGCGGTATAATGACCTAGAAAAATACAATCTTTTGAAATATTTTGAATAAAATCATCGGATTCCACTTCAAACTCAAATGAGAACATTTTTAAGCGGCTGTCCGTCAATTCTGCTGTTTTTGAATGGTCACTTTTAATAAAACAAATGGGTCCTCCTGAGATGCAGCAAGATACAACATTTAGGCACTAGGTGCTGGAAGGAAACTCTGCAGCTCAGGATCATAAAGATGAAAACCACTGCAGCACATGCAGCAGAATGTTAGGATCCTCGTTTATCTACAATACGGGGGTGTGACGTGATTGCTGTAGCAGACTCCTGTTAAAGCCCCCATTGAAGCTTGTTGGTGTGTAAATGGGAAGACCATATGTAGAATGCTCTGCCAAGAAGGGTTGGCAATGCACCCCCCCCCCCCCCCCCCCCCAGTGTGGATTGTTAGACGTCTGTATAATGTTTTTTTTGTTTTGTTTTTTCCCCCTAGGAATTCAGCAGACCAAAACAAGATGGCAGACATTGACAAGTAGGTGCTTTTTTAAAGTTTTTTAAAGCGTGTCTTGAACAACTTTCCCACAGCTGAGAATATGACCCGTTACCTGCATCTGCCGTTGAACTGGTTGTATCAGGTTCTCCCCCCACCGCCCCGTGACCAGGATACACTGACGTGCCAGTGTGTTTTAGACTTGTGATCAGGATATATTGATCGTCTCCAGCAGTAAGCTGAGTGGGGAATGTTTTGGGGGACTTTGCACTTATTTTTGTATAGTTATTCATCCCCTGCATATCTGTGTAGTACTGTAATCAAAATCTAATAAATAGGTGTAGTTCCGGGTTCTGTCCCCTGTCGGATACGCCCATCTTGCCAACTTGTAGGTATTTGGATTCAGAAACTTGGCTGAAGATCTTTTATCTTTTTTTATTTTAAAAGTGATGGGTTAACATGTAAGCTTTCAGTTGATGGCTTTTTTTTTTTGTGGATGAATTGCTTTCACATTTGGGGAATGTTTGAATACAAAAGTGTTAATGATAGTGATGAGCAGCAAAATCAATACAAATATATGTTTAGGTGTTGTGAATGTTTAGAGTGCAGACTATGTTTTTGAGTTTATCAGAAGCTGCTTCTGGCGCTGACCACACTCTCGGAGATTGTTGGCACCAGTGCCAAGAGGAATCTACTTGGTGACCAGAATTTCCTAGGAAATGTGTTGGCAGTCCGTTTTAAATATTCTCTTTGTAAGATAGGATAGGCAAAATAGTGCTGGATTGACCATCACAACTTCCAACTTCTATTTAACGGGTTGCAAAAGTTTTTAAATAACTGTTTACACAGGATAGTGCGACTGAGACGTGCCTCGGCATCTCAAGTAGGGTGTCCAGTCTGGGTCCAGTTACTCAGCTGTGTAGACATGCTTCCTAACAGCACGGGGCAGGGGGCCAGTGAAATGTTTGACCAACCTGGAGTAAATTGGGTCATAGCCTTTATTTTTTGTAAAATCTTTTGGAGATGTGATATGTTGGATAACATATGTTTGTGTGTTTTTCTTGCAGCAAAGATCAGGCTGAGATGGACCAAGCAGACATGGAGGATGTTGAGGAAGTGGAAGAAGAAGAAACTGGCGAGGATGTCAACAGCAAAGGTAAGAAGTTGAATGTTTTTGGACAAGACTTGCCTTGGAAGACATTTCTAGAGAAAATGTTTAATAAACCAAACTTTGAGTATGTGTGTACATTCTTGACTTCATGTATAGGCAGTGCTGTAAAATATTTTCATGTGATTTACGCATTTGTGGTGCTTTCCTGTATGCTGCTTTTTATAAAGAAACTGTGTCCCCTTTGGGGTTAAATGTAAAGATCGTGCACACAGGATTGGTTTGCTTGAGAAAAGGGCTTATGTAAAAACCTTGGTGTATTCAAGAGTCTTTCAATTAAATTGACTGAAGACAAACGTCTTTCCAAATAAGAATTGGTACATCTGGACAGTGTTGAGTGCTTCTTCCTGATTTTTAAAGTAGGTTTGCTTAATTCAATGTTCACATTAAGCTTCATTCCAGAGGGATGAGATCCAGAGTAAGTGCTGAGCCAGTATTGGTGTTCTAAAAATCGTCTGTTCAGTGGTCCCTGAAGGCCTTTCCATGTAAAGTGCAGGGGAAGTTATTTAATTGTGGCTTTTAATAAGTAGTAATTCATTATCCAGCTTTTAAATCTCACAGAATTTGTCAGTGCTAGAAAATCGTGATAAAGGGGTGTAGGTTGTCTAGTTCAAGTAATTTATATTGGTTTCCTGTCTTGACTACTGTGGGGATTTTAGTTAATACCAGAGATGAGAAATATCTGCCGTTTTTGGTGTTCCGCTTTTACTCAGTCACCTGGGACTATTGATGTAATCAACGCAGATCTGTTTTTTTTTTTGTTTGTTTGTTTGTTTTTTAAGCTATTAATACATTTGACGGTTGGTGAATAAATAAGGCAGTTTCATTAAGGCGGTTGTTTTTACATTACGTTCCCCGTTGCATTGGTGCTTGCAGACAGCTGTCTTGGCAAGTTGCTATTTTTTTGGTCCTCAAACAAGTACTGTGAATTAAACAGTTATGGTGCGGTGAGCACCATCTCTGCCTTTATTGTAAATGCTTTCCTGTTGAATACTGACGGTACACATGCGTCTTATACAACAGCAGCCAAGTAATCAATTTTTTTTTTATTGGTCCGCATGCGTACCTGCGTACAAGTTATGTGAACCCCTGATTATGGATCAAGAGGGTACAAGGCATTGGAAAGCCATATTCTCTGCAGAAAACATGTCGTCTGCATTTTCTTTGTCACCTGATGTTGATGGAGACAAACATGGTGATCCAGTGAATTATGAAATCCACCCCACATTTTAAACAAGCATCTTTTGAAAAACAGAAGTTGCCAGACATTTGTTTCCCGTAGAAGAGTGTGAAAAATCAAGAGATCATTTTTAAGATCTTTTAATAAAAGAACGTTAATATCTTTGTTTTACACTGACCCTTTTAAGTTTTAAACATTTTTCTATTCCTTGCATGTTTATTTGACTGGATACTTGCATCAAGTTTCACTGACCCTATTTTACCATCCTGACTTGTCAAAAAAAAAAAAAAAAAAAATCAAATTTTGCTTGGCAGGTGCGGTTTTGTTCACTCAAGTATTGGCATCTTTGGGTTTGTGAAGCCAGTACTTAAAATTTACTTATTTTGTATACAATCTTAACTTCATGCAATTTGGGTTCCAACACGGCAGTGGATCCCAGATTCCAGGCACTTTTTTTTTTTTTTTTTTTTATCTTCTCTCTTTCATCTCTGTAATATGATGTCTTATAAGGCTGCAGAATTTGTATTCTCCTCTTCCACCTCGCTTGTAAAATAAATCTACGTGCATGCCTCCGTCTCTGTGTGCTTAACTGGGATTACTCTGATGCATATAATGCGCTTTCCCAGCAGCACGCTAACTTGAGTGTTTGTGTTCTGGTTCCAGCCCGTCAGCTGACGGTTCAGATGATGCAGAACCCACAGATTCTCGCAGCCCTGCAGGAAAGGCTGGATGGGCTTGTTGGGTCTCCTTCCGGCTACATGGAAAGGTAAAACACCAACAGGTTTTCTGACATTTCCTGTTCGTGCTACCCTTTTACAGTGGGGTGGAAATACAACAGAATGTATTCATAGAAGCATGTGCAAAATGTATTGAGATGGAGGGCAAGTAACCCATTGTACACACTTCTGTGCACCTTCGTACCTGTGTAATTCAGCATAACCAGTGTTCATGGTTGTCGGCACTTGCATTCAAAATTTAGAAAATTAAATGTTATGCCATCTGCTGGCAGTGGTGGTTCTTGGAACTTTAAGTGAATGTGTAATGCCCTCTGGCAGGAGAAACGCAAGCAGTCTTTACAGTGCAGTTGTGCCACTGAAAAGCAGAATTGGTAGGGCTCTCTGTTCATGCTTCTGTTCCTGGAGAACAATGTGCTTTTTCTAACTTGGGATTGTGTAAGTGTTCCCTCTGGTCTCCTCCTATAAAATGCCAGTTTGGTATTCTTGTTGGTGTAGTATAGTGATGGATGAGCCTCTCTTGGCATGTGATTGCCTCTGCTAACTTTTTGTTTTGACTGTGTGGTGGAACTAAGCGGTTGCTGTCCTGGTGGTTGCTGGTGGTTTTTTTTTTTTTTTTTTTTTCTCTGCTTGATTTAGGCTGGTGTAATTAATCTGTCCAAGTGAACAGCATTCAAGCAGCACTGTTCAGGGTCACATCCATAACTCTTGATGTGATGGCACGCAGCTTGTATCCAATGTAGTCCTCTTAAAACTGTGTGTAGTATCTAGCATATTTGTGAAGCAGTCCTCCTCCCCCAACCTGTATTCTCTGTCAATTTGACAGCAAGGTTGTAAAGTGTGGTTTCTCAATATGAACTTGCATGTTTAGTTTGGACTTTAGTTATAAAGTATGTATAAAAAATAAAGGAAGCTGGTATTGCATAATATTGCAAAAAATAGAACCTATATAGTGTCCAAATTACTTTTAGTTAACAGTATAGATCGGACTGCTATGCAAAGGAAGTCTTATTTCCATCCCTGTTTAAGATGAAAGCAGTGTAAGTAGTGTAGTTCACCAGGAACTATTGCAAGACTGGCAGTCAGCAATTTGAGATGCATAATCTAATTCGCAGGCCATTGACAACATGTTGGCGACAGTTTGACAGTAATACTATAGAATGCAAAGTAGTTTTAGCGCTTGAATGTGGTACAGATTTTAAGTGCAGTTGTGTGTTTGGACATTGAGTTTGAAGGGTGAACTGTCACTTGTGTGTCTTCACACCCCCTGCCAAAACAAAGTGTGTGCAAAGAAGTAATTTGGTGGTTTATTAATGGCTTTTCTAAATGGTTTAAAGATTTGCCAGTAAGAAGGACCAGGTTATACCCTGCAACCTGTTTTCACCAGGATCAATGTAACTGCGCTCGTAACACAACTACTGGACTGTAGGAACATGTGTGAAAATGTTCAGGGATGCAGATGCATGCATTGTTACTGTTCATGGTGCAAACTTATCAGGCTTGTAAAAGTTTTTAACATTACAACCTCGAGGTGCCAACCTCTGATTTTAAATGTACCCCCACAATATTGAATATTTAAAAGGGCTTGTGTTGCCCCCCAAATAAATCTTTATCTGGAGTACAATGAAGCTGTACTTGTTTGTACTATTCACAAATATCAAGCTTGATGTCCTGAAATGTTTGATATATGCAGATTAAATCCACATTGCTCTGTGTTCACGTTTCAGTTAAAAACTGATTTTGATTGTAGCTCTTACTATCTTTTTTACATTTTGTTCAACCTCTTTTCTTTAATGGCCAGCAGAATGCCCTCTTCACTATCTGTAACCTAGTAAGCCACAAGGGTTGGTTTTAGTTTATCATTTTGCTTTATTTGTGTCTCGTTATATGTATAAAGTCTAATGGATTCTGACTTCATTTTTCAGCTTGCCGAAGGTGGTGAAAAGACGTGTTAATGCATTGAAGAACCTCCAAGTAAAATGTGCCCACATCGAAGCCAAGTTCTATGAAGAAGTGCACGAGTTGGAAAGAAAGTATGCAGCACTCTACCAGCCCCTCTTTGACAAGGTAAGGTGACAAGTAGAGGTGTAACAATTCATTGTGTATCTGATGCATTGTATCATAATGGAAGGTTGGGGTGGGGTGGGGGTTATACCCAACTATAAACTCCACTCTGCACAATAGATTATTTACTTATGTCCCTTGTGTGGAGTGTAAACCCTTGCAATACAGTTCAGTGGCTGACAGACATGGTTGATTCGGTTACAAACTGGAACTGTGGGTACTTCCCTGACCTAAAATGATATAATAATGGAATTAGTAAACTGCGTAAAACAATTGCATGCATGTAGCATTTACATTTTATAGGATTAGCTATTGTAATACTCAATACATTATTACCGTGTTGGTATCAAAGTAAAACAAATGGCTGATCTTGCTTTTTTTCCCCCAGAGAAGTGAAATCATCAATGCTGCTTATGAACCAACCGATGAAGAATGTGAATGGAAAGCAGATGAGGAGGAAGAACTGACAGTAAGTAGTCAGGTACAGGAGACTTTTTTCACACTGTTTCACCACAAGGTGTCTCCATGGTTTAGGATTGGGCATAGCATGCACACCATTGCTTAACTGTCATGCAGAATTTCATCAATTTTGTTTGTTTTAACTGTTGCAAGAATTGCACTACTTAATCCTGTTTCTTAGTGAACCATGTGTCCTGTAACAGGCTGCTTTATTTGTCAAACACAACAGGAATGTATTTTGCAATCCTGTGTTGTCAAAAAAAAGGGTAGTACACTTTCTTGGTGATACAGCAATATTTGTATGTTGAGTTGTACAAAATTATTTTCCACCTATAATCCAGTGTTCTATTGCATACAATAGAAAAACATTTGTTTTGTCAAATGTTTTTTTTATTATATCTGTTCAATAAAATATATAGATAGTACATAACCTGTTCAATATGTTGCTTATGTTTAGAATAAGGGACATTGGTGTCTTTTAATATGGTGGTAGAATTAGATTGCATGTACCACTATCCATTTGTTCTTTTGAAATAGTCAGTTTTATATTAGTGCTGGGACGAACACACAGGATTTTCATGTTTTGAGTATTTGCTCATAATTTAAATATTCGTTTGGCTATTAGTTCATTTTTCAAAAAGTAATAAAAGCCATTATATTGCTCAGAACGCAGGCAGAGACAGTATAGCAGCAGGGGCGTGGCCGTGGCCCCTGTGTGTGTGCCTTTTTATTTTACAGCAAGACCTTACAATATGTAATGTGTTAAAATAGAAAAATATCCCAGGAGTAAAGAATAAGCTGTGTAGGACTTGCTTTACCACAGTGAATTAACTGCAAAACAAAGGATGCCAAATAACAGTTCAAGTTAAATGTTTTGTTTATTCCCGAAATACATAGTACACATTTTACTTGTTTACATGTGCCTTTTTGTAGCTGAACAAACAAATGAAAACCTGAAATTTAAATTTAAAGACTTCAAATAAAACAAACGTGGAAGTGGTGTAAAGTGAAGGAGGGGAGGGGGGGGGTGGGCGACTCACTGTTTTGGTTCTTGTTTATTACATTCCACATAAGACACCAACAAAATATATAATATATACAGTCTATATAAAAATCATTACACAACATTTTCAGGAAGTTGGGTACTGTTTAAGTGAGGCATTTCAGTCCCATGAGATTCTGGCTTGCTCTAAAGCAGCACATAATCTGGTTTGTTTACTTTTTGCTGTCAATCTTTTGTGTGGTGGTTTTTTTTGTTTTTTTAATTTTATATATAAAATATCTATTACATGGAGCTCTTTTTCATTTGAGGTGTTTTTTTTCTTTTTTTTTTTTAAACTGTCGCACAAATTCTGGTGAGGCGGTAATTTAAGTGCAAGGTATTTTTGTCATTTGTATCTCGATTTTTGTATACGAATACATGTTAAAAAAAATATTTGTTTGGATATTTGTCCCAGCACTAATTTATATACATTATGCAACATAATGCCTGGTACTTTCTGACTTTTTTTTTACTAAAATAAAACTGTGTAGTTGATCTGTGGATATAATGAAATCTCTGAACTTCAGTGATGACTTATGTTTTATTTCTTGGCCTTGTGTGTATTTTAAACCTGTTCTTTAACACAGGAGGAGATGAAGGAAAAGGCAAAGGTCGATGAGGAGAAAAAAGATGAGGAAAAAGAAGATCCAAAAGGAGTTCCGGAATTCTGGCTGACAGTCTTTAAGAATGTTGACTTGCTCAGTGACATGCTGCAGGTGAGTGCCTAGACATGTTGTATTGCAGTGCCATGCATGCATGCATGAGGAGGGTGGGGGTTGAGACTTTAATGGCTGCAGCAGGTGCAACATGGGCAAACCGGCTTTAAAACGGTGTTACTGAACCTGTCAGCCTTAATGTGTCGGGCAGCATTAGTTTTGATTTGGTGCTTTTTGTTTTTTTTAAGATCTCTATTTTGTGGTGAAAAATAGTTTAATTCCTTGTACGTCAGAACAGCAGTTACTTTAGTACTGTTTTGAGAAACAAGTT
Source organism: Acipenser ruthenus (assembly GCF_902713425.1). Lineage (NCBI taxonomy): Eukaryota > Metazoa > Chordata > Actinopteri > Acipenseriformes > Acipenseridae > Acipenser > Acipenser ruthenus. The sequence goes on from NC_081195.1 coordinate 65,467,477, forward strand.
TGTAGAGGCTAAAGAGAAATAACTGTCAATTTACAGACCCCCTTCTGTTTTGAGATGGTGAGCTTGTGCTGCCACCTCGTGGTAAAATTACAAGGATGTAAATTGCTCGTGCTGGTTGTATCTCTAGCATCAGTCCATAAATACCCAAGAGTTGTCAGAAATATTATGAAATAAAGGAAGCTGGTTATATAAATTCTGTAAATGTCACTTTTGTTACAGGAGCATGATGAACCAATTCTAAAGCACTTAAAAGACATAAAAGTTAAATTCTCAGACCCTGGGCAACCAATGGTAAGTTTATTTGTTTCTCTATATGTACTAAATGCAACTATGTATGGTAGGCTGTACCTATTTATTTAGCTTTTATATAACTACTAGCAAAAGAAGTAATGATAACACTTTTGGGTTATCTAGAGCAGAATACAAAAAATGCATTTGACCTTTTTTAGTGCATTTCAGCTTGGTGAACAGTAAAGTTGACATGTCACTGTAGAAAATTGAATCTTCTTTCCTTCCTGTCAGAATTTCACGCTAGAGTTTTATTTTGAATGCAATGACTTCTTCTCAAACGAACTGCTGGTAAAAACATACAAGATGAGGTCAGAACCAGATGAGTCGGATCCCTTTGCCTTTGATGGACCAGAAATCATGGGCTGCACAGGGTAAGAACTGAACGTGTAGTAGTATATCCCCTAACTACTGCAGCACATGAAATGTAATGAAGAATTAGCGTCATTGTGTCACGCATCTTTATTTCATTATAATTCTTTTTTTTTTAGTTGTCAAATTGACTGGAAGAAGGGAAAGAACATCACATTGAAAACCATTAAAAAGAAGCAGAAGCACAAGGGACGAGGCACAGTGAGGACGGTTACCAAAACGGTGCCAAATGATTCCTTCTTCAATTTCTTCACTCCTCCGGAAGGTAAGCACACGATACCTTATTTACATCTGTTTTCAAATAAATTACCATGCTAGGACAGCCTAGGTTTCACAGCCCTTGATGGTACATTTTGAATCAGTTGCATGAAGGAGAATTTATTCTTTTAGCTTCAGTACTTTTTAGCTGCACTGTGTGGCGGCTTTAGATACACCGCTGTATTCTTAATCCAAAGCAAGTGTGTCCATATCTGAGAGTCTTGTATATAGTCTAGTCTGATTTTTAATGTGCTTTTCAACCCTATTGAGTGACTTCAGTTTTTCTTTCATCTTTTTACTAGTGCCCAAATTTATTTATTTATTTATTTATTTATTTATTTTATTTTTTTTAATTGAGGAACACATTTGCTTTGACCATATTGGCAAAAGTTAATATTGAAAACTGCATTATAACCTGGGGGCAGTTTTACTAAATTTATTTTTGGTTTTTTTACAGTTCCAGAAAGTGGTGAGCTGGTAAGTGTAAAATGACTCCAGTATTCCAGTAAGGGGGAGGATGGAGGGGGGTTACTGGTGAGCTTACACTTTTTTAAATGGTTTTGGATATTTAAATCGATACACATGTCCCACAAATACAGCTATGCCACACACACGTTTGTGTTAGTCTTGCTCTAGGGCTGCATTTTGTCCCACTCTAGCATAGTCTCAAGTACAGTGGGTGATGGTGGTGTTCGGCACTTCTATAGAACTTCAGTTTGGTGATTTTCAAATGTTGCGTAGGCTTGTAAGAGTTTGCTGCTGTACAGTAGCTGCTCTTTGCCTAGCAGGGCTCTCCTGTAAATTTAATCTAAACTAGCAGGTCATTCTGAATATTTACCTCAAGATCTGTGTATGAAACGGCAAACTAATTTCTGGGTGAATTTACAGGATGAAGATTCCGAGGCAATCCTGGCAGCTGACTTTGAAATCGGTCACTTCCTCCGAGAGCGCATTGTCCCGCGGGCCGTGTTGTACTTCACAGGCGAGGCCATAGAGGATGACGATGATGATGTGAGTTAGTGGTGGGGTGTGTGTGTATGTGGTGGGATGTGGGACCCAAACTTTTTTTTTTTTTTTTTTAAACAATTTTTTTTTTTTTTTTTGTTCTAGTATGATGAAGAGGGAGAGGAGGCAGATGATGAGGTAAGTACATTCTTGTTGCTACTAAAATGACTATTTACAAATACATTAATAGTCTATCAGATGTCTTGTTTTACAGTGTGTTGCCTTTCTTGGTGATTTCTGTGCCAGCATAAAATCCCTTGCAACTTGACATCAATCTTGACTGCAGCTATTTTCGGATGTAACTATTGGTCCCCAGTGCTTGGAGCCTGGCAGACCTGAATACCTTAGTTAGTTTCCAGTGTCTTCTCAGTTGACTTGCCCTATTTTAAATGTGAATGGAGGATGTGTGTTAAGGCTCGATGACCAGCTAACAGGATGGCATAGAAGCTACTGCTGTGTTGCTTGGAAGGCATTTCTTAGTGTATGTGTACAGTGTATATATAAATGTATCTTGTTTAAAACAGGAAGGAGAAGAGGAAGCGGATGAGGAAAACGATCCTAATTACGACCCGAAGGTGGGAATTTATTTGGCTTAATTTAAGTGTTTGGGCAACTTGAGTCCCATAATTAACAATTTTGGTTGAAACATTTTATAGTGAATTCAACATACAGAACACATACTGTCTTATGCATTTCATTAGCATGATGATTTAAACAATATTTTTTGGAGAACTACATCTCATTTGGGGAGGGTCAGATTTGCTTGACTAATACAGGATTGGCTGATGTAGAAAATATTAACCTCAGGGTGGGCGGGGGTTCTCCGTAACCCTTTGACCAGGAGAGAATCATGTGAGCCTGTTCACTGAACTTCAAATAGAATGCACATGTTTCAATATAAACCACATGTTACTTAATTCTACTAAATGCACAGACGACTCTAGATTTAGACCCTCCAACAATTCTAAGCTTGTTCTAAAACGGTTCTGTTCTTTTGATTCAACTACTATATGCCTTTTTATTGTTTCATCTACAATCACTCTGCACTTTGTCAGTTCCTTTCTAAATTTTTCCTTGCTAGGTTTAATGATGTCTGTAGAAATAACCCTATCCCAGTAGGTAAGGCTAATTGTCGGTTTAACACACCATACATTTGTATGTGCTTTTCCACTGTACACTTTGGACACTAATGTTGTGGTTTTATTTTCAATAACCTGCTTTTGCAACAGTACTGTTTCTTCTGTATGTTGAAGCTAGTTTAAACTCTTAAATGGGGTTGGTACTTGCAACTGCATAATGTGTCTTAAAGCTGTGTGATTTGGAAGGAAAGGGGAAGCACTATTTTGTAGAAATAATTTGTTCCTTAGCGACGTGTGTGTGTAGTTGTGTGGTGTGTTTTTTTTTTTAAGATTTCCTGGAAGGATTGAGAGCCTGACTGTACATATGTGCAGTCATTAATTCTAATCTTCAGAATAATAATAAAAAAAATACATTAAATAAACTGTTGTAACCTAGCTTGGATGTAAACCGTTGATTTGGTTTTTCTTCTGTTTTCAGTTACAATGTTAAAGACGGGGGGGGCTGTAATTTTGTTATATATAGAATGACATTTTGAAAATTAAAAATAAGTCCAACTGAGCATGTTGAGAGGCAAACTTGTACTAACATTTGGGTTTAATGCATTTGCAACGTGTGTTTTTTCTTAAAGGGATTTTATGTAACGTTTTGTGTTTGTTTCAACAGAAGGACGCGAATCCACCACCCGAGTGCAAGCAGCAGTGAAGCCTGCGTATGTGGCCTTGAGGATTAACTGCACTGTAACAGCTTATTAAACAAAACCTAGTTACTTACAGCCTTATACTGTTTTGTATTTTCTTGTTAGAAATAAGTTTACATTTCTTTTTGTTACAAAATCATGAAGGGCCAGTTTCAAGCCTCTGCTCATTCTACATAGTATTTTAATAGAATTATCTGTAAAAACAATACATACAATAAAATAAGTTAGACTGCAGTAAATCCATCTTCAAACAAAAAAAAGGCAAGCATGACATTTGTTTATTCACTGCTAAATAGTTTGGGTTCTTGTGAAGTTTCTTGTATTGCTTTTTGAAAACAGCTGTGGAAAGACTTTGTGAAAAAATTTCAAATTCAGAGACCGATATTTGTTTAGCCCTATTCCTCCATTAAAGAACCAACCAATTTATGATTTTTATTCCAGTCGTCTGAATGGGTTTAATATGTCTGTGCTTGCACTAGCTGTGCCACCTTTGTTATAGACATGCAGTGCTGCAGTGACTTGTAATAACTAGACTATTAAATATCATATTCAATATCTGGCTGTGGTGGAGACCGAACTGCATAGCCACAGAAGGAAACGAATATGAAATTGAAATGTGTACATACTGTCTGCTCGTTCGCAGTGGTTTTTGTTTGTGAAACTGACCTACCAAAAAAAAAAAAAAAAAAAAAAAAGGCTTTAGTTGCCACATTAAGGTTATTGTGTACTACTCTGGGTGTGAATAAAAATAAACAAACAAGTTTTGTGTTTGTCTGCTATTTCAATCTACATCCCTACAAGATGGGGGGAGGGGGGAATTGCATTGAGCGAGTAAGCCCTCTGGCAACTAAACCAATCAGTCTAAATTGGGCTCACCTTAACAGCTTTGCAGGTGTCTGTCAGACTTTGAGTCGTACATGATCACAAAGTATCTAGAACTGTGCTAATTCAGCACTAGTGTATTTCTTGAAGAAAAAAATTAAAATTGATGTTCGAGCTCAGATAACTCAAGACAGTTAATTAAAAGCTGTATGTTTCTTGCTAGTTCTGTGAGTGTGATTGTGTTCAAATGTATGTGAACTGTTTTGTGATTGTGTGTTTTTCAGCAGTAAATGAAGTACCCGGCCAAGGCTGTCCCAGAAACCGTGTAGCATACCAACTGCTACCATAGGAGTTTGGTGTGTGGTGTTTTTATTTATTTTATATGAAACTTTTTTTCTTTTTTTTTCTGTTTTTTCTTTTTTTTATGATACATGTCTTGTCTATTTCATGAGTATCATTCAATATATTTTTAATTAATAATTTCCACTGTCCGTATCTGACAACCTAGACCCCTTCTTCCAGGAAGTCTGCAGTGTAATAAAACTTTGCAAGGACATACTTTTGGATTTTGAAAGGGTGTCGAAAATTAGACCACTCCATTCAGTAAAATTGTTCCCACCCTTTTAAAATTATAGAGCCATTGTACATGTTTCCCACATGGGAATTGTTTAATTTGTCATTACCATAATGTAACTTTCAAATTGTATTGTTAATGCTATTTCGAGTCTCGCTCGTAAAGCGGTTTTGTAGAACAAGCTCGTGGAAATGTGTGTGGAGAGGAATGCGGTTGTTAAGCGTCCTTCTGATTCCTTGACTTGCCACAAGGAGGAGATGCCATACTGGATAGAAAACAATTGAAACTAGAATTGAAGTTCCTGGAGAAACTTCGTCTGCGTTGTAAAACGCGACAGGTCAAAAGTCATGGTCAAGGTCATTTTTGGATATGGCATACTTGGTATACAGGTTTTAGAGTAAACATCACTCTATATGCAGTGTGTAAGGAGCTATATACTGTCAAAACCGCGAATTGTCCAGTTTGACCATGAACGACAGATTATAGCCATTGCAGTTTTTGGGGGGTCACAGCTTGTGACCCCTATATCCTTATTCACGATATAGAGTCGGTTGACAGCTACAACAAGCATGCACAAACAGAACAGTTGTACGTGACATGGTTCCTGATTTATAACCATTACAGTTTTTGGGGGTCACAGCCTTGTCACAGAACACAGTAACGTCTTGTTGGGTCTCATTTATTTTAAAAAGGATATTTAAAGACGGAGGGGTGACGACTTCCATTGTCTTAAGTCTTTCAGTAGCAGGTCCAATTTACCTCATAAATAATGTTTCTTTGCCATGGTTTACATTAAGAAATATTATTATTATTATTATTTACAGCAGCAACACAAAGTGGCGACTTGGACTGACCCGACTTTATCTAGGTAATTCAGGGGGGGGGGGGGGGAAATGAAAATGTTGATTAAAGGTTGGATATTTGTGCTGAACGCTAACGTGGACAAAAAAAACAGAAACAAAATAAAACTTTAGATATGTGGACCCGTGTTATTGCTGTAGGTTTCGGGGCATATGACTCAAACGAACTGAGCACGGTTACCTTAACGAACCGCTTTCAAATGTGCCTGAGCGCATAAACATTTGTTTATTATTTATTTCTTAGCAGACGCCCTTATCCAGGGCAACTTACGTTTGTCACAAGCTATCACATTATTTTTACATACAATTACCCATTTATACAGTTGGGTTTTTACTGGAGCAACCTATGTAAAGTACCTTGCTCAAAGGTACAGCAGCAGTGTCCCCCACCAGGGATTGAACCCACGACCCTCCGGTCAAGAGTCCAGAGCCCTAACCACTACTCCACACTGCTGCCCTATATGCAACTAGCCTCCATTAAATCCACACGTGATATACAGTTTAGATAGCTGACCCCAAATGCCCGTTCTAATGACGGAATTGTGCAGGAAATGGGTATTAATCCGTTTTGTTCCAGTAGGCATATTGATTGTGTTTTTAATGGCCAGTGTAGCGACATTCAAATTCCAGGAGCTCTACAAACCGTTCACCAAATATGCCACTTAAACCATAGCCATGTTATTGTGTATTCAAAGCGGATTCAACGAGCCCTGGTTATTTTATTTATTTTTATTTTTTTAAACAGACTCCCAATTGGAATCACAATGTATTCTGGTGGGCAGATTTGGCTCTTTTGAGCTGCACAGAGCGAGTTAATTGGGCATAAAAATGGTGTGAATCTTTAAATGAAGCTCTCCTCCACCTTCTCATATCCGACTCTGCTTGAATTTGACACTTGCCACGTGTTTGTGAGGACTCCAGCTGCAACCAGTCCTGCCTCTCCGCTGGGTGTCAGTCGGGAGGCGGACCACAGGAAACGCTCGAGGAAAAACCGAGTCCGACTGAATGAGAGAATCAGTCACAATTCTGCAACTGCTGCAGACGGCTAGTGGAACTCGGGAAGGAGGGAGGGAGGCAAGCTGGAACTACACTAGCTATAAATAGACAACAACAGGACTTGTATGTAGAGCGCTGATGTTGACACAGTTGAAACAACAGCGTTTATATTAATACTTTTAAGTCCGGATATTTGTGTGGAGATTTACCCCGTTCTTGCTCAGTGATGTTGGAAAGCAGCGTCAAGGTGCTGAAAGAAGGTCTGATGGAGAAAAGGAGCGATGGTTTGCTTCAGCTGTGGAAGAAGAAGCGCTGCTTTCTAACGGAAGAGGGGCTTCTCCTTCACCCACCGAAACAGCACGACCAGCAGCAGCACCAGAACCGTCACCAAATCACGGCCAGCGAGCCCGGCAAGATCAAAGAACTGCTCTTTTCCAACATGAAGACGGTGGATTGCGTCGAGAGGAAGGGCAAATACGTTTATTTCACAGTGGTGATGGCAGAGGGCAAAGAGATTGATTTTAGATGCCCCCAAGAAGAAGGCTGGAATGCCGAAATCACTTTGCAAATGGTACAGTATAAGAACAGACAGGCTATCCTGGCAGTGAAATCGACCAGACAAAAACAGCAGCACCTGATAGTAGCACACGGGCACAACATCATCAAGAACTCTCTAGCGTGATGCACACAGGCAGCAAGCTGGGGCTGGAGCCCCGAGAACGGCGGTAAGCATGTGCACGAATAATAATAATCGAACTCACTACAATGTACATGGCATCATTTTTTTTTTGTTTTGTTGGTATGTTCCGATTGGTAACAGCTGGAATTGTAAACTTTTTTGTTTGTTTAGGGTTTATAATTTATTTTATTGGTATATAGCCTACACTATATAACATAAACCGGGCCCGTTATTTGAAGTATTTTAATTGCATGCACATTAAACCCCAAATTCACAATTAGCAGTGCTATAGTATTGCAGCATGTATTAATTGTACAGTGGCACAAAATAATAATTAAAAAAAAAAAAAAAAATTCGAACATTTTTTGTATTGTTATAATTAGTTTCAGAATTCCCACCCAGGAAACAAGTGTCCTTAATTTACCTACATTAGCGTGCAAGAAGTAGGGATTTATATTTAAAAACAAAAAAAAAAGTATCTGCCATTTTTTAAAAGATGATTACCTTGTTTAAATTCACAATTAGAATAGGCTACCACTGCACGACCTGTCTCCGAAAAGCACTTTGATTTAGGAGCCCCATTATTTGTGGTGATCTGTCAAATGCATCCACAGTTAATTACCCTGAAATGTATTTTGTTCACAGGTTACGAACGGGGCACATTCAGCCAGTGGAAGGATTCATGCAGCTTGATTTTTTTGTCTTCTGTTGATCGATGGACTGAGAACAAGTCACCATAAATTCGAACTGAAAAACTGGTAATTCATTTGAGATGGAATCAACATTGTGGAATAAGACATCCGTTTTCACAAAGCGTGCCGTTTTATAGACTATAAACTAATTTATGAGAACTACGATTTGAAATATTCACACTCAGCATGGAACGAATCGCGACATTGTATTTTAATGTATTGTATTTATTAGTTAATTATTACTTGCTATACTATGTATGACATTGAATGTAAGAACGCAGTCTGCTAATGGAAGTATATTGTTCTGCTCTCGCCGAATCCACTTGAAAGCTATCCTTACCGGCTGGCTAAATTTGAAGGATGAGACTAAAAATGTATATGGCAGTATGGCACAAGTTTAAACCGTTAGTGTATTATTAAATGTTTAAGATCAGCTATACTATGCTGCACGTTACGCGTTTCCTGTAAAACAAACAGTCGACAAATACACAGTACCATTTCTCCTAAGCAATTATACAGTTCTTTCTCAAGGACATGAATGTTTATACTCACTAATAACCTGAGCTGGTTACTAAAGTAACATTGTTCAGAATTAACCAAAATGTAACGCGTAGGAAATGCATTGTTGTCGGGGTCATATCAAACAATAAGATGAACCAAAGACCTGCATATGATTACACTGTACCACTTCTTTTAAAAAGTTATCCTCGTAGTTTGGATGCGATTTCAACAAAAACCGCTCCCACAGGAAACAAAGTTGAAACCCTTACCAAAAAACGTCTCGCTTTTTGAAATGAAGTGTCCGTGTTGATTTAAAAGAAATGAAACTGTTGTCCCTATTAAGATAGATTCATAGTCTTTCCCGTTAGGTTCATGGTGAATATGATACGATGGTCTCTAAACTGTAAACTGCTACTGTGATGTAACAATTGTAGTTGGCAATCCAAGCAAGTGCTGTATTCGGATGCTTGACAGCTGTAATAACTGTGATGTCATTTCTTTGTTTCGTATATACTGTACTTTGGCACTGACATGTGGCTCTGTTACGGTGTGAGATCTATTCTCATACCTTTCAAAATACATTCCATTTCAAAAGAACAGTGTGTGATGTGTGTTTAAAGTTTGTATCCCAATCAATTTCACAACCAGTAAGTATGTAAGTTTAGGAATTATGCAACACAGGTGGAGCTTGAGAGGAAACAGGCGATGGCATAAACTCCACTCTAAATGTGTGAATGTAGTTCCTATCAGTGGCTGCTACTCTAATAATACAGATCCAGTATTGCTTAATAGCCTGTCAATAAGTGTTTTTTTTTTTTAAAACATTGAAATTTGAAATAACATACATACAATCTTATAATACAAACATATTCTGAAATATTACCCAAAGTGAAGGTCTAAGGCTTATTCAATATACAACAATGAATAGTTTATTGCACTAAGTTAAAAAAAATATATACATTTAAACCGACCGCATCTTCTGAAAGTGAACAATGTAAGTTATAAACTGAGAACATTTTGTATGCATTCTTGGGTTGCGTTGAAATGAATGCAATATGGCAACACATTCATGAATACATTGCTCTCTCTTGTGCTAAACTTTCAAAACGGTTTGCACCCCTGATTCTAAAAGCATGTATGATGAACAAACTAATACCGTTAGTGTATTGCATGTGCTAGGCTCGTGACACGGCCACTTTATTAGAAACTACAAGGGAAGAAAAAGCTTTCTGAGGCAATGCGTTGCAAAGAAGAGGAGCCGTATGACTAGTAAAGCAACAGACATGGTGGGCGTAGTCACTTGGGAAATATGCACACATGCTGTGGTATAGCTAACCAATGTAGTGCTGCATTGTGGTACAATAGCGACCCCTCCATTTCAACAACAGTTTATTTTATTATTACTACATTCTTTGAGTTTTTTAAGGGTCGCAAGATGGTGATGGATGATCATGTATCTTATCCATTATTACAGGGAGTCATTCAGGTTATGTGTGATCCTGGGGTACATGTGATCAGTACAGTGTTGGAAACAGAGCTCAATAAAAAATAGATTCTTGAAGAACACCACCCTGTCCTTCTCCCAGATATTGAATAATGTTTAGAAAACGCAGCACCCAACCCACAATGCCTCACTCTCCTGATTAGCTAGTAACCTATCAATTTACCCAGGTGCCCACTGATCACTGTGTTCACGTTCCTTCTCAGTCCCCTTCTCTACCCTTGGAACTATCCCTTGGTCTAAGTTCCAAAACAAAAGGGATATCTCAATGGCCTCATTCCAAAAGCCTGAAATGTGCAAATCACTGTGAGCAGTTTTCTATTACAGAATAAAACATAACCAGTGAGATACAAGGTAATCATTTACTTGTGTTCTGCTGACAGCAAAAAAAAACAAAAAAAAAAAACACCTCAGAGTAAAGCTTCAGTGGTTTTTAAAGTCAGCAACATTCTCAAAGGGAATTACTGCTCGTGTGCCATTCTATGATATGTAATGCTTTTTTTTTTTTGCTGTTCAAATTTTTGTAACACCAATACAACTTTTGAAGGAATTATGTTATGTCATGTTGCAGTGTTGCCATTTTCCTATTTGTTGGTTTTATAAAGTGCAGTTTGCTGGGTGTTCAGTTGAATAAACATACAGTATTTGGTATTTAATTCCCCAGATAAAAACATACTATGGTACAATATAGTCTTAACACTTGTAAAGTATAATTAAACCAGAGGCACTTTGGATTACAGGACACAAATAGACATGTAGTTACATTCTAATAACGGTGTAATGGCCAATGATGGCTGCTCTTACACTGTAACTACTGTGCAATTAAATGGGAATGCCTTGTGTGCAACCGTTTGTTACATCATGTCATTACATTGTAATAGTATTGGCAGTTACCCAGTTATTACAATGTAATTACATAGATATAGAAGCCTGGTGAACAAAACCACAAAACAAACCTACAAAATGGTTGTAGTTTACAGTTGAAAACATTTATAAGGGACTTCTATTGTTTGCAAGTGCTGTCGAACCTTGTGGGGACAAATATTCATTTCAAGCAGCAGAGATGACAAACCTGTAGCCTCAAATTCAGTCCAGCGATGGCTTATATGCCAGTCAGACCTGAAGATTAGGTCAGGAGGTGCTCTCATTGCAATGCGTCAGTCATGTATTCAATTATAACATCGAATGGTGTTGGATTTCTGTTTCGTAGCCTTGTTTTCACTTCAAATATTAAGATTCTTCAAATATTTCAGATTCTTGTCAAAATCTATTATAATACATAGCAAACCGAATAAGTTATCACATAGCTAATGAGATCATTGTCCTTTCTGATGCATGTTTTCTTTCATACCCGTATGTACTGTAACCTAATTATATTAGAGAATGCTGCATTAGAGGTCACTGCAGAATGCACTGCACATGAGTTGAGATGATAGAGGAAAACTCAAAAGGAAGCAAAAACACATTTTAAATGCATTATTTAATGAAACTATCATTTATTCATCATAGGTAATGGGGGAGCTGTGAAGCATTTCAGTTTTGATGTCTGTCACAATTATAAATTATAAATTGGACATTTTTTTTATTAATGATGTAAGTGAAAATAGCAGCAACATACAGTTTTTGTTTTAACATATCTCGCTTTCAGAAAATGCCATTGGGAAACCATTAGAATGCTAGTGTATTACTTTACAGAAACCGTAGCAGTACTGGTGCCATAAATACAGTAAGCCACATCATCAGCAACCAATGGCAGCACAATGGATTTGGAAAAAGCACTTCTGATTGGTCTGTGAAGGAAGTAACTTGTCTAGTAATTTAGATGAAATTTAAGATTGCTGAATCAGACACTTTCTTGGCTAGCTAAAAAAAATAATTATATCAGCTATAAATACCTAACCACATCCTAGCCAGCCAGCTGTCTCCGTTGTTCAAGGATGTAAATCACTTCATAACACAACTTATCTCTCCAGGTGGGCCACTAAGCCCCTCCTTCTGATTCCACACCTTCAATGTAAAGAAAAGAACAGAAAGTGCCTTGTGTGAAGCAAGCCTCCGTGTGGGCCAGCTCTTGAAAAGAATGGCATGTTTATTCAGGTTTAATAGCCAGATTTCACTCCTGCCCTTGTGAAATTCCCTTTAATCTTCGCCCCGCTCAATAACTGGAATAAACCCTTTCCTTTCATCTAGAGACATAAAAGGCAGTCATAAACTGATACACTGTGCTCCATAAATTAAAAGGTAGCTGCTGCATAAAGAAGTTACACAATAAATGATATAATTATTATTTCTTAGCCGACACCCTTATCCAGGGCGACTTACAATTGTTACAAGATATCACACTATTTTTACATACCATTACCCATTTATACAGTTGGGTTTTTACTGGAGCAATCTAGGTAAAGTACCTTGCTCAAGGGTACAGCAGCAGTGTCCCCCACCTGGGATTGAACCCATGACCCTCCGGTCCAGAGCCCTAACCACTACTCCACACTGCTGCCCAATAAGCATTACTTAACATAGTCAGCTGATAAAAAAAGCGTGTATCTGTGTAAAGGACTGCCCAGTGTTTTAAATTGTTTAATGATTCTTGAGAACATTTTTAGAAAGTTTGTCTTTATATGGCCAGCGTCCGTGCCAATAGAAAGGGTACATAAGAACCTTTTTATTTTACTGTGTTACATGTTCCCATGTGTTGCTACAACTGTTTAAGAACTATCTCAGAACTACATTTCCCATCCTCCTCCTGCTCACTGGTAAATCCATCTCAGTTACATATGTGAGCAGGAGGATGATGGGAAATGTAGTTCTGAGAGGTCCATGTGAGTACATGGGAAGCCATCTTGAGGCAGGGAATGCAATTTAAAAGTTTAAAAAAGTGGTCAAAATGTAAAAATAAATAAATAAAATGATACACACACCTTATGTAAACAGCTGTAGCAACACATGGAAACATGTAACACAATAAAATAAAAAGGTCCTTATGTACCCTTTAAGCTGTTGATTGTTTTGTTTTTTTTTGCAGAGGATGCCACGTACAATGCATTACGTCAGAAAATGACACTGGATGCAAAATCTGAAAGGGTTCCATTTTTTGTCATTACACATGGTTTATTCAATTGATCTAAACAGCAGCTCTCCTTATACCCCTCCATTGAATTATTAGTGGTGCACTGTACACAACTGCACTCCTCGAGACAGCTTTAAAGATAGTTTTCATAACCTTCAGGAAAAAAGTAATGAGCTTAGTGGTATAGCAGGCAGGAATTTGTATGTGCAGGGTAGCTGCCACCTTGCAACATAAATACAAATGTACTCACCCTGTCGCCCATTATTACACAAAGCAGAGCCCTGCATTTAATTATTTAAATGGCAGCTGTTCAGATCTGCTGCAAGATGTATTGAATATACTCCCATATGAAAAATGCACTGCTTTGTTTACTGTCCATACTGTGTGCTGTAATTTTTGTTTTAAAGCTGAATTATGTATTCCTATGTTCCTTTGACATGTGATCCTTTATCATTTGACAGAAAAGATGCTATTTTGATAAAAAAAAAAAGAAACTCTACTCTTAATTTTTCTAGAACAGAATTTTTTATGTTTTACTAAGTTTTGGAAGAAAAAAAAAACAGCCTGCTTGACAAGATTAATGGTCATGTGACTCCAGCATTCTGTTAATGCTGCCACCATTACCGTTACCACGGCAATGTTTTATTAAGAACCTCTCTCTATGGAAAGCAGTAGATTTGGTGTGCTTCATTAACTAAGGAAACATTTACCACGTTGTGCTTGTACAGCACTAACATTTACTAAATATCTTGCAAAGCCTGCCCAATTTGTAAAGGCCAAGTTTATAATTGCATGCCAGAGTAAACAAATTAGCCTGGGATTTTGAATACTGTACATTTCATTGAGTAATGAGTCAGTCAAGCAGAGTTTTAAAAGGGACAAAATACTTATGTGCTTAAGACAACTGTTATTTATATAATGTACTTAGTTCATAACAAAAACAGGATATTACTTAATGGCAGGACAAAGTCTAACACTTAGAAAGCAATGACACATAACCCTCTTACTGAAATAAACAAATGCAAATAAATCAACAAGAGCTGAGAAAACATTCCAGTAGTTGACCACATGTTACCAGTATCTCTTAGCATATCAATGATTGAAGTATTAATATTGTATTATCTTCTTTGACCTTTCTTACAGGGGACAACAATTTTCCTTTATACACCTCAACTCTAGTATATATAAAGTAGGACTATCTTTACTGTATAATTGTATTACTTTGAACCACAGGTGGAATGGCTCAAAACAGTCTGTAATTCTTACAGAGGTATCAACATGCATGCAGACTTGTACAGGGAACTGTTTCAAGTGCGTGATAAGAAATGAAACAAGTATTGCTAGATCAGTCAAAGTTCCACTATCGAAGTAACAACCAGCGCCACCTAGTGAACAAAACACTTCTGTGCACAAGGGCGCTTAATATAAAGATACTTCTGACCTAGCCTACATACATTACATATGTCTATGGCAGACATCTAGAATTGAAGAGCAGTTCTGGAGTTGGGGTGACAGCAACTTTGCACAGACTGTGTTTCAGTAGTTGCATTACACAGAAGGATTATTAGAATAAAAAAAAAAGATAAACAAATGTAATTTGACTTTTCAGGCCAATTATTAGCTGTTAAAAAAAAAAAAAATAACACTGGGTTTCATTGAAGTTCTGATAGGGTTTTAAATTTTACTTTAGTTGGAGGTTCTTCAAGGGCATTGGACTTTTCCTTTTAACCAATGGGATATAGCCTGTAGTCTGAAATCAGTTTCAGAGATATTATATAATAATTCTGGGTTTTCAGGTTTTATATGCCATGTAACGCCTGGAGCTCAGTTTTGAGAGTACAAACTAAGTCTAAATGTTTAAAGTCTTGAACCTTGTTTATATTGTCTGGCCCACTCATTGTTTATCACCATGTTCAGCGCCTAGGGAGAATGCTTGTTCTATAAATTCATATTGTTGTTGTTTGAAAACAGTTGGACATGACCAGGCAACCGTTGCTATGTATTATGGGAGTGCCTGGGAAGCTGGAACAGGAGAGATAAACAGAAAAAAAGAGGAAGAAGAAAATCTGCTCCATCATCTTAAAATAAAAAGTCTGTTAATTAAAACTTGAAGGACACTGAATGTGTTCTATCATTTGAGTCTGTTTCTTTCCCTGCCTACATTATATGATATGTAAATGAATAACTAATGTAACATAAAAATGAAAGCAATACAAATACAAATAAAGCCAAATAAGGCAGTTTATTCACGGAAGACAATGACTGGTGGCTCTGCAATGGTCATCAATGTTATACTGGATTGTATTTCACTGTGTTTACTTTATAAAGGCTTATCAGTTCTCAAAGGGAATCATTGTTTTTCTTTCCAAAGAGACGACATTTATAATGTTAATATTTATGACCCTACAGTGATTTATATTAAACCAATATGCAGACCTGTTTCTCAGTACTCTACTTGTTGGAGGGCATGAAGGGGATGAAGAGTAACAAGGAGCTGATATGGGAGTTTTAAGTAAAGAAGAGAAATTGTAGAGTTAAGACATAAAACAGCTGTAAAATGATCACAATTTATTTAAGATTTATGCTTACCCAGGGTTAACATATAGACTAGATCAGACAAAGACTCTGTGGCTCATTTGCTCATGCAATCAGATTGATTGAGGTGGTGGTGTTTGAAGAGGTAACCAAAGATTCAAAACTTTTTTTTTCTCAGCATACACTGTGTAACAATTTTTTTTTTTGGTTCCTGGGTAGTAAGTGTTATTTCCTAATTGCTTATGCCTCAAAAGTATAGAAAATGGCTATTATTCCCCACAAACTTTGCTTTTGTGACCAGGACAGTGATATTTTGAAATTTACCTATTTTCCAGAACATTCCAGATAGATTCAGTGCTGAGTAAACTTGGAGTAACTTCTAGAACTTTCCAGTAATATAAATAGTAGTATAAATACAGGGGCCTTAAGCCCACCAGTTCAGTTTAGTTCCAGCTGGATATATATCTGCATTTTTCTGAGATGGCATCAAGAGGCTGCAAGCATCCGGCAGACGCATTTTGCTATGTCTGCGGCCAATTTATCAAGAGAAGAGCGAAAAAGTACTCCGTGGAAGCATCTGCTGAGATGTGTGAGGCCTACAAGGCATATTTCGGCATGCCTGTCAGGGATCAAGACAAACCCTGGGCACCTCATTTCACCTGCGAGCACTGCAAAAAAACTCTGGAAGGTAAGATGGACAATTGTTGCTCGGAATTTTATGTTATAAAATTTGTTAAAATTTTTAAAATTGTAAAAGTTTTTAATTTTAAAATGTTTTACAATGTTATTGAAAAAATATATCATATATGAAAAATGTTGCGAGAATCTCTTACACATTAGTCATGGGTGAAATAAATGTATTTTTGTAGGATGGTACAGAGGGGAAAAGAGAGCCATGAAGTTCGCTATCCCAAGAATTTGGCGGGAACCCACTGACCACTCAAGCAACTGCTACTTCTACATGGTGGACCCTTCCAAATGTCGGACTGGCAAGAATGCACCTGCTATCACGTATCCGGATCTTCCTTCATCCATCGCCCCGGTGCCACACTGCCATGAGCTCCCCGTACCAACTCCTCCGAAGAGAGAGCAGCTGTCTTTAGAAGAGAGCAGCAAGTCAGAGAGCGAGGAAGACATTGTAGATCCAGATGACAATTTCAGAGGTGGAGCTGAGGAGAAAAACCCATACCACCCCAACCAAAAAGACCTCAACGACTTGATTAGAGATCTTGGTCTCACCAAGTCCAATGCCGAGCTTTTGACGTCTAGGCTCAAGCATTGGAACTTGTTGGATGAAAATGTGCAAGTCGCAGATCAGAGGAAGCGTCACCAAACTTTTTCCAGCTTCTTCACCTGTCAAGATGGGCTCTGCTTCTGCCACAATGTGACCAGTCTGTTCGAGGCAATCGGAATCGCCTGTAACCAGAATGAGTGGCGCCTCTTCATTGACAGCTCATCCAGGAGCCTCAAAGCCGTGCTGCTCCATAATGGTAACAAGTACCCGTCTCTTCCCCTGACTCACTCGGTGCACCTCAAAGAGGATTACAACAGCATCAAGACCTTGCTGGACGCCTTGAAGTATGATGAGTACGGCTGGGAGGTCATAGGAGACTTCAAAATGGTGGCATTCCTGATGGGTCTCCAAGGCGGTTTCCCTGCTATCTTTGCCTTTGGGACAGCAGGGACACCAAGGCGCACTACCACAGGCGGGACTGGCCACAGCGGACCGAGTTCTCTGTGGGGAGGAACAACGTCAAGTGGGAGCCACTGGTGGACCCCCGGAAGGTGCTGATGCCACCACTGCACATCAAATTGGGCCTCATGAAACAATTTGTCAGAGCTCTAGATAAGGAGTCGGCAGCCTTCAAGTACCTTCAAGACTTCTTCCCTAAGCTGTCTGAGGCAAAGGTCAAAGCCGGTGTCTTTGTCGGACCACAGATAAAGAAGATCCTGGAGTGCAATGAATTCCCCAAGAAGCTCACTAGTAAAGAGAAAGCGGCTTGGAACAGCTTTGTCGCAGTGGTTCGGGGCTTGCTGGGCAATCACAAGGCCGAAAACTATGTGGAGCTGGTTGAGACTCTAGTGAAGAACTATGGCACAAGAAAATATTCTATCACGTAATGCAACATTATTGTTTCTAGCTGAAGACATGTATGTGCGATACTTCCCTTGAGAGACAGCTCCTCTCTATTGCCTCTTGTTCCTGTGTATTGTTCTGAACTCTCGTGGGGGGTACCTCTATACACTATTTTAGATATGCCTATCGCTGTTTTTATTGAAATTAATACAAATTAAATATGGACACTTGAAAACGATGTCATGAAATGTGTATTTAATTATAAGCTGATGGAAGTTGTTACTTTCCACATTTCTTTTCTCTGTTTTCTGTAGTGAAGGAATGCTCTTTGTTGATGTTATAGATATTTCAGTGTCGTCCTACATACTAATGGTATTGTTTTTATTTTGTTACTCTTCATTCACTGTAATCTGGAACTAGAACTATAGTAGATTCCTCCTTTATATTTGGTGGGGTTATTGTGGTTGTCTGCTGAGTTAAACTGTTTACAACATTTCCTAGACATGTGGGTTAAGTACTAGAGTCCATTCTTCCTACACATTTCCGTGCCATGTCAATGCTAATTCAAAGCAGCATTTTCTTGTTGAATTATTTTATTCCTTAATTAATTTCATGCTTCCCTAGATGACACCATATTCTAGGAGATGACCTATGCATGGTGCCAAAGTGTCATCAGCAATTTGTCTAGCAGATCCTGTTAAGTTCTAGCCAGCCGTAGTGCTACAAATTGCCTTTGTCAGTTTTGTTCTTTGTCACAGCTAGCAGCAAGTCACCTTCTTCTCTTCTTCAGCTCGTCAGTCATTTCTTGGACGGGTGATCTCACATTATGTTTTGACCCAGCTCCCCCTTATACACTGTACTCATCTACTTACAGTTGCACATGGAATGATGCAGCTTGCACAGCTTGTAACTGTATTAAATTAATATTCCATGCAAGGTGAGGGAAAATGGTGCTGGATACAGTCAGGCACAGAGACCACGACCACGTTCTACAAGTGGGGGGCTATTCTGGGTATGAAGTTAAGGTCATGAAGGGCAAAGCAATGTTGCTTTCTTGGGCGTGAAAATTCAGGGGCACCAAGGTAAAAATAAAATGGTATAAAAATACCCAATTTAAAAACAAACTTTCATAATGAAAAAATACAAAGGGTAACCCTGTTAACGCTTGTCTGTGTCCTGTAATTAAAGCTTTTTAAAAACCATCTATTTCATTTAGGGTAAGCAAGTGCAACTGGATTTCATATGACAAGTTGTCTGCTGGTTAAGAAAACATTTAATCACTGCATTTTTAAATGCTAAAAATAGTATTCTTTCAGCAATTGAGATTTTCACAGAGAATTGGATATTATTATTACAAGGCACTGGTTCTGATTCATGGAAATCATGAAATGCATGCTCACCATGAAAAAATACAGCCTTAGTGATGCAACAGCACAAATAAGCCATGTCAGTGAAGGGAAAGTTAAAGATAGATTGTCAGGCAAACTGGCTGAAGATTTACCCACGGCTGGAGTGTAACAACCATAGAGGTCAGATGAGTTGTTCGGTCTGCAGTGCGTCTGCGCAACTTTAGTTTGCAAACGCCTTAACCTGTACGAACAACGCGTTCTAACCCCTTCGTGAAAGCACACGTTTTACTAGTTAAAAAGCACAACTACGCAAGGTAGTGAGAAGGTATTACACAAAAATAAATGAAAACAGAAATTGATCCACTTCTCTATATCGCGTTTTGTTCACTATTATGTACCCACCTGTTCTCTCTTGCTTTCCATGCTCTAAGCCTCATATCTGCTATTAGCTGCCGTGTTGCTGCTGCTACTATTTAATGTATTATGTTACTATCATGTATTATGCACTTTCCACTGTATTTAATGTATTATGCTTTAAAAAAAAAAAAAAAAAAAAAAACTGTACATCATGTATTATGCATTTCTCTGTATTTAAAGTATTATAGATAGGGCTTCTGTTTTTCGGGTTTTATTTTCGGTGCTTATTTTTAGCAATTTTCAAGTTTTATGTAAATCGTTTTTTTTCGGGGCTTTCGTTTTTGATATACTGTATGAAATTAGTGATTTCGGTTACTTTTCAAAATGCCTGCGCGTTTTTTTTCTGTCAAAATACAGTATGTATAGTAGTAACTCGACAGTACTTGCACACTTAAGTTGTCCCTTCTTTCCATTGCTGTCTTCCACAACAAAATCCCCATGGTCATGGGCACTTTCTTCTGGGGTTTTTGTGTGTAGGCATTTTTGTACATTTCGCCACAATTCTGTTTTAAATCCTCCGTATTTTAACTGTAATACATCTTGAAATCCCGCTAACAAGCCTCCATCCTGATTGTAATCTCGTTTTAAATCTCGCAGGCAGTCTCCAATAGAAATGTAGGAATGTGCTGTCACTCAGTAGTTGGGGCGGGTTTAAAGTATTGGGAACGAATCAATGATAGATACAAGTCAGCAAGGCGGGACATTGCCCAGCAGCACTGGGAAATGTACTTATTATTATTATTGTAGTCGGTGTTATTTTTGGGAAAAGGGTCAAGTCAACGTAAATTGATTAACCATTTCCACAGTTTTTCCGGTGTTTTCCCGTGTTTATTGGCTATCCACCGATTTCATTTTTTTTTTGTATCGGGGGTGTTTTATCGTGTTTTATCGGTTAAAACCGAAAATCAGAAGCCCTAATTATATTTTCTTGCATCTTGTAAAGCGCTTTGTGATGGTGGTCCACTATGAAAGGCGCTATATACAATAAAGATTGATTGATTGATTGATCTCTCGTACTCGTTTTATAACACAGAGCTGCTCCTTGAACCGTGTCACAGTCATACATAGCTACTTGCTGTTATTTATTTATTTATTTATTTATTTATTTATTGATGTAAGGATTTGAGCAAAAACCTACAATTACCTACCTATTTGTGTGTTCGTTTTTAGCGTTGATGTTTTGGGGGGAATAACACCAAATTACAAAACAGCAACGGTCATTGAAATGCCTGTATAAATTAGCAATGTATATACACTGAAGACATGGAAGTAGCCAGAATGCGTATTGCACCGTTGCATTTTAAACTATTGCAATTTTAAGCATAGCATCAGATCTCCTTATACCATTATGATCATAGAATATGTGATTATGTGTAATGTGGTATACGTTATATGTGATTTTTGTTTGTTTTGTTTTTCTAAACTAAATTAAAAAAAGGAAATTTAAATATAGGTCTACATTATTTGAAGGATATTCACTTGCAAGTGAAATAGCGGACAGCGATGCATTGAAAACAAATTAAATTGCAGCTGCTAAGAAATGGCCTGAAACCCCTCTGCTGTTTGATATTTTCTTTGTGAAATGCCTAAATGATCCAAACACAGTGGAATGCAAACTGTGCAAGTGGCTCTTCACATATGAAGGCACAACTAATTTCTGCAGTATTTGATGTAAGTTCACATTAATAATATTAATTTCTTCTTCTTCTTCTTCTTCTTCTTCTTCTTCTTCTTCTTCTTCTTCTTCTTCTTCTTCTTCTTCTTCTTATTATTATTATTATTATTGTCGGGGACGAATTGTTGCACACCCATTTCTTACCTGAACATCATTAGGTAAATCCTAGAACAGTTCGCTGCCGCTTTAGACAGCTCTTCTTCCTTCTTTCTTTTTAAACGTTTTTGAGTTAGCATGGAGCGTACAGATGGAAAAATCACACAGTGACAGTCAAATTTAAAAAACATTATTTTTTTAGTTGGATTGATTGGACAGTGAGTTTTTGTTGTTGTTGATAGTTGAAGTTATTGTTGAAGTAAGAATAAGCAACGGACTGGTTATGCTGTGGCCTGTATAGCTGCAACTGACTGACCTTGAGTTTTCTTATCTCCAGGGACTGCTGTAAGTTCACTGACTGGACTGTCTGCTGTCTGACTCCGGTCAGGCCACGGTTTATTTTGGTGGTAACACAGTTCTTTCTTAAGGACATATGCATGGCCGGACTGTCCAAGAGCCTTAGTTAAATAGAGCAGACTGAATAACACTAAACGAAGTACTGTAATACCTTATCCAGAGCTAATAAAATAAATTGTAGCATTTTATTGAAATTCTTCTCTCAAAAATGCACTTTTGCCAGGTGTTTTCTTTTATTATTTTATATTGGGAATGCCTGATAAGGTAAAAGAACAAAATATGTAATTAAAGCAGCTAGCAGGTATGAAAACTCATATATTAAAGTGCATGGTACATTAAACTGCACAGAGTGAAATGAAGGCAAGCGTGCAGCAGATGAAATGGTAAATCATTGACGCATCCAGACACACAAGACAAAGGAATGAGACTCTGACAATCACTAATCACTTTGGTTCACAATTAAATTTGTGTGGCTACAGCATCTAAGTGCAAAAATATGGTCTGTAGAAGTTTAAATGAGGTCTATTATCCCAGATGGGTAGCAGCTGTGTGCTTTATGTGCTTAAAAGCCACTTCAGTTTTATGCTATTTATGCCATGGTAACGGCGTAATTAAACCCCCCATACTGAGTCTGTTTGCAGCTAATGTGCTCAGATACCCCATGTAGATAAATTGAAAACATACAGTATAATAAGAATAACCAACTGGAAGATAAAACGGGACTTTGAAAAATTGTTTTTATGCTCATTACTGTTCAGATCACTGCAAAATTAGATTAATGTATGAAACTGAAAACCAGTAAAAGGATAATTATCAAGTACTGGATTTCAAATGGAGCAGCACATAGAAGGTAGTAAGAGACAAGCTTTTCACTTTGTTAGATTTACTCAGATATCTTCACAGGATACCCATTTCTTATTCAGCCTTTGGCAATAAAACATCTGTCTTCACCAGTGTGTTAAAGGTATTAGCTTTGATGTTTGTCTACTTAGATGATATCCATTGCTTCAGATTCAGTTTTAGGTAAGGTAGTCCAAGATTAGTTTTCAATTCGCTCTGTAAAACCAGCATTTGAAATTACTTTCAAACTAGTCAGCATATTTCTGTGCTGAGACAGTGTTCTGTTTGTATTCTTTAATACTCAAGGTTCACAATGGGAACGAGAAAGACTGATTTTAGTATTGCTATAATCCAGTTCCCCATATGAAAAACAAATTGCCCCTCAAATATAGTCAAAACGAGGCAGGCAGGTAAATTATGTCAAAATCAAGGATCTACAATCTTTATACTGGTATCTGGGAAAATCTCCCATAAGCATAACCGTCATACAGTGTGTGTCCTATTCCGATGTGCAGGAGGATAGCAGCATCCCCTTCAGAATTGCACTCCTCAGCGGACTCAACACAGGGACAAAGTACACAGCGGAACTCGGAATGGGTGAAATTCCCCCACACCTTTTACATTACTCAATTCGGCTACACCCTCTGAGGCTGGCTTAATCACAGCAATGACTGAGACTGCTGCTCACAGATACACTCTCTGATAGACTCTTCAAACATATTGAACCCATATTTATACAGTGACTTGAAACAGGCCCATTGTTCCTCTACCCTTGTAAACAGGACATCCACGTATCCATATTTTGATATCTGACAAAGTGTTTTACGAGTGTTTGTGGTTATGGATGACAAAAGTATGCAAACACAGTCATTCTTGATAAGGTTACTACTGAGTAAAAGCAAAGTGACAAATCGGGGAGATCTAGTTGTGGACATGGAGGCATAGCCAAGGCAAAAGGAACACATTGTCAGTTGTGTTATTGTTAGTGATGGGTTTATTTGGCGCTGCATGGCACTGGATCCCAGGTGCGGTACCCTTTTGTCTCACAGGCAATAATTATACAGTTTGCAAATGATGAGCTGCATGAAAAAAAAGGCTGCAAAAAGGAACTCTATGTACATAACATGTATAATAATAAAAAATAAATTAAAAAACGCTTTCTTGAATGATAAAAGTGTTTTGTAACCAGGCATTTTAGGATGCGACATCTATGAGTAATACAAACCCCCCCCCCCAAAAAAACATTTATTCACAACCCAAACCGCGAAGCGCCAAAAAACTTGTCACTCCTGTTTATCAGATTAGTCTGATTAGGCATGCAGCGACCAACACCAACAATAAAAAATGAAACCAACAAGCAGATGAGAACTTGAAACATTTATGGAAGCTATTGCAAATCAAGGTCAGTACGTTGGGTCTAGAAATAAAAATACTATCCTTCTTTCTTAATTATCAGATCCAGTATCTTTTTGTTTACAAATGAACCACTGGTTTGTGAGGTATGTTCAGCAAAGTGTGTGCAATTCTGCTGAGCAACGCACTGAATTTAAGTCATGGTGGTGCCTTGTAAAAAGAGTACCGAATAACAAAACAAACTGATATGAAGATAACTGGTGTTTTTGGCATTTTATGCTGAGTCATCTTGGTTTTTGTTATTTGGTACTTTTTAAAAGCACCTATAAGGCTAGCGGCAACGGAATTAAAACTGAACCTAGGACTAAAGCCACAAAAAAGTACATTTTGGATCTAAAGCTGTACATTTTAAAAAAGCAATAGCAAACGTTCCTGCTAGGTCTGGCATATTTCTTTTGTGTTCTAGTTTGAATCTCCACATCATTAACTATACTGACAGCCCACAAAAATCTTCATATAGTTATCAAGGCAACAGGTTTTCAATAAGATGTGGCAATATGTATCTGCCGCTGAGTAGATTAAAGTGGAGATACACAAAAATGATTAGAATGGAAATTAAAATACAGCTTTTAAAAAAGCCTGTTTGTTCACTAGACCGGCAAATTTGTACTTTCTCAAGGAAGATGGGCTAATTTTAAGAATCCTGTCATTGGAAAATTACAGGAACCTGCATGCTCAGCAAACATTTCAAAACTCTAAGAAATGAGTTTAGTCAGCTTGGACCTCCTGCTTGTCCTTTGAACTTAAGAGGGAGTCATCATAGCTCCTGGGGGTGGGGGTGGTGCATATCCCCTGCACAGTGGAGGCGGGAGTATACTGTATACACAGGTCAGTCCGAATAGCATACTTTAAGTTTTAGCATAGAGAACCACTTGGTCAGTTCTTGATAACGGATCTTATTAAGAACTGTCTTGCACAATTAATTGAGAGTATCAGAATCTGAGGATCTATGGCGTTTTCCATGAATTGTCACACTTTTTATATCGGAGAACGTCTGATAGGATTATGATCAAACTCGGTTTAGGCAAAAATCAGTGTATCTTTTTGTGTGCCTGGCCACTGGAGCTTAAATTTTTCCTTTAATCTTTTTTTTTGATCATTTACTAGTGGGGCAGTTCATGGTTTCTGTCAGCCTGAGTCCGACAATAAAAGCGAATGAGCAAATACTCCAGTAATAGAAAGGATAAAGAGCTCTGTGTTCTTGGTCACATGATCAGAGCACAAGATCAGGCAGCCCCGAAGGCAGTGGGGAGGCTCAGGAAGAGATCTGCCTTTTCCTGACATCACATTCTGAATAAAGAAATTACTATTGACATCTGGAAAACAGAACAAACAGTTATGATCTCTCAGATGACAATACAGCACAGCGCACATGCTGCTGAGAAACATTCTAGTTTGTATGGCTGTATATTTTTCAGGTTAGTTCTTTCTTTCTTGAAAATAAGAATAAGTCTTTGAAGTTGTTTATCATATATGAATAGTCAACGCATGCACAAACTGAAATACTGGTAAATATACTGGGGTCTATTCAGTTGATCTAAATTGGTAGTGCAACACCCCCAGTGAATGTGAGAAATACCATATTTGTTATATTTCTTACTGGTGTATTTCAAGCAGTGTTGCATGGGGACCAGTTAATGAACACACTCTGGTATACCAGCTGTACATAGAGAGAAGACACAGGGCTGCGATAAACAGAAGTATACATTATTTAAGACTGATACTTCACACTAATTTGCTCTTAAAGAGACACACACACTCTGAAAGCCCTTCCTTTAATGACTTGAATGACAGCCTTGTTTAGACCTGCCACTGATTAGACCAATTGAATAAACCCCACTGTACCATGGTCAACTTTTATATGGACACTAAGAGCAGTCCTGCAAAAATACATGCATGACGACATGCATGACCGGCGAGATGTGAATCGCATACATTTTAGCAGACAACTGCATTTATTACACCGGATCGGAATGCATTACTGTCTGCCTCCCTGACATATAGCTCTGTGTCAGAGGGTATGAATGGTATCAGTGCTAAACTGATTATGATACAACAGGGTTGTTCTACACAGTAAATTATGTTTATTTGAGTCAAAAGTAAACCTTTTCCAGAAGGGGAGAACTCAGTGAGGATATGCCTCCATGAGTGTGTGATAAATGGAGTAAATATGGACTTGTGAAATCCAGTGCAGGTTCTTCTTTGTATTAAACATCCCAGGGATCCTTAGTTAGGGAAAACAGCTTTTTCCTTTTAATCCATCAACTGCAATAGGTTAATAATTAAAGGGAGTTGCATTTTCACTACAGCCTTTTCAAGTTATTGATTTACCTTTGTTTATCTGAAATTGTAGTCCATTTAGTGTCATCTCCTCAGCTGTGCTTTATTTGCTATTCTGTTATTGAGGAATAACAGAACGGCCTCCAGGGTATTATGAGACAATGGGAGAGCAGTGTCTGGTTGCTGTATATTTGGGGTTAATCGTTTCTATTCTAATAATATAAAAGCAAATTACATCAACTTATTTTCAGCTACTTTTTTAGGAAATCTTTGAAAATAGAATGTACAGTAAGTACGTTTCTTCAGGATTGCATGACAATTCCTAGACAACTCTCTCTCTCTATATCACTTGAAGGTAAACATCTGTAACTGTTTTACATCTAAAATGATATAAAGAGAAATGCATTAATATTTATATAATAGCGGAAACAAATCTATTTATATGTAAGAGTGCAAAACATTCCTACCATTCTTGAGTAACATTCAAAAATCACATCCAAAAATTACAGAACATTATTAACCTCCATATTCCTAATAACCTCCTGGTATTAATAGGACACTTGTATTATTATGTCCCTTTTGCCTTTCACTTGACAATGTGTTCTGTGTACAAGTGCTGAGCCTCTATTTGTTTCCATAGAAAAATCTTATTGAAACATTTCAGAAGTGACCTGACCTTAGCCTATGCGTGATGGTTCTTCTGAATGCTTTTGAAATAAACTCTGTTCATGTTTTCCCTTGTGAGTCTCCCCAGAGGCAACCTTATGAGAAACTCCTGTCCCAGTATCAACACTGCATTCCATCCAAGGGCACATTACTGAGGGTACAAAGCAAGTCCTTAACTCACGAAACAATCTTACGTCACAAGAACACAGGACACAGCCTGCAGTGTACAGAGACAACATTTTACCTTTAAATACAGAATATTAAAAAAATGCCAGAGCAGAATTAGTTCAACTTTGCAAATACATGTGACAGAAATTCATTTTTTTTAAATTAAGAACAAGGATGTATGTGATGGGATTTTTTACAAGTTACGACCAAAAATTAAATATTTACTATGAAAGTTTCACCTTTTATGGAACTACCCATATGATGTATTTGCAGAAATTAACTTTCATTGTTAATTTTTTTTAATGCAATTTTGCTACTTTTAAGGTCGTGCATTTGCATCCTTGTCTTAAATAACTTCAGTCATCAGTACTGAGCTGGCAACACTTTATTTTAAGGATCCATTATAATTGTATAATAACTGTATTGCAAAAGGAAAGCAGCCCAATACAATTGGTGAGCCAGACATACAAAGACAGACAGACAGCTAGGTAGACAGACATAGAAAGACAAACAGACCTGAAAAGACTATATCCGTTATAAGCTATTATAAACAATAACAAAAGAAAGTATTCCTAATCATATTCTATAATTGTTAATAGCATAATTAATAACATGTTTATAGATTGCTTATACTCACTTATATAACAGATCCCTAAACTAAAGGGTTACCTGCATAGGATTCCATACATGTGGAAACAACTTCCAAAGTAAATATTACATTTTTGGCTGCCACTTGTAGGCAAGATTTCTGTCCTATAGAGCTGTGTCTTTTCATGGCCAGTGAAGTTTAACAAACAAATGTCAATTAGTGCGTGTTATTAATGTAGAGCAACACATCTGCCCTGCCGTTTCACCTCAGGACTAATAAATAACCTGACAAGTCATGTCAGCTGGCTGATTGTTTCAGTGTTATATTGTAGATTGCTGCTGCAGCCACTGTCGGTCCCCAGCTTTAATGAGACTAAATGAGGGGGCTGTGTGAATTAGGTGTGTATTGGATTTAATAATCTCATGCTACAGACATGATAAGAAAAGAAGAAGAATGTTATGCTGTACAGTAGTTTTCTGTATAAATCAGTAGGCTTTCATTATACTGGGAGCAGTGACACTGCAATTATAATGCTGTCAAACATTAAGGTGAAATCCACTCACTTCTTCGTAGGTGTGCAACATTATGAGGCCATTAATCAAGGAACAGCACAAAGAAACACTCTCAGTTTCTTCTTGAATCTCAAGTGATTTACCAGGCTTCCTCAGGCAAAGCAGCAATAGTTCAAACAGATGGGATTAGTTCCATCCTTCCGGTGCGGTTTCTGCCAAGAAGGAGTGTTTATTTTGACAGCAGATCCAGTCAACACCAGAAAAGCTTTGTAACATGAAAAATAAATGCCAACTTTTGTTTATCAGGTAGATTTAAACAGTGTTTCTGTATGGTTACTAAAGCTTTCTCTTGCAGTATAGAGTTCAGAGTTCATAGAGATTGTTTTTTTTAATCAATACCAAACTTTCTTGTTTTAGGTTCATTAAAGGTTTCATTATAGCCACACATTTTATTCACTCATTTTATTAATTCCAACCGCGGCTGTGGATGTTGTGGTACCAGGGGAACCACTTCATTTGTAGGTTGGCAAAATAAATAAATCAATCTTTTTTTTGATATGCTCATGCGTCACCCTGAACTGCTAATCAGTGCATTTGCTTTTACTTAAGCGTGTGCATTAAGATTTCCATCACAAGTTCAACACATTTACTGGAATGTGCAATTTTACAAACCAAATTCAACCTTCAGTGCATTATCCGTGTACTTTAAAAGTACAAATGTAGAAAAAAACATTTTTGAATTCCTTTTAAACACAGTGCTTATCATATTTCATTCAGGAGCATATTAATAGATTGAGAATGTAGTCCTATGTATCTGATATTGCACTGCAATTACACTGTAATTACAAGTGTTATATAGCAATGACATTGTAAATAAACAACCTTGCGTGAAAATACAGTGTAATCACAGAAGAAACTCCATTGCAAACATTTTATTTTTTTAATTAAACATGTTGTTGCATTGTAACTATACAAACAGGTGTAGTGTAATCACATTGTGTTTCCATGCAATATAGAAGTGAAGTGAAGTGAAGTCTACATCTATACAAGCAGGTGTGTAATGATTCCAGTATAATCACATTGTGTTTCCATGTAATATGGAAGTGAAGTGAAGTGAAGTCTACATCTATACAAGCAGGTGTGTAATGATTCCAGTATAATCACATTGTGTTTCCATGTAATATGGAAGTGAAGTGAAGTCTACATCTATACAAGCAGGTGTGTAATGATTCCAGTATAATCACATTGTGTTTCCATGTAATATGGAAGTGAAGTGAAGTCTACATCTATACAAGCAGGTGTGTAATGATTCCAGTATAATCACATTGTGTTTCCATGTAATATGGAAGTGAAGTGAAGTCTACATCTATACAAGCAGGTGTGTAATGATTCCAGTGTAATCACATAGTGTTTCCGTGTAATATGGAAGTGAAGTGAAGTCTACATCTATACAAGCAGGTGTGTAATGATTTCAGTGTAATCACATTGTGTTTCCATGGAATATGGAAGTGAAGTGAAGTCTACATCTATACAAGCAGGTGTGTAATGATTCCAGTATAATCACATTGTGTTTCCATGTAATATGGAAGTGAAGTCTACATCTATACAAGCAGGTGTGTAATGATTCCAGTATAATCACATTGTGTTTCCATGTAATATGGAAGTGAAGTGAAGTCTACATCTATACAAGCAGGTGTGTAATGATTCCAGTGTAATCACATTGTGTTTCCATGGAATATAGAAGTGAAGTGAAGTCTACATCAGAATCCTGACATGAGAACCTGAGGAGGATACACAAAGAGATAAAGACAAGTGTTTGTAGTAAAAACAACTAAAGCAAGACCAACGATGGATTGAGGAATGCCATATTGACTCATAGATGAAAGAATATTGATGTAAGCTCAGAGTCTCTAATTTGAAGTCAAGACACACATGCTTCAATGATGAAATCCAGAATTCATCGTAGTCATTGCTATACCATGAGTGACCATGAAATAATCTAATCATGGTACCATGGTTTACTGAATACCAGGATGGCTTTTGTTGTAACCAGAACCACTTTGGATTTAGGTTAAAATTGGATCAAAATGTATGGTACTACCATCGATATACTTACCCAGAGATTACATTTTAATTATGCCGCTGATATCTTTATAGTGCAGGGGTGTCCCATCACGGTCCTGGAAGGCCATTCCACTCCAGGTTTAACAGGTAACATTATATAATGAACTACTTCAAGGTCTGAATGCAGGTTTAATTTGTTCAATTAAACACTTTAGAACAGGACTGGAGCAAAGACCAGGAGTGGAAGGGCCAACATTGGACACCCCTGTTACAGCTGCTTTTTAAAAAGTACTACATTTCCAGAACTGTGATAACCTTGTGCAATTAAAAGATAACAATGCATGCATGTCAAAACACACCTTTATCATAGTTACTGTTTATTTTGATAAAGCTGCTACAAGAATAGCACTGCCATAATTATAATTGAATCCCAGGGTTAGTGAAGGCGGCTCCATAATGTTTATATAATACAGGCCCTTCTTACCACTTTGCTAATACAGTTTCAAATATGTAGCTGTTACCGTGTTAGAAAAAAAACAAAAAAACATTTAATGTACCAAGCAAACACTTATTATTCATGCTGTTTAATCAAGAGGTTTGAAAGAAGTGGGGCGTGAAGGACGGTTTCATTGCCTCTATCCTTTTAAAAAAAAATAAAAGCATTGCTCTGAGGTGGTGTCTTTCCCATAGAATTTAGAGACGAGTGCTGATGCTGTGTTTTCTCAGATTACAAGATAGGAGATAATTAAGAAAAAAAGAAACAAAACAAACCATTGCTGTCCTTTTCACCACCAGACCTTATATACAAGCTGTCATCTGAAACTTCAGACAAAAGGCTAAACTGTGACATTAATCAAATCTCACTACAGCTTTTTATTTTTGCTGTAGGGTCCATTTTTTATGTAAATACAAGATGAGAAATATGGCAGCCCTGCACGCAATTCCTTTCCCTAATTTACATTTTTTTTGTTGCTCTTAGAAGCTGTTATTTCCAAAAAGGCGTTACAGTGTTTTGAAGAAAACATATAACAAGAGTACACTGTAGACTGATCTATTGGTGCCGTATTGGATACAAAGTTTGGCCTCCAATCCATACGTTTTACGATTGTGAATCTAAATAGGGTTTGGTCTTATTTTCTGTGAGCAGCTGCAATTGTAGTCAAAAGCAGCAACCACGAAGTTCAAAAGTCACAGGGTCACTTGATAGAATGAAATGGGGAAATTAAATACATGCTAAAATGCATATTGAATTTTTTGGGCTAAGCCGATAAAACAGAACCCAGTTTTTTGTTGCTGTACCTCCTGGCTACTGCAATGAAACACATGGCATTTTTCTATGACTGTCAACATACAGGATGTTATGGAGATTGAGTGTTTCAGTCTAACCTTTGGTCTGCAAATTGTGTTTAATCTAACATAGCGTCAGGCTTTGACTTTTGTATCTTAATAAGTGTTAATTATCTCTCACTAAAAAACTAAAGTGCAATTTCATAGTGACTCAAACCTTCCCACTAATGTATTGACAGTTTTCCTTGCCGATAGTTTTATTTAGTTAGTAGGTATTGGAATCCCTAACAAACATCTTCTGCAGCTGTAAGAAGTTTTTTCCCCCTAATAACATTAACCCTTTGTTAAAGCATTTTGTTTTAACAAAAAAGGTTTGTAATGAATTGGCATCTCAGCTCATTGCATTGAATGGAAAGGCAAGGGCTGGATGCAAACCATACAGTTCAAAGCCGAACGTCTCAACCATTCAACTAAACAGCAAGCTCTCCAGTCTAGAGGTACAGTAGGTACATGTCTTATGCTGATATCTGTATGATTAGTTCATCACCCGCTAGGAAGAGCATCCATTACCTGGGTTTCTGTTGACTGTTGACATTCATAAATACTGCTGATCTCACAGGTTTAAACTGATTCTCAGCAGTGCTAGCTTCAAATGGCATGAAGGAATTGATGGAGCTTTCCATTATACTGTGAACTTGCTTATTCAGCAAACATGCCAGTGCCAGGGATTGGCAAAAGAACCGAACAATGAATTACTTGCATTATGTTGAAGGCCCTAAAAAATAATATCACGCAAAATAGTAGAGACCTTACTGAGACACTAATAATAAGAGCAACTTCCTGCTGTGGACAGCCACTAAATACTGAGAATTTACAATATGTGATCAGCACCCAGGGTTATAGTGTATGCCACCTGACAAGGAGTCCTGTGTAATACTGGAAGCGCATTTCCTATTCAATAGTCTCCAGCCTGCAAAAAGCAAAGAACGACCTCCTTTTAAATTTCAATCACATGGCAAGACGAGAGTTTCATCATGACCCCAAAACCATTTCTCTCTGATGGGCGCTTAAAAATGAAAATACTCACGTCATCATCTGTACTGTAGTGAGAATCCAGCCTCACAAAATGTGAATTAATGCTACTTAGCTGAAACTTGGAAGAACTCCAGTTGCTTTCTATTGTGTTCAATGTAAAGCTTTAGAAACAGCCTAGGTGGTGACGGGGGTTCAACGGATATCCACGCAATGAAAGCTCTTAGCATGAAATGGCATTGCGCATCACTAGAGAGCAGACTTATCTTTTAATTCAGCCCATGCCCCCCCCCCCCTCCCCCATCCATTGAGGCTGATTTTCCTGTCCATGGCACATTCAACATTCAGGAATGGTTCAGCAGTTCCTGTGGTTAATCTCTCCCTCTCAGATCTTGCCTTGTGTTTGGAATCAATGTCTCTCCCACGTGGCCTGGTAAACCTGGTGCAGATCAGAAATACAGCAATCAGTCATGAGCATCTGCATGCCTTTTGTCAAACTGATGGGAGAGCATGTGATAATAACTATTATCAGAAAAAAAGTTCAAAAAAAAGTTGAACGCTAAGATACGCTAGGGATCTTACGCAGCTGTAAATTAAGGGTACCATGGTTTGTCAAAAGAATGATAAATTGCTTACCTGGGATCCATTGTAGTTGAAATGTCATTGTAAGCCCCCTAAGCAGTTTCTAAAAGTCATGACTACAGTTGATTTAACAAATATCAATTGAGTCACATTTATCTGGATATAATAGACATTCTTTACAGCAGCAAAGACCAACAATATTATTAAAGGGGACAAAATCGATATAACATGGAGCAATTGAGAATAAACACAGAAGTGTGTAAAAGTGTAGAATTATTTTTAAGTGATGTCACTGTGAACAGCTTTTGTGATTTATTATTTAAACTGAGAAAGAAAAGAGAATGTGGGGCTTGATATTCAAAGTGATGAGTACCTGAAAGTTATCTGAGTGTTCTTTTCTGGGTGCTTTCTATGCTAGGCTGTGTTTCCCTTGACGTTTTCCCATCTAGCCTGTCAATGCGGGCCTCTCACATTCAAAGATTCCCTGTGTAGCCTGTTTGATGGTTTTATTAATCTCATGTGAAACAGTATGTGATATTGTAACCTTTTAACTAAGTGGACTCCTCCTGCTTCACTGTTTAGTACAAATAAATAATACATGGCAATGAAGCCATCTCTGGGGTGAAACACAACAGCCAATAGCATTTCAATACAATACGGCAATTATGGATATTCTACAGCTGCTATCATCAAGCAGTCCATTGTGATA
This sequence comes from Acipenser ruthenus, assembly GCF_902713425.1. Lineage (NCBI taxonomy): Eukaryota > Metazoa > Chordata > Actinopteri > Acipenseriformes > Acipenseridae > Acipenser > Acipenser ruthenus. The sequence continues at coordinate 65,501,520 of NC_081195.1, forward strand.
GCATGGTTTGTACTATAGAAATCAGTTCAGGCTACATGACTTTTACTTTCAGAAAGAACTACATTTTTGTTTGATTCTCCAGAGGTGTATTTGTACAATACAGAACGCAGCTCCAGTGGATCATGAGGGGATACTCACCCCATTACATGAACAGCAGGTATACACATACATACATATACAATAGACATAACATGTTCATATTCTGCATATTGAATTAAGAAATGACGGGAAAATCTTACTTCTCCAGGAAGGTTTTCTCTTGGCTTCCTTTATTTTGAATGATATAATTTAATAAACATTCACAGATAAGCATAATTTTAATTTTTTCATTATTATGTCTTCCACCGTGAAAAAAAATCATTTGGCAGAGAACTCTTTATTGTAGGAATAAGCTTTTAGCAGGCTAACATTATCTATGGTAGGAAATTAAAAAAAAAAAAAAAGAAAGTTTTAACACCCACACAGACGTTTTATGAAACTCCAACCTTGTTTGTTTTAATGAAATTGTGGTGCCAATCTGGTACTTTCTCGTCTGGTATTATGCACCAGACCTATAAAAAGATTTTTATTTTTTATTATCAAATATTAAAAATACAAACTCAATTTGCTTTATTTTCACAGATATGCTCTATACTGTTATATGCTCTATACTGTTTGGCAGTTATTGGAACTGCATAATAATGTCTTGTTTTATTGTGTTTGTAGAGAATACAATATTATGCTCATTTACCATTCACATTATGCTCATTTATCATTTCCTCCTACACAATTTCAGTCCAGATAGATGAGTAGCCCTATAACAGTTTGCTATGCCTCTTCCTTTGCAGGAATACTGGCTTCCAGATGATGAGACTGCCTGCTGTGAAGTTCAGAGGGTTTCATACATGTGCTCTCCTCAATGGCACGTGAAATTGGTGCGGTGATATTTGCATAATGATGTGCATATATATATATATATATATATATATATATATATATATATATATATATATATATATATATATATATATATATATATGATGGAACATGTTCTTGCTCTGATGGATTCGTGATATACCAGTAATGTCAAACCACTGTATTTTTAAGATCTCTGTCTTCAGCATCGGAAATTAACTAACCTTTGACATGCTGTAATACGAGGTTCAGAATTTCCATAGATGGAAGAATCCTTTTTAAGTGGTAACATTCTGTTGTGCTTTTATGAGGACCTTGTCACAAGGAGTGTGTACACAGTATTGGAACTAGTTCTTCTGTCTTATAATCCCATATAGATATGACTAAATGAATTGTTTCTTTAACCTTCCCTCATTTAATGAACAAGTCATCTGCCACAGAAACGTGTAAGGTGACTTAACAGTCAATTAACCTTTCCTTGGGCCAAATTATCACAAGCAAGCTGAGAGGGCTGTTGGCAAGTCGATTTGATTAAGATCCCACTGTGGTTGGAACAGAACTCGCTGTGTTTACAGTGCTGGTCAGAGGTGGGAAATGTACTGTGTATGAGTTCAAATCATATGGGGTTTTCTATTTGGCTAATATGGTTCTCTGACTATTGATTTAAAAAGGACTGCATCATACCCTAAATCACAGGTCAATGTGACATATTGGGCCATATTTTTAAAGCATTTACTCCAGTCTTGTTTCTTTTTTTGTAACATGTACATGATTTTCCCTCTTTTCAAAAAACAGGAGTTAATTAAAGACTGGAGGTAATGCTTTGAAAATATGAAATATGAAAATATTCCAAAAATACAGTTTTATTTACAGAAAATGTGCCGAATTTCCTTCATAGAGCAGGTTATTAAAAGGCCTAGAGCAACTTTATTGCTAATTGTCAAGCTATTACCTTATTTACATTATGTATTCCCTTTGAAATTGAAATGCTTATTTGGGAAACGTACCCACCACAATGAATGAGCTCTGATAATTAAATTCCTCTTCAATAGCACCGGGAGCTTAATTGAGAATCTAGACTTGGACCATTTTAATTATATTTGGTTATAAGTGTGAAACTATTTTCTTCTTTAATGTATATCTTTTGCTCTGAGGTTTTGTAGCAGAATTATTACATATTTTTGTATTGGTAAAATTCTGCTGTGCTTTAATGGTTGATCCCTGGAGCCAGCATCACAGCCGTTGTGTGTGCTGATGCGCTGGGGAGGCAATAAGCTGATCCCTGGAGCCAGCATTACACTTCAGCCATCAACACCAGAAGGATATCTATTACACAATCTACTCTCGTGCAATTGGAATTTTGTGTGACGGTACAAAAAAAACTCCCAAACCAACTTAAATAAATACAAATAATTAAAAAATCATATCAAGGCATAAGTATTCAGGTATCACAAAAGACAGGGTGGTCTATTTGATTGATTTTAACAGCACAAGATCTAGATTCTGTAGTCCTTTAAATCATTCAAATATGACCCTTCTAAGTTTTTTCATATTTTCACATGCAGAAATAAAATGTTTACACAAGAACCCTTTTGTTGTAAAGATCCTAAGCACTGCTCAGCGGTTTGTTATAAATCTGTTGGATTTATAACGTCTTTGTATTTGAAAGCAGTTTGGCTACACGAAAGTAAAGCTACTGTGACCCTGAATAAGATAAAATTCAGTTCAAGACAAAGCACCTAATTTAGCTCTCACTTTTGAGATACCAGCATGAATGTGCTTATCGCAGTGCTGCATGGCAAAATAGGTGAGATGATTAGCCTGCGAAAGATCAACTTACATTAGACTTCTAAAGACACTGTTCTAAATGTGCAACGTTGTGGTTGGGTTAATATGCTGTGGGTATCTTTGATTGTATACAATCGTGTGCAGTTTGGGTTAAGAGACAGCCATGCACACAACTTCTTATAAATCAGAAAAGAAGATTTGTATTCAATAACTACTAAAAAATGTGGTGTTTAACTTTTTAACAGCTATCCTATATTCAGCTTTTCAGAGTTTGGATTGCATATAAATGGCATTGGATCACAAGAAAAATCAGGTACTGTGCTCTCCACATAAAGGGGTCTGTATTCTCCACCTATGACTCATATGTTTCCACAGCACTGGTCAGTCACATTTTTTATCACTCTGTTTATGCAGTCAGTTGTTGCATAAAAATCAGTTACCTTCTGCACAGCGGTATGATAGGATATACTGTATGTCTTATGAAGCCACTCTTGTTCTTTGTAAGCAGTGGAGTTACATTGGTACTGAAGTGACTAAGAAGACAGTATGGACTGTTGTAATAACACAATGTCTTATGTGTACCTACTATAGATCAAATAGTGGGGGTTCCCAAGACGTCCTGTAGATAAATAATAATAATAATAATGAAAAAAATAACAGCACCAAATAATGGCGTTTAATATGCTATTACCAAATAAACCATGTCGAAAACTGTTTTTTGTATATAAATCAAGACTTTGTATTAAGTTGTGGGCTGTGGTTACAGTTAGATTTTATGGATTCTAAAGGCCTGTTTACTTAAAGGGCAACTAATAATAAGGATAATAACAAACATGTGAGATATATAATTGGGGCCTCTGTGTTTATTTATATCCCTTTTATGTGTTTCTTTGAAGCAATTTCTGTGCGCTTTCAGCTTCACTCGCTGCCTTATTACAAATTCCGTATGACTAACCGAGGCTGGCCTCTCGACTGTGCCAAGATTTAAACCAGACCCTTTTGGCGTCTGTTCTTTTGGCTGTGCAGTGCAGCACCGCCACTTTGGAATCTTCTGCCTAAAGATATTAGAGGTAGCTGCTCTGTTTCTGTGTTCAGGTCCAAACTGAAAACACACTTGTGTGGCTGATCGCTGAGGATGTGCTCATAACTGGGCAGAATGGTTTGGGTTTTGTTCTTTTTATATTTTTCTTTTTATATGATTTTATTGTAAGCACTTTGATGGGTTTTTATCATGACATTGTTTTATTCTTTTTTTAACAATTTTATTTGGATCATTTATAATGAAAGCTGCTGCATAAATATACATTGCATTATTATTATTATTATTATTATTATTATTATTATTATTATTATTATTATTAAAATACACAATCCCAGGATAGTAATACAGTATATGGGACAGCATTATGGGTTTACCACAGTTAGAAACAGTACTTATAAACCCCATTATGTACTGTATGTGGATTTTATCCCTCTGTACACTATAAGAGTGAAAAAAGACAAGGACAGTAGAATATTGTGTTAAACCATACAGGTATGTATCAGAATGTGTGTTGTAAAAGTAACCTTTTGAACTCATAGTATCTGATGAAGCAGAGAGGGTTATATAAACACTTGTCTCCGAGTTCAGAAGCTTAGGTAGAATCTTTAGTGGTAACCATGGCAACCAGGACTGCATGACTCGCATGACTCATGCTGTTGCTGGGAGGAATTAACAGTATAATATTTTTTTTTTTTTTTTGGGAGGGGGGGCTGTCTTGTACTGTAACATCAGATGTTATCTAAACTGCTTGTGTGGTAATTAGGCTGCAGTGTTTAAACTACATCCACACCACATTGAAGCTGTTTTTTTTGTATTCATTCTTCGTTTACAATGGTAATATCCTTTTTAAAATGTCATATTACTAGCACAAGCATAAACAAAAAATAAATGACAACATTGTTCATCAGTTCACTGCGGTATAACATGGTAAAGATTAAATGAAGTTAATAAATTGCTAACGTAACGCAGAGCTGGGTAAAGCATGGTAAACTGCCTGATACCATGCTAATGCAGCACAGTTAGAACATAAGAACATAAGAACATAAGAAAGTTTACAAACGAGAGTAGGCCATTCAGCCCATCTTGCTCGTTTGGTTGTTAGTAGCTTATTGATCCCAGAATCTCATCAAGCAGCTTCTTGAAGGATCCCATGGTGTCAGCTTCAACAACATTACTGGGGAGTTGGTTCCAGACCCTCACAATTCTCTGTGTAAAAAAGTGCCTCCTATTGTCTGTTCTGAATGCCCCTTTATCTAATCTCCATTTGTGACCCCTGGTCCTTGTTTCTTTTTCAGGTCAAAAAAGTCCCCTGGGTTGACATTGTCTATACCTTTTAGGATTTTGAATGTTTGAATCAGATCGCCGCGTAGTCCTCTTTGCTCAAGACTGAATAGATTCAATTCTTTTAGCCTGTCTGCGTACGACATGCCTTTTAAACCTGGGATAATTCTGGTTGCTCTTCTTTGCACTCTTGCTAGAGCAGCAATCCTTTTTGTAATGAGGTGACCCGAACTGAATACAATATTCTAGGTGAGGTCTTACTAATGCATTGTAAAGTTTTAACATTACTTCCCTTGATTTAAATTCAACACTTCTCACAATATATCTGAGCATCTTGTTGGCCTTTTTTTATAGGTTCCCCACATTGTCTAGATGAAGACATTTCTGAGTCAACATAAACTCCTAGATCTTTTTCATCGTTCAAATCACACTCTGAAAGCAGACGGTCCCAATCCTCAGTTCCTGCTCAGTGTTGATTATATAACGCAGGTCTTTCTTTTCAATATACTTTGTGTCCTTTCATCAGATGTATTTCTCTTTTAAATGTATGTGTCCATCTTTCATCTCTTGCTTTATTAACAGTTTACTACCTCTATTTCCCTAGCGCCCAGGATTAATGTAAGGCACCCATTAAAAAGACTGGTATAGACTTTAAAAATATATTTTTTCCAGATACAAGAAAAAGCATTAGAAAGCATAGGTGTATTTTATGGTGTATTTTGAACAGGCTTCAAATACACCATAAAACCCCTAAAAATAGAGCTATTAATTAAAGTTAAAAGTTTTCCTTTTTTTATTCATGTTGACAACTCAGACTTTTCAAAGTTTTCATTTTAATGAGCTAGAAAAAAAAACTCCACTGTAGGCGGGTGTGTTTACTTTTTCACTGTTCTTGTGTTATTTTTGTACTGTAAATAAAGTTTGTTTATGGGGGAACACATATTTCTCACAGGCTTTTACTCCAGGGCCAAGATTAAAACAAACTTCATTCACAGTTTAGGGATTACAAGAGACAAATATTGATGTTTGAGATACTGTAAATGTAGCAATACCAGTTCTTAGATAAGAAACCTGCAGTTTCTCAGTAATTATTACAGCCTTGTGATTTCAGTGGATATCAGTCTTTTCACACTTTGTCCTTTTAGTTACCTGACTTCACCCATTTCTCATGGCAGTCATGCTTCTCAGTGTATGCTTCTGTAGACTGTTTGTCAAACAATGGCTATGAGCCAACACTAACACATTACTGCTGTGGTGGAATATAATGCTGTTTAAAAAAAAACGAAACTATATGAACATAATTGACATATTTTATTTGACATCATGATGTAATCAAAGAAACTACAAAATGATATCGCAAAAGTCTACCGGAATCCATAATAGTAGTACAGCATTTCATCTCAGATTTCGAAATGTCACATTTTTCATTTTTTGCCAGTTTTTCGTTAAGTATATGTAAAACTGAAAAGCGGTATGTAATTCAAGATGTTAACGTAACATTATTCAGCAATGTTACTACCCGATTGGATTTGGCAGTAGCTTGGTGTGGAGCATGTTCTCCTGGTATACTGTGGGTCCCTGTGGTTTACATTTCAGATCAAGTCCTCATCACTACGCTTCACCTGTACCCTGATGAAAATTCCTTCTTTTAAGATGACAATGCACCCAGCCACTGTGCCAGAATCATGCGCAAAAGGGGCTGCTCTCGTCCTCTTGTGTGAATGGAGTCTCTTTCACTGTGTGAGGGAAGGGGCCGCTCTCGTCCTATTGTGTGAATGGAGTCTCTTTCACTGTGTGAGGGAAGGCGCTACTTCGTGCTCTTGTGTGAATGGAGTCTCTTTCACTGTGTGAGGGAAGGCGCTGCTCTCCTCCTTCCGTAAAACTGATCATGGAACAATCATAATGTATATGTTTACTTTGTTAATGTGTAACCTATATATGTAAATATGTGCATGTGTTTGAGATGACACCCATGGTTTTATACAAACAGACAGACCATGTAAGAAAGACACTGTAACCATGCTTCCAGATCATGACAGATATGGACTTCCGCATCTCAGTTTCTGAAAGCATCACATTATACCTTCTGTATGGGGAGTTGCCCGTGCATGAAATTAGATGTAAAAATGCCAATACTCAACACAATCTATCCACACAGATTCATTACGAGTGAACAAGCTTATTGGCAATAAAAAAGGGGTCAGTATCTGGGTTGTACTGGCTCATTTAGAGCATATGAAATCTTGGTTTCAAGTTTGCATTATCTTTGATAACTCTTAAAAATTGAATTGGCTTCCTGTGATTTTTTTTTGGATAACTTTTATTATTATTATTATTATTATTATTATTATTATTATTATTTTTATTATTATTATTATTTGTAAATATACAAGGCACTATGTGGTAAAGATAGCTTTAAAAGCCTATTTGAAGTCAATTGTTTAATTTTCTTTGTTTTGCACTTCATACTGTATGAGTAACTGCAGGTACCATGCAATTTGTATTTCATACAAACATCAACATCTGCTCTGAAAGACAACCAGAAGGAGCAGGCTTCCCTGCAGTGAACTATAGAAGACACTCTCTTCCACTACTCAGTCTTCTCGTTTCTTCATATTTATTTTGCAAAAAGAACCTGGCGCCATCTGTTTACTTTGTGTATTTATTTAAAATATTGAAGTATTGAAAGTGTGTTTATGTACCCTCTTTTTCACAGGGATGCACAGTGATAATTCTTTACTTCTTACAGCTGGGTGTACTTGTTCCAGGTTCACATAGAGCATCAGCAGCTGAGCTGGGAGCGTAGCCTTTCTCTGTATTCCCCAGATCACACAGACCGTGTCGTATTACAGTGGGGTCAGTCAGTATGGTAGTTTAAGGCGGGGTGTAAACTCTTGTTCAGCCTGCCTAAGGCAACCTGTAAACATTTAGTATGGGAGGGAGGGATGGGAAGTATTTATAACATCATGGTTTCATATGTTATGAATACTTAACTCTTTCAGAACTGAGCAACTTTATAGAAAGATAGACCACGGTTAACTAATTAAACAGTATCAACGGCTTATGGGCATATACTCTGCCTGGCCACTTTGCTAGGACAAGTACTGACATGGAGTTGGGCTACCGATGACATGACTTGGCATACTAATGATACGTGCTTAATAGTGTCTTGTGGGATGCTAATTAATATAGTCATTAATATTTCATGCAGTTGCAGAGAGGTAGGCAGTGGATCATGAAGACAAATGCATTGCTCAAGTACATCTCAAGCATGTTCAGTTGGAGTTGGTGGCCATGGAAGATGGTACAGAGGATGGGTACGTTATCGCATTGACAGTAGCCATCACCATCAGGGTACAATTCCAGCATTGTTGGGTTGACTTGAACGGCATGATGCTTAAATAAACTAAACATTCATTCACCCTTCCAGGGTAATTGTGCAGTGTTTATTATTGAATGAAATATTTTGCAATATATTGACATACATGTATTTCCAGTATATGGTTATATTTAAAAAGTATATTTTATCAGCATATCTTAAAATGAGGGCGGCACGGTGGCGTAGTGGTTAGCGCTGCTGCCTCACAGCGCCAGGGTCCTGGGTTCAAATCCTGCCTAGGGTACTGTCTGTGTGGAGTTTGCATGTTCTCCCCGTGTTCGCATGGGTTTTCTCCGGGTACTCCGGTTTCCTCCCTCAGTACAAAGACATGCTGTCCAGGTTGATTGGTCACTCTAAATTGCTCTCTGTGTGAGTGTGTGTGTGAGATACCCTGCGATGGACTGGCGTCCCGTCCAGGGTGTAGTCTCGCCTTGCACCCTGTGTATGCCGGGTTAGGCTCCGGCTCACCGCGACATATCACATTATTTTAATTTTACCAAAAGTATATTACAATATGTTACAAGGCATAGTTAAAAACATATAACATTTCCATTTAATCTATTTTTATATATCCATATATTTTATTTCCATTAGGGTTAAGAGAGTTTAACACAACCTATTTATGAATGATTTTCAAATTTTAAATAGAGTTACCAAAGTATCTTGACCAAAGTAAAATATTCAAATGCTCCACAACACAAAAATAAAGAAGTCAGGTAATGAAAGTCTCAATTCATTCACAATTGTGAACACTAAATCATAAATTCTGTAGTGAAACTAAAGGCTTTTGCTAGTGTGTTAATTCTGTTGAGGTTTTCTACCCAGGGATCTCTGCTTTCATATTGTCATATGCTGACACTATGTGAAGGTTTTATGTTTTCTTTATCTCTTTGCATACAGAAGCAATGTTTGCTGTTCTTTGTGGTGCTTGACCATGCATTTGGATTAGGCCCACCCAGTCTGAATGCCCCAGGGCTGTGGCTGACCCTAATCCTTCTATGCTCATCATCTTTAAGCTTTACACAAGCTGATCTGGTGACTCCGAGTGTACAACCACGCTGATCCTGTTTTCAGAAATAAAAATAGAGAAAGACCTCAGTTAGACCTCAGACTGACTGTACAATCAGCACATGTGGTGGGTTGCTGTTTTTGTTTCACAGACTACAGTTAAAACCTTAATACCAGTACATGAATCTGTACATTAATATTTGCTGATACAGCTGTAGAGTATGAGAGTGTCAATATACTTTAGTGGTATTACAGGGGATTAAAATGTTGTGATTCGCTGTGCCTGTATTCATGGTAAACAGCAAGAGTGTGGTAGCATATTTCATTCTTGTTTTTTTTTATTTCTGCATCAGTACTGCTACACTGACAGCCTAGCATATTTCTCAAATTAAAAAGTACTTATCTTGCAAATCTGTCTTCATAAACAATAAGACAAATTAAGATTTTGTATTCAAGGGCAGTTCATGCCAAAATGCTTGATGTTTCTCCATCTCCATACACTTGTCCCATGCCAGTAGCATCCAAGTGTTCACATTATACAAGCTCTCACACATCCTTGTCACCACTGAACATATGACCACCATGAAGCTCCTTTAAAAAGTTATCACTGCCATTCAGAAAGGTTTATCATGGAGGGCTGCAGGACAGTGCTTGACCACCATTGCCCATGGGGTATACGTCCAAGCATGCACCATAAAGTCAACTTATTAATTCCCCCATAACCAGCTGTTCACTCAGGAAACTCATGCGATAGATTATTTATTAAAACATAGACTGGACAATACTAATACATTATACATATATGACACTACATTCTTTGGCCTTTGGCCTCGTCTTTTGAGGTACCCCTGCCTATAAATTAGCTTGTAGATAAGTGGAGAGGCTGACCGTTAGACGAAGCCAAAAAGCAGGTTGATGCTGGGGATGTAATGGGGATGTAATGACACAGTGGGGATGTAATGGATTGAGGTAAGAGATAAATCCTTTCCTTGTCGATGATTGGACGTATTGTTTATCGAAGGACACATATGATACTAGCTATTCGATTGACGATTTGATCTGGTATTGGAGGCACTTAAAATATGCTTGTTGTTTACGTGATTTGATCTGTGGTTAAAGTGAGTTCCCTGCCAGAACCACCGCTTTGCTTAATTAGCTCATGGTTCAGGAATGATGATGAGGGTCTGACCTGGTTGCTGAATCCATTCATATATTAAAAATATTCCTTAAAATCTTACCTCACACATATACAATGTATATATTTACTTTTTGTCCTAATGCATTTAATTCCTCTCGCTACAATATACAGTAGATCCACGATGCGATGCTCAGTACTTAAATTGTCCTGAAAACAAAACCGCTATTGCTTAACTATAGCACAACGTTATCTGAAGGAACAGTGTGCTGCTATTCAAAAACAATAGCCTTTGTTTTTTTCTATCATCCTTTCCCAAGCCTCTCTCCTCTCATGGCTATAGTTTTAATAGTGCTTTCTCACATTCCTACAAATAAAACATACTATACTGCCTCTTTCCCTAAAGCTTCATTAATTATTTCTGTCGCTGTTGTCACTAAACCCCTTCTGCTACACATTGAGGGTATTAGAATGACTCTCCTCCTGGTATTGCTTCATGTTTTATCTGATGTGAATTTTTATTACACTATAATAATACATCTGCCTATTAAGCAGCACTGATGCCAATTTTACGAAGTAGGAATAAAGTGTATTTGTGAAATCTGCAATTTGATATAGGCAATTTCATCAATATGGCATGACATATAGTACTAGCATTAGAATTATTAATTTGGTCACACTTTAGCTTATTTTAAACATCTATACATTTGTTATAAAAAATTATAGCAGTTATTAAAAAGGAATTTCAATTTATTTTAAAAATAACATTAGTGGAAAACTTCATGTTATATTATAAAGTACTGCATAAAGATTTATTTTACATAGTCTAATATTGTGTCTAATAGTGTTTATAACATCCCTAATAACACATTTATAGCTGCAGTATTGTTTATAACATATTCTTAATTATAGCACATACTGTACTGCAATATGCAATTGTACTGAACGCTGATTTTATTTCTTTAATTTTGTTTAATAATTCAGATAGAGACTCAATGTACTTTATGTATTGTGGTAGAAAATGTGGCTATAAGAAAAGATGGTTCACATACACTGAAATCTGAAGTCTTATGTTCATCCCATGACAGTATATTAAATATGTATTTCTAATAAAGAAACAAAAGAATATGGCTAATACTTAATATTCTATATACAATCATGGAATAATAGCATTAGTAGCCACATAATATGATCATTTACAGAAATCAGCTTTGATAGGGTTTTGCTGAACCACTTAATTGCATTAATAAATGGAGATTCATGCTGAGTGTCAATCAGCTTATATATCAGTTATACTCAAGCAGGAGATCAATGACCTAACTCCGGTCTCCATAGTGATGTTTTTCCCAAGCAAAAATGCCTTTTTTCTACAATATTGTGGGCCAGGAGGCGTGGGAGTAGTCTGTATATCTTGTTCTTTTAAATTTAGAGTGCCCACTCATGTATTTTAGCCCTTCTTTCTCCCCAATTGGAATTGCACAGTCAGAATACAAACTCAGAACGACTGCATTGCCTGTTTTCACCCAGCAAAGCTAAGCAGTTACTACGATAAGATCCCTTGTAATAAAATGTGTTTTAAAAACAGAAAATATAGAGCAATTTATTTTTAGCGTTATGTTGAATGAAACAAATATTTATCCAAATTTCATCCATTTATGGCATGAACTGGAAGTAACCCCAATGAAACGGCCCCCGTGCAAACTTTGCTTATGGCAAGCAATTAGTCAAATAGGGGGATTGACCCCGGTTCCAGACTAAATTTCCCCCAAGCAGCATATTACTTTATAGTCTGGTTGGAGAATTGTGTCGATAATTTATAACTTCCGATGTCCATTCTCTGGGCATTTATACGAGTGCCCTCTCAGTCAGGCAGTATCCACAGACTATGCAATCTACAAACCGTCTCCTTTAATGTCAGTGCTGCTGCAAATAATGGAAAACGTTCCTGTTGTTGTCTTTGCTGGGAAGACACATTGCATGTCTGGGACCCTGCCAAACAGTTTCCTTTGTGAAGCACCATAAACAGACCATTAGCGTGGTTTATAAACATGCATTAAAAAAAAAAAAAAAAAAAAAAAATTAAAAAACAGCAAGCAGTAGATTAAACAAACAGTACAGAGAGAAGACTTTGGAGCAGGATAGTAAAACTGGATGCAGAAAATACTACGCTGTTGTGAGAAGTCAGATTCAACTGGGATTAATTAAGTAGTTGGTGGGTAAGAGAGAAAAAAAGTCTTTCTATCTGAACTGATATGGAAGACACCTGGGAAATATGTATTTGCCCCTGTGTAGAGCTTTCTAGTACCAAAGCTGCCTGGCGATGTCTTAATTACAGATTTTCATTATCCTCTTCTCACAATTTGTTTTAACTGGAATCAAGCCTTATCCAATCTTGCAGTATTAAAACCAGGAAACACCTATGTGGGTCAAAAATACAAATTTGGATGAGATTACGTGAAATCAACAAATTAAAAAATTTAATAATCATCTTTTTAAGGTGCAACTATTTAGAGTGGACTATTTAGAGAGAAGCATCATTGAGGCCAGCTTACCCTAAATGAAAAAGGCATCTTTACAGAAAATACATGTCACTGTGTATTTTTTATAAGTTTATAAGTATTATGAGGACCAATCATTTTTTAATATTCAATTCATACCGTACCGGGGAGTACATGGCTGATGTTAAAAAAAAAAAAAAAAAAAAAGTAGCTTCTGCAAAATTGAGCTCGTAAATGAGATATTTGGTTTTCTTGTGCAGACATAGAAGACTTTAAAATCCTTTTTTGAACATGGTTTTTTTTTTTCAATTCTGATAGATAATTAGGATTGAGCCAACCTAATGTTTTCTCACTGCATGACACTGTATATTAATCTTGGTACCAAATGTTCTGATTTATAGTATTGCTAACGAACCACTTTCCCAGCTTTTTGCTGCAGATTTTCTATAATATGTTTTTTTTGAGGAGTCTGTATTGTGTGAAACCATATCAAAGAAAATCCTCAACTATAATCCATCGCTAAAGGGTTTTGCAGAACAGGATTATGCATGGCAGTACCTCTTTTTACCCCTAAACCCATTACTCTAATTACCCCAAATCATCTCAACACTTGGTTTGTTTCATTCTGCTACCAGTGTAAAAATGTTACCGCTGCCCAGTTATTTATATTCCTTAACCAACCCTTAAAAAACTTTAAGCATGTATCTCAGGTCCATCCGTCTAAAGGCCTTTACCAAGAGCAAATTCTCTCTCATTTTTGCCATTTCCGGATAACTCTTTAAATCCTTTTGTGAATCAGTCCACAAAGCGTTCAGGAGGCGTAAGGAGCTCCCTTTGGATTCATTAGCACTCAGTCTTCTGCAGACCATCACAGTGAATCTCATGTTCCAGTATTGCTTCAAAGACCTGCAAAGGAAACTTGAGGAAGGGCCTCGTCACTCTGTTATCTTACTGTAAAGAGGAATGCCCACATGGGGAAGATTGCTCTTGGTGTTAATGAGGCAAGCATATATTTAGATATATCTCAAAGTATTACGTTTCTTGCTCTCACGAGATTTTTTAGTTTTGGACATTTGTTATTCAAAAAACCTGATCCAGGTTATAGAATTAATTCTATTGTAAGACAGTCAAGTGCACCTTTCAGAACTCTTTTTTTTGTGTCAGCTTATTCTCATGGGGAAAGTAATTTAAATCTCAAAACCACCACACAATGACAAACAATGTGCAATCTTTGTTTAGGACTGATTGAGCATGCATGCTTGAGATATAATCCCTTCTCTAGGAAAAAAGTGAGTCCCTCACATACTGTATACAGTAGGTTCAGTAGAAACATGGATCAGTATGAGGAGAATCGCATGCACTGTAACATCCCTGATACACGTTTACCACAGTATTTATGAACAGGATTGTTGCACTTTTAGCATGTTTTCCAATGGTTATACTATGCATTTATGATAGTTTACTGTGGTTAAACATGCTTTTAATATGCTTTGCCATATTAATAAACATGTTTAACCAGGGTAAACTATCATAAGGGGTAGATTTGTGCATGGGAATCATAACCGATACATGCGTCTCACATAATCAGTTTGATGGCCTATCTCTTGTATGAGGGCACACGTCTTCACTATTGGGGGTTCTGTTTGGTTTCTGATGGAAGAGAGACAGTGAGAGAGAGACTTCATGGGCCACAGTAGCAAACCCATCTTAACCTCTGGTTCTCTCCTGTACATTGAGACAATAAAAATACATTTGCTCTCCTATAGAAGTCTTCTCTTGACTGTGGAACACAAACAATGTTCTTTTAACTATGAGAATCCTTCGTGGTGTTTCAAAACCATTTAGAACCTTCTCATCATGCTCTCTCATTGCCTAGTTTACACATTATCAAGGACAAGTATGTAAAGTATGGGTATTTTTTTTTTCAATTGACATAAATAATGTTTTTTTTTAGAAAATACATAACAGAAGTTTTTGGCTACATCTATCATATTGTCATGAAACATAATATTTTCAATTTCATAAATCAGTCCAAGAAAATACTAAACACAGCAGAATTATGATTTTCTGTACTGTATTTACAGCATGTTCAAAAAGTTATGAAAATTTATCAAATGTATCTAAGTGTAAAATAAGAGGGGTAGCAATCTGTGTGAAATTATGAAATCTGTATGAAATACTGAATCCTGATCCCTATTTAAAATGCATTGCCTCCTGACAATGGAATTTAAATACTGTGGAAGTTCAGAAGAAAGTGTAATAAGTGCACAGGCTCGGCTTCATTCATAAACAAAGCTCAAGGCACAGGAGGCTGAGGTCATTGTTGACTTGGGGCTTTAGGTTTTAGATGCAGAGAGTATGTGTGTGTGTGAATTTGATGAGTGCTCCGTGGTGACATTACACCCACACAGGAAACTGCATATACCGTGGAGAAGTCTGGCAAACCGCCCGGTTTAAAAAACAACATGGCAGCTTCCCAGGCGGGTGTTTACTGAAGAACTTAAAAAACAACACGGCAGCTTCAGAGATCACTTCCACTAAACCCTTTACTGCATGACTTTTTTCTAAATATCAGAATATTTAGATATCCCTTTGTAAACTTGTGCAAAATAAGTGGTGGGAGTTGCCCTGGAAACAGACTGGCTCACTTTTTGGAGGGGTGTTGGTATACCATTATCAAAAACAGAAACACAATATTATGTGTAGAACAGTGTCAGCAGGTGACTAGAATGAAGCGTCTTTTCTTTAGTGCTCTATGCAGTTTTAACAGAGCAGCCAAATGTGACATAGAGCTGCTCAAACTTTAAGAAACTCTTTCATTAATAATGCTTCTGCTGTTTCTTGCAACACACTTTTTGTTCCTATAAAGGATTAATGTATCTGCACTCTACCAGCTTCAAATGATTGTGTCCATTTTTATCATTTTTTTAATGTTGTTTGCATTCATACAGTCCTGTATGAATGCAAACAAGTCATGTTTGCAGTCCTCCAATATTGCTTTTTTTTATATATACTGTATGTGTTGAAGTGCTTCAAACTGACTTCACAGTCAGAAGTTCAGTACCTGCCTTTCCCTTGCATTTCCTTGTTTCTAGCTGAGATGTACAGCATAACATAAAGTCTAGATCCACTGAAGACCCAGTACAGTGGTAAGAGCCAATGACTCCTAGTCTGTAGCAAATACTATTTCCTTCAGTAGTGAGCTCTGATCACACTGTGGACCCTTTGGCTAATCTAGCCTTCACCATGTCGATTGTGGTAAGTCCTTGCTGATAAAGCTGGACACCTGCCTTGAAGTCAGCCCAATAACAATATATATGTAATGTCAAGCAAAAGCATAGTTAAAAAAGAGGAGGACAGTAAAAATGTGTACATGTTAAAGTTATTGAAATCTGTTTTGCTCATGTATTTGTCCTCTACCACTTCTTATCCTGAAGGACATCCATCTAAAGCATCACATTATAGCTGTAGGGTTTTATGGGAAAGTTTTATGACGTGGTCCTCAGAAAGCAATGTACAATATAACTAATAAAATCAATGAGAGCAAAACAATGAAAAAGCAGCTCAGCAGCAGCCATGAACATTCTAGCAATATGCATGACCCATTGGCTGTGCTCAGGGGCTCTACTGTACATAGTCCCATCCTTGTCAAAGTGCTTGAGGACTTTTTCCAACCAGCTTCTGTAATCTGCTATCTGTAATTTTGTCTGTAATTTGTGAGATGCACTGTCAGTATGGATTCTGTCCCCTCTTAGTGAGATGAATTTAAAAAAGCTCTACCACATCTGCAGAACAACCAATTCCTTAAGTGCAGTACTTACTTTCACTTTTGCAGTTGCTTTTTAAACATATTTGCAAGGTTCTCTAGTCAGTGTCATCCTCTTCCACAACACGGGGCTCTGTAATCACCAATGAGGGCAGAAGCACCTGCTGAGAGAGGCAGGGCCAGTGCAGCTGCTCTTCACCCGCAGCTGGGACCTGTCAGAACCAACTCCCAGTCTCGCCTCTGTGGTGTGTGTTTCCAAACGCTCTGGAACACCTCCAACTCTGGCTCAAACCCCAAACCTTGGAGTAAATGAAGTTGGCAAGTTGGGCTTTGCATGATTGTTTAGAACAAAGTGGATGCTTTAGAGTTTGGAAAGCACAGTGATATCCAACTGGCTTAATTTTATCAACAAACGTGCTTTATCAGCCAGTAATTCATTTTAACAATGTAATCTGTACAATACTCTGTAAACAAAAATAAAGGCATCCCTGGGTGATAAGCTGAATGCAAACTGTGTCAATAGCAATATATATATATATATATATAGAGAGAGAGAGAGAGAGAGAGAGAGAGAGAGAGAGAGAGAGAGAGAGAGAGAGAGAGAGAGAGAGAGAGAGAGGATGCTTTACTATAGATTATAATGTATAAAGTCCATTGGACATTTTATAATAAAGCATAATAACTGCAGTCTGCAGTAATTGTTTAGGCTTTTCTAGTGAATTGTATTATGAAGGTTTTAGCAGAATTAATTGTACCTTGGCATGCTGGAGCATATTTTAAATATAGCTGTCTCTGGACCATCATGAAAAGTCCCTTAAATGTGTTATAGACATGATCTCTTAGAAACTCATTTTGACATTATTAATATTTGCAGAAAGACAGACCACACAGAATCAGTTTAACAGCAGAGTGTTACACCCTTTATGAAAATATGCTGAATCATGTACTTTTGCAAACAGAGTGGCTTTAATATACTGTTTTGTACACAGTGCAAGAACCTGCCTAAAACATGAGGAAATGTAATAGGGATTAATAATGTTGTCTTAGAGGACAGACTAGAACCTTATTACAACATGCTGTACTGTATATATTGCCTACAAGAGGCTCTTGATAATGCATTTCTACATTTGTCTTCCTTTTGGTCAAATACTGCCTGTACATTGATACTAGTTACAAAAGAAACAAGTACAGGTTTCTCTGTGAAAACTGAAATGTTATCATAATAGGAGGTGAATGAAAACCTACTTCCACAGTAGACTTGCATGACAGGTGCCTAATACACTTGATCTCATGATTATAACCTCAGGAAGGCTACAGGCTGCATGCACAGTATTATTTATTTTGTATACATCTAGTTCAAGTCTGTTGTTTATTTTCTATCACCACATCTGCTGTCGTTTGTAAAAACACTACCTCTAACATGTAATGTATTTATACTAAATAAGCATTTCACATATTGGTAAGTTATTTCAAGAATCCACTATACAGTATGAACTAAAATACATCCAGGGCCACCTTTCACCTTTCATGCCCACTACATTTCATATAAATAAATCACTTTTCCATGTTATTTTCTTGGTTCATCCCTTCTGTTTAATACACACTGCCGAAAAGCAACACCTGTTTATACCAGCAGGTTTCCAGCGGCTGTTGGTTCCCTGACATTATCTTTGTGGTTCATTCAGGTGTGCTCCATTAACTGGTGTGGGCTACTACTGCTTTTCCCATTGCTAAAAGCAAGGCTGCAGTCAGAACAGTGATGTATTCAGTTCAGCAGTCTTATGTGAATGCTGGTACATTGATTATATGATCGCCAAACTCTATACTAACCTATGTTTATAAACTGCAGCAAGATGAGAAACACATACTGTATGCCTTTTTTTGCATACCTGTATTTTTGATGCCATTGAATGAAATAGTTAATATACTTGTATATTACTGTATAGAGTATGCACCGTATAGTATACAGAGCATTGAACAATTAGCTTACTAAAAATGGCACGCCAATAAAAGTGGGTTTCCGCTCTACCATTCACTGTTATTCAGCACAAACACATGGTACAGGATAATCCCTAATGACTAATTTGGAAGTCAGACGTTCTTTTTGTAGAATTAAAATCCAGGACTTTAAAATAGGAAAGACCAAAGCAAAGCTACAGCATAACCAGAGAGCACACCGAGTGTACACCCTTGCTATTATGAAAGTCTCATTGTGCTGATGTTTTTTTAGTTTTTTTCTGTTTGCCTTTTAAGTGTAGCCCATGCTAGATTTAAACCCATTAAAATGTGCCTTTGATTTCGCACTTGCTTCAAAACAGGTATCACAGTGCTGAGGAAAAATATACTTAAAAAAAAGCTCTGCACAAATTAAAACTGGAATCAGAAGGGATTACACACAGTAGATAC
Source organism: Acipenser ruthenus (assembly GCF_902713425.1). NCBI lineage: Eukaryota > Metazoa > Chordata > Actinopteri > Acipenseriformes > Acipenseridae > Acipenser > Acipenser ruthenus. Next base: position 65,520,717 of record NC_081195.1, read on the forward strand.
GTTTCTGGTTTTTGAACAGGATTTAATAATATCCGGTTTAGCGTTTGATTTAGTCAGAGTTTGGAGCATGAACATCCATCTGATACTGTACTTCCTTTCACTCCCCATGCTGAGCGACCCTTACCTTATAATAGCAGGTGTGTGGGTGAACAAGAAGGTTACGTAAATAACAGGGAACCCTAACCTGGTGGGAGGAATCACTGACGAATGAAGTTTCCTCAACAATACCTCCTCCGTGGCAAAGCAGTCACTGTGATGTACAACCTACTCTATAGAACTGCACATTCCCACCAATATAATGTGTCATATCCTAACTCAGCTCTTCAGACGAGGATCAGAACAGAAAACTTGCAACAAGCCAATTCGTTTTGGGACTGAAAAGAGAGCTTTGTTGTTTGTTTTGTAACACTGACAGTTATATTTCCATTTCCCCAAAATCTGTTCTATGTTGTCATGCACTCAGCTTTGTCATGAAACAAAGGCTGAGGCACCAGTGTTGTACGCTGCCTGAAGCAGAGTCAGTGCTACTCAATTTGAAACACTGCGATACAGAGTCATAATATGATTAATGTGAATTGTGTAGGGGTTTGGGAGCAGATGGAAATGAGGCATTATTTACACTAGATGGTATATCCTTGTGTGTTCAGACACACCTTTATATCTGCATAGCCGCTTACTAACTGCGGGTGTGGCAACTTCACTTTATTTCATGGTACCGGTACAAAATACTACACATTGAGGCAATTGTAATGAATTGGTATCTCTGCTTCTCAGCCCATTGAATTGAATGGAAAAGGCCAGGGCTGGACACAAACCAATAACCACAGTTGAAAGAGTAACGCCTCACCATTCACTTAAAGAGCAAGCTCTGTATTCGAGAAGCAAGTACGCAGCTTCTGCTGATGTTACTATTATTAACTCATCAGCCTACTTAATAAAAACTCATCCTTGAGTGTAATTGAGTACGCATCTACCAAGGCTCAGGGAGTTTCAATGTCAGGCTTGTCACCGCAATCACTTGCCATTCACTGGGATCCAGAGCAACCTTGGAATAACAGGTCTCTGAAGCCAGTCTGCATGGCACAGGTCACGCCACAGACATTACATGGCCTGTTTTACGCAGTGTCAGGATTCTGTCCCTGTTCAGGCGCCACTGTGATGAAGTGGCATCTTAACCAATTGAATTGATTAGAAAGGCATTGGTTGGATGCAAACCACTAGGAGTATCTATTACACTGCTCAACTGGTGTAAATACATCAGGGTTTGCATAATGTAGACAAAACAAAAAAAAATCACGTGGTAGGAATATCAACAGCTAGCTTTCTGTCTTGTGGCATTTAACATTATTCTGTCTATAGTTATTAACTTAATACTGTATACTGGATTCTTGAAATTACCTACCAATACGTGAAATGATTATCTAGCATAATAATAATAATAATAATAATAATAATAATAATAATAATAATAATAATAATAATAATAATAATCTTATGACAGTCCATGCCAGAAGACTATTAGTTTAAGATTGTAAATTGGATTTGAGTGTAATAAGCATCCACTGGGGCCTGAAAACGTTTACTGAATGTCAATTTGCCTTCCATAATGTGATCATTTAAAATATTAGTAGTTTGTTTTAATACAGCATTTGGGACGTCTGTGTGAATTCCCTATATTAAATCACTGCAGTGAATCTGTAGAACTGTGCCAAGCAGGGGAGTCTTGAAACCAAGCAGGAGCAAACTAACAACAGAATGAACTGGAATGCATACACTGCTGCTGTTGCTATCAGTAAACACATTCTCTTAGAAAGGGATGCTGAATGAGGCAGGCACAATGGGGAGGAGTAACCCCTATATCATCTAAACAGACAGGTCTTTGGGGTCTTGTATGATATTTTATAATGTTCAAAGCACCGAACTCCCCATGGGCTCGGAAAGCTATGTGGTCCCACGTTCTCATGCTCACTGCTCTGTGTTGTTGGATTTTTCTGCTATTAGATGCATCACTGTATCCCTGCATTTTTTCAAGGACACAGTTCCTATTGCCATTGTTAACATTGCTATCATCATTACTATTGTGACTGTTTCCAGTGTATACAGGGTGTGCCATGAGTCAGGCGTCAAAGGGACTATCACATATATATTAGGATGTTAAATCTGGTGGCCACACCCCTTTGACTAGCTGCACCACACATCAGAATGACCTTTAAGACGAGAAAGAAATAGAGACAACCAATATTAAATAGTATGTCTATATGATGCACGACATATGGGACACCCTGCATTTCTTATTGAACAAACCTATACATGGTTTCTAAAGGACACCTGCTCCGAGCTGAGAAGCTGAATCACAATTCCAGTGAGGTTCCTCCAGGATCCAGTTTATAGAATCGTTACTGAGGCACAAGGAGGTCAATGACTTTCCCCTGGAATAGCTGCAGTGTGGCTGAGATGCATTACAATTCAAATTGGGTATCACATGCTATACACACAGACACATACTGTATTACCTGGAGTTTTGACCTGCGTACCTACATACAGTATACAGCAATATATCATATCAACTGCTATATGTATGGTATTAATACAGAATTATGGGCCTTGTTTTTCACTGTGCTGTAATGATAAGGCATGACTTATTTAATTTAGTAAGGTCACAAATGGTTCTATAATCACACTTTCTGTAATTACAACTGTTTCATATTTTCCTTATTCTTAGATTACATTTATTTTCATACTGCGTGGCCCTTAAACTGGGATATATAAATGAAATGAAGGGGCATTTACAACATATACAGGAAAAACAGAAAATGGTATAATTTAATATGCATACACCTTTAACATGTTATTAATGGTATATTTTATATTGTATAGAAATATATAGAAATCTACCTACAAAACAATATAAGTCTCTTGGTATAAAGTGTGGCATTTATTATGGTTACAGTATGTGTTTTCTTTTTATTACAGTTGTCTCCATCTAAGAGAACACCCCTCTGGAAGCAAGCTAAGTGTTCTTATAGCTGAAGTGTTCTCTAAGGCGGAGTTAGCCACCAGACACAATATGAATCAATAAATACGTATTACTTGTCATGAACTCTCTTCGACTGAAGCATGGCGGCCATACCGCTGTACAACTGAGGTGGCTCCTTTGCAAGGAGCGTATATCGGGTTTATGTCTTTGTGTGTGGTTACGTCATCTACCAGCCCTGCTGCTGCCTACCCCCGTGCATGCTACAATTTCCCCTGCCAGCCTCATGTCCGCCCCAGACTTGCTTACCAGGCTACAGTCCGACGAGTGCGTGCCGGGGTACCTGCGTCCACTTCTGACACCAATGCTGCGATCTCGGTTAACGCAGAGAGGTGCATCATACAGGGCGAGGTAATCCACACACAGGTGGAGGGCGGGCGTGAACCCGGGACCTCTCGCACTAAAGCATAGCGCTGATACCGCTGTACAACAGAACCGGCTCCTTTGCAAGGAGCGTATATCGGGCTTATGTCTTCGTGTGTGATTACGTCACCTACCAGCCCTGCGGCTGCCTACCCCCGTGCATGCTACAACATTGTAATAATTAATGCAATTAATTTATCAAATGTACAACATTTCATATCATGCTGAGAATCCGGAGGGAAATGACAAGTTGCATGCAAAACATTTTCCTTTTTATATAAAAAATTAAAAACCAGCCTGAAGAGAAATATTTAAAAATAGCTCCTGTTGAAATACTGATGGATGGATTCCAAGGATAAAGATTTGCTTCATGACCCACGATTTCCTGTTTCAATTCCCAGAATGGTAGTGTGTTCAGTGTGTTCAGTGCAAGCTAACTGAATGTTTGTTATAGTTCTACATTTCTGTTAAAAAAAGATTATCTGGAAGTTTGAATAATAAGCACAAAAGAATGCTGAAATAGCAGAGACTACTTTAGGATTGAATCTACACCACGTTTTTGGCTAATAGAGCCATAAAAATGAGTTATTTTACAGCTATAAAAAGAAATCACAAAAGAAAAAAAAAGTTTCATTTGCTAATTAGCTGACTAAATGTGTCAGTTACACAAAGACACAGCTTCATGCTGCATGTTTACAGCACGGCATGTTTGAAACACAACATCACTACACAGTTTGTTTTGGCTCACTTTAACCCTGAGGGTCTTTGTCCTCATTTGAGGACAGGCTAATTTGTAATTTTTTGGAGTATATTGTAAATCGACATCTACCTGTTATTTAAATTTTCCCTTTAACTATATTGTTATAATAAGTGAATTATTCAAATTGTCCTGGTATCTGCACAGCTCTCACATAAACACAGACTTTCTGAAGCAAAACTGGTCTATTAAAATATTTACGATTCTCCACCCCAATATTGCATGAAAAATTATTTTGAATTAAGATACCTAACGCTGGTCGGGGAATAGCACATTGTATTATAGTATTAAAAGTCACCTCCCCATTGGATCCTATTAATACACCTATAATTTCGAGAATATAGATCTCACACTCAGGACGAAGAATTCTAAACACTTACAAACATAAATGTATGAGCCACTGGTGCTGGTGAAGATAGTGTAAAGAATATTGTATTATAATATAATAAATTATAGTGTTTTAGCCACTATGTTATGAAAAAATATCAATTTGACTGTACACAAGTACAACTTTCTTTCAACCTAAAAGCTGCTGCATGTACTGGAGGCAGACTAGTGGCCCAGGAGGAATGCAGCCTCAGTCTAGGGCTCATACATATTCCATTTCAAATGGCCTAAAAAAAAAAAAAAACATATCAAATCTAAACATATAATTTCTGAATATAAAATGCCCAGTCGTGATGTGTAGCACAGGGCTTCTAATCTGCCCGTCACCTTAATTATAAACTAAATTAAACAATGCCTCTTCACCTTTGTGCCCTGTCGGTTGAACTGGGATATTTAGTCAAGTTAGCAAAGGGACGTTAATGCCTCGGGCTGTTTGACAGGCTGCCAAAACGACGTCCTTGCAGGCGTACAATGATCAGACAGGTTTTTATACAGATTATACAAGAGACCAAGAAGATTTCACATTCAGATTTTGAGGTGCTGTAACATGTTTACTATTTTTTACTTCTTTTTACAATGAATGAAGCAGTAGCCTATGCTTGGGGGGTTGAAATGCAGTAGCCTATGCTTGGGGGGTTGAAATGCAGTAGCCTTTGCTTGGGGGGTTGAAATGCAGTAGCCTTTGCTTGGGGGTTTGAATTGCATTTTGTAGGCAACAGGCCTTCCTTGCTTGTAGTGGAAGGTGTGGGATCTAATGAACCCAATGAACTATTCACTTCCTGCACAATCACGTGGTCAACACGGGATAATCGTGTCATTGTATATGTGTCATACATGCCAACAGTACCTATATGGTCGGGACAGTCCCGATTTCCTAGCAAATGTCCCGCGTCCCGATGCATATTATTATTATTTGTTTATTTAGCAGGCGCCTTTATCCAAGACGACTTACAGAGACTAGGGTGTGTGAACTATGCATCAGCTGCAGAGTCACTACAACTACATCTCACCCGAAAGACGGAGCACAAGGAGGTTAAGTAACTTGCTCAGGGTCACACAATGAGTTAGTGACTGAGGTGGGATTTGAACCAGGGACCTTCTGGTTACAAGCCCTTTTCATTAACCACTGGACCACACAGCCTCCTGCATAGGAAGAAAGTCCCGATATTTACCCATAGAAAAAAAAACGTACAAAAGGAAGAACGCTTCATTATGTCTATTTTTACTCTCATGATGGTCGTGTCGTGTTGAGTTGGGGGGGATACGTCTATTATATGATTCCTTCCATGTGTATAATGCATTTAACCCATATACTGTGATTCTTGAAATGTATTTTTTGTTTACGACTGTAAGTCGCCCTGGAAAAGGGCGTCTGCTAAGAAATCAATAATAATAATATAATCGTGTCATTGTATAGGTATGATGTAACTTTTGTGCAAGCTTTAACTATGACAAATGCTTTGCTCAGGCCCACAGTTTAAAAGAACAAAAGAGATTTCAGGTACGGCTATTAACATTTACAGTGAGTTCAGACACTTCTACAACAGAGGACAGCGGTGAGTAAACCGTACCGGGTAATGGAGACACACATCCGGCTCAGCTTTCCTTCCATGTACTTGGCTAGTGAATTGAAAGTGAACAAAGTGTAATTCAATGCGATTGCATTAATGAACTGAAAGGTGCTCAAAGTGCTCACTGCTGATTGATGATCCCATCCTCCTCCATTACTCACAGCTCTTGTTGATCGCTCAATTAAAAACACATGCAGTTCTTTAATTAGGGATTTTAACGATAGTGACGTAGATTTGCTTAACTAAGCATATTTTGTCTACCGATTTGATTAAATGTTTTAGTTTAATATAATGTAATGTAACTAAATTTCCTATATATAAACAGTATATATATATATATATATATATATAAAGCTGCTAAAATGAGTTTAATTCACACAGTCTATTTGAATAGTCTTAGTGCTGTGGAACGCAGGGATGAGTTGGACAAGCTAAAGAAAATCAATTTGTGTTTAGATCTCATGAAGCAGGCGTAGAAGTCCACTGATTTTCCTTGTTACTCAGTGAATATGTAGTGAAACCTGCTTGGTGCTTGAAGTGAATTTATCTGCTCGGGTCTCTGGTGGCCAAATGCAAAGAACAAGGTGTGCGAAGTTCTGACGTTATCAAACACAGCTGCAAAACTGAGTTGTCTTATGCTCATGTCAAGAAGCCTTCTGTTCCTTGCAGTAAAATATATAGATAGAAAAAAAACATGGAGTATTTTCAATTGATCTAAGAAAAAAACATGACATTATTTAAATGCAGTAGGGTTCATCCAGTGCATATATTTAGATACAATTACACCAAACCTCATAAACTTGACATGACACCCTAAGGCCCTACAATCTAACTGATGACCAGATGGTTCTGGCTCTTACTTCAATAAAGGAATTTTGGCTGCTCTAGTCTGTTTTACAGTAGTCTAGGGCAGGCAACTGAAACTGAAGAGCAGCTCTTTGCCCCAGCTAAAAAGCATATTTGAGTAAATTACAAAAACACTTAAAATGAGTACAAACTTTAAAAGGCAAGGCGACAGTAAATTAATGAATTGATTAATTACTTCATTAAACACCTCAGAACATGGAATTTGAAGTTCTTTAAAGATATAAACAGAAGAGTACGCACCCTGTCCCAAAGAATGGCCATTTCAGGCACTTGTGTGTCATAGCTGAGTATTGTGGATTTCTTCTGCCATTTCCTCTGCCTCATAAAAAGCTGTAGCGTGACAAAGGAAGATGTGCCAAGGGCTGTGAGGCTTGAACCAAGGAAGCTGGGATTAGTTGCCTCTTTGAAACCAACTGTATTTACTGTTCAAGGTATCCTTTGTGTTTTCGTTTACACCACATTTATTTTGTCAGCCCTGTATTGGATAATGCTCTTGCTTGTTTTGTGCCTCTGTGGTTTGGTGCTGACACTTGTTGCCTTGCAGGGGATGAGGGCTGACGCCCTGTTACAGGCTGTATTAAAGGGACAGTGCTCCAGTCCCCTTTCGTTTGATTTGACAATAAAGACTTTGGATTGAATTGCACTTTTGTTGCTACCTTGCAACAGTAATACTTATCATCACCAGCATCTTTCAAAGAAAGCTACCATGATTTGACATCATATGAAATACGGTGTGCTGGGCTTGAGAGCGTAGTGTTCTGTTGAAGAGTCCATGGAGCGTGCTATGTGTCAAAAAATCACAGAAAAGCCCCCAAAGCCCTTTTCTGCTGAAACCCAATTGGTTTCTATTGTATTTTTCTGCCTGCCTCATTTAACATCAAATTCTAAAAGCTAGAAAATATGCAAGGGAATTTTTATGTTTAGGTCTTGTGTCCACCAAACCCTCTTGCTTGACACTCGCTTCAAATCTTCTGCTGCGATTTATTACAGGGAATATACAAAATGCAGACACTTTCAATTGGCATTTTCCTCTGTAATGAAGGGTCATCTTGTAGACGTCCCATATGCTCAATTAAATTAAATCCCTTATTTCACGTAAGTAGCTTTTGTTTTTTTGTTTTTTTTGGTAAGTCTTTATTCAGGAGCTGCTTTTTATATGTAACCTAAGCTAGCTCAGCCAAAGTGTCTTTATACAAGTAAGAGCCAGCACCATCTTGTGATTTGCCACTTTGGAAACACTTTTGTTCTGCTTGTAATACACTAGCTGTGCACTAGATGGTGCTAGCACATACTAATATAAAGATACTGGCTGATCTAGCCTATATTACATATGTCTATGACAAGAAACTGGAAGTGCAGGGTCGTTTCTTTGCTCACAGTCAAATCAGAATAACACAGATGTATAAAATAACAGGCTTTATTTGAGTAATTGCAATAAGAACCATTAAGAACGATTGCAAAGATTATAAAAAGGTAAGGAAACAGTTTTAAAAAAAACAAGAAAATGGCATTTGAAGCAACACTCTTTTCTCATTTTTTTCTGGCACATCTGTTTTTACCTGCTGACTCTACAGTGAAAACCTCTTCAATTAACTTGATACTGTACCTCTCAGGTGCTGGAGGGTCAATGACTCTGCACATTTCTCAGTTCTGTTTCCCACCCACAAGGCAACAACAAAGTGAATAGAAAGGTCATAGAGAAAGGCAAGCAGACCTGCGCTGGTTTATTCTTGTTTCGATGTCTCTTGTTAAGAAGATCTTTTCCCGTAGGTGAATTCTATCAAATGCATTCCATCATCCTGCATTTTCTCCGCCTGCTCTATTTGAAAGTGGTGCGCTCAGTCATATTTCAGACTGAAGCCCATCTCCAGTGACCTTGTCATGGTTTCTGGTTAGATTGTCACACTGCTGTGGTTTTAAATGTCTCAGAAGGGAACAATATTAGAGGCAACTGTAACTACGCAATGTGGTCCATTCAGTAACCTTAAACAACAACGCTTGGATAACTAATACCAGACCCACATTGAAAGAATGATGATTTTAAACAGTGTATAATGTAACCTTATATTAAACCCTAATGGGAATGGGGAAAAAACGATTTTCAAAAACATATTCCTCCTAATCTAAATATATTATTTGATTCTCACTCGCTGTATTCCATGCCACCAGGGTACTATCCAGTGAATTGAATCTGCAGAATGTGTGTTCTCGTTGTTACTGTCAGGTTCTGATACATTCACTTTTTATGTGAATGTCATTACTGTTGCATTGTTTGTCTCCTGTCATGTATATTGGTATATAGGGATCAAGGCAACTGTAATGCTGTTTATTAATGCAGAGGGGTTATAGAGCACAGTCTGGACTTCAAAGACCTCCCCTGGCTGCCCGATTGGCAAGCCTCAATCTAATCTCCACCACGCAGGATAAACCTGACTGTCGTCAATGTGACCCCTGACTAATGCAATCTGGTAGAGCCGTGTGTGTGGGTGTGTGCAGAGTTTACACTCTAGATATGAACTGTACAAGAAGTATTTAGCAAGGAAACCAGACAATGGTCACACAACTTATTAGAGATGGGTTGGTCAGATACAAGTGTCAAAGAAAAGAGTTTTGCAGCAATATTTTGCAAACTATTGAAATGTTAATAACTTGTTCAATCTAATCCATGCACGAACTGAATAGTCAATATACAACACCCACTTGTGGATCAACAGACACAAATCTTTTCACCTTTTAGGCTTCGTCAAGGTCAGGGAAGATTATTTCCATTTGTTAACTGCAAACCAGGTGAGCTCCAGACAAAGACTCTGGATCTGTTGACACAGGGATGTGGTTCGTTGCCCAAAACAACTTCATGGTTATCTGTACAATGTTACAGTCTTTCTGAGCCCAATATTGATATCTGGATGTGATATGAATACCCTGTGCTGCATTCTAGAATTATGGGGGATTTGGTTAATTTGTTCAGTGTTGTTTTTGAGGATCTGGCCTAATGATGTTCTGGCCAGAAATAAAATGACAAATGGGGAAATTTACAAAGCTAGAAATAACTTTATGTTTTCACGAAGTGTCATTATAATTTTTGGTAACACTTTACATTGTATCTCTAATTAATGTGTATTTAAATAGCAGTTACTTAGTAAAGGTGTACCTACACATAATTACAGTGCTATTATGCATAGTTACAATGCACAACCTAACTCTAAACCTAACCCCAACCCTAACCCTTTTCTGATACAATTGTGTACTTACATACATCATGCAAAAAGATTTGCACATTAAGTACATTGCAACTATGCATGATAACATTGTAATTATGTGTAAGTACACATGTAAAAAGTACCTACTATGCAAATACACAGCAATTTCGAGACACTAAAGTAAAGTGTTAGTCATTTTTTTCTTAAAAGAGAAAACACACCTGTTAAGGTTACAAAACTAGAAACAAACACGTTGTCAATTTCTACAGGCATTTTCCTTCTTTTCAGAAAAAAAAAAACTGTTGCTAACGACACTTTGGATTAAATGGCAGACTAAACAGAATCCTAGCAGCATAAGGCTAAACAGTACTACTAGCCAGGCATAATATTATGAACAAATATGAGTTGAACACGACAAAGTGGTAACAATTCATATTCTGTACATCTGTTCCTCTATAATCTCTCTGTACTGAAAGTCATCCAGCTCTTTCTTTTATTGCTGTCATTAACGGTACATACTGAATTGAACCTATTGGGCACATTAAAGTTATCTTGAACAGAATTGATGAGAATTTGACCACTTTATTAGGAACATCCCCTGTTTTTAATAGGCGGTACTGAAAGGCACTATATAACTATAATTTGCTTCCTACGTGTAACAAGGGCAGAGAGCAAGGACAAGCAGACAGCATTTAGCTTATTAACTTGGTGCCCACAGGGCCAGCACAGGTACGTCTAGCAGCAGATTATTTAATATGACATGCATGCGTATGTATGAGCATTTTATATTTCTACTCAACTAAAATGCATACAACTTTATGGGTCGTATCCACAAAATATTAACCCGGTGTAAAGTTTGCACACATTTTTTAAATGAAAAACATTGAAAAATTGGATATGTTTATTTTGGTATTACAGTGTACACTACCATTGATTTTTTTTTTTTTTTTAAAGAGAGATATCAAGAGATAATGAAAAAGAATGTAGGATCTTTAAAAAAATTTATTTGAAGGTTTTTTTTTTATGTTTTGTGAATACTGCTTTGTGAACATGGCCCTATACTGTATCTCCTACCAGAAACATCCCTCACTCTGTCTCCTTGCTGTCTATTCCCATACTGTATATCACATTAAATTCCAGCAAGATCAAGGTTATGCTGTAGACATTCTTACCTCCAGTCCTTGACTTAACAAGACCATACTGTTCTTGGTATGTAGATTATTGTGAGCTGACACGGAGTCTGGATGCCATGCATTTTCTTTGTTTGATGACAGAATGCTGGAGACTTCCCATATTAATACTAATGCAGCTACATGGTTTGAAACGTTTTTAATGTATTTCAGATTGTTACCCGATGAGCCAATAGAACGTGGAAGAATGAAGTAAACAGGCACCAATGTTCAATTACATAATAATGTTTTTTCTTAAAAGACTAATTAACAATTCCCTGATGTACCTGACCAAGACCCCGTTCACACTACTGGTCTGCAACCCTGTTGACATTTGCAGTTTAAGGCACCTTTGTTTGTTCACATATGTGACTGAAAAGCAGGCTTGCTAAATGACAAATTATTAGTATGATTATTATTTATTACTATTTGTCAGATAAAAGGCATACACGGAAATAATGTGACACTATAAATATATATTTATACTTTTATGGAACGATAGCCTGCACTCAGAATGGAAGAGCTACTGAGATATACAGCAATGAACACACGCTGCCCACTGAAGCGTGTGCCATCGGCTGACTGCTTCTTTTCACACTGCAGGCTCACCATGCAGCCACCTCAGAGCTACAGTGTCGGAGGACAACGCAGCTCTTGGCAGCTTACAGGCAAGCCTGCAGGCACCCGGCCAGACTACAGGGGTTACTGGTGCTCAGTGAACCGAGGACACCCTGGCTGACCTAAGCCCCCCCCAGGTGATGCTCAGCCAATTGTACGCCGCCCCTGGGAGCTCCCCTCCACGGTCAGGAATGGAATAGCCTGGACTTGAACCTGCGACGTCCAGGCTATAGGGTGCATCCTGCACTCCACGCGGAGCACCTTTACCGGATGCACCACTTGGGAGCCCCCAGAGTCACCAACATTTTTTATCATTATTGAGATCCACAATCCTGCAGTTTTTATATTTATCGCTTAGTTACTAAATAACAGGAAGAAAAGGTAATTGTGACAAATTAAGCTTAATTATGAATGCACTGCAGACATTGTGTTTATAATTTCACACGTGAGTATGGGGGTGGCTCTATTTACCTTTCACACGTGTGGGAGTATGGGAGTGTCTACTGGGCTATGTAACCATATTGGTCATGTGATACGAAAAGGCGGCCCTAAGTCTGCTTTGAATTCATATATATGCAAATGCATGGCTCGGTTCCTGCAATTGCAGGCCCTGGGCCACATCGAAATATGGTGGCCTAAATCTAGGTCGGCCCTGGGCTGCCTTTACTTTTTTGGAGTGTTCACATATGAGAAAAGGCGGCCCTGAGGCGGCCCTAAATAGCAAGAGTGATTGGGGGTCTATCTATCTCTGATCACCACTAGCAAGTATATAGAGATGTCTCATCCCAAGTGTGCTCCTCATGAGATTTACACCCAAATCAACCCAATTACAGTGAACAGCCAGAAACTGGTGGCCACATTTAAGGGTCTCTTAGGGGACACTCCTTTTTTAATGACTCTGCACGTATTCTTATCATTTTAAATGTTCTATTAAAACAGCACACTAGAACAATTTACATGACATGATTAATAAGTGACACCTGCATAAAGTGACGTGCAAGGCTTTTCTTTTTAACCATTCTGCATGTAAACAAAAGTGTAGCCTTACATTTTTTTAATGTGGTGCAATCCTTTTAAATGGTTTAAACTGCAATTACTCAACTATTATTTTTATTTCATAATGCGTGTTAAGGTGGAGTCCTGGAGCTGCTCTTCTATATATAAGTTATATATCAGCCATAGTTTCATTATTTTAATAAGTGCCAGCACCATCTAGAGTACTATTGTGTATTGCCAGTAAAACAAAAGCATGCTGAACTCAGGAGAAAACACTTTAACACAGAAAAACACATTATCTGAGTGACAAAGAACAGCTCACAATGTTAGCATAAAACATCACTGAAAAGTAAAAAAAAAAAAAAAAAAAAAACTTGTACTATAATTGTCACGTTTAGGACAAATTGATGCACCATTTCTAAGAACTTGATATCTGAACTAATCTCTTATATATAATATATAATATACTTTTTTCAAACGCTACAGAAAATAATACAAAAAATCACTAGCAAAATCACTAGTGAATCAACAATTAAATAAATAAATAAAAAAGTATAAGATTAGGAATCAGTGTTAATGTTGCACATGCATTTGAACACAGCTTTCAGTCTGGACAATATGGACCCAGGAAGATCCAAGAAAATGATCCCGCTCCACCGAGCCCCTCGACACCTGGACTGCAAGGCAGGGGCAGAAGATCCATGCTTTAGTTTTAATCTAGGGTTTCAATGGTACAATCACATAATATTGATATGCAATCATGCATATCATTTACTGGCACAGGCAGAAGGGAGGAAGAACAAAGAACCAGTGGTAGGAGATTGAACATCTGGCTGCTGCTTGGATTAAGAACTCCCTTTAAAAAACACAGCGCTCATTGAGAAACGAGATACAGATAAAATGCAGACTTTGTGTCTTCTGTATTGTATAATAATATAATAGCTACTGAAATATGCACGGAAACCTTGACGACGCACGTTCAACTCTAGTGTTTAGACTGGGATGAAGATGCTACTCTTATTTTGTAAATGCTATCTCTTTGTGGAGGTACAGGCATCTGCACAACCTAATATCGGAATACAAACAGATATGACTTCATCCTGGGAAATCAATTTCCTAGAAAAACTGTAATGTCAGCATGTTTAAAAATCAATGTCAAGCACTGAATTATAAATATTCTTCAGCTGGAAAGATATTTAAATATTGAGTTGACAGCAGGAGACCGAGGTTATATGATAAGGCATGCTTGGAATATTAATTTGTTGGATTGAAATATAGAAAAAGTGAAATAGTATGCAAATGAATGGGACTATATTTGGTACTGCTGTAATACACTGTTATTTGAACATTGGGGGTACCACTGTTCTTGTGAGACAGCTTGCTCAAGTTATTTGCATTTATCCCTTTCAGCCCTGGGGCCAGAAATGAGCTCATGAGTTTTAACTAATGGGTTTGCGGGATTGAAGAACGGTTATCTATTCAGGGATGCGGCAATATTTAATAAGAACATTCTCCAAAACGGGGTAAAATAAACTACCCCAAACTCTGATCACTGATCCAGTCAACACAACCACCTCAATAACTCAAGTAGGAACCTTTTCACCCTGTTTGTTTTTAATACTACCTGTATAAACAAAGTGCCTAGCCCTTCATTGATCCAGTAGTTTTTCTCAAATACAAAATCAATCGCAGCATGCTGCTCTGTCAATCTGTGGTTAGACATCTTATTAGAGATGGATTGGTCAGATCCAAGTGTCAAAGAAAAGAGTCTAAATACTACAGCTGGCAGTTCTCCACAGCCACCCATAAAACTGTTTTATTGGGTTTGAACGTTCCCGGTTTACCATCTTACCATGTAGAAAATAACAGGATAAGACAGTGTGAGTTTGCATCTGTAGGAGTACCCAAAGGGAAGCATAATGCAGAAGAGTTGTGTATTATTATTATTATTATAGCAGTGTGGAGTAGTGGTTAGGGCTCTGGACTCTTGACCGGAGAGTCGTGGGTTCAATCCCCAGTGGGGGACACTGCTGCTGTACCCTTAAGCAAGTTACTTTACCTAGATTGCTCCATTAAACACCCAACTGTATAAATGGGTAATTGTATGTAAAATAATTTGATATCTGTATAATATGTATAATGTGATATCTTGTAACAATTGTAAGTCGCCCTGGATAAGGGCGTCTGCTAAGAAATAAATAATAATAATAATAATAATTATTATTATTTATTTCTTAGCAGGGCGACTTACAATCGTAAGCAAATACATTAAGTGTTACAATACAAATATCCACACTGTATGATTCTCTTGCTACACCAGAGTGAGGCTCACTATTAGATAAAGGGAACTGGGACACAATGTTCTTTATCAGTTCATCTTCAAAAGCGGCTCTACAATGGATAACAATTGTAGCACAAGAACAGCTAGAATGGTACAAGTCATTGGTGGTAACCACAGGGCTATCACCGAGGGACCAATACACACAGGTATTTCATTTCAGTATGGTAGGAGTTTTTAATTCCTAGTGTGCTATCAAATCAGGATCACAAGAGTAATACTTATAGTTCAGAATCAATTGATTTTGAGTCCAGCTAGCTTTTTTTCCTATGGGCAATACACTGGCATTGTAATCTTTGTAGATGCCATTCCCTATTCACTTTAGTAAGTACCAAGAACATTTTTTTAAATAAAATAAATACAACTATGTGATTTTTTTTCTGTAATTCTTTATTACAGGTTCCAAGACCTTAAACACAAATTGCACACAATACAAGGAATTGTAAAACAGTATTGATCGATACAATGATCTGTTTGACATGCTTTGGATTTATCGCAGCGCGGTAAGTTACTGTTAATTTTGCAAGAGCGGAGTAAAAGCGAAACCAACATCAAATCACACAGGATTTAATTGCACAGGGCTGTCTTATAAATAGCTTATCATTAATATTTATATAAAGAAGTTTAACAGTGAGTCTATTACTGGTTTTTGAAGTAATCTACTTCTCTATATGGGTTAAATATAAGTTTCAATATATGTTATTAATTGTAGATAAATACAATGTTTGACAGTGAGCAATAGGAATTGAAAATAAAGTGATATTTGGAGAAAACAATATTAATTTAAACTACAAATTAATTTACAGTAGCTTCCATGTGACATGTTTTCCCAGTGAGTAATTAACACATCTTTCTGAAAGGAAAATAAAACTGAAAATACTAACTGAAGTTGTGATAAAAATACAAGAACTCTGAAGTCTGTCTAAGCTCTTTGTTTTTAAGACCTCTTGATACCTGCATATTACAGGTAGAATACTACAGGATTTTAGTTTGTAAATGCGCAGATATACAATTCACTTGAGGGCTACTGAAAAAAAGCAGGTTTTAAAAGAAGACGCAAGTGATAACAGGTATTACTATAAAAGTGAACACTGTCATTAAAACACAAAGCTTTTTAAATTCTATGCCCAGCGAGTACTTCGTGTTAACAGTTAGGACCTGTGCTTTCCTGAATCCGAAACAGAATCATTCCAGATCTGGTACCTTGTTTTTTGAAAGTCTGAAGCGTTTGCAAAACACAGTCACCCTTACATTACATTACATTAGCTCTCCTCCCTATTCTCAACTTCCTTTCATACTTCCATTCTCTCCAAATGGATTTTCTCTCATGCAGTTCCTTTTTTAAATGGTCTATGAGGGCTAACATGTGGCTGTATTTAGTATTTAAAATTTTAATTCCAATATGATCATTACACATTATAAAATGATCAGCACAATATAAAGAAAAGTTTCAGAAAAGACTCTCTGGTAAACACTGGCCCCACGAATAGTAGCTTCTGCTATTCAGCTTCTTAGTAAATATCGAGTGTGTCCCAGAAATTACAGAAGTCGTCTCGGTAACCCATCTGAGAATGCGACCCTGTGGTGAGATTCATGTGAAGCCAGTGGCCTCTGTCTGTGTACTCTGGCCACGATGGGAGCTTCTGTTGACGGCAGAACTCAGTCTGGTCACCCTCTGCATTGGGATTCCCGCTGTGGGAAAACCTGCCCCAGTAACACACGATCTGGTTGGCCAGCACCTGCTCCTCAGCTGTGAAGGTGAAGTTTCTCATGCTGAAGGAGCTGAACACGAAAGGCAGCTCTGCGCTGTGGCACACGTGGTCATAGCAGAAGGTCACGTCACCCCAAACTCTGCGGTCAGAGGTGACATGGTCGAACACGTACAGCCACACAGCGCTCCCGTCTTTCACAGCCGCGCGGGCAGATTTGCGGGAAGAGCACAGGAAGACGTAGTCAGTCACCGTCTGCAATGAAGACAAAATGGCACGTCAGGGACAGGACTGATTTGACTTTTTTATTTTAAGTGCTGGTCGTTCTCACAGACTATGTATTCAAAATGTTTGCTCAGGCAGCAGATCCACGATTGCGTTTCTTAAATTAGTTCTTCAGTCAGTTACAAAGACAGTAGAAAAGTCTGTTTAGTTTCTTTCAGTAGCAGCACAATGGTTATTTCACTTAATCTTCTTAAGCAGGTGTGAAGCTTGGCAGTAAATAGTATAGGACTTAATCAAAACTTCTAATACCTTACCTCAATTATCCACTATATGTCCGCTTACTGTAAAACAGGAATTGTCTGCAGCAACTTCATTCTACATGCAACTATGTGCATATTTAGCAACAAATGTTTGCACAATAACACTGTATATACATTTAATGCAGTAATTATACTAATTTTATGGCATGTATTTGGTAAATTTTCAATACATTTGAAATTAGTGAAAATGTCTTGCTAGCAAACATTTCATGTTTTTCAGCAGACAAGGATTCCATTTTAGGATTAAACACAAAGGCATTGGGAAGGCAGCACTTCAGAGAGGCCTCTCCAGTGCTGCTGGACTGGGGGCAGGCACTGACAGCCAACAGCTGTGGGGGATGTGCAGCTGCTCTGGCCCTGCCTGCCTCTCCCCAGCAGGTGCTACTACAAGGCAGCAGTGTTCCGGGAATGCTGTGATGAGGAGGGTGATGAAATGGGGGCTGGGATTGACTGCATCTACATTACACTGTTACAGCTGCTCTTTCAATGGAGTTTTACTTAATGCGTTCTTTATAAAAGATAACTGGACACCGTTCTGGAAGTGAACGCAAAGTGCCATCTGCTGGATGCAAAAGCTCAAACAACCAGTCTAAATTGTATTTATAGTCATCTGCTTTTACTAGTTTATCCAGTAAGTGTTTTGTTGGAGATCCCTTGAAACAAACATTATAATGAGGCGCAAACCATACCATGTGGGGCATGAGCTCCAGTGTTTATCCATCATGATGAACCATGTTGGAAACAGCTCCCCAAGATTCAGGAATGGCACATGCAGCACAAACAAGATATGCTAGAGATTGGGTCAGACAATTTATTTTACTCACTAGTCAAAGACCTCATTAGCTGCTCATGGCTCATGTCCACCACTGTAGGCAATTAGGTCTTGAACCATCCAATATTCAACTCGTGGAGTTGAATTGTAAAAATGTCACACTGTACCTGCGACAGCAGTTTCCGGCGGTCTTCTTCAGGATAGTGAGGCAGGTACTTGTAAAGGACTAACAGGGCGTACTGTTTAAAAATAGCAGTAGCACATGCAGTGCACTCAAGCAATGACATGGGCTTCTTGAAGGCTCCATAGACAAACATCACCCCTTCTTCAGAGGTTGTGCCTGGACATCGACATAGATAACACAGAATCAAGCATTGTGACAGCAAGCAGACTTCAGACTCAGGTTTTTATATAAGCTAAACTAAGGGTTAGACTCTCAAAACTGTTTACTCCGAATCGTCATTAGCACAGTTTATTTCACAAAGGAAAATCTTGCACAGTAAAGTTACCGGTATAGAAATAAAGCAGCGCAGACATTTAATTTTTTTTTGGGTGAGGGGGGGGGGCATGTAGTTAGTCCTCAGTTTTGTTATTTTATTTAAATTCATTTTTGACATATAAATGTTCTTTTTTCCTTTCAGAAGAAGTTCGATTGATGATTTGGAGAACAAATTTGAGAATCTAGCCCTTTATCTAATCTTTCCTTTATATCAGCAATTCTCAAATCTCAAACTGCAAGGACTCTTAATGAACCCTTTAAGGTACAAGGGACATGTGTGTCCCACAAATAAAATGCAAGAAACAAGGTTTAAAATTTGCTGATGGGTAGGATCTGGTCATCCAAAACGTCAGTTTTACTTGTGATAGTTGAGTCACTCAAATGCATTTTAGGAAGAAACTGTTTGAACAACCCCTCAATTTCTAAAACTATACTGTATATAATGATGTACATCGAAATCTTAGGAGTACTACTGTACAATCAAAGCATGTTGCCGCATGTACAGTATGCACGTCCCATATTAGACCAAACTTACCTAGAATAACAGGTTTTTCTTTCTGCCAATGGCCCATCCGAAAGGCAGGGGTAATTTGTTCTCTGATCAACGTCCCATCAATGAACGGGCCCCAGGTCTGAAACTTCTCCAGAAACTTAAAGGGATTTAATATTTTGCGACCTGCAGTAAAACACGAGCCAATTTTCACACCTGCAGGATCCATTCCCTATGCAGAGTGAAGGCTGGTTTCAGAGACACCGATTGACATTAATCTTAGAACACCTTACCTAACAGAACAGAACATTAGACTGCCCAAGATCAGAACTAATCGGGGTCTGCATCACCAGATGTCCAAGTAATAATAATATTATTAATAATAATAATAATAATAATAATAATAATAATAATAATAATAATAATAATAATAATAATAATAATAATAATAATAATAATCTGTATTTTTTATAGCGCTTTCATGTAGCACGTCTCAAATCGCTTTACAATTAAAATCACAACATACACAAACAAGAGTCAGTATTAAAAAGCATTTTAAGTAGATAGAAATTCCAGTTAAAAGTATGTTTGCAGTTGTGCCTTAAAATACCAACACTTCCTGAGTCATTAAGTTCAAGGGGAAGAGCATTCCAGAGCCTAGGTGTATCACTGCAAGATGTCCGATCACTCGCAGAGTGGCACCTGATTATAGGGACACTGAACAGTCCAGAGGCTGCAGATCGCAAGCTATGCACAGGAATATAGCTTGTTACAAGGTATGAAATGTACCTTGGAGCCAGACCATTCAAGGCTTTAAAGGTCAACAACAAGATTTTAAAATCAACCCTCCTCCTAACAGACAGCCAGTGCAATAATAATAATGCCAGAACAGGTCTTATATGTTCACAGGTTTTAGTGGTTAATGACTGCATTAATGCAATGCATTGACACAATGCCATCTTGCTCCAGATGGGATTTTGCTTTGCTCAGATTGGATCGTGCTGTACCTGCTCCGATCTGTGCAGCAAGGACCTTCTCTGGTGTGAGGGACAGCAGGCAGGACATGTCTGTTGAGGTGCAATTTGCTATTTCAGCAAAATCTTTGCCCAGCTTTAATGCTTCATGTCTGCAAGATATAAATGAAAACAGTTAGTCTGACCGCACTGAATCCTGATGGGAAACACGGTAACAAATAAAACACCCACTGCATAGCAGTTAAAGCCTTTTCAGACTTTACAAGTGCTAAATTAATACACCCGATGCAAATGTAATAATCATATTGACCCACATCCACTCTGCACTTGTCTCAAGGGGGCCGCCACTGCATCTCTGACAGTAAGCTCAAAGTGAAGTCAGTGTTGGCGTTTACTGCATTTGTAGTTCAAACCACTAACAATTATTCATCCATGAGCTTATTTGCCTTTTTCATGGCGTCCTTACTTTGACTTGAGTGGAACGGTGAAGGGAAGGCTCTGCATGATGGCTTGATTAAACAGTGGCCCGCTGCTTTCGACCATCAGATGGAGGCCAACAGACTGGCTTCCGGAACTTTCCCCAAATATTGTCACCTAAATGTGAAAACATATCATTTTTTGTTTAACTTTAAAACAGGAGAAATACAGACTTCGCATTGAACAATACCGTACACAATGCTGTTACTCAACGTGTGCTCTTTATCGTCTGTTTGATCTCAAAATGCTATGAAGTCAGGTCATGACTCAGTATCAACGATATAACCCATTCCATACCTTCACCACTCTGTGCAAACAAACTGCACCTACTCTCTGTCCTGTCTCCACTTCATTTCCAACCGTATCCTCTGGTCCTGGTTTCTGTGCTGCAGAGGATACATCTTTAAACCGTATCCTCTGGTCCTGGTTTCTGTGCTGCAGAGGATACATCTTTAAACCGTATCCTCTGGTCCTGGTTTCTGTGCTGCAGAGGATACATCTTTAAACCGTATCCTCTGGTCCAGGTTTCTGTGCTGCAGAGGATACATCTTTAAACCGTATCCTCTGGTCCTGGTTTCTGTGCTGCAGAGGATACATCTTTAAACCGTATTCTCTGGTCCTGGTTTCTGTGCTGCAGAGGATACATCTTTAAACCGTATCCTCTGGTCCTGGTTTCTGTGCTGCAGAGGATACATCTTTAAACCGTATCCTCTGGTCCTGGTTTCTGTGCTGCAGAGGATACATCTTTAAACCGTATCCTCTGGTCCTGGTTTCTGTGCTGCAGAGGATACATCTTTAAACCGTATCCTCTGGTCCTGGTTTCTGTGCTGCAGAGGATACATCTTTAAACCGTATTCTCTGGTCCAGGTTTCTGTGCTGCAGAGGATACATCTTTAAACCGTATCCTCTGGTCCTGGTTTCTGTGCTGCAGAGGATACATCTTTAAACCGTATCCTCTGGTCCTGGTTTCTGTACTGCAGAGGATACATCTTTAAACCGTATCCTCTGGTCCTGGTTTCTGTGCTGCAGAGGATACATCTTTAAACCGTATCCTCTGGTCCTGGTTTCTGTGCTGCAGAGCATACATCTTTAAACCGTATCCTCTGGTCCTGGTTTCTGTGCTGCAGAGGATACATCTTTAAACCGTATCCTCTGGTCCTGGTTTCTGTGCTGCAGAGGATACATCTTTAAACCGTATCCTCTGGTCCTGGTTTCTGTGCTGCAGAGGATACATCTTTAAACCGTATCCTCTGCACCTGGTTTCTGTGCTGCAGAGGATACATCTTTAAACCGTATCCTCTGGTCCTGGTTTCTGTGCTGCAGAGGATACATCTTTAAACCGTATCCTCTGGTCCTGGTTTCTGTGCTGCAGAGGATACATCTTTAAACCGTATCCTCTGGTCCTGGTTTCTGTGCTGCAGAGGATACATCTTTAAACCGTATCCTCTGGTCCAGGTTTCTGTGCTGCAGAGGATACATCTTTAAACCGTATCCTCTGGTCCTGGTTTCTGTGCTGCAGAGGATACATCTTTAAACCGTATCCTCTGGTCCTGGTTTCTGTGCTGCAGAGGATACATCTTTAAACCGTATCCTCTGGTCCTGGTTTCTGTACTGCAGAGGATACATCTTTAAACCATATCCTCTGGTCCTGGTTTCTGTGCTGCAGAGGATACATCTTTAAAGGAGTTAAAAATCAAGTCGCTCCTAATTCTTCTTTGTTCTAGGATCAATAAATTCAGTTCCCACAACCCATCTAGCTCACTACTTTAAGCCTTGGGATTAGTCTGGTTGCTCTTTGCAGTCTCTCTCGCAAAGCCACACTGTCCTTTTTATACTGGGAAAACCAGCACGATAAATAACCTCTCATAAAATGTGCTCACATTACCAGCCAGAGAGAGGTTTTCAAAGCACTTACCTAGACACAATTAAAGCTTGTACTGTACTTGCGCCCCCTGACTGCTTAAGAAAAAAAAACTCTCATTAGGTTTCCTCAATTTAAAGGATGGAAATTATGAAAACAGTGTATCAGAACTGAACAAATTCACCTCAAATACCATCATTACCATGCATGTCTAAATACACATCTACACCATCTCTGGAATATGCAGAGATTATACCACACAATACACATTTCTATAGAGTCTTTCATCACAAGGATCCTAAAGCGGTTCACACAAAAAAATGAACACTTAAACCATTAAACTAAAAACAAATCTAATACAAAATGTAATAAAGCTGAAATAAAAAAGACACCCCCCCCCCCCACAAAAAAAATATGCGGAGAAAGGGCAGACCTTGTGACAATATGGCACTATAAAATACCTTGCTTGGGTCTCCCCCAAATCCAGCAATATTTTGTTGAACCCAAATGAGAGCAGCCTGTTGGTCCAGAATGCCATAGTTTCCGGTTGCTGATTTTTCAGGATCTGTCCCAGTTACAAGGAAACCAAAGACACCTGCATGAAAAACACATGGAGGAACAGAACTCAGACCCACTGAGGCGGATTGAAAAACAAAACAGTACGATCAGAGGAATACAGAAATGTCATCACTTCCCAAAATAAAATATATCAACATTTTCTAGAACTATACATATAAGGATTTATTGCATATCAGGATTTATTTAGCTATATTTGAGATTTACAGAGTCATACACGTTTATGACTACAGAAGTTATCTATTAAAAAATACAGAAAATAAAGAAGGATTTCCAAAACAAATTGTGTGGCTATTTTTTTTAAAAAGGAAAAGTAACTTGAGATAATTTATAACTTGGTGGTTTTGTAACAGGTGTTTGTCTCCTTTTGAATAAAAAAGAAAAATAATAACATCAAGCTCTGAAAAATCACCACTAATGTAATGTTCAAATTTGGACTGTATGCCCTTTAAAGCAATGAACATTGTATCACTAGCGGATACGACAAGTCAAATATACAGTGCGTAATCCACACTAATGGGTTCCCTACAAGAAGTAATTAAACAATTTGCAGTGTAACAGCATCGGCATGTGACTGACTGAGACATTTGGTCTTGCACATGCATAGAGAAACAAGCCAACACAATGCACTGCTCATACCTGCACATGCATAGAGAAACAAGCCAACGCAAAGCACTGCTCATACCTGCACATGAATAGAGAAACAAGCCAACGCAAAGCACTGATCATACCTGCACATGCATAGAGAAACAAGCCAATGCAAAGCACTGCTCATACCTGCTCATGCATAGAGAAACAAGCCAACACAAAGCACTGCTCATACCTTTGCACCTAAGAGCCTAAGCTTCTGCACATTGTTGAAAGCTCTTAATACCACCGCCCTTAAAGAGGAGGCAGCATCAAAAGCCTTTTTCACCTTTGCTTTGCCTTTTATCGTCTTTGCAATTGATGTTGCGTGGTCCTGGGTTCAGCTGATCCTATAGTTATCATTCGTGTCTAGATCTGTCTTGACCTGCCTGTGAACTTCCAACTGCCGTGGACTGATTGCATTCAAACTATGTGACAAAATGGCCTTGTCTCGTACTTGTCCTCTCTATACAGTATATGAAGAGCAAGGTCAAGGTTTAAAGGTCATATCATTGGATCGTTTGAATGGAATTAGTTATAGAAGTCTGTTCAGCTGCAGGTAGTTAGAATTCTCCAGACAGGTAAAAAGACAAATGGTAACTGTGTTTCGGAGCATCACAGTCACTCTCAATGACTGCAAGCATTATTAAAAAACAAGGGAAAAGGGAAACTACACAATGCCATTTAAAGCTGCTTGCTATAGTACATCTCCATTGTGGGTCTCCATCTGAGCGGTTTGGGAAAAGTGCTTGAGAAGTGTCCCCTGGAACAAGTTGCTTGAAAAGTTGCCAGGAAAAGTGACCACGCTACTACATGGACTTTAGACCAAAACAGCTTTGCCTTTCAGATCATTTTACCAGTAGCTGAACTGACAACCACATACACAGTCTCAGTCTGTAATAGAAAAGCCTGTCTTACCCAAACGATATTCTACGTTGACAATAATGGTATGGGTTGAACTGGCAAGAAACCTTCCATCATACATGGGATTGGAAGCAGTGCCAGCGATAAAATCCCCTCCGTGCACCCAGACCATCACTGGGAGCAGCTTTGCAGGAGGAGCAGTAAAGTTTACATCTAGAGGCACAAAGATATTGAGATACAGACAGTCCTCACTGAGCTAGAGGGGAAAGAAATGTTTATACTTTAGTTTGTAATAAAATACATATTTGTATAATAGGCATATATAAAATACTGCAGTAAAGGTCCAGAGAATTGGTCATTTAGACATTTTATGAATGGGACCTAAAAGAATCCCCATTAGGCGACACTTTACCAAATCAGGTCTATTTTATTGACCTAAACAGTAACAGATTAACATTGAAACCCCTGTTTACTCTGTGGGTGCTATAAAGATGCCAAAGAAACAGTTTCCTTCGATGGAATGCTCACATGTGTCCAAGCCTACAGTATGCTGGCATTAGTTTCAGGACTAAGCGGAAAACAAAATGAGCAAGTGGCTTAGTCAATTAATTATAAAACTAAATTGCACAGGCCTACTTACCTTTACAGGGCAATTCCTGTTTTCTGCTGGAGCCCCGAATGGCCCTCGACAGGACTGCATGCATGCTGCTCTGGGGTAGGTAGCATTGTATACTCCCTTCCATGGTGTCGGGGAGCCCGGTGCCTTCCATCTGCCAGCCTTAATCGGTGGAGCAGCGTATGGGATTCCATAGAATATCTGTGCCTTGCCACTAGCAAGACCTTCCACTGTCCCAGACTTAGTTTTGACTTTTGGTCCATCTTTCGGAACTGTTTCAGAGAAAGCCCCCTCGGTCCTCCCAAGATATCCGTGTTTCAGTACCTTTCCATTTGTCTTTGAAGCTGTTGTTGAAGCTGCCACCGAAGGTGCTGCTACTGCCACTGCTACAGTTACAGCAAGAAATGTCCATGGTACATCACCACCCATTTTACCTCAAACAAAACAAAACGACAAAAAAACAATTACAAAACCACATCCCAATGTATTTTGTTCTGTAGTCTCACAGTTTGTCTTCGGATAGTTTTTAAAGTGTTTTTTTTTTCTTTCCAGCACAGACCTCCTCCTTCGTAAACTGTGTAATCACTTGTGACTCTAATTATGTTATGGAATTTCCAAAACAACAGATGTATTTATTTCACTGGAACTGCCCAATATATTTTAGTGTGTTTCTCCTTTGGTTTTGAATAATTGTCTAATTTGGATCAGAGGGACAAACACAGAATACTGGGAGTCTTTCTTTTCAAAGTAATACAGCTTGAATAATTGAATTAAGGAACCCACTGGTCTGTAGTTAATTCAGAATAGGCTAATTAGTCTCCCATGACATCTTAACAAGGATGTGAGCCTTTTTTTCGAGTTTTAGTTTCATTTCATTAAAATCCAAATAATCAAATAATAATCAAATAATCAAGTCATCTGCATAACAACAGTGGTTTATCTTGAAATACAAACCAGCGTGTCTGTAGATAGCGATGTTAAAAAGTGGCATTCAAATCCCAGGAGGAAACATGTACAAGAAAATAACTGCAGTGGGGTCTAGACGGGAGTTTTAATTGGGTCAATTAAACAATTTAGGACAGACCCAACTCTGGCCACCCCTGGTTTACCCCCACTAAGGGGAACATGTTGGTACAACCTGTTATTATTATTATTATTATTATTATTATTATTACTCTTATTATTATTTTTTTTTTTTACTGAACTTCAGTTTCAAGCAACGTTGGCTTATTTCTCTAGGCATATGCAGGTATGAGCAGTGCTTTGCGTTGGCTTGTTTCTCTATGCATGTGCAGGTATGAGCAGTGCTTTGCATTGGCTTGTTTCTCTATTCATGTGCAGGTATGAGCAGTCCTTTGCGTTGGCTTGTTTCTCTATGCATGTGCAGGTATGAGCAGTGCTTTGCGTTGGCTTGTTTCTCTATGCATGTGCAGGTATGAGCAGTGCTTTGCGTTGGCTTGTTTCTCTTTGCGTGTGCAGGTATGATCAGTGCTTTGCGTTGGCTTGTTTCTCTATGCATGTGCAGGTATGAGCAGTGCTTTGCGTTGGCTTGTTTCTCTTTGCGTGTGCAGGTATGAGCAGTCCTTTGCGTTGGCTTGTTTCTCTATGCATGTGCAGGTATGAGCAGTGCTTTGCGTTGGCTTATTTCTCTATGCATGTGCAAGACCAAATGTCTCAGTCAGTCACATGCCGATGCTGTTACACTGCAAATTGTTTAATTACTTTGTGAAGGGAACCCATTAGTGTGGATTACGCACTGTATATTTGACTTGTCGTATCCGCTAGTGATACAATGTTCATTGCTTTAAAGGGCATACAGTCCAAATTTGAACATTACATTTGTGGTGATTTTTCAGAGCTTGATGTTATTATTTTTCTTTTTTATTCAAAAGGAGACAAACACCTGTTACAAAACCACCTGTTATAACCAAGTTATAAATTATTATTTGTTTATTTAGCAGATGCCTTTATCCAGGCAACTTACAGAGCCTAGGGTGTGTGAACTATGCATCAGCTGCAGAGTCACTTACAATTACATCTCACCCGAAAGACGGAGCACAAGGAGGTTAAGTGACTTGCTCAGGGTCACACAATGAGTCAGTGGTTGAGGTGGGATTTGAACCGGGGACCTCCTGGTTACAAGCCCGTTTCTTTAACCACTGGACCACACAGCCTATTTCAAGTTACTTTTCCTTTTGAAAAAAAATAGCCACACAATTTGCTTTGGAAATCCTCCTCTATTTTCTGTATTTTTTAATAGATAACTTCTGTAGTCATAAACGTGTATGTGACAGGGTGACTGGGCGGTGACATCAGGCAGAAGCAGGAAGGAAAGAACTGACACCAGGGACTGCAGTTTTTAAAGAAAGATGCAGCTGGCTGACGTTTTTATTAACAAATAACAAAAATAAAATAAATATTTAAACAGAAAACACTGTGCTCACAGAGCAAAAATAAATCAGTAAACAAAAATAATCACTAACACAAAATATATAAAACACAGGTTAGGCTGGGCAGATTGCCTTCGCTGTTCCTATGTTTAATTTTTAGTTTCATTTTCTGTTACTCCTCTCACTCCGCTTGCTCTCTCCTCACTAACACCCACCACGAGTGCGGAGAGCTGCAGGCTTTTATATTCAGGTGACCATCTCCCGATTAGCAACAAAATGAATCACTTAATTCGGGAGATGGCCACCTTCTGCACAAGTTTATTAATTATTCCTGGCAGAGGACGAGCACCAATCTCGCCTCTGCCAGGACACGTTTTAAAAATAAACAAAACAATAACACGGCAGTACGCCGTCACAAATTACAATAAATAAATCATAATACAAAACAAATACAAAATACACTGCACAGGGGCGGAGGGGGACTCAGTGCTAAAATAAAATAAACAAATCAATGTACAGGGCTGCTCGCCCTGTTACAGTGTATTACTCTGTAAATCTCAAATATAGGTAAATAAATCCTGATATGCAATAAATCCTTATATGTATAGTTCTAGAAAATGTTGATATATTTTATTTTGGGAAGTGATGACATTTCTGTATTCCTTTGATCGTACTGTTTTGTTTTTCAATCCGCTCTCATTTGGGTTCAACAAAATATTGCTGGATTTGGGGGAGACCCAAGCAAGGTATTTTATAGTGTCATATTGTCAAAAGGTCTGCCCTTTCTCTGCATTGCACCTGTATGAAATAGTCCCTGGATTCATTTTAACATATGTATCCCCCTGGTGTTGTGCTGAGATCTTCAAACAGAACGCAGTACTTAGCTGTAGGTCAGGTGACATGGTCTGATTGAAGCCAGGAAGCAGCAACTTTTCATCTGTAGCATCTATGGTCTTTTCTTGTAAAGCTCCTCAGTTAAGGATGGTTCTCCATTCTTATGTCAGGGAAGTTGTGGGGGGGTGGGGGGCGGTCACTTTGCACCATCTTTTGTTACTGATCAGCCACTTCCACCTGCTTCACTTTCAGAAAGAAACACAAATGCATCAGAGTCACCTCTCCTAACACAGGTCACCTCTCCAACTACACCTCAGGTCACCTGAAGATACTTGTTATGAAGGGCACTATATAAATCAAATGTTGTTGTTGTTGTTGTATAATCAAGCTCTCCAAAAGGAGACACAAGAGGAAGCTTTCTCTCCAGTCACCGTCTGCCCGTTCCCCAAAGCAGGCCTAAGGCAAGTCAAAACAAAAGGGAGAAAGAGGAAAGTAACAGCAATTCTCACTGAAACACCTGTAAAATTAGCCATGAAAGCTGAAAAAAAGAAGTATGTGGGTCAGAAGGCAAAAAAAAAAAAGAAAAATGAAAAGAAAATGGCAAAGACAAGACACCAGAGAAAGAAAGAGATTGATCTTTCTGATGAGGAAGAGAACATTTGTATAGTGTGCCTTGAAGACTATGCTTCATCCCGACCCAAGGAAGTATGGGTTCAGTGCTGGTCCTGCAAGTTTTGGGCCCACGAAGCTTGCACTGAAGGAGGCAAGTTATATATATATATATATATATATATATATATATATATATATATATATACAATTGTGAGTCAGAGTGAAAGCACTAGTTTTCAAAGTATTAAGTTTTGAAAGTAGGTCTGCTTTCAGCTAGTACAAAGCACTACATATTATAATTGATTCAATGTAGATACAAAATAAATGTTTAAAAATTGTTCTTGTTACAAAAGAAAAACATTGACAATATTTCAGTAAAGTCTGAGTAATTCAATTAGAATGTATGACAATTGTTCTTGTTACACTGTTGAACATTGTTTGAGTATTAAAGATATATATATATATATATATATATATATATATATATATATATATATATATATATATATATATATATCTTATTGAATAAATATATCCAGTTTTTAAATAAAATACAACGTGCTGTTGTTTATTTGTTATTAAATAAAATACACAAAATGTTACATCTGACCCCGACCAGTACTGTCCCTGGCCATGGGGTCAGTTGTAACATCGGGCTCCTTGCATTTGAAGCAATACTGTGGTCTTTACATTACCTCTACAAACATGACAACGTTGGGAATTGGTAACAGATAGGTGTAAGTTGTTTGTATCAAAAAACGGGAATACCAGCTCGAATGGTCTCGGAGACATGACGCAAAATGTGAAAACTGTTACAACTGTCCCCGATTTACACGTTGCAGGAGTTAAATGGGATTTCAGGTGCTAATTAAAAATGATGTCGTGTAATTAGATTGCTCACAGGCCACACAATTAAATGAATTACACGACATCGTTTTTAATTACCACCTGAAATCTTATTTAACTCCTGCAACGTGTAAATCGTTCGTAACTCAACAAAACTCCAACTGACTAGTATTCAGTCTGCTGGTGTATTAGCGTAGAAAGTTCATTTGAAAATGTAGGTAAAACTTAAATTACTCACAGTGCATTTCTTAACAAAAAAAATATTTAGATAGCTGTTGTACAACGTTATTATTAATTTTTTTAAATGTTCGTTGGTGTTTTGCAGGATGTTACCGTTTATAGTGCTTTTGCTGGCCGTGCAATCGCATTCAGACTTCATAGGTGAGTGTTTATACGAGTGGCATGTGTTATCTTTTGAGATGTAGCGATAATATTCGTTCTTTAAGATGCAACCCTTTTAAAACCATATGTTTTATATATTTTTCTTTAGGATAGATTCTTTATGAATTGATTTCCCAGGGAGCACAACGTCATGCATTTCAAAGAACTGAACTGAAAAATCACTGTGGTTTCTTTCAAGTGAATTAAAAATAAAAAGCACCTTAGAAAAGTCGTTTTCCATTCAGTACATTTATAAATAGGCTAATACTCACAGTAAGTGGGAGAAGTGGCGGGTCGTCAAGGGCCTTGAGTTACAGGTGAGCTCAGCAAGAGCGCTACAGAGACGCAGCGATTCAGAACAGAACTCTGATAGATAGATACTCGTCTTGAATATCCGCATACATGGTGTGACCTTCAGATACTTAAGACAGGAAACACTTTAACTGCATGTGTTGTAAGCCTGACTTGGATCGCATAATTTGACAACTTTAATCGCCAGTTTTAAACACACAACACATTTTGGTGGATGAATGATGCGGTATCTGTCGTGGCCGGGGTTCTGTCCCTTGCGCTACCATTACTTGCAAAGTGAAGTTTCGTACACACCAGTAGTACGGTACCATATTGTGTGTTTTTCCTGAGTCAGGAGTACCAGTAACACAAATATGCGTTGACTCGTATGTGTATTTAAAAATAGCATTATATTGTATTGTAACGTAGACGGGGGAAGGCAACAGCAGGGCTGGCAGGTGACGTAATCACACAGACATAAGCCCGATACACGCTCCTTGCAAGGGAGCCGGCTCTTTTGTATAGCGTTGTCGGCGCTATGATTTAGTGCGAGAGGTCCCGGATTTGCGCCCGCGCTCCGCCTGTGTGTGGATTGTCTCGCCCTGTGTGATGCGCCTGCCTACGGCAACCAAGATTGCTAGTATGTTTTCCCGGTAATGGGGTTTTTAACAGAAATGGGCTTTGTAGCACCGGTACTTGTCATTGTTTTCTTGGTCTTTGTGAAGTGCGATTTTCTGAACTCGTAGCATAAGGTATGACAATTGTATCTTTCTTGTGTACCTAAAAAAAAAAAACAACAAATGACGGTTGTTTTATTGGCCATAGCGAACGGTTGTGTTGACGCCACAGCAGCCCACTTCATTTGAGCTGCTAATACTGTTGACTTGTAGATTTTGCTTCACTCACAGCTCGCACCGAGTATTTGCTTCTTACTATCACAGCGACTCCTACTGTACCCTCGCGCACTACATTCATAAGAACTGTTGTCTGAAAAATCACAGCATTTCCACTGTAAACGTAAGTAAAATATAGATTTGAATATGACTTGGCGGTCCGGTCAAAATGCACTATAAAATGACGACTTCGTGCACCTGCTCCATTGCGCCTTTGACAATAATAATATATTTGTGGTATTGTGTTAAATCTCAGGTGGAAGAAAATATACATGTGGTGTGATCTCAATCTGCTGGATGTATACGTTTGATATCGACCCTGAAAGGTACAGTAGTGCTGTATGCGCAATGAATACAAACGAATATATTTACTGTTTTGATGTTGCAAATAACCTAAAACTCCAAACAAGACAAAGCCAATTTCACCCACTCTAAATGAATGTGAGTCTTTCACCCGTCCTCACTCCCAGTATCTTGTATACAATTAAGATCTGGTGTTCATCAGATCTAAGCCAGTTCATGCATAGTTAGAGGCTGATTGGGCTCAGGGGTGGAGTAGAGTTTCTGCAATGTTCCCTTTCTATGTTGCATCGATGTGCACAGGAAGATTCAGACTTCAGTGATGCACAAGGTATATGTACAACATGAGTCTTATGGGGGAAACCCTATTAACATAGGAGAGTACCACTTTCTTGTGTTGCAGTTTCTCTTGAGTGAATGCATTGATGAGCCCTGTTCTGTGCTACTTGTTTGTTCTTGTAAGCAGACCTGCAGTACAGTTCATGCTGGGAGACTCTGATTTACTGATGGCTGGAGGAAAAGGAAAGTTCATGTCTTTGCAATTGGCACCGTCTTATAAACCCAAAATAACATTTAAAACCAGCTCCAGGTTGGAAATGTGGAAGCTCTCCACTACCTGTAAGTATTCTGCAATATCAACATCTGCTCAGGAGCGAGTACAAGATTTAGTAACGTGAAAGGGAGAAAGTAGAGATGATATTTATGTATTTTATTTCTTTGTAAATGGGGGGAGGGGGTGATGCGGAGAGGACATTTCGGATTCAATATGGATTCATTCAAGACCTAGCAGTGTTCACTTTATTTTATTTTTTATTTCATTTATTCATGCTTTTAAAGGTCCACCAACTGCTCAAAATGTGAGGCGATACAGTCGACCTGTAACGGCACCACAGGGCAGGACTGAGGTGAGTTTTTAAACCTGGTCAGTGGTGACTGCTTGCCCGTCTCATCTTGGGTATATTACAGTAACTTCTGGACTGTGTAACAATCCCTGTGTATATTGCCTTTACCCCTTAAATCATGTTCTCCCTGGAGTGAGCATGCAGTCTTCGGTGGCGTTCTGTTTGTTACGACTGCCTGAGTGATCTTAGCAGATGGGTCGCGTAGGAACCAGTGCAGGTGGAGCAGCTACATAAAGTAGTTGTGAATGTATAAGTCATTTTTTTTTTTTTTGGGGGGGGGGGGGGGTGAGACTTTACTGTGTTTTTAAACCTCATGCTACCACCTGTGTGGGGTGAAGACCTTATTTCCACTTCTGAAATAATAAACACAGTTGAAATGAGGTAACGCTGCAGAACTGCTTGAGTTTTAAGGAACCCTAACCCAAATAAAAATGACAAACAAAAAAAAAAAAGGAGGAGGGGGGGGGGGGGGGGGTCATTAATAGGACTGTTGGTCTCCCATCGGGTGTGAAACAGAAATGAAAGAGCTGTTCACCAGGTTTTTACAGCTGAAGTCCTTAAGCAATGTAATTTGTTCCTTGCCAATCTCCATTTAAACGTCACTCCTGAGCCTGTAACTGTCCTTTCTCCTTCAGGAAGCTTTGGAAAAAGTTGGTCACATCAACATGTGTGAAAATGGAACGCAGTATCTTCTGCAGGAGGATGATTTTTTTATTCTTGTTGGTAAGCTGCATGTGCTTTGCCCTAGTTAAGCAGTGTGTGTAATTATATATACATATATACATATATACATAAATTAAATTGCATTTTAAAATTGAACCCTACTTATGGATGGCTTTATCCAAGAAGAAATGCACAGAACCCCTCATTGCAAACATTAAGAGGTAAGTGAAAGTTTAAATGTGTATTCATAGCTTGCTGTTTTTGATACTCGCATGTCTCTCTTAGGTTATACTCGCTGCTTCCCGATAACCGTGCAGTCCAGAGACACGTCATCTCTGCTTCTCTCCTGGACTGTAACCTCCCCTTTGCACACAGTGGCCCTGTATGATATAACAGGGAAGTGGCTGAGGAATGAAACCACTGATGAGACGCTGTACAGGGTGGCTGGCCTGGAGCCCTGCCGAGAGTACAGAGTCTGCGTCCACTTAGGAAGCCTCCTCGCTGTTGTGTGTGTATCGGCTTTAACAGGTAGTGAGCACCATCCCTCTGTTTTAAATGTGCTTCTGGTATCTGATCCTTGTAAACCTAAATGAACCTCTTATAACTATTGTATGTCGTCTTTAAAGCTGTTGCTGTGTGTTCTGGGTTTAAGATCAACTCAAAATGGCACAGTTAATCCTACGGTTTTTATATAGGGAGGTTGACAATCGTCTTAAAGGGAAGTTACTTGAGAGAACAAGTGTCAGAAGAAGACTAGACTGTCTGTCTAATAAATGGGAGTTGATTGCAGTGCTAATAATTCTCTGGGGCAGTGACCTATTTGACTTTTTTTAATTTTATTTTGCAGACCCTATGAAACCGAGCAACTTCAGCATACTTCGCTCCAACTCCATCAGCATCACAGTTTCATGGACATACCCACAATTGACACATTTCTCCTGGTTCCGTCTCACCGTCTTCCTTTTCAACCACACTCTAGGTGCATACGTGCAACGGGATTCGCCTTATGAACATGCAGAGTTTGATTCTGAGTTTGTTGTTGAAGGCATTCCTCCGTGCAGTAAAGTGCGCCTCGCCCTGCAGACGGTCTGTGAGACCCAAGTGCACATGACAAGCAGCCTGCCAGTTCTTGTCGACGGCAGCACAGGTGATGTTGCAGCACTAATCAGTAATTCAGTGAAAAGCATGCCCGTTGGCATTATGTTATGCTCCGAGTTCAGTCGCGCTATCTGCTTGCCTTTTTAGGGTGGTGGTCTCGGGCCAAGTCATACTGTGAAAATGTGAATTAAGCCAAGTTTATTGCAGGACTGGAGTATCTGTTCCCAAGCAGATCACCTTCTCCAGGTCTACATAGGTGTAGTGACTTGCCAATTTTCTGAGGTTAGGTTGGGTGGAGGGGTTTGAAAAATTATTATATAACACATTAAAACGGAGCAAGCATTCAATATGGTATAAACACCATGGATGGAGTCACAAGTTAAGACATTCACTAGGTAGACCTGCATCTGATTGGACAGTTCAATACAATGCCTTATTGTTATTGGTTATTTAATAATACTGTCCTTTTTTTATACGCAAGTTTTCAGTATGGTTTTTCATGTTAATCTTTGTTCCTTGTTCCGAAGGTCTGCCCAAAGGGTTTGCCTGTAACAAATAGATTTAATTTTTTTATAGCACCTTTTCATTACAGAAATCTCAAAGCACCTTTACATAAAGATTAAAACAAACCTAAAAACAGTAAGCACATTACAAAAACGGCAGTTGTATGTAACAAGGCCCAACATAGGGTGTCCGTATACGTCAAATACCTCTGGGTGTTGTGTGGCACGAGACAGAGTACCTCCAAATCCCGAGAAGTCTGTAATATTCAACCATATATGGACACCCTGATGGGCCTTATTGCATTTTATAATCCAGGTCAAACAGTGGATTTAAATAAATAAATATATATATATCCTTACGCCAATAAAGGGTCTGCAAAAGTAGGCCCATTTATAACTTTGAACTGCACACCAAGTTAAGCTGAGTAAATTTATTTAATTGACACGCAAAAGTAAAATATATTTTACTTGTTGAATTTTACATTGTCATTGAAAAGTTCCACCCGGTGGCAGAGTTGAGACAGAACTTGGCTTTTGCAGCACCTGAAAGGCTTTTCAAATGAATCCTTGTATTTCCAGTCGTGTTTTTGGTATTTATTTTGTGAGATGAGCATGGAGTTCAGGATAACTACAATTCAAACGCACTTTCGCATTCGTTCAACACTGAGGACCTAGGCTACTGTGATTCCAATAAGGTAAGTATTTGTCAATAGGAGATTTAAAACCAAGGCGTTGATCTGACATGCTGGCCTCGCGTGGCATAGAGCATCGCAATTGAATGATCGTTTGCTCTCGCTCCCAATATACATACGTT
The DNA here is from genome assembly GCF_902713425.1 of Acipenser ruthenus. NCBI lineage: Eukaryota > Metazoa > Chordata > Actinopteri > Acipenseriformes > Acipenseridae > Acipenser > Acipenser ruthenus. Next base: position 65,556,554 of record NC_081195.1, read on the forward strand.
GGGGTTCATTCATTTGTTCATTTTGGTTTTTTTGTTTTGTGCAGGTCCTGGAACTGTGTACGATGTCCAGTTCATGTCCGAGGAATTCAGGATTGTGTGGAATTCCCATTCTGGGCCTGACGTTGCCTTTGGCTACCAGCTGTTAAAAAGGGGTGATGTACTTCAGAGGGGGTCTGTAAACTCCACTTCCCTCGATATTGGCTACATGGTGCCTGATTCCGATTCTCTCCTTGAACTTGAACTGTTTGAGACATGCTTTAAGATGAGAGGTCATTCTGTCTTCTATCAGTTTGACTATAAAGCCGTCTCTCAAAGTAATTTTTTTTTCTGATTTTTATTGTGTGTATTTTCAAGTGTTAATGGTGTAGTCATTGCTTAGTATAATAAGGTTAACAATGCATTTTAGGGAATATGTTAAACAGTAACTTGCATTAATGTTAACTTTTTTCTGGAATATTAACACAATGGAGGGGGGGGGGGATGGAAGAACGATGCAAGTACTGATAAATAGAGGGTGTTAATTTGGTAACAGAATATATATTTGCATCTTATCAGAATGTACAGGGGGAGTTCCCATTAACCTTACTTTTTTTTAGGGAATTGTAAGATGTGTTAAGTAACCTGGAAGTATTCCACAGACCTTGCATTGTGTAAAATGTTAATTACGTTGAAGCTAGAAAAGTATGATGACAAAAGTACATTTTACAGGAATTCCTTCTAAAGATAATTTCCTATCGCAGACACGTGTAAACTATGTGAGCTGTCTGAACTTGCCATTGTAGTTCCGTGGAAGCTTCCATCCCACCTGATGGACACTTTTGCAAAGCCCAGACTTAAATTTAAAGAAATTTTCAAACACAAGGTAAGTAATTTATTATTTAGATACAGATAATTAAATAACGGCAAACCCCTCTATCCAAGGAGTATCAGGATCCAAAAGGATAATCAATTGCTAGAAATAGAAACTAGAAACTGAAAACTCCCTTTTAATAATTGTCTACAACTGTTCAGCTTCTGCTTTCCAAATCAGTCTAAATTGCTATATACCATGCTATCTGAAGGCGGAAACTTATTAAAATAGTGAGTTTTCTGTATCCATTTATTTTCTTGGACGTAGAACTGTCTGCTCTTATTGAACTCCGTGTGTGTCATTTGAGAGATGTATTTTAACTGCTTTTCTAGCTGTGAGGTGACAGTCTTGAACTTTGAATATGTATGTACAGTGCCTTGCGAAAGTATTCGGCCCCCTTGAACTTTGCGACCTTTTGCCACATTTCAGGCTTCAAACATAAAGATATGAAACTGTAATTTTTTGTGAAGAATCAACAACAAGTGGGACACAATCATGAAGTGGAACGAAATTTATTGGATATTTCAAACTTTTTTAACAAATAAAAAACTGAAAAATTGGGCGTGCAAAATTATTCAGCCCCTTTACTTTCAGTGCAGCAAACTCTCTCCAGAAGTTCAGTGAGGATCTCTGAATGATCCAATGTTGACCTAAATGACTAATGATGATAAATAGAATCCACCTGTGTGTAATTAAGTCTCCGTATAAATGCACCTGCACTGTGATAGTCTCAGAGGTCCGTTTAAAGCGCAGAGAGCATCATGAAGAACAAGGAACACACCAGGCAGGTCCGAGATACTGTTGTGGAGAAGTTTAAAGCTGGATTTGGATACAAAAAGATTTCCCAAGCTTTAAACATCCCAAGGAGCACTGTGCAAGCGATAATATTGAAATGGAAGGAGTATCAGACCACTGCAAATCTACCAAGACCTGGCCGTCCCTCTAAACTTTCAGCTCATACAAGGAGAAGACTGATCAGAGATGTAGCCAAGAGGCCCATGATCACTCTGGATGAACTGCAGAGATCTACAGCTGAGGTGGGAGACTCTGTCCATAGGACAACAATCAGTCGTATACTGCACAAATCTGGCCTTTATGGAAGAGTGGCAAGAAGAAAGCCATTTCTTAAAGATATCCATAAAAAGTGTTTACAGTTTGCCACAAGCCACCTGGGAGACGCACCAAACATGTGGAAGAAGGTGCTCTGGTCAGATGAAACCAAAATCGAACTTTTTGGCAACAATGCAAAACGTTATGTTTGGCGTAAAAGCAACACAGCTCATCACTCTGAACACACCATCCCCACTGTCAAACATGGTGGTGGCAGCATCATGGTTTGGGCCTGCTTTTCTTCAGCAGGGACAGGGAAGATGGTTAAAATTGATGGGAAGATGGATGGAGCCAAATACAGGACCATTCTGGAAGAAAACCTGATGGAGTCTGCAAAAGACCTGAGACTGGGACGGAGATTTGTCTTCCAACAAGACAATGATCCAAAACATAAAGCAAAATCTACAATGGAATGGTTCACAAATAAACATATCCAGGTGTTAGAATGGCCAAGTCAAAGTCCAGACCTGAATCCAATCGAGAATCTGTGGAAAGAACTGAAAACTGCTGTTCACAAATGCTCTCCATCCAACCTCACTGAGCTCGAGCTGTTTTGCAAGGAGGAATGGGCAAAAATTTCAGTCTCTCGATGTGCAAAACTGATAGACACATACCCCAAGCGACTTACAGCTGTAATCGCAGCAAAAGGTGGCGCTACAAAGTATTAACTTAAGGGGGCTGAATAATTTTGCACGCCCAATTTTTCAGTTTTTTATTTGTTAAAGTTTGAAATATCCAATAAATTTCGTTCCACTTCATGATTGTGTCCCACTTGTTGTTGATTCTTCACAAAAAATTACAGTTTCATATCTTTGTTTGAAGCCTGAAATGTGGCAAAAGGTCGCAAAGTTCAAGGGGGCCGAATACTTTCGCAAGGCACTGTAATTATACCCAACCAAGTAGAGCTGTACTATTCTACCATTGTACTGTATTAAAAGCCTAATGTTGGCATACTTCAAACAGGGTATGATGCAAATCTATGGTCCTGATGGATTGTTTTGATTAATGTGTCACCCATAATGTTTTGTGCTTTCCTGGAACATTACAACAAATACGGTAGAATTGCAGTTTCTTTACTGGTCCACCAACCTGCTGTACTTTTAGGTACCCCCCCCTAGGGTTTATTTTGGCACCAGCATTGCTGCTACTTGAAGAACAATGTCTAATAATGTGGGGTGATATCTTAAATACAATATTAACCTTAAATGGGCACATGGTGCCCTCTGGTGGAAGATCTAACACAACAATCTGTTCTTTTCTAATCTTTGTTTTCTCCTCTTTAGCTGGAGGCTATGTTTAAGGGATACGAAGGGGCAGCGGGAGTTGTAGTTGAACTGCTAGATTTCTCACAGCTTGAGAATGCAACTCGAATACACTTTGAAGTCTTTGTTGTAGATGGCAATGGAAGCAAAGTGCTGCTAAGTGAAGAGACACAGAGGAAGCATATTGAATCTCTTAACCTCACTAACATCACTGTCAAGGACAACCGCACTCTGCAATGGGATGGTAAAGATTTAGAAGTGTTATCTGTGATTTCTTTAAATATGTCCTGAACTCGCTATTGGACCGTTTCAGAATTCTTATGTGAAGAAACTGCACCTGGGTGGAAATGCTTCATTAAGTCTAGCACTGTGAACCACCGTGACTTTTTTTTTTTTTTAGCAAAATTCAGTTATTCAGATTATGTTGCTTTAGTGTTTATTAGGAATATTTCTTCTACTGTATTGTGATTTCCTCTTCGTATTGCAGATACAGATGAGTGTGCATCCTCTCACCTGAATAAGTGCCTCAAACACTCCCGTTGCATCAACACCCTGGACTCGTACACCTGTGTGTGCTCTCCAGGGTACTTTGACTTCAGTGAGGTTGCCAGTACTGAGGGAGCACTCTGTGACGGTAGGCCCTCTGTCGTTGCAATTAAATAAAGAAAATGTTTTCACATTTCTTTAACTATGCTCTGAGCTCCGCAGTGTCCTTGCTTTGTATGTTTTTTTGGGGTATTTTACTTGTAAGCAAATAAAGAAAAGCTTATAAAGTTCCAGACTTTTGAATAAACTGCTAGAGTGCCACGGTTCTTTTCTTGTCCAGCCCCAGTTATTGATTTCTTGATGGAGCAATTCATTACATTTAATGCAAAGAGAAAACGGTAATAATGAACCTGGTATCCTGTCACTAAAAGATGGACTTTTGATAACCTTGTATGTTTTTAAAGATTTATATTTGGAAATTGCTTAGAACCTCCTGCCAAAGCTTCTCCATCAGATCAAATTAACAAATAGATCACTTATTTATACTATTCTGTATGCTACTGATTTAAGTTTGAACCACACATGGTTTTTATTTTGTACATAGTTTTTTTTTTTTTTATACATTGCAATTTGTTTTCCAGGACCCCCTTGTAAATGAGACATCAGGTAAATCTCCTGGTTTAAATAAATACAATGAACTTCCTGTGCTGTAGGACAGTCTAAACCATGTGATCTACAGCTTGGGAAGTGATTCGATACCAGGAAGCAATGGCTTGAACCTTGTAAATCTGCAGCAGGGTTACAGTATTAAATGCTCATCCTTGACTAAACTGGAAAATAACCCTGATTTTTATAAGGGGAACAGTGCTTTTTAAACAGCATGTGTCCTCTGAGTGTCTGGTGCTGATTGCTGTGCTTGTCACACAGAGGCTGGAATGTATGTTCTCTGTGAACCTGGCTTGATGAAAGTTGGAATTTCGAAAGAGTTTCTGAAGAGCCGGCTTGCTGAGGACCTCAGTCTGGTTCTGAATGATGGTAGCTGCCTGGCTGAAGAGGGAGCGGATCTCTATTACTACTCCATCAGAGACCAGCACACCTACTGTGGAGCTCTGATTCAGGCAAGTATCGCAAAGGGTTTTCAGTCTTTATTCCTGTCATACTCCTGGATCAGGGGACTGTGATGGTGTTCTACCACCTGAACCCAAATACAACAACCACTCCATTTGGAGTTTTCCAGTGAAGCAGTTTTAAAAAATAAAAAAAAATAAAAATTCATACAGCTGTATATGCAGCATATTAGAAAAAAAAAAATGCAGTTCAATATCTCTGGATCCACAGCTGAGGCTGTCCTATTTGTTTTCCATCGAATAATGAGAATGCATTATATGGGAGCCATGATAACTGGCTGCATTAAAACGAGAGCATGTCGTACAAACGCACATCTACGCTTGTTCAGTTGTTGGTATCTGAATATTTCCATGCTAGTATGTGGATTGCTAAAATACCAACACTCTCCATTGAATATTAAAGTGTGTGTTTTGTATCTGCTTAAATCAGGTGAATGACACCCATGCAGTGTTTAAGCATACAGTCTACACTACCCATCAGTCCAGGCAGGTTGTCACTCGCACTGACCTGACGCTGGCATGGGAATGTGTGTATCCTCGTGAATACCTGCTGCAGACCCAGCCAGGATTGGATCCATCCAGTGTGTAAGAGAACAAGTCCTAGAATGTGTTGTGGGTATTTGCTTGATTTGATGAATTTGCAGGGGCTTAGTTGTTCTGGATTTGTATTTTGTCATTCTTTAATATTTGCTGCCCCTAAATCCCTCAAGTAAGGACTCTGCAGTGTGTTCTCCAGAATGGCCTGTTACTTTGAGACCTGATAATCCTCAAGCATTAATTCTCTGTATGCAGACTTGAATATAAAACTGCCAGCCCAACATCAACTATCAAAGTCTCTTAGATCTGCTCTCTCTAGCCCAGCTTGAATGAGACTGAGTGAGTTGCAACAACAAGGTGTAGCTTGTACTGCATAGTCATTTGAGAGCCTGTTTACACGGATGTCCTATAATTTTTTTTTTTTTTTTTTTTTTTACACAAAACTAAAGTGAGTCTTAAACCCCATTGCCATAATATAAATAAGAATACTACATCCCAACAAAAGTACTCTTTGATTATGTAACTTTGCCCTGACGATCTGAGGGTCATTCCACCTGATGGGAATAAACCCAGAGTCCATGCGGTCTGCCAAGTTTCTTTTCTTTTAAGACAAACTGTTTTAGAAAACTGAACCCGCGTTTCATGTTCTTTGTATCCAGTTTTCTAATAGTGTGCTTCTAATTCTGCATTTCTCTTCTCTCAAGGCCTGTGTCGGTAGTGCTGATCCAGTACAATTCCACTGGGATTCTTCAGCTCCGCATGACTCTCCATAGGGATGACAGGTTCAGCGATGACCAGCTCCTACAGGAAGTGCTGTACTGGCCAAGCAGTGACCTCTTTTTTGAAGTGACGCTCGGTGCTCCACAGGGAACCTTCGCTGATGGCTTTGTTTTGGAGGTGGTTTCCTGTTGGGCCACACAGACCCCAAACTCAGCAGAAGAACCAAAGACCTTCTTTCTGAAAGGAAGGTTGTAACTGCAGGAGTGAACTTACAAAAAATATTTCTTTATATATCTCTCTCTCTCTCTCTCTTTCTTTCTCTCTCTCTCTCTCTCTTAATGCGTTCCCTTCCTTTTTAATTCTACACTGTTCAGTTCACCTCTTTTCCCTGCCGGTCAGCACTGAAGCTGGGTCAGTCCAACAAATTGACAGCTTTGCTACACTGTTCAGTAACCTGTGACTTATCAGACCCCGATTTTAACACTAATCTTGGACTACTGTACCTTCCCTAAACTGTCCAATGGTCTGTGAAACCTTGGGTATAGGGGACAGGGCAAATACACTTTCAGTGCAGTGCTGTTTACAGTTTGTCTCGTGTCTTGTCAAAGAACCACAGTAGTGGTCGCCCGCAATGCCTGTTGCCATTAGCAACGTGATGCAGAAGCTCCGGTTGATCTAGAAATCTACACAATGGCCCAGCCACAGGCTTACAGGGATGACAAGGGGATAAATAGATTGTAAAGACTGGACTGGATAATCGAAGAAAGCCATTTACTCCAAATCATGATTCTTTTAGACAGTAGAATCACACCCAGTAAAGTTATCAACCCCAGAAATAAACCACCCCAGACATTAATTGGGGGGGGGGGGCTTGTGAATAGTCATGGTTTATTATCCCAAGACAGACACATGCCGTGCTGATGACTTGGAGTAAATAGCTTTGTGAATTTAGCCCTGTGTATTAGCAGAAACCCTTTGTCTTTTATATATAAAACGAAAACCTGACCTGTAATTTGTATTGCAGCTGCCCGGTTGATCACACGTTCAAGTGGTATTCTGTGCAGGAAGCTGAGCAGCGGAGTCGTTTTTCCGTGCAAATGTTTTCCATCGCCCCCTACAATCCTATCCACGTTCACTGCTGGATCAAGATCTGTACTGTGACAGAAAAGCACAACTGCTCAAGGGTAATTCTCAGATGTGTGTTTTAAAGAAACAAAATGAAACACTAAAAAAGCTGTTGCTTTTAATTAGATGTCCATGGTCATTTCATATATTTTTGGTGCTCCTAACATCACAAAATCAACACTCTGTGACAGCGTTGCTTTGCAATACTGCTATAGAGAGCAAGGGAAAGCACTGTTTGGTGGATGTACCTGTGTCCACCGCTAAATCTAATACTGATGTTTTGGTCTTCGTGGTTGATGGCATTAAAAACATCTATAGGCAGCATTTTCACAGGGATGTACAATGCATTAAATACTTAAACTGGTAGAAATTCAGACAAGGTTATAAACCTATGGACTCTTATTAAAACAAAGGTGAAAATATTAAACCTTTTTATAGCATAAAACTACTCCTCCCTCTTTATACAGAAATGTCTAGCTATGCCTTCTGTGAGGAGAAGGCATTTAAATCCCAACCTAAAACCAGGTGAAGCAGTCCTTTCATTGGGGCCAATCGCTGTTTGGGATCATCCAGATAACATGAAGGAGGACCCTGGGCTATCATTTTGTAAGTATTTTCAGAAGGCACATTTTTATACTTTTTTTTTTTTTAGGTTTACAAACATTTGCAAATAGTAAAGAGGGAGGTGTGTGCGGTAAAAAGGACAGCTTGAGTGATTGGTAGATTACTGTGGGAATATTTCTGTGCTTTTAAGTATTTGTGCTTTTTTATTTGACAGGGGGAAAAGTTCAAAATGCGATGTTGGTGGAACAGCAGGATTCCTGCTTTTAGCTTTGTTTGGTGTGATTGTACTGAAGGTCATTGTGAGAGACAGCAAGTTGCATCAAGAAAGGACTGCGGCACTACAGAATCACCATGAGTAGCCAGTGTTTCTATAAAAAAAAAAGTTTCAAAAGCTAACTCTGTTTTACTTTCTGGACCAATAACAAAAATAACTCCTCTTTGGTCAAGAAGTCCAGAGCTGTGTACGTGCATGGGAACTCCATCGTGGTGTTCAGTGCGGACCAAGGCTTTAAAATGGGTATTAATCTAAGCCCCTTTATCTTTAAGTTCACTTGTATGTGTTTTTTTTGTTTAATTGTGAAATATTAAATAAATACACCCTATATTTTGGAAGTTTGCCTGGTTTCTAACATCCACTGGGATTGAGTTCAAAAGAATTTGATATTGCTGATTTAACATTAATTCTGGAGATTTTTTTACATGTAAGAATTTTGCATGTGCTCAGAATAAACATGATCTAAATCCTTAACACAACACCCCCATCATTGCACAAATAAGCATCATGATAGCTGTGCACTACATAAAGTAGAAATGCATTTAAGTAACCTCTAGTGTACGTTGGAATCAAATGCCGCAATGAGAATGAGCCTTGTTTTCTCTCGGACCACTTTCACTGTTGCGCAAGTCTGAGCCGCTTCCGGGGTGAAAGGGTACAGAGCAAGCATGGCGTCTTCCACAGAAGCGGACGGCGTGAGGGCTAACTCTGCACAGACACATGGAACTAATAAATCAAAAAGGAAAGCAAATAAAGGTAACGGATACCAATGGTATTACAGAGTGTAACTCATTAAGCGCATTAAAGGAAAACATTATTTTTTAAAAGTAATTTGTAGTTTCGTAGTAAACACAGCAGGGTAGTAGAACTACTCCAACGCCATAACTATTTAATAAGAAATATCCTAAATTGAGTACGAATTGCATAGCAATACATAATCTGACGCTTGAAATGTCATGTACATGAATGTGGAAGAATGCAATGTAACGGTATGTTTAGTTGTTGATTGCGTTGGTTATCATTTGTACTTCTTTTTAAAATTAATGTGTGTGTGTGTGTGTGTGTGTATATATATATATATATATATAGACGTGCTCAAATTTGTTGGTACCCCTCCACAAAAAACGAAGAATGCACAATTTTCTCTGAAATAACTTTAAACTGACAAAAGTAATTGTCATCCACCATTGTTTATTCCATATTTAATAGAAATCAGACTTTGCTTTTGATTTTTTTATTCAACATAATATTGTAAATAAGAAAACAAATGAAAATGGCATGGACAAAAATGATGGGACCGCTAACCTAATATTTTGTTGCACAACCTTTAGAGGCAATCGCTGCAATTAAACGTTTTCTGTAGCTCTCAATGAGACTTCTGCACCTGAACAGGTAGTTTGGCCCACTCTTCCTGAGCAAACTGCTCCAGCTGTCTCAGGTTTGATGGGAGCCTTCTCCAGACTGCAAGTTTCAGCTCTTTCCATAGATGTTCGATAGGATTCAGATCAGGACTCATAGAAGGCCACTTCAGAATAGTCCAATGTTTTGTTCTTATCCATTCTTGGGTGCTTTTAGCTGTGTGTTTTGGGTCATTATCCTGTTGGAGGACCCATGACCTGCGACTGAGACAGAGCTTTCTGACACTGGGCAGTACGTTTCGCTCCAGAATGCCTAGATAGTCTTGAGATTTCATTGTGCCCTGCACAGATTCAAGGCACCCTGTGCCAGGCGCAGCAAAGCAGCCCCAAAACATAACCGAGCCTCCTCCATGTTTCACTGTAGGTATGGTGTTCTTTTCTTTGAAAGCTTCATTTTTTCATCTGTGAACATAGAGTTGATGTGACTTGCCAAAAAGCTCCAGTTTTGACTCATCTGTCCAAAGGACATTCTCCCAGAAGGATTGTGGCTTGTCAAGATGCATTTTAGCAAATTCCAGTCTGGCTTTTTTATGTTTTTCTTTCAAAAGTGGAGTCCTCCTGGGTCTTCTTTCATGGAGCCCACTTTCACTCAAAAAGCGACTGATGGTGCGATCAGAAACTGACGTACCTTCACCTTAGAGTTCAGCTTGTATCTCTTTGGCAGTTATCCTTGGTTCTTTTTCTACCATTCTCACTATCCTTCTGTTCAATCTGGGGTCGATTTTCCTCTTGCGGCCACGCCCAGGGAGGTTGGCTACAGTTCCATGGACCTTAAACTTCTTAATAATATTTGCAACTGTTGTCACAGGAACATCAAGCTGCTTGGAGATGGTCTTGTAGCCTTTACCTTTACCATGCTTGTCTATTATTTTCTTTCTGATGTCCTCAGACAACTCTCTCCTTTGCTTTCTCTGGTCCATGTTCAGTGTGGTGCACACAATGATACCAAACAGCACAATGACTACTTTTCTCCATTTAAATAGGCTGAATGACTGATTACAAGATTGGAGACATGTGTGATACTAATTAAAGAAACTAATTAGTTTGAAATATCACTATAATCCAATTATTTATTATCTTTTCTAAGGGGTACCAACAAATGTGTCCAGGCCATTTTAGAATATCTTTGTAGAATAAGCAGTAATTCATCTCTTCACAGCAGCTTTGCTTTATTCTATGACATACCAAAGGCATGCAAGTATACATGATAAAATAGCTTTTAATTTCATCACTTTTCAGGAGGAATGAAGCATTATTTCAATGAGCTGTAAGGGTACCAACAAATTTGAGCATATCTGTGTGTATGTGTGTGTATATATGTGTGTATATATATATATATATATATAATACACACACACACAACGGATGCTAAATAGAAGCACGAACGTTGGTTCCTGTTTAAATGTGCAGTGCAATGTAGTTCCACCGGCTACAGTACATACTGAAACTATAATCCACGTGTAGTTAACAGCCGATTGATTCTTTAGCATCACGATAACACAGAATATAACATGTTGAAAGACGTAAGTTATACAGATTCCTAAGTTAATAGATTTGTATGACTGCATTCAATAAAACAAATCGGGCAATTTTTAACTTTTTTTTTTTTTAATGTATATATTAGTTGATGAATCAGACCTGTTGACCGTGCCAGAGGGATGGAAAGAAAAACCATTTACAGCAGAGGACAACCCAAGGGGTTTACTGGAAGGAAGCAGCTTTGCCACTCTATTTCCCAAATACAGAGAAGCCTACTTAAAGGAGTGCTGGCCACTGGTGCAAAAAGCACTGGGGGACTGTGTAAGTTCCACAAGACCATTGACTACTGCCTGTATATCTTTAGCATGAATTCCTCTTCTATAGACACTTTTCTAGAGTAGGTGAACTGTGCATCAACAACTGCTGCAGAGTCATTTACAACAAGACCTCGGTTTTCGTCTCACCCAAAGGCTGGTGTAATGTCTTGCACTGTGTTGTGTATGAAGTAGATGCCTACTGGGTTATCAAACAGGATCATGGAATTAATTTAAATGTAACATTGTCGATTGTGCCTCATCTTTGCAGTGATTGTACAGTATTTATGCTTCTAAACTTTAGTGTATAAATGAATGTACTATTTCAGAGATGGAAATAAAACTGCTATTGCGTAGCAGTTTAATCCATTCCAGGTTTTACTATGAGTTTAACCCTTTGCTGCCCAGTGTCCAATATATTTGACATTGAGAAAAAAGGTGTGGGAACATACCAAGGGCAGTGAAGAGTTAATAAACACTCCTGGACTTGTTACTTCCACACTGACTAAGCAAGCGCATAGTAAAACCTGGAATTGGTGAAACTGCTATATAATATAAATTTCCATCCCTGCTCTTCTGCACCCCTGGTTATTTATTTATATATATTCTGTTAGCGAGCATTTAGAATTTATTCTTCTGTTGCTATTTTTCATTTTATTTCAGGAAATTAAAGCAACTCTAGATTTGATTGAGGGCAGCATGACCGTCGGCACCAGTAGAAAGACCTTTGATCCATATGCCATTATAAGAGCTAGAGACTTGATAAAGCTGCTGGCAAGAAGTGTTCCTTTTGAACAGGTATGTGACCGGACTGTTCATATTGCTGTTGTTGCTGGATTAATGGTCTGCCATGTTTGAGGAGAGAGGGACAGTAATCTCTTTGTTTAAATTAGTAGAAGATGAAACAAGAAACAAACAAACAAAAAAAAAAAACTATACTTAAGACTTAATTTACAACATAGGCTGGATATATCCACTTGTCTTGCACCGTCCTGTTTTTGAGTGACCAGTGTCTTTAAAGACATGTAGGTAACTGTTTACTTAATCCATTTTAAAGCCAATCTAGCCATATGTGTCTTTGCTGGTCTCTCATGATTTTGAGCAACTAATGTCCAGGAACTCATTTTGATGATTTTTATTTTTCTTGATTCTTTTTTTGTGTTTGTTGTAGGCCGTGCGTATTCTTCAAGATGACATGGCGTGTGACATCATTAAAATTGGCTCTTTAGTAAGAAACAGAGAGAGATTTGTGAAAAGACGACAGAGATTGATTGGTCCAAAAGGATCCACCCTGAAGGTAAGCAGGACCCTAATATCATTAATCAACCCCAATAGAATCTTCACAAGAAGTGTTCCACAGCACCCTCTGGCTTTGGAGCAACAATATAGCAATAGCAGTAGTTTCCTCTGTGTGCACTTTAATATATTGTTAATTTACAGTTGTACATTTTTTAAATGTCCCCCAGGGGGCAGATGTGCTCCTACACAACTGGACAAGTTAAATCATCTTATGATATTTAGAGATCTTGAAACTGCATGCTTGGTTTTCCAATCCTGAAAATGCTTTTCTTGGAATCAGTTGTGCCTGTGCCAGTATAGATAAAGAGGGTGTGTGTGTGTGTGAGAGCTGTGGATAAGAGCTTTATTGTGTTGAGACCTTGATCCTTCCTGGAAGTAGCTGTTTATATTGGTGGTTCATTCTGCATTGTCTAAAACTTTGATTACTTGTCTTTTTGCAGGCGCTTGAACTTTTGACAAGCTGTTATGTTATGGTTCAGGGGAACACTGTGTCTGCCTTGGGGCCATACAATGGGTTAAAGGAAGTGAGTAGAGGCTACATCAGATGGAGAGGTTTAATATAGTCCTGTCTTTTTAATGAATTAATGATTTTGAATTTTTTTTTTTTTTAAGGTTAGAAAAGTAGTACTGGACACAATGAAGAACGTTCACCCGATATACAACATCAAGGTATCTACTTGTGATTAGTTGCTATAGATACGTCACATGCCCACTTTGAAGTGCTGCGGTGGGGGTGGGAGCGCATTCATACCAATTTAAAGGTTCCTTGTGTTAAGAGTTTCTTTACTGCATTTTGCATTTTTTATTTTGTGAAAGAACCCTTCAAGACCTCTCGTACCCCATACTACAACAGCTCTAGTCTTGTTGTCTGTGTGGGCTACACTAGGATTTAGAGGTACTGCTTTAAACAATAACATGAAAAGTGATACACGATGGCTTCAAATACATTGAAGTAAGCAGGAAGGCCTAAAGGAAGAGGATGGTGGGGGTAGGAAAGGGAATATTGGGTTATTGACTAAGGCTATATAATGTCACCATGTGGCATGTTTTTTTAGTTGTAATATATTAACTACTGTAAGTGCTCAGTCTCTCTTTTCTAATAATCCCATATCTTATTATTTTTTTTGTACTGCGTGTTTTTAGACGTTAATGATCAAGCGTGAGTTGTCAAAAGATCCAGAGCTCAGAATGCAGAGCTGGGAGAGATTCCTGCCCAACTTCAAACATAAAAACCTGAGCAAACGCAAGGAGCCCAAGAAGAAGACAGTTAAGAGGGAGTATACGCCATTCCCACCGCCACAGCCAGAGAGCCAGGTCTGTACCAGCTCGGGGTGGGGGTTAGGGCACACTTGTACCATGTTTCCACGAACCACATAACCCGGGTACTTGCTACACCTCTTTCCATGTTTTTAAATTACTCGAGTTCGCTCCCAATTTGGGCGGGTGCCGAATTCTGTGGTCCGATTTCACTCCTTGGGCTAGCCTGAATTCTAAAGTCTGAATTCGGGCTGGGAGGAAATTGCATCAAGTTTTTACAAAGGATGATACGGACAACATGCCCCACATGTCGACCTGTTCCTATCCAGTCTTAAATAACTTTAGCATAACAGAGGCAGAAGTGTTAAAGGGACTAGGAGCACTTAAAATAAACAAATCCCCTGGGCTGGATGAGATCCTCCCAATAGTACTCAAAGAAATGATAAGAAGTTATTTACAAACCGTTAACCAAGATCATGCAACAGTCTCTTGACAAAGAGGTTGTACGGACAGACTGGAGAATTGCAAATGTAATACCGATCCACAAAAAGGGAGACAAAACTGAACCAGGTAACTACAGACCAATAAGCCTGACTTCTATTATATGTAAACTTATGTAAACTATAATAAGATCCAAAATGGAAAATTACCTATGTAGGAAAGGGCGATCGTGTGTAACTAACCTGCTTGATTTTTTTGAGGATGCAACATCGACAATGGATAATTGCAAAGCATATGACATGGTGTATTTAGATTACCAGAAAGCTTTTGACAAAGTCCCGCATAAAAGATTAATTCTCAAACTGAACGCATTAGGGATTCAAGGGAATGCATGCACATGGATTAGGGAGTGATTAACATGTAGAAAGCAGAAAGTACTGATTAGAGGAGAAACCTCAAAATAGAGCAAGGTAACCAGTGGAGTACCACAGGGATCGGTATTAGGTTCTCTGCTGTTCCTAATCTATATTAATGATTTAGATTCTGGTATAGTAAGCAAACTCGTTAAATTTGACGACACAAAAATAGGAGGAGTGACAAACACTGTTGCAGCAGGAAAGGTCTTTCAAAATGATCTAGACAGCATTCAGAACTGGGCAGACACATGGCAAATTACATTTAACACAGAAAAGTGTAAGGTAGTGCACGCAGGCAATACAAATGTGCATTATAAATATCATATGGGAGATACTGAAATTGAAGAAGGGAACTATGAAAAAGACCTAGGAGTTGATGTTGACTCAGAAATGTCTTCATCTAGACAATGTGGGGAAGCTATAAAAAAAGGCCAACAAAGTGCTCAGATATACAGTGAAAAGTTTTTAATTTAAATCAAGGGAAGTAATGTTAAAACTTTACAAATAATTAGTAATACCTTATCTAGAATATTGTGTCCAGTTCTGGTCACCTTGCTACAAAAAGGATATTGCAGCTGTAGAGAGTGCAAAGAAGAGCAACCAGAATTATCCTGGGTTTAAAAGGCATGTCATATGCAGACAGGCTAAAAGAATCAAATTTATTCAGTCTTGAACAAAGAAGACTACGCTGCAATCTGGTTCAAGCATTCAGAATTCTAAAAGGTATTGACAATGTCGACCCAGGGGACTTTTCGACCTGAAACAAGGACCAGGGGTCACAAATGGAGATTAGATAAAGGGGCGTTCAGAACAGAAAATAGGAGACACTTTTTTACACAGAGAATTGTGGGAGTCTGGAACCAACTCCCCTGTAATGTTGTTGAAGCTGACACCCTGGGATCCTCCAAAAAGCTGTCTTGATGAGATTCTAGGATCAATAAGCTACTAATGACCAAACGAGCAAGATGGGCTGAACGGCCTCCTGGTTTGTAAACTTTCTTATGTATTAAATTCAGCGGAGTTGCTACCTTGGGTGATTTTGACGTTTTTTGAATTGCTGTTTTTCACTTGGCACGGTCACAAAGAAAAGTACAACGCAGTTTTGCATTTTATACTTTTAATTCAAATAAATGTTTACTTAATGAAATCCGTCTGCTAAGCCGGTATGTCATTTACAGTATCTCGTTATACTAGCATCTACAATGTCACTGTAGCAACTTGGAGAACAACAAAAAAGGCCTTCTAATCAGTTAGACTAGCAAGCACTGCTAAAATCAGCTCAGTTTCATGTGGTGCAGAATAAATTTATTTTAACGTTTTGTTTATGGAGTTTGCGATTCCTGCACGGTGGATGTCTTTAGTATATCTACAACATATCGACAATAATAATCAACCATTTTATTACAGACTTTCTAACAAGTCTGGCATGAACAGTTTTGGCTGTTGCTTAATTTAACCCTGGGGGGGGGGGGTTCTTAACATAAAAAAGAACAGTCCTACTACACCTGGCACAGTTTACACCTCTGAGTTTCTGATTGCTTCAGATCAATTCCAGATTTTTTAAAATGGAAATGTCTGATCTACTTGTCATGTTTTCAACAAACTGGCTTCATCACCGCCATTCTCATATCCACTTTGACATCTGACACTTTATTTACCTTGTCCAGCGCGTCTTTAACCTGTTCTGCATACCAACTCGAGTTGTCCATCAGCTCAAGTTCTGGGAGAATTCAGACCAATTCGAGCGCACTCGAGGTGGCTGTCCATGAAAAATAGGTATTAGAAAGTATGAAATGAAAAATCATCCAGAAGCACTTGGCAAATCACGCTGTAGAACAAACAAATTAGTAATTACATTGCTGCTTCAGATGAGCACTAAAGGCAATATGTATTTATTTATTTAATCCACATTGGGGTGGCAAGCATACTTTTCAGAGTAGGAATAGAAGAGGCTAAAATCAGGCAAATCACACTTTTTTTTTTTCTTTGTGTTTTCTCCAGTGAGTCCCATTTGAACAAGTCTCATTTTATTATGTTTATGTGTATGTATGAGTGTGTGTATGTGTGTGTGTGTGTATATATTTTTTATATATATACGTAACATTTCATTTACAGTGTGTTATAAACTCAGTCTGCCACAATTTTTTCAGGAAGTATATTGCCTGCCTTGTTCATGTGTAATTTTGTTAAGACTAAGCCTGTTAGTGCTTTGGCCTACTCTGTGATTCTAGTTTAGGGTGTGTATGACTTGACACTGATGTTTCATATCCCAGCTTGGCTATTACTGATTTTACTTAGCCTAGTAAAAAACCCCACTTGGACTGCATCTTAAAGTCCATTCCCTAGATCTGTGCAGTTCATGTTGGATATCTTGGTTCGTGAGATTTTAAATTGCAATCTCCTTTTCACATTTCAATGAGCATAATGCTTGGGAAGTAACTCAAATATCTTGTTCTGAACAGATGGACAAAGAGTTAGCAACTGGTGAATTCTTCCTCCGAGAAAGTCAGAAGAGAAGGAAGAAGTTGGAGGAAATAAAGGTAAGTGCTTTGTGTGTGTGCTGTGTTTTTTTTTTGTTTTTTTTTTTTTTTTTCTTTCATAAAAAGATCCCATCCACCAAACCTGTATTAGTTATCCACACAGGCAACGTGTACCTGAGTTGGTGCTGGGCGTTTCGTTTTTGCATGAGTTTACAGATTATTTTATGTAGCTGTGTTTGGTAGAACACAGCGCTTTCCTGTGAATTACATATTTAAATCGGATTCCTAACGCTGCACTTTCTACCTCAATGGTGAAAGCCAGACTTCAGTTTGAATATTTCCTGCAGGTTCTGTCCTTTGTTCCATAGGTTTCTCATACTCTGGTTTGTTAAGTCCCCTGACAGTTGTAACTCCCAAAGCTCACACCCAATGATGCTGCAGATTTTCCAGACAAAACAAGAATGTGTACTAGATAATTGATAACCTCACACACAACACAGTTCCTTTTTTAACCTAGCGTGATAGTTTCACATTTCTAATGATTTTACTACATTTATTATTGCGCAAATGAATTTAAGAAAATGGGACCACTTAGATTATAATGTACACACAACATTTTTTTTTAATTTCGCATATGCAATCAATTTTCATTAAACTATTTAAATTTATATATATATATTTTTTTTTATTAGGTGAAACAAGCTGAAGCTTTAACTAAGAAGCAAGAAGAACGGAACAAAGCATTTATTCCTCCTAAAGAGAAACCGGCTGTGAAAACAAAGAGAGGTATGGTGCGTGCGTGTGTGTGTGTGTGTGTGTTGTACTGTTTACCAACAATCTTTGTAATGTGGTCATCCATTGATGTTGAATAATGGTGTCACTGGCGTGAGTCTCTTATTTAGTGGATTGGTCCAGAATGATTTGCTCAATACAGCATGTGACCTGTTTTAATATTATTGAACACCAAATTCAATGGAAAAGGCATTGTATGCATGATTACCAGTTTTCAGAGGCAACAGTGTGCAGTCTTCATTCCTTCCTGTGGTCTAACAGAAGAGCTCTAGCTCAAGCCTTTTTTATACAGCACTTGATGTTTACATCTTTTATACCAGCTTCTTTGTTTCACCCAATAATGTATATCTAGCTAATGGAAATGACAATAATACATTGTGCAGAGCTGTGCTAATTTCTCTCTGCTCTGTACTATTTTCAATAAAATAATAAACTGCAATAGTATATCATTTAACATGTATTCTTCTTTTCTAGCTCCTACTGAAACCAAAATTGACATTGAAGCCATCAAAGACAAAGTCAAGAAAGCCAAGAATAAGAAGCTGGGTGCTCCCCCAGTTAACAGAGCAGCTGAGACTGCTTCTGCAAGTGTAAAGAAAAAGACGAAAAGGAGCTAGGTTTTATCCTGCTGACCTGCAGCGACGGATGTATTCCTTTGGGATTCAAATTCATCTTTCCCTTTATCTCTTGCTTTAGGACATTCTGTAGAGGGGAAATGTAATAATAAAGAAACGGCTTGTGCAGTACCCGTATCAGAATAACAATACAACAAACACTGCAGATACAAGGAGAGAAAAAAGGACCGTGTTGAGATCTATTTAACAGTCAGTTTGGTTGTTCTGCATTTTGGTTTGGTCTCTCTCTCTCTCCTCTATTTATTATTTTTTTAATAGATTACAAACTTTGCCAATCCTGTTAGATAAACTTCCTTTGTGTTATTTTAGAAGTTTGCAAAGGTTTAAGCAGTGTTAAGTGCATTAAGGAACTTGAATGAGTGAATTGTCACACCTTAAGTAAATGATTAAAAATGATTAAATCTTGCCCTTTTTGTACTTCCATTAGCTACATGGGTCTTAAGTGTAGAGTTTTGAAAGAAACACATGTTCTAGCAGCCTTGTCTTTTCATTTTAAAATGTTATCTGGTACTACTTTAGGTTAAAAGTTTGGTTTCTAAGCCTTATTGCAGGATATCTGTAACACTTTCACTTCCTGAGGCATTCACCTCCGCTGTGTCTTGTGGCTGGATCATAACAGGAAAAGAAGCCCTTGGAGGTGGAGAGGTGGGGGGGAGGAGGAGGAGAGACAAGTTCCCCCTGCAGGTCAAATGCAACACTGACTGAAAGACTGTTTGCAAACAGATTTTTTTTGTTGTTTTTTAAAGCAAGTTTAGTTCCATATATCATGTTGTAAAACAAAAATACATGTTTACTGTACCGTGTTCCTTTCAGGATTGGTCATTTCAGAGACATGCCACAACTATAATGGTTTGCAACAGTACAGTCACTTTTAAAAACCTCTCATAATGCACGCTTGCTCCTTCATTAGTATTTTACGACTTTGCTTTCCAGTCATGCCCTCCCTTCAGAGTATGTCTAAAAGTATATCTATGCTTAATTGTGTCAATTTCCCAAGCAATTATGCAAAAGTAGACAGATCTGCTAGCGTTTAGGTAAAACGCCCACAGATATTCAGTGTGTGTTCTTTTGCCAAATACTCATTTCAGATTATATTTTTGCCTGCTGAAAGATGGTTTGGATGTGCTTTCAAGAACTGTTATCTTCAAACTATTTCAGGAACAGACCTCAAAACCATGTGTCATATTTTTTATTTCATATTTTCTTTTATATTGTTTACATCAGCACTTCCTGTGGCAATACCTTTGCCACAATAACAGATTTTCCAAACTTTCCAAAGTGGTTTTATTTATATACTTACTATTTAAAAACCTGGCATTGTAACATCATGTGTGTCATATATATAATATGCACCAAAGGCACTGCTGTCTTTACTGTTGCTAAAAGCAGAACATTTCATGATTTTTGTAATCATTCTGACTGACTCTGTTACAATCTTAAGTTATCATTTTTCTCTAAATCTGTCTTTACCTGGCTTTTAACTTGTTTTGAGCTTGTCTGAAATAGGAAGGGAAATATATACAAAAAAAGAAATTAAATGACATTTGAATCTACATAGTTTTTGACAGTGACTTGTTTTTAAAGAAATAATATATGAATCCCTACATGCTCCCTGTATGTTCAGCAGAGCTCTGTCTTTTGTGTTTCAAACAATGTCGATCACTCGTAAGCAAACACGTGTGGGAAAACTAGCTGCAGTCCGTATACTCCTGCTATGATGAGAACGAGTGCCAGGAAGCTGGCGTTGCATGTGGCAGAAGAAGCTGCATCAGAACCAGAACCGAAGTCAGGATTCCAGTTGGCATAACCTATAAGGGGAAAAAAAACACATTCAAAGTGGTACCCAAATGATAACACATAAAAAGGTTAAACGTATTTCATTATCACTAAATTATAAATACGTACCTATAGCTTGATCTCGAGTTTGTTGTTCTAAAGAAAGAAAGTAAGTTAATTGTTAATTTCTAATTATTTTATTGTAGAACAGTTTACCCACAGTTAAAGAAAAAATAATTAAGAAAACATTGGTGTAATAATTAACAGCTTGATCATTATTAAACAAATATTCTAAAGGGTTCTTTGAAAAATAGGTGAAAACAATTCAAAGCTGCTCACTGTTTTCTAAGCATGGTATTTCATCATGATACTGGTGCACCTTTGTATCTAATTTGATTACCACACCTTTAGGTTATTTCATTATTCCCAAGACAAATATTGTAAGCTTTTAGTCCTATGAGCCGTAAGTACAAATTGAAATTCTGGTCATTGCTGTAGGGCAGCAGTGTGGAGTAGTGGTTAGGGCTCTGGGCTCTTGACCGGATGATCATTTGTTCAATCCCAGGTGGGGACACTGCTGCTGTACAGTTTTATTCACAGCGGTCAAATAACATTTAATAAAGAAAAAAACTAGCATACACATGAGCTACAATAATAATTAATTTTATTGTTTTAAAATCATTTGGACTTTTTTTTCCAGATAGTAACTGAACTCACTTCAATCACATTATTGTAATTAGGTGTTTTAGAAAAAAAAAAAGTCCTGGAATTGTAACACAGAGAATTATACATAATGTATTCTCAAACAAGTCCATATGTTTAATACTATTGAGTTATATTTACTTTTACTTTTAATTATCAGAATAATCAAACCAAAAATCAAAAGATGTATCAACAAGATTTATATTAATTTCATGCAGCAGGACAACAGTATATCTGGTTTCATGTTATTATTATTTTATTATTAATTAGTTATTTAGCAGATGCTTTTATCTAAAGCGACTTACAGAGACTGTAGGGAGTGAACTATGCTTTATCAACAACTGCTGCTGCAGAGTCACTTACAATAGGACCTAATTTGTTTTATGTATGGCTCATCTGAAGGACGGAGCACAAGGAGGTTAAGTGACTTGCTCAGGGTCACACACAGTGAGTCAGTGGTTGAGATGGGAACCTCCTGGTAACAAGCCATTTCTTTAACCATTGGATCACCAAGCCTCCTTAAGAGACAACTTTTGCCCAAACAACCTTAAGAGTTTCATGTCCAAACAGAATATGTTTTCTTTATTACCAAAGGCAGTGAAGAGTGATTCAAAACAATATATTGGTGGTTTTAAATAACAAATAAATATCCATGAAAATGTAAACTTTTTAAAGAACTTACTGCACAACTTATTCTCACACGTTTCACCGGGACATGTGCTGCACTCCGCTCCAGTTGAATAAGGATGAGTTGGAAAATTCCCTCTGAAAAGACAAATTGGTGACTTGTCAAAAGTATATTTTAACAAAAATATTCATAGACAAATGCGATATGCAGAACACACTTGTGTTTTCTTGTTTACATGTTAATTTGCTGTGCATTCTGTAATATACAGCAGAACTGCCACCAGAAATGCTAACAAGCAGTCTGCATAGGCTAAAATACAGAGTACATAAAAAAAGTCCTTCGTGCCTGTTAGCTACTATGTACAGTAACTAATTTGAAACTGAAACTATGCAAAAATGGCTGAATGCCATTAGAACATGAGGTGCGTTCACGGCTCATTCTGTGCAGATTCTGCAAACAAAGTAAAACAACAACAAAAAATTAAAAAAAAAAAAAAACTGTGCAAGAGCAGTGTCAAAAGTAATGTCTCTAGAGAACAAACTAATGCTGACCCCTGCTGGTTAGAGGACATAATAAGTAATGTGTGCTGTGAACTCCACGTTCAAAGGGATCTGATACTGTTGTACAAGGAGCTTGCTTGGCGACTGCAAAGTTGACAGATCTCGCCCAGTCTCTGCCATGTACAAACTCAATATAAACAATTGTACTGCTGATAGTATTATATCAGGTATGGAATATTCTGTTGATGATTAAACACATAAAAAATCAACCTTGGATAATCTTGAGCGTTTCATTTTTTCTTGTACTTACGCATCTCCATAGTTACAGACAAAGATTGTAGGATCAGGAATTGAATTAGTATTGAATCCAGTAATCCCAGATGGACAGATGTGAACAGCACAGCCAACCTTGTAACTCTTAGCCCAGACAACCTGAAAAAAAAAAACAGTCAACAGTACGTTTTTAACTCAACTCTACAACGCACTGGGAGCCAGTGCAGTGAGGCCAACACAGGAGTTAAGGGAACTGAACGTCTTTAGTCCAGAACAATTAAGGAAAAGGAAAAGGTGGACTTAATAGATTTTGTTTTACGATCTTAAAAGGAGTTACACATGTGAACCCAGATGAGACACTAAGACCACTGAGACCAGACACCAAATATGAATAATCAGCTGTCCTTGATCCCATTCACACAACCTAAATAATGCACACTCAACATGTTGGAAACCAGCTTTTCATTACCAGCCTGCTTTCAGCCTGCTAATCGCACATTATTTACTGTAAGTACTGGGAGGGGTCATGCACTAAAAGAGCCTGGAAATTCAAATACCTGAGTATAGTGTCCACAGACACGGCTGCAGCTCCTGTCACTGTATCTGTAGTCTTTCACTTCACCATACCAGTTCTCTATTGCAGCTGACACACTGAAGGTGGAAGAAGGTGCTCCCACCCAGATGTTTTCACCAACTGGAGTAAACGTCGGATGCACTTTCCCAGCCTGCTTCAGGTATATGTTGTGGCTAAACTGGCAGGTCCTTGCCCAGGCCTTGGCTGTTTTAGCTAAAGCCTCATCCCAGGTCTTGTAGGGGGGAAAAAAAGTGTTTAGTGGAACTGGATTTGGCCACCGAGATCAAAATGCTTCTTCAGAAAGAGAAATGGTTAAAGGGATTGCTTACAGTCTCAGATAGATAAGTATTTGATTGCATTGTATTGTGCTGGCCCTGGCTGGTGGTATAAAGTGTAATGTAAAAAAAATAGAGGTAACTATTAACCAAAGTTTTAAAATCAATTTTCTTACCTCTTAGTAGCATTAGCAGGGATCCCACATGATCCTTGTTAATTAATTATTTAGAATATGCACATATTTCAAAGACAGTGCTATAGACAGTGGCAGCTCGTCACATGAGACCAGTCAAGGCTCTGCCTCACTCAGGTCGAATCAGGAATGTTAAGCAATCATTTGCAAAAAATTCCAAAATAATGTGCATGTTCTTGAACATAACCAACAAAACAGTTGGAAGTCAAGCAGAGGAGTTCAACATTTCTACTGAGCAAGCGACAACGGTGTTTTGCCATAGCTACAAGAGTGCTCTGAATACCCTGAAATAAAGTATAACCCAGCAAAGAACCAAATTAGCTGAAACGCAAGGGGGGACTACTGCTAATAATTAGCAATAGGTAAGACAATTGAAAAAAATGCAAATAAGTAATGAATATATATCATATTTTTCACACATTTACCACTTTCGTGGTTTACATGATTTAAATCGGTGCTTTTCAACTTTCTTTTTTAAACTGTGCCCCTTCTGTCTGAAGGCTTCAGCTCAAATGCCCCTTTACAAATGCCCCTTTACAAATTAATGAACACATTCATTTTGTTCCCCGCTTATTTAATATATAATTTATATCACAACAGTTTGGTGACTGGCAAACTGCTGGTTTAGGACAGATTACCAAACAGTAAATTCTTAAAACGTAATTACAAGTCTTTGGATGCACAGAGTTTAGGAATCTTTTGGGAAACACACATATTCACATTCTACTCAGCAAAGTCATTATTTTACTTCATCATTTTATCCACCCTAAAGTTGTGTTGTTTCTCATTATGTGCCATGTGGCCCTTTTCATAAAACCAATATTTGGTTAAGAATGGTTTCTTAAAGCTGATTTTGATTAATAGATCAGCAACTATATCAACTGTTTTAGAGCATTTGAGAAGTTTATTGTCAGATTTACTGTTTAACCTATGGAAATTAAAAAAAAAAAAATCATTGACAGTAATCATAGCCCTAGGAAACAGTCAATATTGGAGTAATGCAATAATTCCTCATGGTATCCACATCAAATATACTTGTTTTGACACTATATTCCCTCACCATAACAACTTTTACTGTACTTTCAAGCATTTGTTATCTTGGTCTACACTTTGGCAGTGTGCCTGGATTCTTTGTAGCTTGTAATGGGCATGCATCTTGGGAATTGTAGTGAATGATAAGTCACTGAAAGATCAACGCAACAAAACACAAGTAGGAAACACCACCCAGAAAACCAAGACCCTTATCACACAAGATAATGGAAGGACTGCCAGCAGCAGCAACCTTGGGAAACTTGCCTCAGCATATTTTAAAAAAACAAAATGATGCAGAGATAAAATCCAAGGACTATTCTTAGCATTACTAACAATTCAAAACATTCATGTACAGACAGCGGGGCGTGACTTCCATTTGAAATCAGGCTTGTTCATTTCCATCAGTAGCAAATCGAGATCAGACTTGCCAGACGTTTCTGTTTATTCACGGTTTGTTGATTGAGACAAACCATGAACCAGATTGCTGCAGGGATGGTGCGGAGCGATGAAGAAGCGTTTGCTGTAATCAACATTTGGTAATTTGAACGTTGCTGCTTTCGGGGCATTGTGTACTTGTTTCTGTCACTCCAGGTCGACCCGGCTTCTTCAAAAAGCAGTGTGAAATCACGTACCCGACCCGCATAACACCGGGTCCGACCCGGGTAGAGCATGCCAGTGTGAAAGGGACTTAAGCGGTTGCAGGTTTCCTAGGGAACCAATTTAAACAATAATATATTCTCACATCTCTAAGTATCTCACCCCATAGCATGATTTTATCAAGGAAATGCTGTAACCAGCAAGATAAGTGTTTTAATTTTAGCTGCACTGTAGGAAATAGATCAAGTTCTTCCAACCCAGGTTGCCATAAATAGAGACCTTTCTACAAAAGGGATTGCATCTGTCTTATGCCAATTCTGCACAGGCTACAGCGTCAACATGGAAAATATAACTGTCGTTCGGAAGAGAGAAAATAGAAAGTTCCTGGTAACAGATCATATCTACTGTACATTAACAAAAATGTCAGGCACCCTGCTTTGCATGTATTGATTTACATTGCTGTCTGCTGTCAGAGCCACCTTTGCTCTGAAATGGTTTATGCAGGTTTGAAGTTCGTCTACCACAGCTTTCAAAATAGCTGCCATAATAAATATGTTTCCAGAGGTTCAGAAACCACCATATACAATAACTTGCTAGCATCAACTTTATTTAGGTATAACAAATTAAGAAGCCCCGTAATGCATCTTTTTTCTTTTCCTAAATGGATGCTCGAAAACTAGCAAGAAATGGATCACTGTGTTATGTTAAAATGAAAGTTTGCAATGTTCCAAATTTTTTGTGACTATCTGATGCAACTGCCAAAACGTGTGACCAGTTTCCAGTTTACCTCCATAAAATTTAGGACCGCGTTCAATTACCTTTTAGCTGGGGGGGGGGGGAGCACTTTTGGAAAATACTGTATACATGGAAAAGTCTCAATGCACACTTTAATATCGAGAGTCAGACCCATTATTTGATTGAAACTTATTCATTTATTTACAGATAGATGCTGCTGAACAGACTGAAGTGCATCAGAGCACATTGCAAAATGAAAACATAAATGCAATATGCTGCCCTTATAAAAGTTTACAATGATATTTTTGCACAGTATTTTTTTTAGTTTGTCCCATGGTTATGCTATGAACCGACCATAGTTTGCCCTTGGCTGCCATGTGTATTAAAATGCTTTACCATGCCTTGCTATTATTTACAATGCTTGTCTATGCTTTACCATGCTTTCACAATGCATAATTACACCTTGCTAAGCTTTTACTGTGGTACACTTTTCTAAGGAATTAAATGTTGAGAAACTTTGTATTTCATCAACACAGCATTGCTCAGTTGCTCCACATTCTCTCTATTAATTGCTTACATTAAAATGTTCAGCTAAAGATGATTGATGGAAAGTTAATTAAACTTAAAGGTGTGGGCTGTTCACATTTAAGAAGGTCGTTAAGCTCATGTTAAAAGTTAAAGCTTTGCAGCTGTTTACTGCACACTTGTAGCAGAGCCGGTTTATTTTACAGTACAATTACATAACTGCATTTAAAACAACTGTGACGTCACCCTTTGATCTTTTGAATGACACATTATAATTATCTTTTAACAAAGTGACGGAGTGGCTTTGAAGTGGGGGGTGTGGGCAGATATATTGTTGATTAACGAATCCACAAAAAATGGATTCGTTAACAAAACCACAGCTAGTCAACAATTCAACATAAAAGCGAATACCAATTTATTACGCAACAGTCATTACAAACAAAAACAAATCCTATTGCTCCTGTTTTGGAGCGCTAACTAAACTTAATGGGTCGATTGCAGCGTACCAGTGACTTAAACTCTGCTTCTTTCAGACTGAAGAAATTCAGTTTATTTTAGATTAAATAAAATCTTTTTTCTTTTTGACTGAAGAAACTGTTTCGTTTTGATCTGAATAAAGTCAGTTTCTTTTATACTAAGGAAACATTGCTGCTTTTTGAAGTTTCTTCTAGTCTTTTTTCTCGTTTGTTGTATATTAAAAAAGTGCTAATTTTTCCCTGTTTTTAAAGTGTTGCTTTTGTTGCGCCTGTGTATACTTTCTCTTGTTAGAGAAACGACTCTCTGTATCTATTGTTTCCTATTTGATTGGCTGCAGATCTGAAGTTTAGATTAACTGCTGTTATGCGCTAGAAGCTTGCGTTGGTGAATGGCTTGAATTTGTGTTAACAGTAAGAATTATTACTATCTAACTTCTGAAATATATAATCGAGCTTCTTAAGGAAAAGTGCGCTATTAGTTTAGGAAACAGTGCCTTTTGTTTCTTTCTGTGTTGTACACAGTCTTGCATTTATTAACATCGCTAAAACTCTGTTCTTTTGGTATTGTAACGACTACTGATACAGTACTATTCAAAACGCACGCAAGTAGTCAATATCTTGCTATCTCTCTTTCATACCCGGCAGTCTCTGGCAGTAACTGCGCCCGGGATCACATTAGCGTTTGATTTAATTTCATTTGTTTATTTACTTCTGAAGCACTTATAGTATTGATTATTTGTGTTTGTTGTTAAATCCTATATGCACTGAGTTTTGGGGTTTTGGTTTCTTAATTGGTGTATTTTTTATTTATTTAGGATTCCCGGGCGCTCTTGCTGCCACAGACGCCGGGAATCTCTGAATTGCAGTATTGCACATTGATCGCATGTATTCCTATCAGTGTCAACCCCCCCTGTTCCACATATAATGCAAACTGTCTTCTAATTTATCCTTAATTCTTTATTGTTCAGGTTTTCCTGTATTGATACTGGACGCCTTTTAATAAACATTCTTTGTATTTTTATATCTTATACCTGCCTCTTTGGTGTTCATTTATTTGAGAAGGGCTTGAGTGGTGAACCTTACTTTATCTCTAGTGGGATTTAACTTTCTGTAGCAGTGTAGTGGTTAGGGCTCTGGACTCTTGACCAGAGGGTCGTGGGTTCAATCCCAGGTGGGGGACACTGCTGCGTACCCTTGAGCAAGGTACTTTACCTAGATTGTTCCAGTAAAAACCCAACTGTATAAATGGGTAATTGTATGTAAAAATAATGTAATTGTATGTAAAAACGAACGTGATATCTTGTAACAATTGTAAGTTGCCCTGGATAAGGGCGTTTGCTAAGAAATAAATAATAATTGAACTTAATTGTTAACAGTGCAGTTACCATTTTGAAATTGGTACTTCGGGGCTCCTCTTGCTCCTGGCGTAGTCGAGCTTTTGGTTTACTGACTAAATAACAATAATAAGCCCCGCCACAACCTGGCGTAGCCGACAGGATTACTCACAAGGAGACACGTATTTGTTATTGTCTTTATATACTTATATATATATATATATATATATATATATATATATATATATATATATATATATATATATATATATATATATTCTGTTCTGAAGTATATTCTTTATTTGTTTAACTGTTGTAAGAAACGGTGGTTGGCACAACACGTTGCGAAGGAACCTGGATTATTGCTTAGATTCTACAAGCAGCGGGCCTGGTCTGCAATCAAGCGATAATCTACAAGGGGGATACATATATTTTGTTTGTATTTTAACTGTTGTTTTTTGGTCTTTTTATAGGCTAACGGACCGTATCGAGTTTACACCAGGAAGTGAAAGCTTGGTTGCTGGCGTCTCTCCCTCAGTAGTTTTAGATGTCTAATGACATGGAGCTTGAACTCTGGAGTTTGTGTGAACAGTTGCAGTTATTGAGAGTAGAAAATGACCGGCTGGTTAATGATGTTGAGGCTGAAGCAGCCCCTGAAAGCACGGTGTGGTCCTCCAATACCATAGCAGAGCATATAGTGTATGCCCCTAGAGAAAGAATGGGTCCTACTGCCGCCCTCTGGTTCCCTGTCTGTAGAAGACTAGGTTGAGGAGGCACGTGCCAGTGTCCGCATGAGGCATATGTCTGTTTGTGAACAAGCCCTATTTATCTCTGACCATTTGAAGGGGGAGGCTCACTCTTAAATCAAATTTAGGTCCAAAAGGGACCGAGAGAACCCAGATAAGATTTTTGGAATTTTATTAGAGCTATATGGGTGCTCACAGTCACAGATGGTTCTCCAGAGAGGAAGCAGCCTGAGGGAGAGACGTTAAGAGAATTCTCCCATGCATTAATGTCTCTAATGGAGGTAATTGTTCACAAAAATTCAGCTGATATGCCTAATTCAGAAACTGTTTTGAGAGATCGGTTTGCGGAAAGCGTGATGAAAACTACGGTGACTACTATAAAAGAAAGTTTCTTTAAACAGCACTTTCTGCCTTGGGTAGCGAAGAGACTCCGGAATTGCGGTTGGTTGAGCTTAACAGCAGCCAATGGGTTAGAGATCCCCTACACGGGGTACCTGGAGCTGGAGGTGAGTGTGTTGGGGAAAGCAATTCTGGATCATGGAGTGTTAGTTGTTAAAGCCCAAACAGTAATAAGGGATGTACCCCGGGTGTCATGGCATGAATGTGATGGGTGATTGTTACCATGAGCTGTTTGCACAGCATGGTGCTACACTTTTTCAGGTCCCCTTGGTGCATACGTCGGGTTCGGCGTGGAATAAGGCGCTTCACTTTGTCAAAAGGCTGAGACGGTGATCGGTGCCTCTGGTCTCGGTAAGCTGAAAGTTCAAGGGCAGGAGCCAGTGCGCATTGCGGCAGGTACCCTGTTAATGGTACCAGCCACATGCCCACAGGTTGAGTCAGCGTTTCCTGTGGATTTCCTTTTAGAACCACAGGGACCACATGAAGGGAGCCTTCCAGCTGGGTTATTAGTTTCTCCAGCATTGGTTAAAGTAGAAAGAGGATTAGTTTATGTGCCTGTAGTCAGTGTGGGTACTTGTGAGGCTTGGCTGCCCCCACGTACAGTGGTGGGAACTTTGCATGCAGTTCGTACCCTTAGTGTTGGGGACCCAAATATTGAGATTCGTAGCAAGGTTACTGAACAGGGACATCTAGCCCAAGTACCAATTTCAAAATGGTAACTGCACTGTTAACAATTAAGTTTAATGCAGGAAGTTAAATCCCCCAAAGAGATCAAGTAAGGTTCCCCACGCAAGCCCTTCTCAAATAAATGAACACCAAGTCGTACCAGCGTACCAGAAGATAATCACCACAGGTGGAACATCTGCTAAATCGGACTGAACAAGATCCCGATTACAGCGCACCAAATCGGACGTGAGATGATCCTGTTCAGGTGGACTATAGTACCATGAAGTATAAGACTAACTTGGCACGCTTGCTCATCCTATGTTTATACAGCACATTTTAACACAAAGACAGTGCCATTATTCTCTGAAATGACATCTAAAAACTAGTGAAGTGAAAAGCGAACCCTTTGAACCTCAGTCTGAACCCTTTGAAGCATTTGGTTCAGTAAGATTTGCTCGCCGAGTCACAGAACTATCCTTAATATAATTGACAATTGCCCTTTGTAATGATATAATGTACCTTAATATATTGTTGATACACTATATTGCGCAATTATTCATTTTCTTAGGTAGACAGCGAATGTATCCGGTAGTTTAAATAAACTACTATAGCAATGTGGAACCCTTTTCTTTTTTTTCTAATTTATTATGGTTGAGGAACAAAGTGTTCTGAAGAGACTAGTTTTGTTATTTTCATTACAATATTGTAAAAACTTTGATAAAGTGCTGAACAATAAGATACAGTGTATTTAAATAATAAAAAGCATGCACATTTAATTATTCAATTTAACCTGAAATGTCAGTGTAATGTGTATTAAATATAAACAACACATTTAGAACTTAATGTTCAGTAATAGGCTACCAGCAAGTTAAAATGAAAGTATGATCCATGTGCGGAATGTGCATAAAAAGAGTAGGCTAAAATTATAGGGGAGACTGGGGACAGTGGTAACATTTTTTTACCTTTCTCTCCATTACGCACAGATGATTTTAGCTAGTTTGACCAGACTTTGATACAAACAACTTACATCTGTCCTCTACCAATCCCTATAGTTATCCTGTTTTAAGAGCTAATATACATATGGCAAGAGGGCTTGAAATGTAAGGTGTCTGATGTTACAATTGACCCCATGGCCAGGGTCAGTTGTAACGGGGGGGTCAGATATAACATTCTGTGAAGAATAATTAAATAAATAGCAACACATTTCATTTAACTCAAGAGTTGAGGGTTTTATTGAATAAGGTCGATTTTCACATGAAGCAAATATGTTTGTTTTTATTTAACTAAAAAACTGAATATCTTTATTGAAAAATAAAAATGTTCACATAAGGCAACATTTTTTTTGTTGTCCTACTTTTAAAACTCAACATCCCTAAAATTATAAGCCTTATCAAGTAAGACTATGTCACTCCGAGTCACAATTGTGATATATGAACATTTTGTTTCCTTCAGTGCAAGATTCCTGTGCCCAAATATAGTTCATCTAATGGTGTATGGGGTCAATTGTAAAACGTGTTACAACTGGCCCCAACCCAGGGGGCCATTACTAAACCTCATGTTCCAGCAAAAAACAACAAAACGAAGAGCAATCAATTGTGTTACTTATAAGTACAGAGATGAGGGATGAGAATGCTATAAACCTGGATCCATAAACTGGATAACACAGGTATATATCACAAGAAAACTGGGGAATAAATTTACTCTACTAGGTCAAAAATCGATTTTTGTAACTAAAATCTCAGGGCTTTGGCAAAGACAGCTCCTCTTCCACAGGCAGACAGCGACCTGAACTGAGCATGTGAGTGATGGCACAGTAGCTTGCTTTTAATTGGAGAAATTCAAGGTGTTACAACCGTTACAACCATGTTACAACTGTCCCCGGTCTCCCCTATTATGAATATAGGTGTACTTTTACTTAGGCTAAATGTGTTTGCCCGAATCACGGATAATGCAATAAAAACGCTGTTATCATTAATATATTTATTATTCGTTTTTTTCATATTTCTCACTTTTTTACCGGTTCAATAACTTCAATGCAGTTTTTAACCAAATGCTATATGACAATGTACACGTTAATGTCCGAGTTTGTCTTAACACTTTAAATTGTGAATTTCTATCTGCATTTGTAATGCCTTAGTTAGTGCTCATTATCGGTTTAACTTGTTCAGGTCAGCTAAATCAATTTTCAGTATTAGCTGTTTTAGGTACATTGCAATCAGGACTAACTTCTTACAGATAGATCTGCAGGATTTGCTAGACCGCATTTCAGTCCACTTCATATGGACTAAGTCACTGGTACACTACCATTGACCCAATAGGATCCCTAACTGTAATCAGACGCGAATCCGGTTGTTTGCTTTAATATATTGTAGAACTGTAAGTCGCCCTGGGTAAGGGCGTCTGCTAAGAAATAACGATCTCGCTTTCCGCAGACAGAGGAGGGACGCGAACCCGGGACCTCCCGCACTGAAGCTAGCGCCAATACCGCTGTACAGACGAGCCTACTCCCTTGCAGGCGTTGGTATCGGGTGTTACCCCTACAACCGTGCACGCTACAATATGATTCACAAATTACAGCTTATACTTTGTTTTACGTATTCGGCTATACACAGTTCCTTACCTTCCCACATGCAATTATTTTCTTTGAAACCTGTTATTTTATACCTGTCTGACTTGTTAAATCACGAACAGGTGTAAGTTTAACTGATTGCCAGGCAATCAATGTTCTTGGATAGCTGGGACATTCTGGGAGAAGTAATTTTTAATTCCTCATTTAACAGCAAGAACTCCATTTCTTTTTTTTCATGAACAAAAGCAATTTCATTATCACTTTGTAAACCCCCGTCTATTACACAGTCGTTAGATTGAAACGCTTTCATTTTGTTCCTGGCTTTAACCACTGTTCAAACAAGATTACAGCAGCCCACTTACCTACAGATTGCTTGCAATGATATTTAGGTCAGCATCTGTAGGTTTGACAAAACTATCAAACAGAAAGAGATGTGATGCCCTTAACTGGACTAACTAAATAATAATGTTGTCATTTTTTTTTTTTTACAATTATTTATTTCCATATATGGTATTGGTATGTAGGCCTACTCTTTACATTTTACTTATTTGCATTGTATTCATATTATTTATTTATTTATTTATTTATTTTGTCTTTGTTATTGTCATTGTTTATTGTGCGGACACAATAAACAATGACCGTTTTTTTCCGACAGCTTTTTTCTTTACATTAGAATTCTAGTGATTCAAAATGGGTTATTTTTGTTAAAGTTCTGATGCCACCTTTGAACGTAAACAATAACCTCTCTTTCCTACTTTCACCTGAAGAGACCTTTGAGGTCTTTAAAAGCTTGTGATTAATTATTGTTGAGTTAGTCCAATAAAAGGTATCACATCCCCTTCTCATTTTAGTCTGTCATCTCTGGACTGATATTTCATCTATCAGCAAAACTATCAATAACTTTACACTCCATTGCCAGTGTAGTGTTAGAAAGTGGTACATCGTCAGAATATGGTATGTGTACCAAAACTTGACCCGTGTAATACAGTGATATAGTCAGGACCAAAAGTACAAAGACCGAGACCAAGACCGAGACCAAACGTACCGAGACCAAGACCAAGACCAAACGTACCAAGACCAAGACCAAACGTACCAAGACCAAGACCGAGACCGAGACCAAATGTACCGAGACCAAGACCAAACGTACCGAGACCAAGACCGAGACCAAACGTACCGAGACCAAACGTACCGAGACAGACCAAGACCGAGACCAAACGTACTGAGACCAAGACCGAGACCAAACGTACCGAGACCAAGACCAAGACCAAACGTACCAAGACCAAGATCAAACGTACCAAGACCAAGACCGAGACCGAGACCAAATGTACCGAGACCAAGACCAAACGTACCGAGACCAAGACTGAGACCAAACGTACCGAGACCAAACGTACCGAGACAGACCAAGACCGAGACCAAACGTACTGAGACCAAGACCGAGACCAAACGTACCGAGACCAAACGTACCGAGACCAAACGTACCGAGACTGAGACCAAGACCGAGACCAAACGTACCGAGACCAAGACCGAGACTAAACGTACTGAGACCAAGACCGAGACCAAATGTACCGAGACCAAACGTACCGAGACCAAGACCAAGACCAAGACCAAACGTACCGAGACCAAACGTACCAAGACCGAGACCAAGACCGAGACCAAACGTACCGAGACCAAGACCAAGACCGAGACCAAACGTACCGAGACCGAGACCAAGACCAAGACCAAATGTACCGAGACCAAACGTACCGAGACCGAGACCAAGACTGAGACCAAACGTACCGAGACCAAGACCAAGACCGAGACCAAACGTACCGAGACCGAGACCAAGACCGAGACCAAACGTACCGAGACCAAGACCGAGACCAAACGTACCGAGACCAAAACCAAGACAGAGACCAAGACCAAGACCAAACGTACCGAGACCGAGAATGTGTTCTATTGACTTTTTCCAGTTACAATCAATTCACTTACACACACACACACACACACACACACACACACACACACACACACACACTCTCTGAAAAGGTGTATAAAACATTTACATGAAATATTTACATATAATTGGAAACTTCTTAAGAGAATTTTGAACTTGAAACTTGAATCTGCAATTAGTTTACTACCTTTTATACCCCAATTAGGAAATTGCCAATTATTCAACCTAGCTCACTGCTGCAACCCCTGTACCGACTCGGAAGTATATTGCTGGGACATGTGGAAGCCGAGAGATGCTAGGATCCTTCCAAACTGAGCTGGACACTTATGCTACAATCACAAGTGTTTGTTGCATCTCAGAAACACCAGAGATGAGAGAGCGACAGTTTCGCTCGATGTGCTGTTATGATCAGGCCCCACTGGCTGAAGACGGTTTCGCTAGATAAAATAGCTGTACACATGTAAAACAATTGGCTTACCCAGAAAAACGAAGTTCCCCGCACTTGTCACCTTTGTGTTACAATGCTTGCACTTTACCGTCCATTTATTATTATGTTCATCAATTTCAGAATTGATGTAGGCAAACTGAACGACGACGGCTGCTTCGATGCCATTTCAGGTCTTTGAGAAGAGAAACTGGCGAGGTCTGAATTTGTTATGGAAACTGTCAATGGCTATGTTTCCATCCCCCCAAAAATATGCGCTAAAACGTATGCGTATGAAAAAAAGCACGACAATGGAGGCGAGTGAACAAAAAAAGTTTTACTATTACACACGCACACACACATATATTTGCAATTGTGTACATATATAGACACACACACACGTTAAAAATCACATGGAAATAAGATCATATGCAAAGTAGCCTATTATTCTGTGAATGCACCTGCGGGCATCTTAATCATTAGTCCCCCCACACCCCCCCTTTTAAATTTGTAATTGATTAAATGCCTGGTAATTGTGGTGTGATTTTTAGAAGTAGAATATGAATATGTGGTACAGTCCTCATTTGTAAATCAATAGCCTCCTGTAATCGTTTTTTATGTTGGAGTATGCTTACGCTGCAGCCTGTTGAAATAAACTGTTATGGAGACTTTTAAAATATACTTGTTACTTCATACATTATTACAGTGGGGGCGATAATAATAATAATAATAATAATAATAATAATAATAATAATAATAATAATAATAATAATAATAATAATAATAAATAACTTTTACTTTATATGGCACCTAAATGCACAGCATCTCAAAGCGCTGTATAGTTTCAAACACGGTAGCAAAAAACATAGCAAAGCACAAAATGCAGGTGCGCAGACATATTTTCTTTTTTAGCTCGACAAAAACATACATAATTCCAAAATTATACAACCTAACCAAGATGGAATGTCAAAAAATAAAGATGCTTTTTGGTTTATATGTTTTAAATAAATAAGAGAAAAATAATGTATTTATAGCCTAATATACAAACCAGGAAATTCCTAGATTAAACGGGTCCCATGGTCTTGAAAACGGGAGGGTCCTGATCAAAACGGAAGACTTTATTATTTTTATTATTATTATTTGTTTATTTAGCAGACGCCTTTATCCAAGGCAACTTACAGAGACTAGGGTGTGTGAACTATGCATCAGCTGCAGTCACTTACAATTATGTCTCACCCAAAAGACGGAGCTCAAGGAGGTTAAGTGACTTGCTCAGGGTCACACAATGAGTCAGTGGCTGAGGTGGGATTTGAACCAGGGACCTCCTGGTTACAAGCCCTTTTCAGGTATGTACAGATAATCATATTTATAGACATTTGTGTTACTGGCACAATTTTGTTAAGGTAACTAATATATTACAGGAAATGTATTTGGTGGCAGGTGGAAAGTTTGCTTCATGGGAGAGGCTGAGAGACGCTGTAGCAGCGCGAAGTCTGATGCGTTAAATTTAGTAATTTGAATGCTGCTCTAGAGTATAATGGCTACATTATTTTGAATTTAATAGCTGTCAATGTATAAACGTGAGTGAATTTTGAAGGATAAAAAGGATATATGATAAAAGAGGAAATAAAACAATCTTGAGAATGTTTATGAATGAGACCAATCTGCCTGCTGCCTGCTGTAAAGACCGAGACCCGACGTGCCGAGACCCGACTTGCCGACCGAGATCGGCCTCGAGACCGAGACCGGGACTCGAGACTCCATCTCTGGTGTAATGTCATAAAGTGGTACGCTATCACATTGAAAGTGGTACGCTGTCAGATTTTGGTACATGTGCAATCAGTTGCGATCTGATGGATGTTTTCCTATTGTCAAGCAGAGGTATGCTACATTTACCATTAATTATACTTTTTTTTTCAAACTTAAACTGGAAACGGATAATCAATTTCTCTAAAAGGAAAAAAGAAAACAATTCACTAAGAGCGAGACAAAATGAGAGGTCCACCGCAAAGTTGCAGACGTAAAACAAATTACAAAAACCAATGTATTGCATATGATAAATATACACATTCTATTTTCTTAATGGTGTAAAAATACGTTACATTCAATTAAAAATGATGTAAAAGACCGAAAACAGCATAATGTACCAGCTCTGAATAGGCGCTTCCCTGCTTTCCTAGCGGAAGTTAGGCATGTGCAGCATCGTACCTGAAAATAACACCACACTGTTCACATTCCTTTGTTTTTTGCATTTTTATTTTTCTAATGCCACTTTCATGTTCTACATGTAAAACATAGCCCTCAATACTATCTTCACTTACAACAGACACTTTGGTCCGTGTCAATGCTTTCAAACTCAAACTCGGGAACGCATAACATTCTCACAATGTGAGAGACAAACATGTTAACTGTTTGAACTAAGCCTAAAAAAGGAGCAAAAACCAAGCCCAACTACCACATTAACAATCAATTGAATCTCGTTGTGGAAAAACTATCAATTAGGAAGAAATGTTTTAAGTGTCATAAACAACTCAAAGTGTTGAATCGGTAAGAAAAGAATCCATAGCTTCTTGTACCGGCACTCGAAACAGTTAATTATTTTTACCGATTCAACACGTATCGTTGTTTATCCGGCACCGGAAAACTACCTTTACAGAATGTATACCAACTGGAGGAACGCCAGCAAAGTCTGGTTTCTAATGGTGTGTACCAAAGGGTTAATGCTGTTTTCAAGAAAATGACCTGAACTACTCATGCTCTCTTTCTGCGTCGTGAACCAACACCATTCGTTTTATATTACTCCTAATAGTGTATTTTATTATATCTTTAACAAAGCTGTATTGCCTAGAACACATTTTTCTGCACATTTCTATATATGAAACTAGAATATTACAAAGTAAAAGAATACCAAAAGAAATATAACTTACCATATAGCGCATGTCACTTGCAGGCGGGTTTACCTGGGAGCGGAGTCGGTTATGAACTGTAACACAGTCAGTGATGAAGGTCTGGTTGTCTATGCCTGGCAGAGCTGCGGAAGATTGCAGGTAGACAAGTAAAAGCAGCAAAGCATGGAGTACCACTACAGCCATGACAAGATGTAGTTAACGGTGTGGCTGGTGTTACCGGAATGCCTTACGTATATTCTGTCCTCGTTAGACTACACTTCTTACATATAGAGGATCTATTATACTTGCTAGATGAGTCATGTGGTTAAAGCCGTATGCACCTCATCTTCCTGTTTGCTAAAATTCTAATCATGCTGAGCAAGTGCCAGTGGGGATGTAGCACCAGTGTCGTTACTTTGCATTACTTACTATAACGCAGTATGCCATTCTGCAAAATGCATTCTCACTGTGGAGGACGGACACACACGCCCTTATCCAGGGCGACTTACAATTGTTACAAGATATCACATTATTTTTACATACAATTACATTATTTATACATACAATTACCCATTTATACAGTCGGATTTTTACTGGAGCAATCTAGGTAAAGTACCTTGCTCAAGGATACTGCAGCAGTGTCCCCCACCTGGGATTGAACCCACAACCCTCCAGTCAGGAGTCGAGAGCCCTAACCACTACTCCAGACAGACGGACGGACGGACGGACGGACGGGCGTTTTTACCTTTTATGGACACAGTATAATGATCATTAACCAGTATTAAAGCTAGTAGAAGAGAACCTCTTTAATAGAAAAGGGACCAATGTAGCATGAACAAAGGGATGGCTTATTACTAGATAGACATATAATTTGCTCTATTTATTATTTTAAAAGTTCATAGTTTAGCCAATGTATTTAATTTTACAACATTATTGAACCCTTTTACACAGAGCCGTAACTACGGGTGGGTGAGCGCGGCAGCCGCCCAGGGTGCAAAGCCGTAAAGGGCAGAAAAATTACTTAAATGCATTGCTACTCGAGTAATAATTGTATTCTGCGGTTCTGAGTCTAGCATTGTCTGAAGATCGAATGAGCCTCTGCACTAGAAAAGGGAACGCGTCACTTCCTTAGCAACGGTGTTAACGACCACGAACCTGGTTCTACACAAACCAACACCATAGCGTCGCCAGCTCGTTGTTATTCTGTCATATCTGTGTCGTTCGCTTCCCCTGCGGTGTGCATTGCTTATTTATTTATTCGCTCCTGCAGCCTTCAGGACCAGCACTACTATAAACGTAATGAAATGTACAGGCATGTTTCATAACACCTATTAAGCACCTACGTAATAAAGGTAAACCAAAAACATTACGATAGGATAGACAACAAGTAAGAAATGAATTTATAAGAAAATGCAAATAGATAAACGGCCATTAAAATTCACCATCCTGAACTACAAGATGTTAAATGTAGTACCAATATTTATTTATTGGAAAAATTCTGAACAAATGACCCCCCCCATTTGCTATAAAGCACCATTATAAAACAAGTTTAGGCTATTTGATAATTACGTAGCTCTTATAATGCGTTAAAATATGTATATTATTTTGAATGACCTTATTATTTTTGTTGTTTAAAATACCATACAAACCAGCATGGCTCTTGCTAAATTGTTTTGGATCTTTAGGGAAACGGAAGAATTTTCTTTTTGCTAACTATATAGATGGAAATGCGAGTTTATGTCTTTGTGAATATGCTTCAAGCCATTAAGTCTTTGCATCCGCATGCTACAATTAATTTCAATCCATGCTTTTTTACAGTAGCAATCAAATCAACATGTTGCATCCGGTATTCCCGAGGGTTTGTTAGGTCACGTGAGTCCTACTAGGTCATTTAAAGAGAGGTTTGGGCAGCTCGTGGTGGCATTAATAATAAATACAGGGGTGGCTTTACATTGCTGTGAGGAGAAAATAAGGATTGTAAAAAAGGGGCCTTTTTACAATGTAATTTAAACAGTGACTGCAAATCAATGCAAACATATGTGTTGACTTGCCATGCCAGGTGATAGCCGTATGCTAACAGACCCTGTGCGACACTGCATACTGTTTTTCTTATATATATTTTTAAACACAAAGCATCCTTACACACGGTTCCCTATTGCATACATCGATGATACGCAGTTGCCCGAGTCTGAGCAGGACTGCTCATGGAATGAGAATGGGTGCTTGGTTTTTTTTGTGTGGATATTCTAATCATTTGACTGCCCAAACTGTGCTTCACAATGCAATCGTCCCCAGAGCAGTCAATGCAACACGTCTGATTTTCCTCGCGGATCTTGCTTCATACGGGTTGAATTCATTGTGTGTCAATCTGTTTAATCCCACCCCCCTTTAACACGTTACTTCCTTTTTAGCGACAGCTGGCAGAGAATCAGGAAGTAAACAAACGCAATGACTCTCAACGAGTGATGTTCCTGTGTTTGTTTGCTAGCTTTTTAAGATAATGTCGTTTTTTTGTGTTATTTAAATAACACTTATGATTAAACCATTGTTTCCATAATCATTTTGTGTAGTAATGCAACGCTGTGTCTAGTCTTGACAAGACGGACTGGTGCTACTCGTGCAACGATGGGGGTTACCTCCTCTCAGCAGGTCCTGATCGCGTTTTCTTTGGTGATGTTTGCCTTCGTGATTTTCCCTAGAATGTCCGGAGGTGGAACTAAAGATGCGAGAGCGTTCGATGCCCATCAGCCAAGAAAAGGTACGTCATTCATTAAGATGCTTGTAATCAATGGTTACGCTGCATAGGTGGTTAACTACACACATTCACAGTATGGCTAGCATACTGCTGGTTATAGTGTTGGGCAAGGGGCTGGTTATTTGAATGCAAGATTGGAATTTCAAGATTGAATCCAAAAAAAATATTCAAAACTGGTGCATTGAATCATCTGGGAAAATGTCCTCAATCAAAAATTATTTCAGCAATTATTGTGTACTGCATGAGAAGGTTAGGGTTTATATTAAAGTTCTTAAAAAAACAAAACAAAACAGTAGTGTACCTCTTGCAAGCGTTGGGATGAATTAGAATGTTGTTGTATGGGCAAACTATATATAACCAGTAATCTAAATGCAGCGGCAATGCAACGAACATAACAACTGAGGGTCATGCCCAGGATTGTTTAAAGTGGAAATGCATTAGAAGTGCAGCGTTCTAACAGCTGGCATGCTTTGTGTTTTAGTTGAGCTGGGCCCTGGAAGAGGGCACCATTCCAGCATGAATGCAGACGGCTCTAAGAGCCAATCATTTGAAAGCATGCAACAAATGAGAAAAGTCATGGAGCAAGAAATGAAGAACGGAAAATACAAGGCAAACAACAAAGGATTTGTGTTCACACTTATGCCACTCTATGCAATTGGAGTTGCTGTCTTTGCAGTGTACAAGTTTCTTAAGGTACGCTGACCGTATGTATTCGACCATATTGTCTAGTTCTGATG
This sequence comes from Acipenser ruthenus, assembly GCF_902713425.1. Taxonomy (NCBI): domain Eukaryota; kingdom Metazoa; phylum Chordata; class Actinopteri; order Acipenseriformes; family Acipenseridae; genus Acipenser; species Acipenser ruthenus. Next base: position 65,597,878 of record NC_081195.1, read on the forward strand.
TGGTGCTGCTTATTATATAGACGTATAGCCTGCTTTTAATTTGAGTGTTTTATTTAACCTGTGATTTACAGATAAAGTCACAAGACGAGACGGGAGCAGTCAAGAGGGAAACTTCTAAAGGGACCAGAAAGCCGGAAGACACAGGTGATTTGTAAATATTCCCCATCGTTTTGATATTTTGTATTCACACATCCATAAATAAACAAGGAAATGACTTCGATTTTTACACGTCAGCATTCACTAGAAGAAAGAGATTCTTTCTTTTCAACATCCGTGTATCCAGTTTATCCTCCCTCCTGCAACAATGCTGGTGCTCTGATTGAAATGAGCGGTGTATTATGGGAACATTAAACAAGCATTGTAGCAGCAGGGAAGGTGATCTGGATACACTGCAACCCTTAGAGATTTTTTTGTTTTGTTTTGAGAAATGTATTGCCCTGTTGTTGTATGGCCCATGATGTGTGATTAAAAATGCAAAAGAGATGGCAATATGTTTAAAAAATATAACACTGCAATACGGACAACATGGGACAGCAAGGTAACATAATGCGTTTCTCAAAACCAGCATGTGAAAAAAATAAAATCTAATAAACTTTGTGGGTGCGTGCTCGGAAATGTAAACAATCTCTCAAGCCCCTGGCCTGGATTTCCTAACCCTGTACCCAGGGCAGAACATCTTTATTAAGGGTTTATCCTCCCTTTCACTTGGTAACATGATAAAACTGTGGGTTGTCACAATAGTCAAGTTTATGATATGTATTTATTTCTCTTATTAGAAAATCAACTGCATGAACTGGAGCAAAGGCTGTCCCAGACGGAAAAGATGCTGAACTCCATACTGACCCAGCTAGATCCATTAACAAACTGGTAAGTTGAATGTGTTACAAATCTTAGCCTTGATTCTCAATGCAGCGTTACAGAACACATATAAAGTTGTATTCTCAGCTGTGATACAGATACACCACTGTAAACTGAATGAAGATCAGGAAGCCGGATGTGCACTGGGGTTCTGTATTTGTTTCAGGAATAGCAGTGGTTAAATAGGGACTCGCAAGTCAGGGATGCTGTTTGCATAGTAAATTCAGTCGTGTTAAGGTAGCATGAAGTAGAGTATATGCAACCTTTTTTTTTTTTTTTTTTCTTACAGTACGGCCCTTAAACTCAAACACAACTTCTGCTAAGGCAATGTAGTCTTTCATTATCCCAATAATAAATAAGGTGTAGACTCTAATGTTTTAATTGTTTTAATTATTGTTCACGCTTCATTTGTCTATCCAGCGCTGGTCCTGCTGGGTATTGCTGATGCCTCTGTTTTCTCACCTGGTGGATTTGTGTATTTTTTTTCCAGTGTTGAATCCGTGGCCTCTGAACAGAAGAACGAGATCATGGCGCAGCTCCAGTCCATCAGACAGCTGATGAGAAAGCGAGGCATGAATAGACCCCAGCTAAACACTGAAGGTCGTATGTCCTGTTTTTTTAATATCCCTTTCACCTGTTCTACCCTAGAAAACAGACAAATGAGTTCTAACTTTGAATAAAAAGGTTTGTGCATTGTGAAGTTTACTGAGTAAGTAGCTTCAAATTTCATTTTCATATTGTTTTTTATCTCTCCTTAACCGAGTGCTTCTAATTATAATTGCTCAAATACTGCAAAACTTGCATTATTTACAGAGATATACAAACACACGCTATTTACACCTTCAGGGCTTCCACTCTGCCACAAGGACCTTGTTTGTTTGGCTAATATAGACATCTTTGTTTTCCATCGATTCTCTAGAACCAACATGCGATAAGAAGCTTGAAGACCTCATCCAGTCACTAAAGGAAAGTGAGACCGAATGCAATGCGAAGGAGGGTGAGGAGATCAGTGATAGCGAAGAAAATCTGTTGGAGGATCCCAATGCAGACGAAGTTCTGAGTGACATTTGTGAAAATGAAGATGATGAATCTAAAGAGGACGATCTCAGCGTCGTCTCCAGTGAAACTCAAAATGAAGATGTGGAGGCTACTCAAAGTGTCTCTGAAGAGCTGGAGGAGAGGGGACTACGAAGGCGTAACAAGCGTGAATGATCAGTGGTGTATTCTGCTTTTAGAAATACTATTTTAAAGAATTTGCCTTTTTCTTAGATGGTGAAAAAAAAAGCATAATATTGCAGGTATCAGTAGAGCTGTGCACTATTAACATGGTTTTATATATTTTGAATGTACCCTATCTGAGCTGCATGGCACAATAATGAATCTGCACTGGGGATGCAATCTGGAGAAATTGGGCTTCATCTATTTATTCATTTTTAATTGTAAAGATTGGGTTCCTGCAGGCTGTAAAACAAAATACAATATATTTTCTTCAGGGAAAACTAGAGAACTAAACAAAAATGCTTTTTTTTCCTTTTTAGCAGTTCTTCATTTCTACAGGTTGATGAGGACACTATTGAGAATCAGAATCTGAGGGTATACAGTACCCATCATACATGCACTATTGAGAATCTGAGGGTATACAGTACTCTTCATACATGCATTATGTGAATGTTGGTCATGGTGTTTTACTTCTTCCTTGTTTTCTGTAATATAAATGATGTGCATTGTTGCAGTTAAACTGTTTTGCTGTATACCATTGTATGTCTTTGTGTAGGTTAAAAAGCACATCTATAGCATTGTCTGCTGTGCATCTTGTATAGATCCTGCTCATTCTGTGCGCTATCTAAACAGAAATATGTCACCAATGTAAGAAAAGAGATACAGTGCCTTGCGAAAGTATTCGGCCCCCTTGAACTTTGCGACCTTTTGCCACATTTCAGGCTTCAAACATAAAGATATGAAACTGTAATTTTTTGTGAAGAATCAACAACAAGTGGGACACAATCATGAAGTGGAACGAAATTTATTGGATATTTCAAACTTTTTTAACAAATAAAAAACTGAAAAATTGGGCGTGCAAAATTATTCAGCCCCCTTAAGTTAATACTTTGTAGCGCCACCTTTTGCTGCGATTACAGCTGTCAGTCGCTTGGGGTATGTCTCTATCAGTTTTGCACATCGAGAGACTGAAATTTTTGCCCATTCCTCCTTGCAAAACAGCTCGAGCTCAGTGAGGTTGGATGGAGAGCATTTGTGAACAGCAGTTTTCAGTTCTTTCCACAGATTCTCGATTGGATTCAGGTCTGGACTTTGACTTGGCCATTCTAACACCTGGATATGTTTATTTGTGAACCATTCCATTGTAGATTTTGCTTTATGTTTTGGATCATTGTCTTGTTGGAAGACAAATCTCCGTCCCAGTCTCAGGTCTTTTGCAGACTCCATCAGGTTTTCTTCCAGAATGGTCCTGTATTTGGCTCCATCCATCTTCCCATCAATTTTAACCATCTTCCCTGTCCCTGCTGAAGAAAAGCAGGCCCAAACCATGATGCTGCCACCACCATGTTTGACAGTGGGGATGGTGTGTTCAGGGTGATGAGCTGTGTTGCTTTTACGCCAAACATAACGTTTTGCATTGTTGCCAAAAAGTTCGATTTTGGTTTCATCTGACCAGAGCACCTTCTTCCACATGTTTGGTGTGTCTCCCAGGTGGCTTGTGGCAAACTGTAAACAACACTTTTTATGGATATCTTTAAGAAATGGCTTTCTTCTTGCCACTCTTCCATAAAGGCCAGATTTGTGCAGTATACGACTGATTGTTGTCCTATGGACAGAGTCTCCCACCTCAGCTGTAGATCTCTGCAGTTCATCCAGAGTGATCATGGGCCTCTTGGCTGCATCTCTGATCAGTCTTCTCCTTGTATGAGCTGAAAGTTTAGAGGGACGGCCAGGTCTTGGTAGATTTGCAGTGGTCTGATACTCCTTCCATTTCAATATTATCGCTTGCACAGTGCTCCTTGGGATGTTTAAAGCTTGGGAAATCTTTTTGTATCCAAATCCGGCTTTAAACTTCTCCACAACAGTATCTCGGACCTGCCTGGTGTGTTCCTTGTTCTTCATGATGCTCTCTGCGCTTTAAACGGACCTCTGAGACTATCACAGTGCAGGTGCATTTATACGGAGACTTGATTACACACAGGTGGATTCTATTTATCATCATTAGTCATTTAGGTCAACATTGGATAATTCAGAGATCCTCACTGAACTTCTGGAGAGAGTTTGCTGCACTGAAAGTAAAGGGGCTGAATAATTTTGCACGCCCAATTTTTCAGTTTTTTATTTGTTAAAAAAGTTTGAAATATCCAATAAATTTCGTTCCACTTCATGATTGTGTCCCACTTGTTGTTGATTCTTCACAAAAAATTACAGTTTCATATCTTTATGTTTGAAGCCTGAAATGTGGCAAAAGGTCGCAAAGTTCAAGGGGGCCGAATACTTTCGCAAGGCACTGTATGTCACACACCAAGTTCCAGTTTCAAAACCAGAGGTTGCTTTATTGTAATCACACAAGAGCGAGGTTACAGTGCTGGAGAGAACTTCAAAATTCTCTAACACAGCAGAGTTCACGCAAACCTTTTTATACATGCATGCAAAACAACATTAGTATACGCCTCACAAACTGTTCGTGCCTTTCTGATTTTAGCTGTTTATCAACTCCAGGCAACTTCTGCGTACCGGCAGCATTGGGTTACAGAAGAAGCAGAAGTAATAAAAATGCCAACGTTCCTACACCCTTGTTTTGCTACAGTATTTTCTTAATCTCATATTAACTGCTAAGCTTACTGTATTTTGTTAGTAATTATACATTGTTAATTCAAACCATCATTAGTAATAAAAAGTAATGAAAGAAAGAAATACACTTCTCAAATTCTCTCTTACACCAGTGATGGAGATGTTGGATGTTTGATCTAATACTCCATGCCTTAAAATAATTAAATATAAAGAAAAGAAAAAAATATTTATACTAATTGTATGTATTGCTTGTGATCACATAAATATTTTTCATGCACTTCTAGTCTGAAAAAAAGAAATGCAGTTCTGATGCATTTCCTGGTATGGTTTTAGTAACAGTAGTAACAGTCAAATCCAAGCCCTAAGCTAAAGAGAGAGAGAACCCAAACATGGATTCCTGGTACATTCAGAACACGTTTATTTTTCGCAGTGCAATTCTCTACACTGCGCTAACCAGGAAGAAAAGGTGCTAAAGAGCCAATACTACTTTTTTTAATGGTACAGTATTCAATCAGGGATGCATCCTTACACTGCACCAGCAATCAACACTGTATCATATCCCTGGTTTGAGTCAGGGACACAGTCTGTTGCCGTGGAAATTACAGCACACTCAAAAAAGGCCTTTTCTGTTTAAATAAATCTCTCATGTCATTTATTCAGTTCCCAAGAGGTAGACATTACAAAGGGTAACACACAAGAAGGCTAGATAAGGATACTGTCAAAAAAAAGTTCTGAAAATGTGTTTATGCTGCAACCCCTGCTGGCAGCTGCAGACCTCGCCAGCGCCAGAACCTGTAGGACTCGAGGGTAGTGAACAGGACCACAACGCGAAGCCCTGCAGGAATGAGCAAGCCTTACTTGTGATGCAAACTGCAAACTGACTGCTAAAGAAAGAACCTACTTTGCTGAGTATAACACTCAGGCTGGTTTGTTTTCTTCTTCCCTGAAATAAGCCTATCAAAATAGTTAAATAACAACTACAACGCAAATGAAATAAAATAGGAAAAAACAAACCAATTAATGTATTATTATTTTTGCTATTTGCCAAATGCCCTTTGCCAGCTTTCCTTTTGATTCAATAGACAGCAATATAAACGAATTAATTACTCAGGTCTTTACGATGCCATCCAACAGCTGCTAAACTTTGTTAGGTCAAGCCTTAACGGTTTAACCACAGTTGTTACCATTGAAAAAATAAATAAATAGCAAAGACAATTATGTTTTGTGTAGTCTCGACTGAGTAAAGGGCTCCAGCAGTGTTGCCAAGTCTCACGAGAAGAAAAAAAAAAGCCCAAAACGAGCCGGGTTTATACAAATTCCGTTTTTTTTTTTTTTTTTTTTTTTTTTTTTTTTTTTTTTTAGTAGTTCTAGTTTTTCTTAGTTGAACTGGTGGGGATAGGACAATTCTAAAATTCTAATGACGTGCATATACATTGGCACCAGTCAATCAAACAACCCATAATTCTAATGACGTGCATATACATTGACACCAGTCAATCACACAACCCATAATTCTAATGACGTGCATATACATTGACACCAGTCAATCACACAACCCGCGACTAAAAATTATTATTATAAGCGGACTTGGCAGCTGTGGTCTCCAGTTACACAGCACCATCTGCCACACCGCGTATTCCAGACGCGCCCCCGTCAACGGAAGTGTTTCCAAGCAAAAAATGAACCCTTGGATCAGAAAGACTGCAATATAAAAGACTGGTCTTTAAAACGTATTTTAATTTAATCTGGAACGCACTCTTTAAAACAGCGTTACGCGTTAGGGTACTGATGAAAGCTATCCATCAATCTACAGGCAACAAGCTTTACAGCAAGTTAGTAAACGAAAAACTGATGGAGCTCAAAATAAATTCAGCTTTCCCACTTACTGTACATTATTTTCTGATGAGCGGTATTTAAACCGAAGTCTACCGGAATAAGTTTCTCTGTTTCTAGCACTAGTGATTGTTTACAGTATCGCATGAGCGAAGGTGTTTGATTGGCCCGGATTGTTTGGATGAAACCAAAGCAACAGGTTTGACAGGCAGGTGTGGCTTCTTGATGTTTCTTGAAAAGCTTCCGGAGTTGGTTTCTTCTTAACGCGTGAGGAGAGAAATATCATATTTTACTTTTTATTTTCTTCTTAGCAGGGCTACGTTTTGTGTCCGCCCCACGTAGAAACCTGAAATGGATTTGCAGATTAAAGGCATAACAGCAACTCCGAGAGGAGGAGGCCAGACCCATCTGGAAGCAGGAAAAAACTCTGCGCAGGTACAGTAAAAACAAAACAAAAAATACCAAAACAAGCAAAAAAAACAACAACATTTTTTTCATTATATTTTAAAGACAATGTTTTATATATGAGTTGTCTGAACTCTTATATAACCACTGCTAGCTAAAATAGTTTGGCTGGGAACACACTGGGCATCGACAGTAACCCATAATTTCAACTGTAGATATACACATTTATTTACTATCTTGTACAAATAAATATATTTTTGACTTACCAAAGATAAAAGCCAAGAAAGAAAATGGTAACCCTAAAAAGACTGTATGGTTGGCAAATCCAGTCTTATCCCAGCACTATATTGAGTGAACTTGAGTCTACAGACTAGACTCTCTTCATCTACCCCTTCTACTAAGCACTGAACTTGCCTCACTTAAGCATGTTACTGGACGCTGTCCTTGCACTATTGCACTACGATCATGTCATCGTAGATACAAATTGTCTTAATCATAAGTTGTTATGTCTTATTGTATTGTAGCAGTATTTGAACTTACTGTAAACTACACTGTCTTTAAATGTTATTTTTGCCCTGTAACACTTGTAAGTCGTCTTAGATAAAGGCGTCTGCCAAATAAACTAATAACTCCAAAGAGAAGTTGAAAACACCAACATATATATATATATATATATATATATATATATATATATATATATATATATATAATTTTTTTTTTTTTTAATTACACATTTAAACAGAATCTTTGGAATCTGAGAAATTTCACAAGAATAAAATCTGTATAAAATATGTTAAGTATAATAAGGAAGTAAATCTGTAAATGGGCTGTACTGTTTTTGCAGGGATGGAGAGCCAATTCAAGAGCCACACGAGGCCCTCGTCCTAATGAGTAAGCCAATTTCACAATTTTTTAATGCTTGCTCTTATACAGGTTGCTAAACAGAAACTTTAACAATTTCCCTCCTTAAAAGCTGTTAAAACAAGTTGAGATCCCCCACATACCCTAAACAGCTGTTTACAAACTGAAATATTTTAGTTACTTGTATAACACTGTTATAGTTTATGTTATAACAAATAGTTAATGTTTATATAACCCTCCCCCCCCCCCACACACACACATATTTTATCTACTTTTGTTAAGACTATTTCCCCTGTTTTACAGGGTGCCTGAATTGAACTGAGAATCTAGAGGATTCGGAGGATGAGGTAAGCTAGGCTAAATAAACGACCTCATGTTGACCTGGTAGGCTGGGGGACTCAATAGATTGACAATGGTCCATGTTTGTTACCAGGCTCCTTGTGAAGTGTCTCATATCTGGCAGTATTAGTTTGAATTCAGGCAATCAAACAAGCAATTGGTTTTCAATTAGCAGTTAGTAACTTAATTAACGTTTTTACTATTCTGATGTTTTGCTACCCCTTTCCCTTTTCCCCCTGTGTCAAATGCTTATCAAATATAGCTCTTTAGTATTGTAATGCATTTTATACTGGACGGTAAGTTGTAAGGCCACTAAATTATACATTAACTGACATGTGAACAGTGTAGGCCTAATACATTTTGCATGTACTGTACATGATAACAGTTTGGTCAGGATGAGCCTCTTGTATCTCTTTCATTTGATAGAAGAGAATTGTGTGTGCCCTAGCAATCAATTGGCGTGCTCTTAGAGTATATCTTTTTTTTAATAATTTCTTTCATAGACATGAAATAATATAACTTTGTAAACACTCCTGTGATTCTTATATACCTGCCAGCAAAGGGTACCTTTGCTTAGCACCTCCAGACTCCAGCTCCACGGTAAGCTGGGGAACTCCATATGCGCTGCACCACCACAGCCAGCAGGTGAGTGCATTGAGGACAACTCTGCTAGGAGCGCAGCACCTTACTGTTGGGTTATCTTGTTTTAATACACACTGTTATAAAGTTGGGATAGGATCTTTTAATGAGAAATTAATTGTAAAAAAAAAAAAAATCATATAGACAGTTTTTCAGGAAATGGTCATGCAAGGAACTTGCCCTATTTGGCAGATTGGTTAAATTGTAACACTTTTTTTGTCTTTTTTTAACAGAAACCTTTCCATAAAAATACTGAAGCCAATAAAAAGGTATGTTTACAACATATATTAATACTGTTTTTACAGTAGACTGCAATATTCACTTGATCAGTTGATTCATGTTGGTTCAGAAAAGTTTTTACTGACAAATTCATACATGGATGCTGCATTCAAAACTGAAAATAGTTTTTTTTTTTTTTTTGCCTTTACACGCTAATGACTGAGAAAGCCCTGGCCATCTCTATTAACATTTGAAAGGGCAAATAAAATTTGTGTGTACAATATTCCGTGCAATTTTGACAATTTATTTTCAACATTTACAGTACTCAATATATAAACTGCAGTAGCATATAGTTTACACTGTTGATGGTTCCTTTTTTTTTTTTTAAATGTAACAAAAATTTGATAATTAGCCTTTATCTTGCACAGAAATTGGCATGGGGGTTGAATGGAATGACTGTGTACGGAACCGTTTCTCTAGAAATCTCTAAGAAGACTGATTACATCATTGTTCTGAGGTTAATTGCACTAGCCCTGAAGTAATTCTGTAATGTGATTTATAGTTTTTAGTGACATGCTTTAGTCACTTTAAAATGTGAAGGCAAGAGGATTGTGTTGCTTGCATCATTATTCTGCTGTGACTTTGCCTGCACAACCCTTTCAGCTTCCCTGATACAAAGTCTAAAACCCCTTTCACACTGGCATGCTGGGTCGACCTGGGTGCCCCAGAAACAGTTTGTTATGGACGATTTCATCCAGACATCTCTGGATTGAACCGTCGGCCCAAATGTTGATTATAGCAAATGTTTCTTCATCCCTGCTGGAATCTGGCTCATGGTGTGTCTCAATCAACAAAAATCTGGCTGTTTGTTATTTCGCCGGCTTACGAAAGACCATCATGCATTTTGTCTCGTTCGACCCGGGTCAAAGCGTGTCGACCCGGGTACGACCCAGGTACATGGTTTCACACTACGCGGGATTGTGACCCGGGTAGCCAGAACCCGGGTAGGAGTGCCAGTGTGAAAGGGGCTTTAGGAGAATACTTGCTGATTAGGTGCAGATATCAGAGTATAATGTCTAAATCACTTAACTTAAAGCACAGAGTATTTTTTTTAAAGGAGATAGTTAAATGCAAATTCTAATTGTGTGCAGTTCTGGTAGTTCTTGATTAGATTTTTAAAAATTATTTTAAGCCGTTTCCGTGGGAAGAGAAGACCGTCCCTGGGAATTTGCCAGCACCTTCAGAGAGATACAAGTAGAAATATAAACAGTATGAGTCTGATTTAAAGGAGACTTACAGGCAGCATTCTCAGAATGTGAAGGAGAAGAGTAAAACGGGCACACAGCTAGAGCACTCCCCAAGGAATGAAGCACACACACAGGTAAATAGGTTTGGACCCGTAATCACTGAAAATGATTGGCAAGTTATTCACCCCCAGCTAGAATCACATGTTCAAAAAGAGCACACAAAGGTAGTGTTTGATTTACATGAGACAGGGTGGTATTCTAGAGACCTTTGTAATAAAAAAAAGAAATAAGATGGAGCATATTTATTACTATTACAATAATAAAGCAAATGTGAAGGGATTAAATGCACTCGATATTTAAATTATCTACAAGATTTTTCAAAGGTTATGTGCTTGATCAATAAATACATAAAATAAATATAACTTTTTTGGATTCACAGGCTGTTGAAGATGATCTGACAGCTCTTGATGAGAAAGCTCTTCAGCAGCAGTGTTACACAAGCAAACCGTACAGCGCACAGCACAGTATGAGAAAGCTAGCAGCAGTAAGTGTCATTTACTTACTGACTTCCTATCCTGTATTTTTAAATTGGCAGGCTTTGTTTATATTATGCAGCATAAGATTTAATGAGCTGTAGCACATCATATCCACCAGATGGCATATATTACAAGGACAAAAAGGATGCTAAGATTACAAACAAGTTCATGGGAAATCAATTAACTTTGTTATGTGTACTTACATCAAAGGTTGCAGCTATTCCAACTATTGCTCTAAATTCAAATGCTCATTAGTGGGATAATATTGTTGCACTTTATACATATTCATTTAGTGATTCTGTCATTTTTATACCTGCCAGCAACATAAAGTGTGCCACATGAAGTGTGCAATGCTTATTTGAAAATGTTTATAGGAAGACTTTGCAATAGAGAGGAGAAAGCAAGCCGTGGTGGAGCAGGTGATGGCGGACCAACTGTCCAGGTAAGCTCTTTCAATATTAAATAGACAGGTACAATTTTAATATGTGATGTACTATTAGGAAATTATGTAATACTCAACCACCTCCATGCTAAAATATTGTAAATAGTATCAAACTACTCAGAATATATCAAATTCAGTATATTTATTTAATACATGTATCGATATACAGTGTACTTTGGTGATGTAACATCTTGTTTACAAGCAATTCACAAAAGTGCATGAGTCTGATCAATAAGTTGTATGCTTACAGTTGTTCTTTTCCCTTGTAGGGCTGTCATAAGTGATCCTGAACAAAATGGGACCATCAGAGAACAGAATTCTCTCCCAGGGCTTGGATCAGCACCTTTACGCTTTAAGAACAGGACACTACATGACACAAAGTAGGCACACATACTCGGGGAATTCATTTTGATTGAGGCTGGGTACAGTTAACATAGTTTATACAGTAAAAAAAAACTACAGCAACAATCTTGATCCTGTTTGGCAGTGTCCTGCATTCTTTGAAAACTAATAGTGATTTATGTCTGTTTTAGAGTGAAGACCAGTTCAGCATTAACAGAAAATTTGTCTAACAAATTGCGCTTTGATGCTAGAATCTTATCAAGGTATGTTAACGGAGTACTTTCCCATTTCTTGGAAAGCAATTGGGACTAAAATGTAATACTAAGAAGATGCATGTGTAGGAAAGTAATCGCTTTATAACACTGAAATATATATTGTTGATTGTAGAAATGGACGTGATGCTTGCAGAGAGCTGATCGGATTCTTCTTTGGCTTTGATAAATCTCTAACAGTCTGTGAATATCGTCATTTTGGAAAAAATAGGTGAGACGGCAGCTGTTTGTCGATTTCTCTAAACTGGCAATTGAACAGCAATTGTCAAATATTACTTTAATTTGTAATTGTGTGTGTATCTATCTCCTGTCTATCTGTCTATCTATCTAGATGTAGCTATCATCTCCTTGTTTACACAGATCAAATGCACTTCCATTTATTCAGAAGGGTGCTTACAGTCATCAGCATGGAAGGAGAAAAGGAATGCAATACCAAATTCGAGATTTCTATGTTGTAAGTACCGCATTATTAACTAGTTGGTAACATACCAAGAAAATGTTTTCTTGTGGGAAGCTTTGATATTTTATGGTGTTAGCAATAAATTGTTCTACAATATGTTCTGCAGTAATGTGTTACAGTTCCTGTTCATTCATATTATACTTTTTGACATTGTGTTCACATGTTCACACTGTTTATATAAATGTAAACGGGGCCAACATAACTTTCGCCACATCTGGACAAAATCTACCGGAAAGTATTAGACAGAAGACGTCCTTCACCATTCGGATTACTAATGTGGGTGAAGTTCCCAAAAGTATGCTGCTGTAAGTTGAATATTTGCTTCCTCTTTTTTATCTTATTTGTCTTTAACGTATTTAGATTGCAGTATTACTTTGGAATTATAAACTTGGACAATACACACGATCTTGCTTAAAGAGTAAGTAGCAGAGTTCCGAAAAATATTGCGTTATACATCCCCACGTATTGCTACAACTGTTTAAGTAATGTACCTGGAATTTTTCTTAATTTTCCCAACAACTATTTACACTTATAACTTTAAAGTCTGTTTTTCAAATCTTTTTTCAAAATGGGCACTGGCATTTGAGATCTGTCCTCCAAATCACTGCAGGAAGAGAGATTAAAAAAAACAAAAAAATAAATAACAAGTACTCTGGTTTTTCAGTTCTGTACCACATCATGGATCGTTATTGCTGTGTTTACCTGTTTGACAATATGGTCAGTAATCCTTACACTATCAGTGCACGGGAGCGGCCATTTTGAAAAGAGCTTTGAAACAGACTTTAAAGTTATAGTGTAAAAAGTTGTCAGGGTATTAACAATGAAAAGAAAAATTAAAGGTACATTATTTAACAATCTGGACCATGATAAATCTAAGCTGATTTAGTTCAGATAAAGATTTACACTCATGGGGGCCTGGAACTCTCCAAGGAAGTAATCTCTTTAAAACCTACAGACTTGGGTGAGATTTATTACAAAAATGTCTTCAAGACCATTCAAGGTAATCCTTAAATCTGCAGGCTGAGATACATGTCCTGGTATAATGTATTGCTTTGTTTGAAACCTTTGTTTCACAGTGTACAGTAGACTGCTTTTTCACTCATTTATTTATTTCTGTCCCTCTAGGAAAGTTGAAGGAAAGGCTAAGTAAGAGAGGAGTTCGTACACTGACAGGATTAGGAAAGTACTTCCGAAATAAAGACACGTCTGGCGATGGTGTTTTACAGAAGACAGAGCTCAGACAAGCTCTGAAAGAATTTCATTTGGACCTGCCTGATAAGGTACACAGAAAAATAAGTGATCTGAAATGACAGCCATTATAGAATAGACAGACGTGTATCCATTAACTTCTAATCATTTTACATTTTATTAAATATTGGTTCAATCTATGTGATTAGTAAATCTATAAATGTGTTCTGAATTTTAAGTCTTGGAAGGATGCACTGTACAGTACACTGTAAAGCTGTTGTTTTATTCATTTTGCTAGGACTTTGAATCTCTTGGCTGATACTGGATCAGAACTGTGATGGACAAGTAGATTATGGGGAGTTCAAATGGGCAGTAATTGGAGAAATGAGTGAATATCACAAGTCTTTTGTTAGAAAAGTAAGTGTTTTTTAATAAAACTAATTAACTTGCTTTTACATTTTATCCATAGCTTTAAACCTTCACCATAACTCCATAGAGAAGACATAGCCTAAATGTATTACTGTATTTGAGGTACCACTTTTACATTTCTGTTTCAACCTCTTTGTTAACCTAGTACAAAGCCAAAGGCAGGTTTTTGATCTTTCTTCAAACCTCTCCTAATTTGGTGTTGTCTATTTTCCAAGCCTATATGAAACTTGACCCAAACAAGACTGGCAACATTGCTGTGATTGACATCAAAAAGTTCTACTGTGCCAAGGGACACCCAAAAGTGTTATCTGGTAAGATTCAAACCCAAAAGAAAACATTCTGTAAAATGTGTTTACCAGGTTTACTTATGTACAGTTGCAATTAAGCAAGACAGTATTCCCGCTTTTGACAGATGGGCAGCAACGTTGATCCATCTATGTATATGTAGAAGAAAAGAAAAGCCCAGCATTGCCCAAATAATTTATCTTGTCATTATGCAGCTGCACCCTCTATATGGAACTCCACTCATAACAGCAGAGTGGGACATTTCTAGATGAAATATGTGAAGCTACAATAGAATTAGGAATTTGTTTTGGAGTGTCTCACAAAATGAGTGTAAAAAAATTTATGATCAATTTATCTCAATACAGGTAAAGCCACAGAGGGCAGCAGTGTGGAGTAGTGGTTAGGGCTCTGGACTCTTGACCGGAGGGTTGTGGGTTCAATCCCCAGTGGGGGACACTGCTGCTGTACCCTTGAGCAAGGTACTTTACCTAGATTGCTCCAGTAAAAACCCAACTGTATAAATGGGTAATTGTATGTAAAATAATGTGATATCTGTATAATGTGAAATAATGTATAATGTGATATCTTGTAACAATTGTAAGTCACCCTGGATAAGGGCGTCTGCTAAGAAATAAATAATAATAATAATAACAACTCAGAGCTGCTTTTGTGGAATCCTGCAGAGATCCCAGTTTCGTTTCATACACTGAATTTGAAGATTATTATGAAGGACTGAGTATTGGAATAACTGAGGACGAAGATTTTGCTAATGTCCTAAAAAATTCCTGGGGAATATATATATATAAAAAAACTGGATAGAGGCTGGAAAAAACTATTGTGAGCGTTACTGTGAACATGAGTATTGATGCCTTCATTTATTGAAGGCTTTTGTTTGATTGTCAATTTTTTTAAAACAACTTTACAGATAGAAATAGGTGAATTTAAGAAAAAAGCATATACTTTTAGGGGAAAAAATCTGTACTTTGCTGTATGATTGTTTTAAAGGAATAGTTATGCATCATTAATAAGGTGATATAAATTTAAATTAGTGCAAAATTTGTACTTGTAATGTTTTTTTTTAATTTTTTTTTTTTTACCTTATGTTGAAAATCACTTCAAAACTATTATTAATATTTGGCCTTTTAAAGTGTTTAAATTACATGCCAATGGGCTTAAATGGACTTCTTAACTATTTTAATATTTAATAGAAAATAATGTCTCATGCAGCCCTGGTAATTAATCTATATGTAGGTAAATGAAAAGGTTATTAGGAATGTTAAATGTAGCAATATCTTACATTATAGTTACAGCACTTATGGCAACGGTACATTGGTATTTCACTTAAAGAATAAGCAATGTGGAACTGGTACTTAGTCAATTTGTTTACTACATATTTTTAACCCCTTTAAATATTCTCACATGCTATTGCTGTTTTTTGTGTACAGGGAGGCACTATTTTGAATAAATGTACATTTTTGTAGTTAACCTGTGTCTGAAGTGTAAAGTGCCTGCAGTGGTCCGCATAACCAGAATCATGCTATACATTGCTGGTCTTGTCACAAATAGTCCTTTGAAACACCCTGTTGTGCTGAATCCATGCTTTTATTTCATCTTAAATATTCTCTCTCCTCCCACATGAACATGTTATTTTCAATTACAATGTAAAAACAACTTTTACAGACCAGACATAATGGGGGACAACGAGAGGGTTAGTGTTAATGTATTTGGTTTATTACAATAACCCTTTTCGGAACAAAAGGACATTTATACTGTACACTAGGGGAGGCTGTTTGGCCTGTCAGTGTCTAACTTGTACCTAGTAGTTGACAAATCTGGTCTTAAAGGATCCCAATAATTCAGCATCAGCAATATTCCTTACCCTTGCGATTCTGTGTATAAGAAGTGACTCCTACCCTCTGTCTCCACTTAATTTCCAAGTGTGTCTTCTGGTCCTGGTTTTTGTGACACACTGAAAATACAGCTTAGATTTACTTTGCCTATTACTTGAGATTTTAAAGACTTCAGTTAAGTCCACCCTATTCTAGGCTAAATGGATTTAGTTCTCTCTACCTATTTTCATAGCTCAGTCATTTAAACTCTGGGATTAGTCTGGTTGGTTTTTTTCTTTAGGATTATATGCATCATAAACTCTTCTGTTTAGGCCTCTGATTGGATTGTGTGTGCATCCAATCACAATCCAAGCAGTTTCCAGGTGCACATGCTAGTGTATGTGTATGTAAGTAACAACACATGAGAAGACGTGGCTTGTTACTAATGCATCCCATGCCTTGGGTGTGTTCTAAAGCACTGCATGACTTTGGAATGTCAGCAGCCATTCAAAGTGCAGAAAAAGGAACATAAACATATCCAGCTATAGCTAAATGTTTTGCATCACCTTATAGTATTAAAACATTAAAATTTGAATTACATACCGCTTTGTAGTTTTCCATATACTTAATGAAAAACAGACAAATTGAAAGATGTGACATTTTGAAATCTAACATGAAACACTGTACTACTATTATGGTTTCCGATAGACTTTTGCGATATCATTTTGTAGTTTCTTTGTTACATGATGTTAACTAAAAGATCAAAATGATGTCTCAGTCCTAGAATTGTAGGTGATGTAAAACTTTTGTCCATAGCTGTATATAGGTTTGAAAGGAAGTATAACTGCAGTGTACACAAATGTCTTTTTTTTTTTTTTGCACAAAAGGTTTAAACGATTTAAAAACAAACAAACTATATATATAGATATATAGATATATAGATATTTCAGGATGTGTCATACAAAAGCCCTTCTTCAGCCGTGTAAAAAGAAAAGTAAACACTGCAGAAACAAAATTATATATATATATATATATATATATATATATATATATTAGTGCTGGGACGAACACTGGATTTTCATGTTCAGATATTGGCTCATTTAAATATTTGTTTGGATATTCGTTTGTTTTTCAAAAAGTAATCAAGCCATTATATTGCTCTGAAAGGCAGAGACAGCATAGCAGCAGGAGCAGGGGCCGTGGCCGTGGCCCCTGCGTGTGTACCTTTATTTTACACCAAGACGTTTTAATATTGTAGCGTTTCACGCTAGAAGAGAAGGAGACAACACGTTGCTTTCAGGTCCAAAGCTTTATTCAGACACCAACTCTAAGCACCCTGTAGAGTACACTGCTCTAGCTGCTTCACTGTCTCCACTTATGCTAATCAGGTGCTGGAGTGAACAGCTATCCCATTGGTCCCCAGGACCAATGGGCACACACAACTAACAGCCAATGACAGGGACCAGGGCGCACCATGCGTGCAGGACAGCTTGCACTGACACAGGGACAGAGCGAACCCGTAACGATAGGTTGCGGATGCAACCCCGGTTCCCTGAAAGAGAAAATAACCATCAAGGTATGGGATATTGCCGTCAGGCAGTAGGGATTGGCTGAGCTGTATAGCAAAGCTGCCGATAGGCCTCCGCGTGAGCTGCCGTGTAAGCCCGCCCCCCTGGGAGCTTACAATGCACCGCGCGTGGAGACTCACTTCCTCTTTTGCTTCAGGCCGTGAAGGCTTCCGAAGCGACCTCGCAGCTTGATGGTTATTTTCTCTTTCAGGGAACCAGGGTTGCATCCGCAACCTATCGTTCCCTTTCAAGTCGAAAATAACCATCAAGGTATGGGAACAGTGTACCCAAGCCGTCACGAGGGAGGATTCTTGGCAGTAGGACAGACTTACGTCATAACGCAACTGCGTAGGCAGTACATCTATGCCTATGCGGAGCTGCGCCTCAGCGTCTTTGCTCGCAATGACACCTGTCCTAAGGTGGAATAGTCAACACCATCTATCAACCACTCTATATGTCCGCATCCTGAGGCGTCATAGAGTGTAGCACAGATGCTCGAAACAGTGGAGCAGAGGAATCCAGCACGTTCAACTGGTAAAACCTCATGAAAGTATGCGGTGTAGCCCAACTGGCTGCTGCGCAAATGTCAGACACCGGCACCCCTCTAAAGAGGGCCCAGGATGTCGCCATACCCCTAGTGGAATGCGCCTACAACTGCCCTGGTGGCGGATGGCCTGCAGATTCATAAGCTAATTTAATAGCATCCACTATCCAATGGGAAAGGTGTTGTTTAGACAACTGCTGACCCAAAGTCCTAGAACCATGGCATATGAACAATTGTTCCGTTTGCCTCACAGTCGTTGTACGGTCAATATAACACCTCAATGCCTGCACGGGGCAGAGCATGTGTAACCATTCCTCCTCTGGGGAAGAAAAAGGAGGAGGATGGAACGCCATCAACTCGACTGATTGGTTCATATGAAACGGGGATATGACCTTGGGTAAAAAGGCCGGGTTAGGGCGCATGGAGACCTTAGAACCGTCTCCTGCGAAACGAGTACATGACGAATGCACTGAAAGTGCATGTAACTCACTCACGAGTTTGGCTGATACCACAGACAGCAAAAACACAGTTTTTATAGACACAAGCTTCATATCCACGCTGTGGAGCGGCTCGAACGGTGCCTTGGTAAGGGCTTCTAGCACCACGTCAAGGCTCCATGACGGTAAACTGGTCGTTCTCGGAGGCCGCAAACGTCTTGCGCCCTTTAGGAACTGCGATGCCAGAAAATGGCAACTTGGTGATAAACCGTCAATACGTACATGGCAAGCCGATATGGCTGTGTCACAAAGACGGCCGGAGTGGGTGGCGTCAGACCAGAGGCAGGAAATAAACAGACAGAGATGTGGTTTGGTGAAGCTGGGCGCGTGATCGCGCTCAGGATTTAATCAACAGAACAGAAAATAAAAGGTTTGAAACACAAAAACACTGGACACGGCACTTGCGCCAAAATAAATAGACAAACAAAACGGACTAGACAGTGCACAACAGACAGACGAACAAACACGGTGAGTGAAAACACTTTAACTATTACTTTTACTATTATTATTATTATTTTACTTCACCTCCGTCTCCAATCCCGTTCTCCACTCACCGAACACCCAACCCCGACTGAGTGCTACGTGTCTCTATATATACTGTTGTGCTGGGATTCAATTACTAATTAATTATTCACTTGAATCCCAGCACGTGAATTAATTCTGTGCAACCCCGTGCTCACATATTACATTTAACCAGCACGTGAAGTGATTTGTGCCCTCCTCGTGCCTAAATACAAATCTACCTTTTTAAATCACACGTGAAACACAGACCCGTTTATATCCCGTGTACCAATCTATACACCAACATTAACACACGCAACATACAACACATAACACACAAAATACACACAGGGGCGGGCACTTTGCCACATATACCCCCCCCCTGTGCAAAGCACACATGGCCTCAACGGCCACCTCCCCCCTTAAATACCCAGCAGTCCAGGCCAAAGTCTCGGGCTGGGAAGGGAGGCTTCAGTGGGCCCATGGCTGGAAATGCTGTCAGCTCCCCTGCTGGTAGTGGCACGGCTGACAGCATGCTGGTCCCGTCCTGCAGCGAAAAAGCTGCGGGGGCAGGTGGTCCCCCGACCTCCCCCTTCTTCGTAGCCGGCAGCTCCCTCCTGTGGGGCTCCGGCCACAAGAACTCCTGCAGCGAAACTGCTGCTGGGGAAAGTGGTCTCCAGACCTCGTCCCCCCTCTTCGTGGCCGGCAGCTCCCCTTTCTGGGGCTCCGGCCACCGTACTCCCTGTGGAGGTACGGGCAGCAGAGGCAGCTCCTGCTCCTCTGCTCCGGGCGGTGGCGGAAGCAGAGGCAGCTCCAGCTCCTCTGCTCCCGGTGGTGGTGGAGGCAGAGGCAGCTCCAGCTCCTCTGTTCCTGGCGGTGGTGGAGGCAGAGGCAGCTCCAGCTCCTCTGCTCCTGGCGGTGGTGGAGGCAGAGGCAGCTCCAGCTCCTCTGCTCCTGGCGGCGCTGGCTCCCTCCGCTGTGGCGGCTGGGCTGGTGCGCGCCGTGCTGCCCTCATCAGCATGAATAGAGGCTGCTGGGGGACACCAGCCTCCTGCCCCTCTCCCCCCCAAAAATTTTCAGGGGGTTGAGCCTGTAACTCCTCCCCTTCCGGCTCTTGGGGCTGAACCAGCAGGCATTTTCCCTCTGCTGGTGGCTTGGGTCCCAGGGCTGTGGAAGCCCCGACTTGCCTCCCTTTGGGCTGTGGACGCACCGACTCCTCCCTTTTGGGCTGTGGACGCACCGACTCCTCCCTTTTGGGCTGTGGACGCACCGACTCCTCCCTTTTGGGCTGTGGACGCACCGACTCCTCCCTCTTGGGCTGTGGACGCACCGACTCCTCCCTCTTGGGCGTAGGACGTTCGGGCTCCCCCCACTCAGGCGTAGGACGTTCGGGCTCCTCCCACTCAGGCGTAGGACGTTTGGGCTCCTCCCACTCAGGCGTAGGACGTTCGGGCTCCTCCCACTCAGGCGTAGGACGTTCGGGCTCCTCCCACTCAGGCGTAGGATGTTCGGGCTCCTCCCACTCAGGCGTAGGACGTTCGGGCTCCTCCCACTCAGGCGTAGGACGTTCGGGCTCCTCCCACTCAGGCTGTGGAGGCAAAACCAGCAGGCATTCACCCTCTGCTGGTGGAGATGGGGACAGCAGGTACTCACCCTCTGCTGGTGGAGATGGGGACAGCAGGCATTCACCCTCTGCTGGTGGGCCTGCTACCTGGGCTGCTGTTCCGTTTATCGTTGCCTCCAGGTAGCTGAGGAGAAACTCCACACCTTCCTCCAAGGTGTTTGGGGTGTGGTCCTGCTGATAGGCCTCCCATCTCTCACTGTCCATCATCCACAGGGCCCGGACGACTATGGGTAGAGCCTGGGCCTCCAGCCCAGCATTCTCCAGGAACCAGCCCCGCAGTTTGATGGCGTCTTCTGCCATTGACTTTTTTTTTTTTTTTTTTTTTTCCCAAAACAATATTTGTAATCCTTTATTTTTTATTTATTTATTTATTTTTTTTAATCCAGACCCCTCCTGGTCTGACGCTTGGAGGCGCGGCTATCCCACGAAGACACCACGTGTCACAAAGACGGCCGGAGTGGGTGGCGTCAGACCAGAGGCAGGAAATAAACAGACAGAGATGTGGTTTGGTGAAGCTGGGCGCGTGATCGCGCTCATGATTTAATCAACAGAACAGAAAATAAAAGGTTTGAAACACAAAAACACTGGACACGGCACTTGCGCCAAAATAAATAGACAAACAAAACGGACTAGACAGTGCACAACAGACAGACGAACAAACACGGTGAGTGAAAACACTTTAACTATTACTTTTACTATTATTATTATTATTTTACTTCACCTCCGTCTCCAATCCCGTTCTCCACTCACCGAACACCCAACCCCGACTGAGTGCTACGTGTCTCTATATATACTGTTGTGCTGGGATTCAATTACTAATTAATTATTCACTTGAATCCCAGCACGTGAATTAATTCTGTGCAACCCCGTGCTCACATATTACATTTAACCAGCACGTGAAGTGATTTGTGCCCTCCTCGTGCCTAAATACAAATCTACCTTTTTAAATCACACGTGAAACACAGACCCGTTTATATCCCGTGTACCAATCTATACACCAACATTAACACACGCAACATACAACACATAACACACAAAATACACACAGGGGCGGGCACTTTGCCACAGGCTGCTAAATACACTTTAAGTGTAAAGAGAGATTTCCCTTCATCTAACAGTTTCTGTAGAAACTGTAATATCACAGCCATAGGGCAGGATATTGGGTCATGGCCCTCTGCCAGACACCAATTCTGAAACAACTGCCATTTGTACGTGTATTGCGACCTAGTAGAGGGTGCTCTGGCGCTCTGAATGGTCGAAATCACCGCCGTAGAAAGCCCTAGGGCTGACAGGCGCTCCCGCTCAGGGGCCAAGTCCATAGCTGCATGAGCTTGGGGTTCGGGTGCCATAGCCCTCCTTGGGCTTGGGACAACAGGTCCGCTCGCAGAGGGAGCTCCCTCGGACGACCGTGCAACAACTGCACCAGACTCGGGAACCATATTCTCCGAGGCCACCGAGGAGCGATCAGAATCACTGTCGCTTGCTCTACCCTGACCTTCTCCAAGAAGGCGGGAAGCATCGGAATCGGTGGAAACGCATATAGGAGCCCTGGCGGCCATTCGTGAGCCAATGCATCAACTCCTAGGGGGCTGTCGAAGTCCTTCACTGAGAACCATAGGGGGCAGTGCGTGGTCTCTCGCGAAGCGAAGAGATCTACTTGCACTGTGCCGAACCATTCCCAGATGCGCTCTACCACCTGAGGGTGAAGACGCCATTCGCCTGCAAGTGGGCCTCCTCTGGATAGGAGATCCGCTGCGTAATTGACTCTGCCCGGTAGGTGAACCGCACGCAGAGAGGTTAAACGCGGTTGTGCCCATAGCAACATCTGTGCTACCATCCGGTGAAGACCGGGGGACTGCAAGCCGCCCTGGCAGTTGATGTACGACACAACTGTGGTGTTGTCTGATCTCACAAACACATGCTTGCCTAAAAGCACTGGCAAGAAGTGCCGAAGGGCGAGGTCCACCGCTCTGAGTTCCAGAGCATTGATGTGGGCCGACCTCCAGGGTCCTGACCACACTCTGTGAGTCCCTGACCCATTCCAGACTGCTCCCCAACCCTGGTTGGAAGCGTCGGTCATAATAACCTCCCTTCGGAAGATGGGACCCAAGCGTATGCCCTGGCGGATGTTCGACGGAACTTTCCACCAGCGCAGTGCTTCCCAGCAGGTTCGAGATACCCTCAACCTGCGGTGTTTGTCTCTCTGCGGATGCAACACGAAGGCATTGAACCAGGCCTGCAGAGGTCTCTGGTGTAGTAAGCCCAAAGGGAGGACTTGCGAGGCGGCAGCCATCAACCCCAGCATGCGCTGACACAGCTCCATGCTGACTGTTTCTCTCAACCTGAATAGGGAGAGACACCGCTCCAGCGAGGCAACTCTTTGTGTCGACAGGGTCGCTTCCATGGACACTGAGTCCAGATGCAGACCCAAGAATTCGGTCTGTTGGCTCGGCACGAGGCGGCTCTTTTCTGAATTGACCTTCAGACCTAGCCGCTGAAGATGGTCTGTAACCATCACTGTGTGCTGTGCCAACTGCTCCTTTGACTGCGCGCAGACGAGCCAGTCGTCCAGATAGTTCAGCAGTCAGAAGCCTTGAGCCCGCAAGGGAGCTAGAATGGCATCCATACATTTCGAAAAGGTTCGAGGAGCTAGTGACAGGCCGTATGGAAGGACACAAAACTTGTATACCCTGCTCTGAAATGCGAAACGCAGATACTTCCTGTGACCCGGGCAGATGGGAACGTGAAAGTACGCATCTGTCAGGTCCACGGTGGTGAACCAGTCGCCGTGTCGGACTGACTGGATGATGTGCCTGCGCGTAAGCATCCTGAATGATAACACCCACAGGTATTTGTTCAGTACTCGCAGATCTAAAATAGGGCGGAGCCCGCCGTCCTTTTTGGGCACCAGGAAGTATTTGGAATAGAACCCCTGGTCGATCAGAGCAGGGTCTGCTTGTTGAATGGCACGCTTCCTGAGCAATGCCTGTATTTCCACATTCAGAGCTGAGGACTGAACCGAGTCCTTCACTGCAGTTACCACCACTCCCCGGAAGGGGGGAGGTTTTAACCGGAACTGAAGGGTGTACCCGGTGAGTATAGTTTTGTGCACCCAGATGTCGTCGGTGCAATGTTGCCAGAACTGGAGCTGTGGGACAGGGTGGGTCAACAGCTGCCTGGGTTCCTCAGGGCTGCTTTGGCTGTGCTTGTCCGCGAGGAGCCTGGCCAGAGCCGCGAGGACGCTGTCTGCCACCTCCTCTAGGGCGCCACCCTGTGCGCTGCGGTCTCCCAATTGGCGCTGCTGTACTCGCCGGGGAGGTCTTAGTACCCCCTGGGCGCGGTTGGTGCTGCGGTGGTGTCCTACGCCACTGATGCTCTTGTGGGCGCTTGGGCTGGAAAGGCCTCTGCGGCCACATCTTAACCAACTGCTGTGATGCTTCTCGAGCCTTAGTCGAGCGTTGCAGCATCTCCTCCACCGCTGGGCCAAACGTGTGCCCCGGTGTAATAGGAGCATCTAACAAGGGAGCTTTGTCAGGCTCCTGGACTCTCGCCTGCGAGAGCCAGAGCTGTCGCCTGGCCACCTCCAGGGACGCAATACTCCTGCCCTGAGCCCGTGTGTTGAGCTGGGCTAGCTTAACCAAGAGCTGAGCAATTTGCCCCAACTCTGTTTGCAGAGACACCGAAGGGTACTCCGGGAGGTCTTTCACCAGCGCAGCTTGATAAATGGAGAGGAGGCTGGCCACATTGGACAGCCTAACCGCCTCTATATCCGCCGAATAGCCCTTCCTGAGGTGCACCTCAGTGATCCTGCACTGCTTGTTAGGGCATGCAGGATCCCTTGTCAGTCTGGAGAGCGTTGGTGTCTTCACCAAGGCTGCGAACGCAGCGCCAACTGGTGGAAAAGACGCCAAACCCGCCTCGCTCGCTCCCTGCATAGTAAAGGTGGAAGCCTTACGTGAAGTTGCCGGGGCGGATGCCGGAGTCCCCCAAGTGGACTGCGCCTCCTTAATAAAATCGGGGAAGGCCAGGAGCACCCTGGACTGCTGGGATTGCGCCGAAGGCGACTCAAAGAGAGACCACCGAGGTTGGTCTACGGCAGGCCATTCGATCCCCAGATGGCGAGTCGACCACTCCACCAGTGACCATAAGGAGTCATCAACGTCCAGCACCTCCATCTCAGACTCTGAGTGGTGGGACGCCAACTCTGCCTCCACACTGTCCTCTCCAGGGAGAGGTTCCCCTTCTGATGCATCCCGAGAGATAGCATCCACGTCCCATGCGTCTTGTTGCGCAACTGGAACAGACAGGGGTTGTGGTAGGACCATCGGCTGGTTGGTAACCGGCCCGACCGGTTCATCCGCGGCCCGAGCTGTAGCGATGGACATGAGCAGCGATTGCTGCCCCATCATCATGTCCATAAATTGGGACATCTTGGACGTAAGCTCTGTGACGCTCGACCTGCCACCGCTTCGCCTGTCCCGACGAGGAGAACGGGAATGTCCTCTCCATCGAGGTGACCCAGAACGGGACTTTGAAGTCCGGTGGGAGCGTTCCATACGAGGGGAGGGACCTCGCGCTATAGGTGGACTGCGGGAGCATTCCCTTGTGCGCCTAGTGTCTGGAGATCTTTGGCCAGCGGTGAGCTGGGAAGACGGACTCCTGGACAACTGCAGCTTCACTGGCGGGGACGCCAAGGAAGACGGCGGGGCGGATAGGGTGTGTGAAGACCCTGACGAAGGGGAATGATCCCCAACTGCTTTCCTCGCCCTGCAATGCAGAGTGCGCGTTTGAAAAGTCGCGCACAACAGGCAGAACGTTCTGTCTGCTAAGGCCGACGCCGTATGCTCCGACCCCAGGCAGGCCACGCAGTCTTCATGCGGGTCGTTCGCAGGCAATTATATCCCACAGGTGACACAGCGGTGAAACCGACATGGTACGGCATGTTGGTCGCCGAAGCGTACCGTGACGATAAGTGTTTGGCTCCGAGCGTCAAAAGCAGAACCGAGGTGCGTGCACCGAGCGTCGAGGTACGTGCACCGAGGCACCGAGCATCGAGGTGCGTGCACCGAGGCACCGAGCGTCGAGATGCGTGCACCGAGGCACCGGGCACCGAGCGTCGAGGTGCGTGCACCGAGGCACCGAGCGTCGAGGTGCGTGCACCGAGGCACCGAGCGCCGAGGTGCGTGCACTGAGCCCCAAGTGCCGAAGCACTAAGCACTAGGCGCCGAAGCACGTGTACTGAGCGTGAAACGCTATGCACCAGACGCCGCAACGTCAGCTGACCCGCAGAGCGGAGACACTAGGTGCTAGTACAGTGTCTCAGTCTAAAAGACAGTGGTGTTGTGCTATACTTACCTGCTATAAAGGGGCAATAGGAAAGTGCACGTTGGTGGTCGTCTACCTTATACACTATATGGGAAAAAAACGTCTTTTTTTTTTTTAAGGACTGCAGCAGCACTAGTAACAAGCTGTAAAATGGGCGAAACCCTACAGCGACCACGCGATGAATATCCGCGAGTGGTGCTTATAGTAGCTGCAACGGCAGACTACACACTGGGTCTAGCAGCAGGCAAGACCGAGGCTGCAAGGAGTTGCGCGGCCTAAGCCAACGCGCAACGCGTCCTCTAAACTTTATTCTACACTAAACATAAAGTATAGACAATACAAAAAAACCAAAATATGCAACAACGATATTAAATATAATAAGTAATAATAAGAAAGAAGGGCGCGAAGACGCCAGGAGAACGCAATGCCGAAGCAAAGCGAGGGGAAAAATATATATATAACAAAATGAATATATATATATATATATATATATATATATATATATATATATATATATAAAATGCTCAACAGAGCGAACACTGAAATCAACTCGGAGAAGGGGCAGTAGCCAGCTTCTCAAGCTCAAGGCTGAGGAGTACAATCAGTGAAAATAATTTCTCAGAGAGAAAAATCCTTACCACCTCAATCCTACGAGGCTGAAGCAAAAGAGGAAGTGAGTCTCCACGCGCGGTGCATTGTAAGCTCCCAGGGGGGCGGGCTTACACGGCAGCTCGCGCGGAGGCCTATTGGCAGCTTTGCTATACAGCTCAGCTAATCCCTACTACCTGACGGCAATATCCCATACCTTGATGGTTATTTTCGACTTGAAAGGGAACTACAGGTAATACAAACGAGGGGAGGAACACAATACAGCGGTAATAACAGCACACAGACAGTGGAAACAGGGAATACAGTATACAAAACATAAATACACGGATCGCTACAATATGTAACACGTTAAAAGAAAAATATCCCAGGAGTAAAGAATACCTTGTGTAGGATTTACTTTACCCCAGTCAATTAACTACAAAACAAAGGATGCCAAATAACATAACGTACAAATAACATAAATAACAAAGTACATAACGCTGACATTGCCATTTCTTCACAGTAAACAGTGGCCATAGACACGTTTTCATGAAGTAAAACCATGAGGTTTACTTGTGACTTTTTGTAGCTGAACAAGCAAACGAAAACGATAGGTTGCGGATGCAACCCCGGTTCCCTGAAAGAGAAAATAACCATCAAGGTATGGGATATTGCCGTCAGGCAGTAGCGATTGGCTGAGCTGCCACGTAAGCCCGCCCCCTTGGGAGCTTACTATACGCAGCGCGCAGAGACTCACTTCCTCTTTTGCTCTTCAGGCCGTGAAGGCTTCTGAAGCGACCATGCGGCTTGATGGTTATTTTCTCTTTCAGGGAACCGGGGTTGCATCCGCAACCTATCGTTCCCTTTCAAGTCGAAAATAACCATCAAGGTATGGGAACAGTGTACCCAAGCCGTCGCGAGGGAGGATTCTCGGCAGTAGGACAGACTTACGTCATAACGCAACTGCGTAGGCAGTACATCTAGGCATATGCGGAGCTGCGCCTCAGCGTCTATGCTCGTAATGACACCTGTCTTAAAGGTGGAACAGTCAACACCATGCTATCAACCACTCTATACGTCCGCATCCTGAGGCGTCGTAGAGTGTAAAACAGATGCTCCAAACAGTGGAGCAGAGGAATCCAGTACATTTAACCTGTAAAACCTCATGAAAGTATGCGGCGTAGCCCAACTGGCTGCCGCGCAAATATCAGACACCGGCACCCCTCGAAAGAGGGCCCAGGATGTCGCCATACCCCTGGTAGAATGCGCCTTCAACTGCCCTGGTGGTGGAAGGCCTGCAGATTCATACGCTAATTTAATAGCATCCACTATCCAGTGGGAAAGGCGCTGTTTAGACAGCGGCTGACCCAAAGATCTAGAACCATGGCATATGAACAACTGTTCTGTCTGCCTCACAGTCTTTGTACGGTCCATATAACACCTCAATGCCCTCACGGGGCAAAGCATGTGTAACCGCTCTTCCTCTGGGGAAGAAAAAGGAGGAGGATGGAACGCCATCAACTCGACTGACTGGTTCATGTGGAACGGGGATATAACCTTTGGTAAAAAGGCCGGATTAGGGCGCATGGAGACCTTAGAACCGTCTCCTGCAAAACGAGTACAAGAAGGATGCACTGAAAGTGCATGTAACTCGCTCACGCGTTTTGCTGATACCACAGCCAGCAAAAAAGCAGTCTTAATAGATATGAGCTTCATATCCACGCTGTGGAGAGGCTCAAACGGTGCCTTGGTAAGGGCTTCTAGCACCACATCAAGGCTCCACGACGGTAAACTGGTCGTTCTTGGAGGCCGCAAGCATCTTGCGCCTTTCAGAAACTGAGATGCCAAAAAATGGCAACCAGGTGATAAACCGTCAATGCGTACATGACAAGCCGAAATGGCGGCTAAATACACTTTAAGTGTAGAAGGAGATTTCCCTTCATCCAGCAGTTTCTGCAGAAACTGCAATATTACTGCCATAGGACAGGAGACTGGGTCGTGGCTCTCAGCCAGACACCAACTCTGAAACAACTGCCACTTATACGCATACTGCGACCTAGTAGAGGGCGCTCTCGCACTCTGGATGGTCGATATAACTGCAGTCGAAAGCCCTAAGGCTGACAGGCGCTCCCGCTCAGGGGCCAAGCCCACAACTGCATGAGTTTGGGGTTCGGATGCCAAAGCTCTCCTTGAGCTTGGGACAACAAGTCCGCTCGCAGAGGGAGTTCCCTCGGGCGACCGTGCAGTAACTGCACTAGACTCGGGAACCATATTCTCCGAGGCCACCGAGGAGCGATCAGAATCACTGTCGCTCGCTCTACCCTGACCTTCTCCAAGAAGGCGGGGAGCATCGGAATCGGTGGAAAGGCATACAGGAGCCCTGGCGGCCATTCGTGAGCCAGTGCATCCACCCCCAGGGGGCTGTCGAGGTCCTTCACCGAGAACCATAGGGGACAGTGCGTGGTCTCTCGCGAAGCGAAGAGATCGACCTGCGCTGTGCCGAACCATTCCCAGATGTGCTCTACCACTTGAGGGTGGAGACGCCATTCGCCCGCAAGAGGACCTCCTCTGGACAGGAGATCCGCTGCGTAATTGACTCTGCCCGGCAGATGAACTGCACGCAGAGAGGCTAAACGCGGTTGAGCCCAGAGCAACAGCCGCGTTACCATCCGGTGAAGACCGGGGGACCGCAATCCGCCCTGGCGATTGATATACGCCACTACTGTGGTGTTGTCTGACCGCACTAACACGTGCTTGTCTAGAAGCACTGGCAAGAAGTGGCGGAGGGCGAGGTCCACCGCTCTGAGCTCCAGAGCGTTGATGTGGGCTGACCTCCAGGGTCCTGACCACACTCCACGGGTCCCTGTCCCGTTCCAGACTGCCCCCCAACCGTGGTTGGAAGCGTCGGTCGTGATGACCTGCCTTCTGAAAATGGGACCCAAGCGTACGCCTTGGCGGAGGTTTGACGGAACTTTCCACCAGCGTAGCGCTTCCCAGCAGACTTGGGATACCCTTAGCCTGCGGTGTTTGTCTCTCCGCGGATGCAACGCGAAGGCATTGAACCAGGCCTGCAGAGGTCTCTGGTGTAGTAAGCCCAAAGGAAGGGCTTGTGAGGCGGCAGCCATCAACCCCAGCATGCGCTGACACAGCTCCATGCTGACTGTTTGTCTCAACCTGAATAGGGAAAGACACCGCTCTATTGAGGCAACTCTTTGTGTCGACAGGGTCGCTTCCATGGACACTGAGTCCAGATGCAGACCCAAGAATTCGGTCTGTTGGCTCGGCACTAGGCGGCTCTTTTCTGAATTGATCTTCAGACCTAGCTGCCGAAGATGGTCTGTAACCATCACTGTGTGCTGTGCCACCTGCTCCTTCGACTGCGCGCAGACGAGCCAGTCGTCCAGATAATTCAGCAGTCGGACACCTTGAGCCCGCAAGGGAGCTAGAATGGCATCCATACATTTCGAAAAGGTTTGAGGAGCTAGTGACAGACCGAATGGAAGGACACAAAACTCGTATACCCTGCTCTGGAATGCGAAACGCAGATACTTCCTGTGACCCGGGCAGATGGGAACGTGAAAGTACGCATCTGTCAGGTCCACGGTGGTGAACCAGTCGCCGTGTCGGACTGACTGGATGATGTGCCTGTGCGTAAGCATCCTGAACGATAACACCCGCAGGTATTTGTTCAGTACTCGCAGATCTAAAATAGGACGGAGCCCGCCGTCCTTCTTGGGCACCAGGAAGTATTTGGAATAGAACCCCTGGTCGATCAGAGCAGGGTCTACTTGTTGAATGGCACGCTTGCTGAGCAATGCTTGTATTTCCACATTCAGAGCTGAGGACTGAACCGAGTCCTTCACTGCAGTTACGACCACTCCCCGAAAGGGGGGAGGTTTTAACTGGAACTGAAGGGTGTACCCGGTGGATATAGTTTTGTGCACCCAGATGTCGTTGGTGCATTGTTGCCAGAACTGGAGCTGGGAGACAGTGTAGGGGAGGGTTAACAGCTGCCTGGTGTTCTCAGGGCTGTTTGGGCTGGGCTCGTTCGCGAGGGGCCTGGCCAGAGCCCCGAGGGCGTGGCTTGGCACCACCTCTAGGGCGCCACCCTCCGCGCTGCGGTCTTGAAAAAGGAGGTTGACCGCGCGCTGCTGTGCTTGAGGGAGAGGTCTTAGTACCCCCTGGCCGTGGCTGGTGCTGCGGTGGTGTCCTGCGCCACTGATGTTCCTGAGGCCGCTTCGGCTGGAACGACGGTTTTGGCCACATTTTCGCCATTTGCTGTGACGCCTCCCGCGCCTTGGCGGAGCGTTGCAGCATCTCCTCCACCGCTGGACCAAATGTGTGTCCCGGTGTAATTGGGGCATCCAGCAACGGGGCCTTATCAGGTTCCTGCACTCTCGCCTGCGAGAGCCAGAGCTGCCTTCTGGCCACCACCAGAGACGCGATGCTCCTGCCCTGAGCCCGCGCGTTGAGCTGGGCCAGCTTCACCAGCAGTTGACTGACGGTCCCCAACTCGCTTCTGAGGGCCGCCAAAGGGCACTCAGGCAGGTCTTTGATTAGTGCCGCTTGGTAGACCGTCAGCAAGCTGGCCACATTAGAGAGCTTGACCGCCTCTGTGGCCGCAGCGTACCCCTTCTTGAGGTGTACCTCAGTGGTCCTGCACTGCTTATTGGGGCATGCCGGATCTTTCGTCAGCCCCGATAATGTTGGCGTCTTCACCAACGCGGCGAACGCAGCGTCCACAGGTGGGAAGGACGCCAACCCAGCCTCACTTGCCCCCTGCATGTTAAAGGCCGAGGCCTTGCGAGAAGTCGCCGGGGCAGAGGCCGGAGCCCCCCAGGTGGACTGTACCTCCTTAATAAAGTCTGGGAATGCCGGAAGCATCCTGGACTGACTGGACTGGGCTGAAGGCGACTCAAACAAGGAGCGCCGAGGTGGTTCCGCCATCGGCCACTCGACGCCCAAGTGGCGGGTTGCTCTGTCCACCACAGACCACGTAGGGTCATTGGTGTCTAGCACGTGGAGCTCGTCCTCAGAGTGCTGGGAGGCTACCTCAGCCTCTGTACTGTCCCCCTCTAGGATGTCAGATGCGTCTCTAGACAGCGCATCGATATCCCACTCCCCTTGAGACTGCACTGGAGGAGCGACGACCGGTGCAGGTTGTGGAGGGGCCACTGGCTGACTAGCAATGGGCCCAGTCGGTTGTCCTGGGACTGGAGGCACCACATTTGCTAGGGACATGAGGATGGACTGCTGCCCCATCATAACCTCCATGAATTGAGACATTTTGGAGGTTAGCTCTGCCACCCCCGACCTGTCTCTGTATCGCCTGTCCCGACGAGGGGAACGAGAGCGTGCTCTCCGTCGAGGCGATCTGGAGTGCGACCTAGACTCCCGACGGGGGCGTACCCTACGAGGGGAGGGGCTGCGCTCCCGAGCGCGTCTGGTGGGGGACCTCTGACCAGCCGTTAGCTGGGAGGACGGGCTCCTGGAGAGCTGCAGCCGCCCTGGCGGCGTCGCCGTAGATGACGGCGGGGCAGAAATGGTGTGGGACGATCCAGTGGAAGGAGAGCGCCCACCCACTGCTTTCTTCGCCCTTTGGCGGAGGGTGCGTGTCTGGAAACCAGCACAAAGATGGCAAAAAGCGGATGCGGCGTGCTCTGGCCCCAGACACGCCACACAGTCCTCATGGGGATCGCTCGCTGGCAATTTTGCCTGGCAGGTGACGCAACGGTGGAACCCGGACATGGTTGCCGAAGCGTGGACGTGCACTGATCGTTAAGGCGTCGATGCGCCGAGCGTCGAGCGTCGAGGTGCGTGCACCGAGCGTCAAGGCGTCGAAGCGCCGAGCGTCGAGGTGCGTGCACCGAGCGAGCGCCGAAGTGCGTGCACCGAGCGTCGAGGTGCGTGCACCGAGCGTCAAGGCGTCGAAGCGCCGAGCGTCGAGGTGCGTGCACCGAGCGTCGAGCGTCGAGGTGCGTGCACCGAGCGTCGAGCGTCGAGGTGCGTGCACCGAGCGTCGAGGTGCGTGCACCGAGCGTCGAAGCGCCGAGCGTCGAGGTGCGTGCACCGAGCGTCAAGGCGTCGATGCGCCGAAGCGTCGAGCGTCGAGGTGCGTGCACCGAGCGTCGAGCGTCGAGGTGCGTGCACCGAGCGTCGACGCGCCGAGCGCCGAGCGTCGAGGTGCGTGCACCGAGCGTCGAGCGTCGAGGTGCGTGCACCGAGCGTCGAGGCGTCGACGCGCCGAGATGCGCCGAAGTCCCCAAGCGCAGACGCGCTAGCACCAAGCGCTGATGCGCTGCACAAAGCGCCGAAGCGCTGCACCAAGTGGCAAATAGCCGACACCAAGCGTCTAAGCGCAGCACGCCGGAGCGTGAGTACCGAGCGTAGAACGCTAGCACAGACTCCTAAGCGTCAGCTGACCCGCAGAGCGGAGACGCTAAGTGCTGGTACAGTGTCCTGGGTGCTGTGCACTACTTACCTGTTGGTGCTGGGGATAGAGGCTTAGTGGTCGTCTTCCTCTGTGTAGTGAATGGGATTTTTTTTTTTTTTTTTTTTTTCACTGCAGCAGTACTGCTGGTGGTGATTATGTGACTGGGACACAATATATGTGGGCACAGTACAACTACCACGCGGTTTGTTTTTTTTTTTTTTTTTTTTTTTTACACCGCAGGCAGTACGTGGGAGACAGCAGAGCAGGCTCCACACACACGCGGTCTAGCCAAGGCAAGACCGGGGCTGCAGACACGCGCGCGGCCAAGGCCAACGCAACGTGCGTCACAAAATATACAAATACACACAGAAAAATATATATTTTAATACAACCCAAAACACAACACAATAATCAAAATTAATTATTAAAGGAAAGACGGGAGACCACGAGACAACGCGATGCAAAGCAAAGCGTGAAGGAAATATATAAAATATATAAAAATATACACAATATATAAAATCCTTAAATAATAATAATAACGACTCCGAAGAGTGTAACTGAAATAAACTCCGAGAAGGGGCAATAACCAGCTTCTCAAGCTTTAAGCTTATTGAGTACAATCAGCTACGGGCTCTAATACCTACCGCTACCAATGCTGAAGACAAAAGAGGAAGTGAGTCTCTGCGCGCTGCGTATAGTAAGCTCCCAAGGGGGCGGGCTTACGTGGCAGCTCGCGCAGAGGCCTATCGGCAGCTTTGCTATAAAAGCTCAGCCAATCCCTACTACCTGACGGCAATATCCCATACCTTGATGGTTATTTTCGACTTGAAAGGGAACTGAAATTTAACTTTAAACACTATAAATAAAACAAACGTGGACATGGCGTTGTAAAGTGAAGGGAAAAAAAACCTCACCGTTTTGGTTCTCGTTAATTACATTCCATATAACAGAAAGTCGCAACCAAAATATATAATATATACCATCTATATAAAAATCACTACACGACATTTTCAGGAAGTTGGGTACTGTTTAAGCCAGGAAAAAATACTTGAACTTTGACCCATTCGACTCCTCGAGACCATCACTTTCAATTCAAACACAAAATGTCTCGTTTTCAATCACTCGACAACACCCACAGTACAGAAATGTTCACTAATGATCAACAAAATGAGAATACTTAAAAAAAAAAAAAGATATAAAGCTGGTACATTCGTATCTCAGAGAAACTGGAGAAACGGATAACGACATAGAATGTCTGTACAGCACTGAAACACTACGTTTAAAAAACGGAACTGTACTTCTGAACCTCGTCTTCTTTAATATTAGCATCACAAGGGTATCCATGTGTTATAAAAACAAAAAACAAACAACAGACGGGCCTCTTCAGTGAGTTACAGGATTATTTTCCTGTAACTCACTGAAGCCCATCTATCTATCTATCTATCTATCTATCTATCTATCTATCTATCTATCTATCTATCTATCTATCTATCTATATATATATATATATATATATATATATATATATATATATATATATATATATATATAGTACATTTGTCATGTTAATTGAAAATTGAAAACTATACCCCCCCCCCTTCTACCTTTAATAACTAAAACACAAGTATAGTTACCCCTGTGAGGTATGTTTATATATGTTGTATTGTCAGGCAGTAACTAAATAAATACAACACTAAATTATCCAAAATAAGTTGAGTGAAGTGGAACTGCTAGATTTGATTTATTTATTCATTCAGGAAAGCCAATTGAGATCCAGTCTAGTACATTAGAGCATCCTTTCAGTTATAGCTATACATTAATAAAATGAACCCAAGCACAACTGACCAAGCGATACATTCCTTAAAACACTTGACAGACATGTTAAGAAAGCCATGAATATTTCTGAAAAGGCAGACATGTCCTAAAGCATTCTTGGCAGAGGGCCTTGACTGTTTCAAATAATATATAATTGATCATTAATTATTTCAGTTGAGGAAAGGGCATTTGTGTATAATTACACATTGAAGAAGAGTTGGTTGTTTGCTTATAACTTTTGCTGTTGTTGTTGTACAGATGAGATGGTTTTAAGTGTAACAGCTGGTGACAGGATGCTGTAAAGCGGCATTCTTGAGCTGGAAGGAGGCAGGAAGCAGGCTGCATGTTCACAGCTGGTAAAAAAAAGGGCTGTTGTTACAGTGAAAATTACATGTAATGCTTGGGGGGAATCTGCAACCTCTTATGGTCTTAACTACAAATGAAAAAGCAGACTCATAAAACAGCAGGAAAAGGATTTTTTTGTTAGTGTATCCCAATTTTCAATTCAGACAATAGTCCCAAGGTGAAAATTCAGGGTGGAATGAGACTGTGACAGTGATGCGGTGGATATGGTCTGAATCATGCAGGGAAGGCGGTGATGATTCATGTGTGATTCATCTCTTGATTTCCAGCAATTTCCCCTTAACACAGTGCTTAGCTGTAATCGCAGTACCAATAAAAAAAAAACTATTTCAATAACTACCGTTGAAAAGGCTTGATGGATTTAAAGGGATACATGCTTGAGGCTGGAGCAGCCTGCTGTAACACTGCTCAGATTTTTCAGGTCCAATAAAGAACAGGTTCTGTTCCAGTCCAGACTCTACAGCCTGTTGTATTGAGATTATACATATCATGTCACAGACCAAGGCAAAAAGCTTACATGTATGATTATAACATAAAATACCTTACAAAGGCTTCTAGTCTAAATATTTGCCATACTGTATCGCTCCTTGCATGTTCATTTTGAATGCTTAAGTAAAAACATGAATTGGTTTTTACATAAAACACACTTTGCACTGCTGTTTCCAGATCAGAAGAATACACTAGAGTGAGATACACAGTTACTTTTTTTCATGGTAAAATATTAAAAAATAAAAATAAATAAATAATGATTAAATCTATAACAAATCATACCCTTTCTGTTGTTTTATAAGATCAATGTAGGACTAATATACCTGAAGTGACATAGCATGCAGCACTTATTTAATAATGTTTAATAACATGCATGCAATCTTATAATACAAACCTCTTCTCAATAGATATCTTTAACATTCATACATGTATAAATGTAAACCCACGCCCCACACCCATACCTTCAGTGATAATAATTATTACATAATAGGAATAGCATGATAATGTTTTACAGTGCTGCATTTTAAAGCTCATTGACTTTTACTTATAAATCTGACTTGTAGCCAGATGCTTTTTAACACAAATTATTAAAAGGCACATTTTCGTGCACAAATTTAGTTACCATCCTCTGCACATCAAGAAAAAAAAAGAAAAATAAACATAATTTTACTGAGCGTAACAGAGCATATCTTGATAGTTAACAGTCCATTATGATTGAATACAATGTCTCTATATACTGCACAACGAATATGTCATATTAATATTAAATTAACGTTACAGTAAGAAATGTTTTTAGAAATGAGAATTACAGAGGCTAAATCCCCATGATAATCCGGCCTCCACTGCACCTTCACAATGACTCCCTATCCTATATAGCCAGGAGTTGGTAACACAAAGGAGATGGCAGTGAGAGTGCTGGCAGGCGAAACACCTGTAGCTAGAGGCAGCCTTTTCTCCATCTGTCAACAAAAGAAATCCTTAGTGCTCAGAGGCAGTTCTTCTTTCAGTAAAGACAGACTGAAACACAGGAATATTGAAGACACGGACAGTGCTTCCGAGCTGGGTTTACAGTGTTCGTTAAAACCAAGAACAAGAACGAACAGCTGCAAGTGCTGAACGGACAGCTCCTGTAGCTGAGGAACTGAGCGCAGTGACGGGTGCATTTAAAGGAGGAGGCAAAGATGCCAAGAAGAAATATGCTTTAAATCAACGACAGACTATGTTATAAGACGTCGCGTGCCGTGGCAATACCTGTCAAAAAGATCTTTTGAAAATGCAAAGGAATAACAACATACTTGCAGCATCTTCTTTTGATACGTAATCGTGTCTCACCGTGTTTTTAACGTCCACTATAGATATTTGCAAACCAAAAAGATACACAACAAGTTGTCTGGAGATGTTTGATGTAGCAATTACATAATATTTTCAATATATACATTTTTTTTTATTATTGTTATGTCTTTACCGAGTGAAATATCTGTCATTTGCTAATTTTGTATTGATTGTGTGTAAACTGGCAGATCTTTCCACGGCTTTCAAATAAACAAATTCGGACAGAAGAAAACAAATAAGGAGAATGTATAGAGATCCCGTGGTGTATCTCCCACAGAAAAACCCAAATATTGTTTTCAGCACAGTTGGTGAATGTGACTAGGGTGTGCCCGTGTTTTTCTTTTTCTGGAGAAAAAAAAGAGTGAATTTTGTGTTGCAAAGGGGGTGGGGGTGGGGTGCGGTGTGGATATGATCACTTTAAGCACCGACATTGATAGCACCCCAAGGAGGAAAGAAAACACAAGGTGACTGATCGATCGTGAGCTGTGCTGTCATTCCGTTTGACTTCACCTGCCTGGATGAGAAAGGAGGGAAGAAAGGGAATGGACTGAGACTCAACACAACGCAGCACGACAGAGCGAGACCCCTTTTTTTGTTTCATCTGACACAACAACGAAAAAAAACAATAATAGGCTACCACAACCAAAAAAAGCATGCAGTTATTGTTTAAAAGCAAACCAAAATGACACTGGAGGGCTGGGTTCTAAATGTTGTTTATTTTACTTGCAACATGTATAAGGGGTTACTGCATTTGGTCAACCGAAAATAGAAGCTAGACAAAAAAGCTTCCACTTTCACTTTTCTTATCGAGTCATGACTTATCCGATGAGATGGGCAAGATCGACGACAACGAGAGGATAATCCTCAATGTTGGGGGCACCAGGCACGAAACCTACCGCAACACGCTGAAGACCTTGCCGGGGACAAGGCTGGCTCTGCTTGCTTCTGAGCCTGACACAGAGTCTGGAGTAGATCTACGGCAACAAGTCGCGGGTTACATCGACTTCAATCCCAAGAACAACAGATACTTTTTCGATCGCCACCCGGGCGTTTTCGCCTATGTGCTTAACTACTACCGCACCGGGAAACTCCACTGCCCCGCTGATGTCTGCGGCCCCCTGTTCGAGGAAGAGCTGGCTTTCTGGGGAATCGATGAGACCGACGTGGAGCCCTGCTGCTGGATGACTTACCGACAGCACAGGGATGCGGAAGAAGCTCTCGACATTTTTGAGATCAGCGGGGATCCGGGAGACGGGGAGGACGAAGATGTAAGCAAAAGGCTAGGCATTGAGGACGTGGTGTCACCTGAATGCAAAGTCAGCCGCTGGAAAAAGTGGCAACCGGTGGTGTGGGCTTTGTTTGAGGACCCCTATTCTTCCAGATCAGCAAGGGTAAGAAAAACAGGGTGCTGCAGTACATCCAAAATTATCCGAACTTTAGCAGCGCGTGTTCTAACAATATTTTCAAGTTGTTTAAAAATACCGCAACAGGCGCTGTTCAATGGCAATCCTGCATATAAGTTCAATACGACTGTCTATTTAATAATGTATGAGATTAGAATGAATACGATGCAGAGTGTGCAGACAAGTAATAATGTGGCAGTTTTTTTAAACAACCTGTGGGGTTTTAGGCTATTTAAATATCTGTCTCACCTGGTGTTGACAAAGCTTTAGTGATGCACTGTAAACCAAATGTTTAAAAATTAATTTTAAAAACATTGGTTTTCAACTTGATTGTTTAAAAATATACAAAAAAAACGTGGATATAAAAACAAAATCGTGTTTCATGTTGCATAATATTTATGCTTAATTGTTAAACATTTCGTTTACAGGTGTAGAAACTAAAACACACACACACACACACACACAAACACACATTATGAATTCTGTAAGCGTGCGTCTAACCACCGTAAATGAGTCAGCTGTACTGTATAGGCTATGCACTGCACTAAGTTATAGATAAATCGTCATACACCCTAAGCGGTGTTGTCATTTTAGACAGACAGAGGATGCTTTGATAGTTTCATTAAAACATGCCTCTATCAACATCTACATTCAGTTTTCAGAATTGAATAAATCATATTTATCTTGTTCTTCCTAAAATCTAACAGATTAAGACAATAATGCATTTTGTAAACAATGATAAAAGACCACATGGGCACCGCTCAGCCCTTTCTGTTTAATCTGAAGCGATACTTTTACGAATAGAGGTTTATAGAAATTCAAATCGAGGTTGTTATGGAAACCTTTTGTGAGGGAGGCTGTCTCGATAAGGGGGGGGGGGGGGGGGGGGGTTAGGAGGTCTAGTAGGAGGCATTTCATTAAAGCCAAATAATGCCAAATAAAACCAGTGTAACCGTTTAAATGTAGCTACACACGCGATACCCAGTACCTTGTCTTTCTTCTCTACGTCTTATACTGTATATATATATATATATATATATATATATATATATATATATATATATATATATATATATATGTGTGTGTATGTGTGTGTGTGTGCGTGCGTGCGTGCGTGCGTGCGTGCGTGTGTGTGTTGTGCTCTACATTTGGTGAATGTGACAAGTCTGCATTTCTGATAAAGGGCGTGTAAAGAATACACTATAGGACAATATTAAACATGTTCCAGTATATTACATTGAAAAATAGCTGGTAATAAGTTGACATTTTCACCACATACCGTATGAGAGTGAATGTTTTTGTGGAACAATGGAACACAGTGCGCTTCATGTGATCTCCTTTGGAATTCCTAGTTGCTACAGGTGTGTGCTGTACTGACGTCCACCGTTACGAGTGACATGCAGGTGGCGCAAGGAGGAGATACACACAGCCTTGAATGTGCGCTAGTGTAGATATGGAAATTACAGATGCTTCCTCAAGTTTGTTTTTTTCATAAATGTAGTATCGCATATTGAAAAGTTAACAATAAGCATATTTAACATTCTCCAGTAGACTACAAAGGCAATACTATGTGACGTGTCGGTCAGTTTAATTACCAAACACAACATTTACTGCGGCATTTATGTATATCTAACATAACATATCGGGAGAAGGAAAAACAAAGTAAGCACTGGTAGGCTAAACTACCAAATCTACCGCGACTATACATTTACAAAAAATGGTACCATAAAGTGTAATTTAAATCCGACACAGAATCTTAATTTATAATTCATTGTTGCTAGTTTAAGACTAAAATAATTAGATACATAGATACAATTTGAACATATGTATGACAATAAATAATTAAACAATTATACATATCAGATCTGTTTTAATAAAACGATGCCATGTGCATCTTCAAACATAACCAAAAAGATAAATAAATAAATAAAAATAAAAATAAAAAAAACAAGGTGGAATTGAGTGACAGTTGATTACTATTCTGATCACCTACAACGATTCATAAACAGAAAAACAAACAAACAAAACATATTTGGTTGCACAAAAGGATTGCACATATTCCTGTATTACTTTGGAAACTAAAACACACATCTATAATAAATAAATAGTTCTGTACAATCAAACACTACGATGTATTTATTTCTGTTCACTGAAGATGTGAAAGCTGGGCGTTATTATATTTGAATTTAAACGGGGAGATTATAACTCTGTAACTGTGATACCTGCTCCTATAGCTATCAAAGTAAAAGTGCATTTATAACCAGTGAAGAGTCAAACAAACCAAGCTCCCCAAATATCGTTTAGATTTACTACCGAGGGCATTACCGGTCCTTTGTGTAAAGTGATTAGGAGCAAGGTATTAATAATATAATAGTGATAATATTGTGACTAATGAGCATCTTTAAACTTTATTACTACACAATAAAGAGACACAAAATCTTGCTTATACCAGAATGTCATATTTTGCTATTATAAGTGGTTATTCAGTTCAAATAATATACCAGTATACTGTAAGGAGGTCAAAATAATAGAAACTCCTGCCATAAGGGATGCATGACCATTCCTCAGGATTACTGATTCATGTTCCTTTAGTGAGGTTGAGGGTGGAACTGTGCAGCAAAGTGTTCTCCAGAATCACTTTCCAGACCATTCCTAAAGTCAGCCATTTGTGTGCCAGCCAAACTCATACACAATACTAACAGACCTCTAATCAAAGTCTGCTAGATATGTTGTCTTTTCCTGGCTTTAAGCCGGGAGATGTAGCTTTTACATTTTAAACAATACACGCCTGTATTCTGTTTGCATAACAAATAACCCACGTGTGCTACAACACATCGAGTTTTGTGCCCAACCTCTAGTTAGGCTTGACACTGATCAACGCTAAAGAGACAGAAGTGCATTTAAACACAAGAAGAGCTTTCTTGTGATACCTCGTTCCTCCCTCCTGTTACTAAGCTGCCAAGAAAAGGTTAAAGAGCCCTGAGATTGAATACAGTTATCAGGTGATAGAAAGACAAATAAAATGCCCTCAGGTTCACAGGCTCTGGACTGAATGCACCACAGAAGCTGAACAAGAGAACATGCATTTGTTTTACTATGATGTTTTGAGTATAGCCATCCATTCATTGAGAATGCGTCCTCTGCTCAACCCACTGAGGCATGTCTGCTCCCAGCACTGTTATTTATATACAGTGCATTTGGTATAAACTCTCTGCCCAGGAAAGGTAATGGCTTCTGTTGGGAGGCGATATGCTTCTCTCGGCTGTGGCTGCCAGCGTCTCTTCTTCATGGCCAGAGAGCTGGTCATTACCCTTTAGGCTTAGTAGTTATCCCCTCCCCTAAATGAACAGCTTAGTACTCAATCACCTAACAGTGTGATGTCCTGAAACATCATTGTAAACTTGACCTTGTTCAGCATAATAAAGGAGGTTGTGACAATGACATTGCCTTTTAACTATGTGTTGTACTGTATACATTATATATATATATATATATATATATATATATATATATATACACACACACACACACACACACACACACACACACACACACACACACACACATTATATATAGACTGTAAAGTGCTACCAGAAGAAACTTGCATCTATCAAAACAATCTTCCTCGGTTTAAATCTGCCGACACCATATTGAATTACGCAGGGACGGTGTGAGTCGTGTCTCAGCTTTAGGGCTCAGCTTTCTTTATAACTGTTTGTTAGTAGCATTCCAGGCATCACACAAATGTGAAGTGTTTCTGTTTTAGGTTGCCAGCCTTAGATTGTGATGATAAATCGATCAGTCTGCCATTAATAATTGTTTAAGACTGAGTCTGCATTTATCATTTAAAAGTAAAAAAAAATGCTGTCTGGAATTTGGATGTCTAGCCTCTCTACTCGTTCAAAGATGCTACCTCTGCGGGTTGTGCTGGTTGCCATGGTAACATGCTTGCTCATGCTTCCCTGTTTTCATTGAAAACTGTCCTTCCTGTGAAGCCTATTGATGTCAGGAAGTCTTTCAACTGTGTAATTCACAGTGAATTTGTTTCGCAACATAGAAATGGTGTGTTTTGGCTCCAGAATGATTCCTCTCTTATTGCCTTCACATTTAAAATATAATCAAGTACGGGCTTCACAATTTCTGTGTCATTAGAGTTATAATGCTCGTGCCACAGTCTTAGTAAGGGTGTCTGCTAAGAAATAAATAATAAATAATAATAAATAATAGTGAACAGATTTAAAGGTTGTGCACTTGATCATGCAATACAACCTTTTATAGTATATTGTGCAAGCATGTCAAAGCCTTGTACACAGCACTGGGGATACAGAAGTCAGGAGTAAGTCATGGCAAATTAAATATTGTTAAAATGGGGATTGACATTTCTTCATGTATGCTTCCAACAAATGTAATTTGCAGTTAAGTACTGCAGTTACTTTTTTCCTTATTACATTTTCTTCTATTTTATATGAACATGTCTTGATCAAGTTAAATCTGACAGGTCATGAATAACTATGTGATTTCTTGAGATACCGTTAGTGTATCTAAATTTCCATGAAACGCAAAGACACAACATATATGTAAGCTTTTCTTATCTTTTCTAGGGTCTGACTGTCATTGTAACCTTCTTTATACTGTCCAGAATATGGTTCTTGTGTTTGTTCTTTGTGGACCTACTATACGACAAACCAAAAAATGAAGATTGTTACTGTAGTTCCTTCGTTTTTGGTTTGCAGTCTTTCTTTCTTTCTTTCTTTCTTTCTAATTAATTAAAATAAAACCTTTATTAATACAGGATCAATCTTGGTGGTGTTTGGTTAGGAACAGAAAGAAAAATCAAGTAAAAAAAGAAAGGTCACAGCATTACACAGAAGAATAGATCTTTTCTGTAATTGATTTCTACTCTGGTTTCTCCTTTCTTCCCCTGGATATTTGGATGTTTGTTTGTTTGTTTGTTTGTTTGTTTGTTTGTTTGTTTGTATAAAAGCTTTTGACTCGTATAACTCGTGAATTACTTTGTTGGATTAATATTAAAATGTGTACAGGCCTGATTGGGGAAGGAAACACACACAATGGCAGGTTGTTATAACAACAAGCCCCCCCAAAAAACTCCTACCCTCTGGATATAAATAGATCTATGAGCAAAATCATTTGGGTGTGTGTATTGCCGTGATTTGCGGTGTTATACTCTTCTAGCTTTAAAGCAATAGGTTATATTAAGAAACAGCTGGTGTAATGCAAAGGGTCAAAGGATGGACACAAGACTCCTATTGCATAGCAGTTTAACCCGTTCCAGGTTTTAATCCAAGCTTGATTAGACAATCACTGGTGCATCGTTTTAAACTCATAGTGAAACCATGGGTGGATCAAACTGCTTCGCAATGGGAGTCTTATTTTCATAACGGGTCTTTAAACAAGATTTCTGAAGTCATTCTCACCCAGTCGTGCGGTTACTAGAAAAGGAGTCATTGGTGATTCATTTTATTCCCATCTCCCGGATGTCAACCAGTCCTCTCATCACAGTGAAAGGAGTGACCCTCCGGCCTGACTGAGTTGAGATCTACAAACTTGGTGTAGTGCTAGGAGACTCCATCCACCTTTAATTAGTTAGGTATTTGTTCCCCTGTGGGGCAGACCGTAGCCTCCATGCCAGAGGAGACTGATTGCCTTGTTCCAAACAATCAAGACCTTGTCACATTGCCAGCAGGTTTAAAGAAGCCAGCAATGGGAATGAGGCTAAGAAGAACAAGGTCAGAGAATCGCATTGCAAGGTGGGTTACTTGTGTTTTTGTTTTTTTCTCTTTTAATTTAGTATGCAAAATAATTTTACCCCCTGGTTTTTTCCCCTATTTAGAATGTCAAATTATTTTCATTCCCTGCAGCAACTCCTCACCACATTTCAGGTAAACTGAAGGTCAGAGGGCAGTGGAGGTTGGCGAGGAAATGGCCCCTAGAGGACAAAGGACACCCCTACAGGTGTCAAGGCCAATAGGGGCCACTATAGCCCTGTGAGGTGACTCAGTCCCTACCCACTTAGCCTCCCTAGTATGTGGGAGCACCAGAGCCCGGTGGAATCCCATAGTGAAGATCAGTGACATTGCACAGCCAGGGCAGGGACCAGGTGTACCATTCTTGACCCGGGACACTCATGTCCTCGATGCAGCCCCTGTAAGTAAACAAGCCTTTCAAGAGTCACTCAAAACAGTGCTCCACTTCAGCCCCATCAAGCCTCTGATTGGAGGATAGCGTCAGCAATGAGACTCAGAGTCAGGGAAAAGCTGCAGTTTAAGCGCTCATGTGCAAGTTTATTTACCTAATCAGGGAATGGCCACACCTATGATTGCTGGCAGGGATAGATTTAACACCATCCCTGCCAACCTGACATTCCCACACACACACTGTTTACAGCAGACATGCTTCTTGAGCTGAAATGAGAATGG
The DNA here is from genome assembly GCF_902713425.1 of Acipenser ruthenus. Lineage (NCBI taxonomy): Eukaryota > Metazoa > Chordata > Actinopteri > Acipenseriformes > Acipenseridae > Acipenser > Acipenser ruthenus. The sequence continues at coordinate 65,642,773 of NC_081195.1, forward strand.
ACAAAGCCTTCATTTCCCACTGACAATTCAGTTTTCCCTCAAAGAACATGGATGATAATTTATTTGTGAATAGAAAATAGAATTAAATGTGTCTTACTGACTACGCCCTAAAAGAAACTGATTCTGACTTCCAGTACAATCCAGTTTCATGCAACGAAGCAAGCAGTGCATTCAAGTTTGAGTCGTATTGTCGGAACTCTCAGTATGAGTGTCCTTACACTCTGATTGCTGTCTGTTTTAGACACAATGGGATAAAATGCAAATTTTGTCTAAAGAAAAATACAATTGTCAACAATAAAATAAAAGCAGACTTTTGTGACATTGAATCAACCTTCAGATTAGTGTTTATTTGTTTTGTAACCATAACGCCTGGAAAGCACACATCTTGGACTTGGTAATCAGGGTCTGTGAAACCAGTCATAACAGTTGTATTTTATTTTCACAAAATTGCTTTTTGGTAAACTGAGCCAAACATGTACTGAGCTCCGATGGTCCCAGAAGTTGCGATGAGAACCAGCTTAGAAAGCACAGGAATGCAGCTGTGAAATACTTTTGTTCACCTTTTTTTTTTTTACTGCTCATTACATCTGAAAGGATGTCCCTCAGTGTAATTTTAGACTGTATTCCTTCCTGATTAAGACTCTCCGATTACTAGTGAAGCAGTAGTGATAGACTTGCTTGTATGGAATTTGGCAGCCGTACAAGTAGAGTGACATTCCTTTTAGCATGCATCTCCGAAAGGGCATTAAAGACATGCTTTTTATAGCATCATATTGAGTGAAAGAAGTAAACCGGGGAAGATCTAACTGGTCTTGATGGATGGAGAATTTATACTGTTTCTTTATTAAGCACGAGTCTATGCCAGCATTAGCATAAACATTACAAATAGAGAGAAACTATAAAACTGTTTATAGGCTTTAATCTTTCCAACATGAAAGACATCTGGGAAAATGTGAACAAAAAAGAGCAAATGTATGCATAGGTGGGCGGTTGTGTGGAGACCTGAGCATTTTGAAAATCTGAAACTTTAATTTGCAGAGAATTTGAAAAGATAAGACAGGTCATGGTTGGCAATCAAGTCACAGTCAACCATAGAAAATGAAATCTTTGAATCCGCTTGCTAAAGGTGTTTGGCAGTCCTATTGTTTTCCTGCCTGTCGCTCAGCTATGCTTGAGTGATATAAGGTAACCCATGAGGTAGCTTGGGGATATGCCAAAAGGGCAAGGCTAAATGTAATCTGCAATTACTGCCATGCTTTAGCCCACTTCCTTCTCCCAGGCTCCAGCCTTGCTTTTGGCTTCACTGCTGCGGGTTAGCAGCTGCACTGCCTCCCTGCCTAACACTCATTTGGCTTGAGTGCTGTGCGGCTTTACTGTGGAGTAAAGATGTGATTTGTAGCTACTTTATTAACGCTTTATAGCTGCTTGTTAGAAATAGAAATTGATTTATTTGAAAGGCCATCTGAGACCAACAATATGTGCAATTGTAAATTAAAAACTGAATCCAAGTTGCTACCCCCCAGTTTCAAACTGTTAGCACTGTCAAAAGAAGTGTGGTTTGATACAAACAAACACCAGATTAAGTTATACTTCATGTCATTGTTCAGATATAGATAGATGGTTATTAATTTTACTTTAGAAATTAAATAATAATTTAAAAACAATTGCTGCAAATTCACTATTCAGATAATACAACATGCATCATTTAGGGATTGATTGGATCACCCTGGATTGCATCAACCACCTACTTTAGGGGTAATACCATGATAACCATGTCCTGTATAGGAGGTTGATGCAATGCAGGGTGATTCCCCATTGCTGTTAAATGCTCCAAATAAATCTAGCTGTAGCTTCGGGGTATAGGTTATTCAAATCTACCCCTTATCAATATGAATAAACAATAAAGTTCTATCTATCTATCTATCTATCTATCTATCTATCTATCTATCTATCTATCTATCTATCTATCTATCTATCTCTGTTGGTGCTGTCTGTCGCGGTGTCTGTTGGGAGTATATATTTTTTTCTTTATTTTTTATGTTATAGTGTTATTAAATCGGATTGAGTTGGGTTTTATAAACTCACAGTCGTTATGGCCAAACCGGGGGTGGGGGGGTTCAAGCGCCAATTTTGAAAATTTTACACAGAGAAATGGTATAAAGATTGTAGTGGAAACGGTAGCCCCTGTTGAGAAACTTGGAAAAATAGCTTCACGGATGACTAAATCTGTCGTGGTGTTCCTGAGGAGTGAGAAATGAGTTCAGGAAATTGTTCAGCAAAGCTTAGTAATTGACAGAGTTTTAGTTTCTGTCCTGCCTCTCACGATCCCTGCTAGGAAAATAATAATTTCTAATATTCCTCCTTTTTATAAAAAATGAGCTCATAGTGAGAGAGCTGAGTCATCACGGACATATAATGTCAAGTATTACAATGATTCCTCTGGGCTGTAAATCCCGATTTAAAACATGTCGTTTTGTTCAGAAGACAGTTATATATGCTCCTTAATGATCCAACGGAGAGTTAAATATAGCTATTAGGTTTCATGTGGACAGAAGTGAATATGTTGTCTTTGTCAAAGTAGAGGTGAGAGAGACCGAAGAACTTCAATTGGGGTTGGTTGAGTCTAATGTTGCGGTAGATAAGGAAAGTGAGGCACAGGGAACGTCTGAAATAGATACAGCGGTGAGAGAAGCAGCTAATATGAACAGATCTGGAGAGACGTCTGCAGGGGAGCTTTTAGGAGTCAGAGCCACTCTCTCAGTGTTAGAGAAAGAGATGGAAGCAGGTGTGGAGAAAGAATTGGCATTTTCTCGGTTTAAAATGCCCAAGGGGAAAAGAAAGGCAGGAACCAGCAACACTAATACAGCAAAGCACAGTTTAGTCTCTGAAGCTGAGGTCCAAGGTACTGATGAATCAGAGAGCGAGTTGTCTGTGAGAACTGACTGTGTTCAGATACAGAGCATAGCAGGCAGTGCTATTGTTGATTTTAGTGAAGATGAAGATAATGATACTGACTCTTCAGCCAGCTCTGATTTGTCAGCTAGTCAGCAAGCGAGAGGGGGGTACAGTGCTGAAAGCATTCAAGTGTTTCTACAAGTAGTTAAAGGGAAAAGAGGGATTGGAGTGATTGACCATTTTCCCAATTTAAAATTGTTCCTAAATTCTGCCCAGCAAGTGAGATGTAATGCAGTAGCACTGGGGATGGAAAAACAAGAAAGAAATCAATTAAAAAATGTAATAAACAAAGTGCGGGTCTCTCTTAAAAGCAGTAATGGTTAATTTTACAAAAGCTTTTTTTCTTTTCTGTGTAGGTTTTCACCATTATCTGTACCTTTCTCTCTGTCTCCTTTTATAATTCTACAATTCAGAATATAAATATAGGAACTTTAAATATAAATGGGGGCAGAGAAGTAGTGAAGACAGCAGCTCTTTTTGAATATTTAAAACGAAAAAAGTTAGTGTGGCTGTGCTCCAAGAGACACACACTGATGAGAACAATAAATCAGAGTGGACCCATGAATGGGAGGGGGAGGTTATTGTTAGTCATAGTACAGATCTTAGTGCTGGAGTTGCCATGTTATTTGCAATGTGGTTTAAGCATGATTCTATCACAGTAAATGAGATCATTAAAGGGTGCTTCTTGAAAGTGCAAATGTGTGTAGAGGGTAGAACTTTTGTATTTATTAATATTTATGCTCCAAATGATGGGAAAGAGAGAGTGCTGTTCTTTCAGACCCTCAATGGACCCTCAATGGAGTTACAGCACAGGGCTATCTGACCATAGTGTAAATATGATTATTCCTACCTCACGTGTCCGTTCTTCCTATTGGCATTTTAATATTAAACTTTTAAAAGACAGCCATTTTTTAAAAATATTTTAAAAAAATTTGGGAACGATGGAGGAGGCAACAAGGGCAATTCCTACCAGTAAAGCAATGGTGGGATGTGGGTAAAGTTCAGACCCGATTATTCTGCCAGCAGTACATTAAAATGTTACCAAGAGGACTAGTGAGGCAATAAGAGAGCTGGAGGATGATATTACTTAACTCCATAAGGCATTAGAGTCCAGTTATAGCGACAGGCTTTACCAAGACCTGAATCTAAAAAAGAGTAGTTTGGCTGATCTGCTGGAATCACAGGTACAGGGAGCACTGGTACGCTCACGGTTTCTCAGTCTCTCTCAGATGGATGCTCAGAGTAAAATAATACACTGCCTGTGAACAAAAAACGGTCAGCTGTTGTGTGAGCCTGAGGCCATCAGGGGGCATTTTGTGGGGTTCTGTTCAGAGCTGTACACAGCAGAGGCTGCAGACAGGTCTGAGGGAGCCCAACAGTTCCTCCAGGGGCTGACACAGGTTCCAGAAGAGGAGAATGCAGAAACTCTCTAGCGCTCTGGAAGGGCTCAATACGGGCAAGGCATCTGGAATTGATGGACTACCTGTTGACTTTTATAAAGCTTTCTGGTCTGAGTTGGGGAGTGATCTGCTGATGCGTGATAGAAGAAATTAACTGCCTCTGAGCTGTAGGCGAGCTTATTGACCTGGTAGCCTAAGAAAGGGATTTCTGTAACATCAAGAACTGGAGACCAATAAGTCTTCTCTGTTCTGACTACAAGATTCTGTCGAAGGCGTTGGCGAATAGACTGAGCAAAGTAATGAGCTGTATTGTGCATTCAGATCAAGCATACTGTGTACCCAGCAGATCAATATTTGATAATATTTTTTTAAATTTGGGATTTAATAACAGCCGTTTGATTTTAAAGCTAGTCTGCTCTCCCTTGATCAACAGAAAGCTTTTGACCGGGTTGACCATAGGTATTTATTTGATGTAGGAGAAGCATTTGGCTTTGGTCCCAGTTTTTTGGGAAAAAATTAAGTTGCTCTATAGTAACATTTTTTGTGTACTTAAAATCAATGGTGGGCTGTGCTCTCCTTTTCAGGTCCAGAGAGGAATTCATCAGGGCTGGAGAGGGAGTACAGCAGTTAAGCCAGTTTTTTTTTATAGGAATAAGTATGCTGGAGTTAGAACCTCCAGAATTGGACCTGCAAATTGGATTGGCCATAGAGCAAACCAGTGACACCCTGGGGCAGATTCTGCAGGTTGGGAAATTGTACAGGGTGCAGTTTGCATCAATGGAAAACACACTGGCGAGAGAGGCTGCTAGTAGAGGAATCCATCACACCTGCATGGATGAATCTGTACAGGGCACCAGCACCAAAAAGAGTGGGTGATTTACAGTGGAGAGCATTGCACACTATTGTGGCCACAAACTCTTTTCTCACCACCATTCAGCCAGGAGTGGATGATAACTGTTTATTCTGCTTGAAAAGTGAGAAAGTATTTCATTACTTTCTGTTTTGTCCCTGGTTACAGCCTTTGTTTGAGGTATTAAAGGAAGTATTCAACGCAATGGGTTTGAACTTTACCCAAACTACTATTATCTTTGGGGTGAAGTACACCAAAGGGAACAAAAATATAAGTCTGTTGACTAACTTCCTACTTGGCCAGGCAAAAATGGCCATTCTAAAGAGTAGGAAGAATAAAATGAATGGGGTATTAACTGATGCGGCAGTGCCTGTTTTTAAAATGTTGGTGACAGCAATAGCTAAAGTAGATTTTACTTTTTATACATTGGTGTATCAGCTAGAGCTATTTCAGACAATCTGGGCAATTGGGGAGGTGGTGTGCTTGGTGGAAGTAGATAATTTAGTAATGTGCTTGTAATTATTGTAATTGAGGGTGATGTGCTAATTTATTATTATGTTTGAGGTATTGATATGTGCAGGAAGTTTGGGGTATTAGAGTGGAGTGTGAATTGACTGTGTGGACAATTGTTTTTGCATTCTGTAATGTTTTAAACTTAACTTGTTTGAGATTTTTTTTCTTTTGTATAGTATTGTAAATGTAATTGATTTTTTTTGTTTATCTATCTATCTATCTATCTATCTATCTATCTATCTATCTATCTATCTATCTATCTATATGAGAACAGCAAACAGCTCTATATCCAAGGAGAATTAGGATACTCCTCAATCACTATATCATACTTGTTTCTAAGATTTTTTTTTTTGATAAACTCACTTAAAAAAAAAATTTAGAGTGACCAATTATTATTTGTATTTATTTTCCCCCAATTTGTCCAATTATGTTTTTTCTCTTCACCGCAGCGAGTCCCCACACAGCACAGACTTTCTGAGGGCGTGTGGGCATCCTCCGATCTCACAAGCCTAAAGCCAGAATCACTTTTACGCCGAGCAATCCAGAGCAGAGGTGGGCAGGCTACCGATCCCAGAGAACAGAGGCCAGCCTGCCTCTATCCACTCTGAATGTGCTTAGTGTCTGGCCAGCAGGGTTCACTGTTGTGCGACGAGGAGAAGCAATCCCTGCCGGTTTCCTATCCTCCACCCAGGAGGGTCAGAGCCAATGTGACGCCCACTTCAGGGTCCCCAGCAAAGTTCGGCCTCTTTGCATAGCCTGGATGCCAACTGCTGTCCAAGCTGTGTGACTCATCCAGCACTCCCAGTGGCAGCTCTATAAATGGATGAGGGGACCCTCAACTCACTGTTTTAATAATTAGTTACAACATTTTACAACCTCCTTCTTCAGACAGCATTGCAGAAATAGTCTGATATTGTTTAGGTTTGAAAGTTAGAAAGTTGCACGGTGACTTACAGATAAATGTTCTAAGAACACGGTGGCACAGACAATTCTGAGGTGGAGTTCCAATCCTAAAATCCTAAAAGGATGCATTGTCATTGATTTATGTCAGTACGGAAGTGACAGAATATGACAATAAAAAGTGTAGGATTTCAAGGGTTTTGCCCGCTGGTGATTGGAAAAAATAAACACGTTACACAAGGGTACAAAGTTAACAGTCTTTATTATTTACTTCTAATATAACAAAATATAATATGAAGCCATTTGTGGTGCAAACTGAACTGCCATTTGTTAACATACTCAAGAGCCTTATATACTCTTTTCCTACCCATGTAACGTGAGAAAGCAAACCAAAAACTGTTTACTGCTCCCCAGTCCCCCAATCTGCAGGCTATAAGGAGCTGTTGTGAAATGAAAGGCCCCCACTCTGCAACCTATGTTAACCCCATACATGCTCATAAACATTGATAATATAGCAAAGGTACAATGTAATATGCTTGACATATTAAGGTCCCACTTTACTTGTATCCTGTCTGAACCGCACAGACCCTTGGAATGTGACAATCCCAAATTAAACAAGAGTTATTTTTTTAGCTTGGCTGTTTTTTTGTGAGCCAGTTTAACATTAGGATTTGATTTTAAAGTTTTTCAAGAGTTTAAAAAAAAAGAAAGTCTGCTGTTGGTCACATGACATTAACAAATGCATCTCGTTGTTCACATTGCTGGTATTTGATATTAAACGTTAAAACAAAAAAATGGAATTTGTCATTAAGGACACAGCTAATACAGCATAATAATATCAGTTTTTTTAAACACCATAGCTCAGATACAGCCCCTCCATTCCACTTAACTAATTTACAAACACTCCTGTCTGTCCAGATCTCTGCCCGTCTGTCTTCTTATAGATGTATAGGTAAGACTGCAAACGCTACTGTACTGTCTAGTAGCTTATTGAAGTTGATTTTATTTGGGAAACAAACAAACAAACAACTGTTTCTAAATTTCCATTTAAATAACTATGTAATGTCTGCAATCTGGTGCGTTCCCGGCGGCTGCCTGGTTGCTGGCTCCAGCAATCAATCACAAGGGACCGCTGAAAGATGAGTCTTGTTTTCAGATCATTCTTTTTTTCGAAACTCTGCAACTCTCTCCAAGATTACATTTTAAAGCAAGTCCTAAAAATATCTTCATGCTCTGTGTAACATTCAGAGCATTGAAAGTTACTTTAGCTGGATAAAAAATGACGCTGTCATTGACAAAGTCCCTTATCTGAATGACCAAAGAGTCAAGTTTATGCTGGTGCAGAGTTTATCGAAAAAGGGTACACAACTTGAGTTTCAAGAGTGTAGAGGTTGGTGCTGGGGCAGTTACACCAGGTCCCTGGAGGCAAGTTGTGTGATTTTAATACAGACCCTTCAAGTGAAAAACAAAGACAGAAAGAAAACATGGTCTTTTCAATTCAAAAGCTTTTAGAATGATGGAGACAACACAGGAAATAAGAAAGGACATCTGAATTTGATGATTCTTGGTTTCCATTTGAATTGTCATTAACTTTTATGGGAGCAAAAGCTACGTGCACAATGCACATACTGTTTGGATATGTCAGTGTTTGGCTGTTTGTTAGAAGCTTGTCAGGCTTTACTTCTGAAAGCCTTTTGTTTGATTGATCTGACATTTTTATACAGTTTCAACTGTTGCACTGTTGCAGAACAGATTCTGATTGGAATTCTCTACTGGTATTTTACAACTTTGCACCTTTGTTTTGCTAGAATAGTTATCAAGCTTCAGTCCTAATAAGAGCAAATACAAAACACAGTACGATCTGATATCGGGTCTTTTCAAGAGCAGATAACAGTGTTGATAGTTACATCAGGGTTAGATATGAGTGCAAGTGAAATACAAAATACTACAGATTGGGTGAAGTGCAGGATTAAATACAGTAAAATAGGGAGCAAATAAGTGCAAGTTAAAGTGCATTAAAGGCAGAGTGCTATATAGTCCAGAAGGGAAGAATTGAGTTTTACAGGTGTCTGAAGAGGTGTGTCTTGAGTTGGCGCCAGAAGGTGGTCAGGGACTTGGCAGTCCTGACATCCATAAGAAGGTCATTCCACCACTGCAGGGCAAGGGTGGAGAAGTAGTGGGCTCTGGAGGCAGGGGAGTGTAGCGGAGGTACAGCCAGTCTTCTAATGCAGGCGGAGCGGAGAGGCTGGTGGGGGTGTAGGGAGAGATCAGCTTGAAAGAGGTGACTTGGGAGGGGGTCCAGGATGAGCGTGGTGGGTTTGTGGCCCTGGAGAAGGGAGGAGAGGTCAGAGTCTGGGAGGGGAGAGAAGGAGGAGAAGGAGGGTGAGTTAGTAGGGGAGGCAGAGGGTGTTGGGTTGGAACAGGAGGGAGAGGTGTTAAAGAGTTTGCGGATATCAAACAAATAAATAATATATACTGTAAACGACTCGACCCTCTTCGCGGTTCTAGCCCCTTTAAAAACACGACCCAACACACTGGAATGGATTTTAAGCACTGGTGTGCTACTTTTAATTAACACAAAAACAAACAAAATAAACACCTAGCTCTTCTATGAGCACTAACTAACACACAGGAACACCCTGGCTACAAATGGGACAGCTAGGCTGTTTCCCCACCAAACAGTAAACAAAACCACACAGGTTTAATACAACACATTTTACCTCACGACTGCTGGGAAGCAGAGTACCTCTTTCTGCCTCCTTCTACTCTGCAGCCTAGAGCAGACTGACTGCTCTCCTTATAAACACTGCACCTGATTTACAATCATAGCCAGGTGCAGGTGATAATTAACAATAAAACAATTAACAGAAAAAACAATTAAACAATAAGCAAATTAACAAAATGTGCATACGCACATGTTTTCTGCAGGGAGGATATTAACCCCCTCCCTGCTGTGTTACAATACATATAAAGGAAATGCAGATGTTTTGAAGTATGCCTTAATTTTGTCCTGGTTGAGGAGCTGCAACTGCACATAGCTTTAAACAGAGGGAGTATGTGTGTGCTTTAGCATGGAAATACCTTGCTCTTCCCACAGTGGGTTGGCTACAATAGAAGTCCAGCATGGGCACCATCTGTGCAATGCCTGCCCTTGCGTGTGCTCAGTGCAGTTCTTACCCAGTAGCAGGAGAGACAGAAAAACAAGGCCAATGCATCTTGCAGAATTTTAATGTTACAAAAATAAATTATATCAGTGGGTAGGTGGCAAGTGAAAGAAATAGTGTTTGGCTTTCCTTGAGCCCTTATTAAATCTCTTCTGGCAGTCTACAGCCTTGCAATTCACTTCATCGACACCTCAGTTTCTACATTTCCAATCAAAACTGCCTGCCCATTCATTTGCATTCTTGCTAGAAAATCTGTAGTGGACCCTGTTCTTAAACAAAAACAAAAACCCACCAATAACATAAATGTCTGTATTATTACTGGCAGTTTTGCCCAGCAAATTAGATTATCTCTAATGCAGAATAAAACGTCTACAAGAGTTATGATTAATTAAACCCCCTCTCTCCAGTCCGTCTCTCAGGCATCCATACTTTGGTTTTCTGACATTGCCAAATCCAATCGGGTAGACAGGTCTTAATAAAGGGGGAAAGCAGCTTTGAGGTCCTTATAAAGTGACCAGATAGCATACAGTATATAGCAAGAAAGAAAAGAGACATACATTGTAACTGTCATGTGGCTTTATTTATGCCATATTACAAGGGTACATAAACATCCCTCGTACTAATGCATCTGTCCCAGTCTGACACAGCGTTCTCTATGCCTGTAGCAAAGGAATCTGTCAAAGAACCTGCACAGTGCAGCCTTGACCTCATGGAGCTTGATAAAGAGAATTTGCTCGTGGCGAGGTCGACACTCTTAAAGGGGGATGTGAGAGAATCTCCCAGCCTGTGTCTCTGTTAATTCCTGCCTAGCATATCATGTTGGAGCAAAAGGGTAGTGGGGATTCAAGCAGAGCCGAGCCTCTGATGGACAAACTTATTCTCCAATTGCATATGCAGTACACAGGTACTTTACTATGATGTTTTTTTTTTTAATAGAACAATAAAAGCTAATATTGGCATTATGACTTTACAGTAACTCACATACAAACGTTTTTTTATTTTTTTATTTAGTAACATAATTTAAAGATTTAACCCGTAAGTGTTCACACCAGTGAGACCCCTGCTGAAAAAAACCTTGGGATTGATGAAAAACATTAACCTAGACCACAAGATTTTGGGGACAAGTTTTTTGCACATGGCTGATAGCTATGCCACTGACCTAGGCTGAAGGGCTATGCACACCGGCAGCGAAGCAAGCGACACAAATACAGCACAACTACATAAAATAAAAACACAACTGTAGCTAGTCATGAAAAGAAAATACTGTCTGCTTTTGACGAAATAAAATAAAGAAAACAAAGAAATAGTCTAGATACACCACACACTAAAAAAAAAAAAAAAGATATTTAACAGTGAATGTTTATATGTGATCTGGTTTAACATGTAAATCATTAATAAAGAATACGTCCACATATTTCTTTGTAAATACAGAGAAAATTAGTTTAATATACTTTTTTTTAATTTTTTTTTTATTGATTTTCAGTTTTAATAACATCTTCAGTTAGTGTGTGGTTGTGATTATTATTATTGGTCAGCATTATTAAAACAAATAAGCACCATTTTACAGAAATACGAAACCAGTATGTGCGCTCCCCGTCACTCACTAAAAGGTGAAATAAAGAGAGATAGACATACCATCATGTCCAATTGTTCTGTTATTTCTTACCATATGGCGTCTTTCTTTGTATTGTCTTTATAATCACTGACACTGGCATCATAAAGAACATTATATTTTTCGACTTTAATAATTACATTCCCATAGTTTCTGTGGTAATTTGTGCGTGAACGAGAAAGTCCCTTTCCTTTGACTCTGAGCTCTGAGTAACGTCTGACTACTGACGTGCTGTGTACAGAAACATAGAAGGCTCGCGCAGACAAACAGTCAGTTTGAGACAACAAACCAATTCTATCTTTGGAGTAAGGGGGGAGTTTGCGTAGCAGCTACAGGAATATAGAATGGTAATGTACACCTGTCATGGTGACCCCCCCCCCCCCCCCCCCAAAATCAAATAATACGCTTGGACAGTTGTATTGGATTTACCACTGTATGCCGTATAAAGGGTTTCGCAGCCTCGCAAACAATAACAAACTTATGCACAAACGTGAGAATCCATTGCACGGACGTGAAACTCTCAAAATTGTGAAAAAACGTGAGTTTCACGGGTAAACCTTGAGACTTGACATCCATGTGAAGCACAGCAGTTCCCCAATATTAGCATTGGAATTGCGTCTGGGCATAATCCGATGAACTGCTGATTGCTGCTGACTGTATACACATTTTAAATCCATAGATACATGTATTCCCAGAGGGACCCACTGTATGTGTTTGTACTGTTGTTTTTTGCACTGCTATGTCTGTTGCAGTATTCAGTCAATAAATGTGAAAAGGTATGTCCACTCAGGGGTCCTTTGGTTCAGTGCTTAAGCATATTGCCTCTCTGTCGTCCTGCTAGCTGTGCAAGGCTGCTTTCTTTTTCTTGTTTGTTGTCTAGGTTACCGGTGCTCAGGTGTTGTTGACATCAGGTTTAGTGACCTGCTCCATAGCATAGTCTAAAAGCAGTTGTATCCTAGCAGCTAATTCATGACAGGCAGAGTACTTTGAAAGTGCCTAAGGGGGTTCCAGAATTCAGACTTTATTGTGATTGATCAAGTTTAGAAGAAATAAAAAAACAGTGGCGTGCTTTGAAAAATAAAAGAAAGGACCCAATTAATAATTAGTAAAAAGGAAACGGCTGTGTGGTCCAGTGGTTAAAGAAAGGGGTTTGTAACCAGGAGGTCCCCGGTTCAAATCCCACCTCAGCCACTGACTCATTGTGTGACCCTGTCACTTAACCTCCTTGTGCTCTGTCTTTCGGGTGAGACGTAGATGTAAGTGACTCTGCAGCTCATGCATAGTTCACACACCCTAGTCTCTGTAAGTCACCTTGGTTAAAGGCGTCTGCTAAATAAACAAATAATAGTAGTAGCAGCTGAACAGAGGTAGTCCAGGCAGTCAATGCACATTCGTGACTGATATATGTTATACAGAAGGGTTAAATTGTATGTATTGAAATAAGAGTGATGAAGGTTCACAATAACAATCAACTGGTCTGGCTAAGACTGCTCTTATCAAGATTTGATATGTGGCAGAGTCTACAGAACAAAGATTGTGTATGTGGCAGAGTGGACATAACACAGGGTGAAGTACATGGCATAATATCTTTTAGCTGTATCATATAAATACTCTCAAGTTAGATAAATCATTGGGCTATTCAGGAGACTCACGATGACATCCTTCACTCCTGTACCTGAAAAAATGGACTTTAGTTCAGGTAGATATCTCACACCTGTTCTGTAACTATTTAAACTAGAGGACCATTATATTGCACCTAGAGGTATAATTGCAACAACTGTATTTCTGTATTACTAATAATCTTTAAATGCAAATATTTGAATAATGTAAGCTTAATAAATATATGTTTGATTGAATTTCCCTTCTGTTGTCAAGTATCATTAATAACATGGATTAAGATAAATAGTAAAACGATTATAGTTGCTTCCACAATCCTTATAATACGCGTGGCCACACAAGTGCACAGCTCTAAGCACAGCTCTAAGGAAGCCTTGCTGGCCTATGCTACTTTGCTTTACCAATGCACTTTAGCTCCCAGACTGTATTTTCAGGTCAAGCCAGCCAGTATCGCAAATGCAATGTTTCACGGTCCTCTGGAGTGTGGTAATGTCCTGGAATGATATGTGGGTGAAAGATCTGAGTTTTCTAATCTGTGAAACCAGATGCTTAAGTATAAAGTCACCAATTGTTAACAGGTGTCAGATTTATAAAGCAGAAATTGAATCGTAGTTCACCATGATTCTGATACTGTGGTGTTCATGTAAAGAACAGCTAAAGAACTATAGCATTTAGACAGCAGGCAAGGGCAACTACAGACTTTTACATACTGCCATTATGATGACTGAGAATATTGTTATAAAGTACTGTAGATAATAATTGTTCACATCTTAATAGTTCACATAAATATTTCAGTTCCTGTTAAATCAATATGACTTTTTCAGGATGTGTATGTCTCCACGGTCAATTATGTAACAATAGCAAGTAATTATTACTTAAATAATATATCAGCCATAGTGATGCTGTTGAATTTGCCTTTCAGTAAAGAAGATTTGTATGAGCTTGGAAATCTTGTGCAGCAACTCTCAATGCCGTTCATAGTGACAGATACAAGTCTCATGATATGAAGCCTGGATAAGCATGCTGCAGCACTGCTTAGCTGATTTTTGCCTCAGTATGTTATAACCTCTGGATCTTATTTGTTGAAATACAGTGTGCAATACAAACAGCTGCAATTTAGTCCACTGAGCAGTCAAGATGAACTGGCTTTCATCATCTCAGGCCACCAGATGCTTGTTGGAGACTGGTGAAGCCAGCTGACATCTGTAGCCAAATTAAAATGTAATAGGGAAATCATGAGAAAGTCAAGCATGGCTGATTTCACAGATTAGCACTAGTCATTGACTTCTATACAAAAGCTAACATTAGGTACTCTTAAAAACACCAGCTGTTGGTGTGAAAAAGTTTTGATCTTCCCAACTGCTGCTGTTGTTGTTTTTGTGTTCAATTTTCTACTAGAACAAATCTCTCCTGATGTTTGTTTATATGCAGCTTTGCAATTATCCTTGTCGATGTTGCATCCTCAGAAAAATCAAGCAGGTTAGTTAGACCCGATCTCCCATTCCTAAAACCATGCTGACTGTCTCCCAGTGACTTGGATGCCCTGTGTCTTCCCGGTCTGACTCACCACCAGTCATCCTGGTCACAACACTGATTTCTTTTTTTTTTGTATAGGGGGTGATTTATCGGATTTTATCAGTTAAAATGAAAATCAGAAGCCCTACATATACTTTAAAAAACTGGCGACCCCAATTCTAGCTGTAATACATTCCTCAAAGACCAGCATGCATCAGTTGCAACCGTTGGACTGATAAGGTGACAATTAGATGTGTTTTGGCATTTGGACAATGGCTTTTATCAGGTCACAGTTAGAAACAGTACAGAGACAGGATAGTCTTACACCGTGATGCCTCCCAGCATCTCTCTGCCCTTGGCTTTGCGTAACCTTGTGCAGACGATAATGCAGACGAGGAACTTCCAATTCCATAGGCTCGATGTAGATTACACTGGATGTTGATTGATTGGAGATGTTTATACAAGATAACTCTTTGACCATCACTGGGATTTACAAATACAGTATATGACCTTATATGCTCTAGTTACTGGGTGTCAATACTGCTTCTTTTCTGTGACAAACACAAAACAATGATAAAGAAACCAAGCATAGGTTGTTTTTAATTTGGAATATAGCTTTGCTCACACTGCGGTGCCTAGTGAATACAATGAAACCCTATCATGCAATGTAATCCAATTGTACACTACCCTCCACTATCCACAGGGCATCCCAATCATTACTGGAAGGTTGTACTACCCCTCTGCTCTAACTAGGTGGCAGCAGGAAGCACAAAAACTCCCTCTAGTGGCTCAAGGTAGCATTTTCCAGGAAATGTACGGGCTCTCTGTCATGTTCACTAAAGATCTTTTAATAGCAGCTCTTTGTTAAGACAATTTTACTCAGTTCTTTTCGTAATGGTAGCAATTGAGAACTGAAAAGATCTTTTGGGGAAACTTTCTGTCACCCAAAGCTTAGTTCTAAGATCATTTTAGCAGGCCTAAAACACATCTATGACCAGTGTTAAATAGTTTATAAGGGGCTGGTGTCAGATTCTACACTTGCTATGTGCAAAAATACTGTATGGTATTACAGTAAAGACCTTTGTTACAGTAAATGCCTTTGCAGTTTGATGCACTGTTGCCCTGTAAAACTTAGCTTTAAAGCTTGGATTGTTTTATTTTGGTCCTGTGACATAGGAATTCCATTAACTTAAAGCAGGTCATTACATGCTGCAGTTCATCTTTTCTGTAATGCAATCTATGGGAAGAGAATTGTTTTAACTGGCTTTGTGAATCTCGGAAGCTCTTTGTCTGTGTAGCAGGAGCGCTGCAGGCTTTCCAGACTAATGGTATTTATTTTCTTTATGTAAAAAGCACCAGGAAGGCAGATAACTGCAGTGGAATTTTATTTTTTTGTCATTTCATCTTCCTAGGGTAGAGACTTTTTTTTTATTTGATATTTGTGAATGCAGTTTTCATGAAAGGCGAGCGACTAATAGCACTGGCGAGTTTCCCCTGAAAGCTTCACCAATGCAGCAACTGGTAAACTAACTTCAGAAGCAAAACAAAAGTAATGTTGAGGTTATGACTGAGAAAATGAGGAGAGGAAGGGGGGCATAATCGTGTTGTGGGACATCATTGCATTTTGCGCATTCGTGCTGACACACATGGTTCTTTTCAAATAGCAATAATGTCATAGCAATGCTGACATCATCAGGACAAAAGCGCATTTTGTTTACAAAAATAATACTATTTGAAAACACGCCAGTTACCTACTTTCTGGCTTCTTCAGTCACTTCTTGTGATCCTCCTTAATGCAGGGTCATAGACCAGCGTAAACAAGTAAATTGAAATATTTGTACTTTAATGTAACTTAATTTCCAAATCAATAGCTCATTTATCTTGCATCTCATAGAGCACAAAAAAAGTTAAAGGGGGCTTTTTGTGGGTCTTGACTTCATTTGAAGAATCCGAATCTTCTAATTGTGCTTCCGAGCTCTTCTGCTTGGGGAGGACTTTGAGAAACAGAGAATACATTAGGAGAATGATTAATGAGCTGAAGGCCCTCGGCTCAGATAAGTCATCTGAACAATCTAGCAGTTTTAATAAAGTCAGAAAAATGGAAAGATTCACTTCATCCATATTCATTTTGCAAATTCCACTCAGTTCACAAAAATCTGATGGATGAATTACTGCTTGTAATATTAAAAATGTGCATTTGAAATGTTCAGTTAAAGTTAGTTTTCATTAATGTAGTATCATGTGTAGCA
Organism: Acipenser ruthenus; assembly: GCF_902713425.1. NCBI lineage: Eukaryota > Metazoa > Chordata > Actinopteri > Acipenseriformes > Acipenseridae > Acipenser > Acipenser ruthenus. The sequence continues at coordinate 65,659,548 of NC_081195.1, forward strand.
CTTGTACCATTGAGGTTCTTTCAGAGATTGACAAGAATGTTCAATAACACATCAATTATAAATGAATAAACATGCCTTTTAATCTAATCTCTGCTGATATAAAACAGAAATTAACTAAATCACAAATGCATATGTATACAACATTTCACGGAATAGGAGCAAAGGCGCCATGTATGGAAATGGGAGAGGGAAAGGAATGCTTGAACTTATTGGGAGTGAATAGGACCGGAGCTGTCAGACAATATACATTGGGAAAGCTTGCATCCCCGGAGGGGGACTCTGAGGTGAGACCTGGATACTGGATCGCCAAAGCTGGCACGCACTGGCACCTCCCCCAAGGGGAGACTGAAGTGACAAAATGGAAAGCATGCCCCCCTCTGTCTCACTGAGAACCGCCCTGATGATGATACACAGAGGTATCAGGGCTTTCAACATGGGGGGGGGGGAGGTTGACAGATTGACAGATTGACAGATTGACGGGGGGGGGGGGGGGGGGGGGGGCCTTAGCGCCTGCCCTCTGAACTACACGCCAAGGTTAAAAAAAAGACAAATTAGCCCTTCAAGTATTATAAAAATGGTTGTCATTAACACTATGCTGTTTGATGAATGCATTGCATTATTTATTTTACCATATAGAATTACAGGTACTCAGATTTGGAAAAATGCCAAATTAATAAGTGATTTAAAAAACAAAGGCCAAGACTTCTTTATATGATTTATGGTCCAGGCAGACAACAGCAGGAGCTATTATTCAAACTGCAATTCAATCCCAGCGCCTCATTAAGCAGCGGTCCTAGTTTTTTTCTATGGTGTTTGTGTAACAGGCAATGTTGTGTGATGCACTGACTTTACAGATTCTTTCCCCTGTCATTGAGATGAAAGTGTGTGTGGTTGCCAGTTCATGCCCAGCCTCTGCCCTTTTACACTAGCCTGGCCTCAGGATCATGTTAATGATTAGCCTAGTCTCAAGATCGTGTTAATGATTAGCCTAGCCTCAGGATCATGTTAATGATTAGCCTGGCCTCAGGATCATGTTAATGATTAGCCTAGTCTCAAGATCGTGTTAATGATTAGCCTAGCCTCAGGATCATGTTAATGATTAGCCTGGTCTCAGGATCATATTAATGATTAGCCTGGTCTCAGGATCATGTTAATGGTTAGCCTGGTTTTAGGATTGTGTTAATGATTAGCCTGGCCTCAGGATCATGTTAATGATTAGCCTGGCCTCAGGATCATATTAATGATTAGCCTGGTCTCAGGATCATGTTAATGGTTAGCCTGGTTTTAGGATTGTGTTAATGATTAGCCTGGCCTCAGGATCATGTTAATGATTAGCCTGGCCTCAGGATCATGTTAATGATTAGCCTGGTCTCAGGATCATGTTAATGATTTGATCTAAGGTTAAATTGAGTTCCCTGCCAGAATCACTTCTTGCTGGGTGTTTTGTACTGTTATTACAGTGTTATAAAACATACAGGCCACGCCCATCTTTAAATTTGGGGTCAGGAGCTATAGTCAGAAGCTGTTTCTGTTACCGCCTTATGATTGTGTTAGGCATGTCGTATGCAGACAGGCTAAAATAATTGAATCTGTTCAGTCTTGAACAAAGAAGACTACGCAGTGATCTGATTCAACCATTCAAAATTCTAAAAGGTATTGACAATGTCGACCCAGGGGACTTTTTTGACCTGAAAAAAGAAACAAGGACCAGGGGTCACAAATGGAGATTAGATAAAAGGGCATTCAGAACAGAAAATAGGAGGCACTTCTTTACACAGAGAATTACTCCCCAGTAATGTTGTTGAAGCTGACACCATGGGATCCTTCAAGAAGCTGCTTGATGAGATTCTGGGATCAATAAGCTACTAACAACCAAACTAGCAAGATGGGCCGAATGGCCTCCTCTTATTTGTAAATGTTCTTATGTTCTTATGTTCTTATATGGTTCCACACTATAAAGGGCTGCCTTATGTGTCACTGTGTCATAATTTCTAATAATATACACTAACGGTAACTAAAAAGTTAACTAAGAAGCTTCAAAATACATTTTCAGTAACACTTTACATTAAGTGTCCAGTGTCTATAAATTACTGTGTATTTAATAGTAGTTACTTAGACAATACATGTGTACTTACACATAATTACAATGTTATTATGCATAGTTAATTTTCAATCACTGCCGCCCTAGATAAAAAAAAACAAAACATTCTTTCTAGTTATTTACACAGAAGACGCTGTGTCAATGTTGTCTGGCTAAGGCTTATGTTATCTTGTCCGTTTCAGTCAGAAGAACCTTGGGTTTCTGAAAGTAGACTGACGTGAATGTGGTATCTGACAGGCCTATCTTTCTTTCCAATGCCAGTGAAGGTCAATTTAAAGATGAAATGAAATAAGGATCCAGCAATAGCATATACAGTGCAGCATAGCCCTTGAAAATGTACCCGGAGAGGATTATGTTTCTTAGGAAATAACTTTCCTCCTTTTCTTATCAGGCAGCAGGCCCAATATTGCATTCTGAACCAGCTCACAGTATAAGAATAAAAGACCCTGCATATTTGCGTTTGTTGTAGAAACCCCCTGCTTGTTGTAAAGAGTCTCTCCCTTCTGAATGGGTTTGTTCATAAACTCCTGGCTCTGGCGATTGTCACACCTTATGCTTTCATCTGCAGATTGCATCTTATTATTGCTTATATTACTCGTTTTGGTTCTCATCTCCATGGCAACAGCTGAATCTCTTCACCTTTAAAGAGTGTATCAGTAGGCTATAGGATTCAGGTGAAAAAAAAATACGAAAAGACGATGAACAAACTCCAAATATTTCTAAATCAAATGTAATTTTTCTAGGAGCCTTGCTGTTGATTCCAATGAGAGCGCTTAGCACCTGTGGGTTAGGAGTATTTATTAAGATAATAATGTAACTGTTTCCTCGTAATAACAGTTTATTTTCATAATATTAAGATAAGACTAGATTAATTAAAACCAGAATATTAGAACCCCAGTAGAAGCCTGTTTAACTGGATTTGCCCTAATTTGGTAGCTTTGTTCAGATTTGAACCTCTGGTCTTTTGGCTTTAATATAACCGGCCTTATAGTAACAATAGACCTGCCATGGACATTTACACTCAAGAGCAATAATTGCATAAGCCACTGAAGTAAACCACTTCTCAGACAACTCAACAGAACACATGCCAAGAACCATTCTACTGTACCTCCAGAGTGCAGTCCTTTTATTTCTTAAAGAAATGTTTAAATTGGAAGCTTGAGTCAGCGTAAAACAGGCTTTCTGCCAAGTCTGTCTACAAGATATAGGAATCATGATATTATGAGGTTATTTTTAATGTGTTCACCCAACACCACATGGTCATACATCTTTTAACTGAACAAAGCCTGTAAAATGTGATTTTAAACTTGAAGACCTAACACAGGCCTCAGAAGGATGACCAGGCATATTTTTGCAAAGTCTGAATGCAAATTTCTGAACTTAATTTTAGGACCAAATTGGTTGGAAACATAAATACTGACCGAAATGTACCTGTTCAGCAATGTAATATTCTTTGTTGGTTTCTGCCCATTACTTCTTGGGGGAAATGCTTCTGTGTTTTAGTTCTGGTAATTTTAATTTAGTAATTTTAATATTGTAACTTAAACAGCAGGTGTCAAAAAAAAAATTCAAAACAGCTATTATAATATAATGAATCTCCAATGACCCTCGCTTGCCTGTTCGCACCCTAACCCTAACCCTGTTACACATACCATTGAACACTTCAAAGCATTGCAGCAAGAGATTAAAGGTGTAATACAGTATTTATTGATATGTGTTGCTAATTGACGTTTTCTAGTTATTAGATTCACTCAGTGTAAGTGAAAGTGGATTGTTGAAGATTATGTAACCAATCCATATCAATCAATAAAAAAATAGATAATTGTGAGTGGCGTATTCACAATTTCAGAATTCTGAATTGTGAAGGCGAGAGGCATCTGGTGTATTATACACATTATTAGATTTCTGAGAGAGTTTATTTTACTAATGGCTTTATGGCCTCGTTAGATTGACCTCATAGACCTCACTAGTTAACTTGTGCCAAAGACGCAATTGATTGCTGTTGACTGAATTTCATTTTAACTGCTTTAAACCCCCGGGTAAATGAAATATTTGAGACATTTGCACATATAAACACCATAATGATGCAGAAGACGGCTCATGTTTATCCAGTAATATAAGCCCTTTCTTCTCTCATAGTAATAAAAACACACATATTAAGGACGGAGGTGATTTTAATGTGTCTTTGTGGAGCTTTACATTCGGCACAGGTGTAATCTTCTATGTTCAACATGCATTTGTCCTAAAGGCAATCTGCAAGGCTATACAATGTGTGCACATTTTTATTCATGTGCACCGTTCATGTATAGAGGAATAAGATATATTATAGGTATGAAATCAATATGTATTATGTTTAATATTTAACAATATTATTTAAGACATAACCTGACTGCGAATAAACATTTTCATATTACACCCACCCCTCGTTATATCGCCCCACACTATACTGAGGATTCGGATATATCGCGGTCCTGGAGTTGGCTCCCCATTTTTACAGTCTAACTGCACATGCCATAGCTGCAATACACATAGATAATTTCACTTAGAATTACTGTTTGTTTTAATTCGTACTGCACACCACAAACAAAAATATGCAAAACAATTAAAAACAAAGCATGAATATCGTACTGTTATCATATACACATGCATTGCACAATAACACAAAGCAAATTAAATACCTATTTTCTGAAGCGGTTTTTATTTTAGCCAACAAGGTGTTCACTTGTGGCAGCAATGCACTAACAAAAGTCACAGGGCAGTGACGTCAGCTCCCTAGCAACAAGCCTCCTATGTTGGGAATGGATTCTTTCAATGCAGCAGGTTTGTGCATTTGAGAAAGGAGAGGAAGACTCATGAAATTAATTGGAGACTGAAGTTGATGAGAAGCAATTACCCTCCAGAGTACGAATTAAAATGGTGTGCTGCTTTTTATAAGAAAAATTAGAAAAAGCTGGCAAAATGAGAAAAGGACTTATATTGGACCCTGACGCCCCCGATAAAACGAGGCAGTGGTTGTACAGTATTTGTTAGCCTATTTGTTTTTCTGTGGGTCTCTCGATATATCGCAGCCCTCTATATAGTGGATTTATATTGGACCCCGACACCCTCGATAAATCGAGTGGGTGGTGTATGACTGTTTATTAACATGAAACTGAACTTCAATAAATGAGCAATTGCATATTAATGAAATACTTTCTGTTGAGGAAAAAGGTGTAAAAAGTGTAGAAGTGGTGTAGAGTGCTCCGTCATTATTTCTCAGTTCCATAATTCATACTGTACATTCGCAGTTAGGTCATACCAATGGTAAATCATCATGTGCTATACATTACTGTGTAAGGACCCTTCACTCACCGCCCTCAATATTTCACAATTTTTGCAATTCAAAAGTCAGATATTAACAATATGGTTGTCTGCTGGTAGTATCAACAACAAAGAGTTAGGGTGATTAGAGGTAAAAGATTGATCATTGATGGCATCACATGATGACATGTGACACTAAAAGAATTGAAGTGACAGGTGCTATGACGATTGGCTGTATTCAGATACTTTGAATATCATTTTTCACAGATAATTGAAAAAGGAAAGGTTCCTTTCATTTAACCAGCACTGTTCATACGCAGTTCAAACTCCCTAAAGGGATTATATTACATTGCCTTGCTGTATCTATAAATGACCAGCAGCACAAATAGCTTTAATTATAAAGCCCAGATGAATACTTATTAGACAGATGGCATCAAATAAAAAAGTTTGTTTACAAGACTGTTGTGCCGTCAATGAAATACATACGTTGCTGCCCAGATCTCATTGCCAACAACAGGATTAACTCTCCAAATATTAATATTATCCAATCAATTGTCTGTTATAGACTATCACCCGAGCACCAAATCTGGCTAGGAATCTCAACCCCTGGTAGAGATCATTTTTACAGTGTTTTGGGGACAGACTAGGTCCTAATACATCATTGGATACATCATTGGAAATGTTGTGACAAAGAATTATTCTAAATAAATAATGGTCCGAGACACAGGAGCTGAGTTCAGAACATGGATTTGTGTTCCTGATCTCCATGTTTCCTGCTGGAAGCCTCTGTGGTTGAAATTCATCAAGCCTGGTGAAATGTGTTTTCATGCTGTCAATACGTTGTGATGTACCTGAATGTAGCGAATTCCCTTGGCTGTCAATGCATCGATGCCATTTCACACTGTGAAATCCTACAGCTATCAGTGTGCTATTTTTATGCATCGTTATTGTTTGATAGGACACTATCTGATGTTACGAGATGATACTGAAATTCATCCCTGGCTATTCAGAAACATCCTAGTGGTCACAAAGACACAACCTAACTCTGATAATTAGCAGGGGCTGCAGTATTATTTATTTATTTATTTCTTAGCAGATGCCCTTACCTAGGGGAACTTACAGTTGTATACAAAAAATACATATCAAGAATTATAGTATACAACAACATTGTATCTTCCTTTATTCAGAATAATAGAATAACACTTATCAAATACAAACATAAACACTGCAGGTTTAAAATCTCATTCGTCAAAGCTGTGAATATATAATACATGTCTGGCACCATTTTGTGCCTTTCCTCCATTTTTTATTTAAATACAAATGATGAAAAAAATAACCCTATGAGTTTGTTTTGCGGTACTATTTTTAAACACTCTGTTGGGCTACTTGCCAAAAACTGTTGGGTTTTAAATATCTTGCCAAGCGAGTAAGCTGTCATAAAGGCAAGGTCTATAGAAAAAAAGCCTTTGTCTGGAAGATATGAAGGTTTTCTTAAGGGCTTTTTCATCTTACATCTTTCCTCAACAAAGAGGCAGACATTTGATGCTAAGACAGCTGCACAAAGTAGCAACCAAAAACATAAAAACATTGTTTCTACATTCAGGATATTGAATCATTCCTTTTTTTTTAGTTTACATGTGTTTGTTTCAACAAGATGTATAGTGTTTTTATACTATTTTAGTCAAGTAAATTCATTTCAAAATAATAACATTGCTCATATAACATATTAACTGGGGAATAATTATCAGGAATTAAAGACAAATTATTAAGCATCATTAATATGATTTTTAGGGTTTTATATTTGCCAAAGAATGGCATTTCAAATTTGAGTCATGTATTGTATACCTCATTGAAAATTAGAAATCATATATTTTATACCTCATTTGAAAACCAAACTATAAAAAGTTGTTTTTAATTTCCCTGTTGATGTCTGTTATTTTAGAAGCTGTGTGCTATTAAGGGGATTCCCCTTTGTTCTTCTCTTGAATGCAGTCCTACACAACTAAAGGCTGCTGTACAGATGCATCCCTTGTTTAGCTTTGAAGACATGCATCCCACCTCTGCATTATTCAGCCCCTCATCCCACGCAACACCACCCTCATTTAATCAATAGATGAAAGTAAGAAGAAGACAAGGATGCATATTGACTCATGTATTCATTCTGTTAGAAAATCATTATGCATCAAGGTACAGTATGATCATCACACCTGCCAGCAACTGTGAAAATTGAGTCTAGATTCAATCTATATGAAAAATAATGAGTTGGCGCTTACCTGAGTCTTCTGTATTACTTTAACCACTTTGGGATTGTAATTATAAGACCTATTATTCCAAGACTGAGGCAAAGATCTTATTACTCATTACTTATTACTTATTACTCAACTGTGAACCTCTGTTTTAAGATCCTGGATACGAATCAATGTGAAAGTGAACTCTAGAAAGCGTGCAAAGAAGAGCGACCAGAATTATCTTGGGTTTAAAAGGCATGTCGTATGCAGACAGGCTAAAAGAATTGAATCTATTCAGTCTTGAACAGAGAAGACTTTATTCAAGCATTCAAAATTCTAAAAGGTATTGACAATGTCGACCCAGGGGACCACAAATGGAGATTAGATAAAGGGGCATTCAGAACAGAAAATAGGAAGCACCTTTTTACACAGAGAATTGTGAGGGTCTGGAACCTACTCCCCAGTAATGTTATTGAAGCTGACACCCTGGGATCCTTCAAGAAGCTACTTGATGAGATTCTGGGATCAATAAGCTACTAACAACCAAACAAGCAAGATGGGCCGAATGGCCTCCTCTCATTTGTAAACTTTCTTATGTTCTTAGGATTTTAAATTATTCTACAGCCAATCAGGAAACAACAGGTGATATTTGATTTTCTGATAGCGTTTTACCTCCAGCTATGCACAATCTTCCAGGCACCTCTCGGGCTACTGTTTCTACACCAGGATTAGTCTGCTGTCCACTCATTTCTGACAAAATAGTTCTAATGACAAATGTTGAGGAACTGGTCCATCCTATTATTGGCTGAATTATTTTGTGAAATTTGGGACTATGCACAAAGAAAGGTCCTGGTTTTGTTAAGATGTGTTCCTGGGTGGTGCACCTGGTACTGTAGAATATGAATACTGGTCCCTGCAGGACATGCTTACAGAAAACCCAGGGTTTCTGATGCTGTGTACGTTCTCTAAATAAATAAACAAATCAGCTAGAACAGATGGGTGTTGTCCAGACGAGGCACGCAAGAGGAAATGAAGGTCCTTTGCCGCTAATTGCACAGCTTGCTACTGATCATGAGCACTATTGGCAGGCACTGGTGAAGAGGATTCACTGGGTAGGCAGCTCTAACTCAACTTCTCCTATTGGGGGATTCTATGGAGTGTAGCCAGGATCGCTGTGAAGTATGATCTTTATAAAGTGTAGTGTTGCCATGATTTATGCACTGCATTTTGGCAAAGGGTTTTAGGTAAATCTTACTTGTAATGCACTTCCATCGCTATATAGGCCTCAAACTCCTGTTTAAAGGTTCTCGGTTAAAGAGAGCCACCCTTCCTTACTTTCAGAAAATATTAATGACATCTTTTTTTATACATTAGTTTTCTATGGCATGTGGTTCTTTCAAAACGTCACATACTTCACTGTATAGCGAATGGAAGTTCATGACAAGCACAATTTTTATGATATGATTTCTCAGCTGTAACCCACCTTTGATCCCCTAAATATGTCCAGAAAACTCCGATGTGCTCATGTGAACTGAACTGCAATTGATCGAATAGTCATTTTTGAACAGTGTTTTAATCTAATCTAGCATTGAATTGTACCTAAATGGTTACTAACTGTATGACAATCATTTATTCAAGTAATGTGTGAGATATAGAAATCTCATCCCCATATACAAATCTAAGGATTTAAAACGGATGATCTGTGATTTTGTTTTTTTTTGGTTTATTTATGACAACATTAAGCTGTATTCTGGATAGACTTGCATCCCCATGTGCTGTAGATGGCAAGATTACTCCTGGAAAGTGGTGCGATTTCTCTAGTAAATGCTGGCTCTGCCACTTCTTTAATATTCTAGATCAAATGTTTATGTACTGATAGCTTGCTGATTGAATTCCTTCCTTGTGGAGTGCTACAGTGGGGAGAATACTAATAGGAAATAAACCACTGTGGCTCTCATGTCCAAACGTACTTCAAGGACTTTGCGGATGATTTACATGCATGAACTTTCAAAGCCAGCAAACTGTGATGATGTGTACAAAAGATAGCTTTTACAATGTTTGCAACTTAAGTTTTCTAATATCTTTGTTTATTATTACCACCAGTAATGGTTTGTATTTCTGTCTGTCTGTCTGTCTTCCTGTCTATCTATCTATCTATCTGTCTACCTGTTCATCTATCTGAAAGCTTTTTGGAAATGGAAATATGTTGCTAACAGTATTGTGGTTAACTCTATTCAGACTGTCATGGTTTCAATGAAGTGACATTCATGTAGAGAACCTAACGAATGTAATGTACTGTGTATAAAGGCCATATAAAACTGCAGACCAAACACGCAGCTTGACCCACATACAGTATTATTTGTGTAGGCTGAGTCACTTCCACAACCATCCAAATGGTAATCACAAAGATTGCTTGTGTGGTTGTGGAGATTTCCCCTCATGCTTATTGTTGTGTATGATGTGCATCTGCTGTCATCTTCATTTAAGATGAGTAAACACTCTGGAGAAACGGACTGGCCTACTCATTGATACAGGCATACATGTTCTAGCAGAATCTTTCAATCTGTAGAGTCCCTGTGGCAGTGGCTGATTGTGTACAGGTGCAGGAGTGATGCAGTGCGTGATGAAACAAACAAGGAGAGTTGGAAAGGTATTTTTATTTTTCTATCCAGGTCTGGTGACCAAATAATAAGACCCTGGCAATACAAAACAATGTGTACTGCACTGAGTAAATAACAGCAGGTTGCAATACCAAATGATAAACACAAATATATCTGCCCCACAATAATACTAACACATTAGTTCACATGCAGACTGTGCCGGGATTCAAGTGAATGATTGATTAGCAAGCGAGCCCCGGTACAGCTGTAGATAAAAGGAGCACGAATCACTCACTCAGGGTGGAGTGTTCAGGGAGTGGAGAACGGCAGAGAGAATATAAAACAATTGCTACGCGTGGTGGAAGTACCAGCACAATACTTGTTTTGGGGTTTGGTGTCAGTGTTTTGTGCAGTTTCATTTTGTTCAGTGTTTTGTTTTGTGTAAACCTTGTTTAATAAATTGGTGCAGCAGCACATTCATTCAACCACAACCCTGTGTCCTGCATTTCCGGGTTTGACCTCACCCGCAAGCACCTTGCCACAGGCAGTTTCTAAAAATATGCACACACTTACACCTACAAGGTTAAAATACCATTACTGCAACATTAGATTAATCCCATGTTCATGTTTAAAGGCCGGAGACTTCAAGCCTTACTTTCATAAACAGCCATTATTTCTTAATGTCTTTTTTGTGTACATGAAATAAATTTGTATTTCGCTAAGAAGTCTGCAGTGGCAAGGGTCACCTTCCTAGGTTTCACGAAGCAATACAAATTATGATCTTGACATTTAGACAACAAAGCTATTATCTTCAGGTAATGGAACAATCAAACATGGAATGTGTGCTGTTCACATTGCCATGGGGTAAAGGATGTTGAGATGGCTTTGCCTTTGTTTTGCATCAAAGGGCATAGGTGTGAAGATTGTAAACAGAAAACACTATGATCAGGATTAAGATTATGAACAGGGTGTATTGTAATATAAAATGGAATTGTATTATTGAAGTGCCACTTTTAATCAAGCAAACAGCTTTATCACCTGCCCAAACACCACAGCACTTCTTGTTTTATTAAGCTCTTTTTGCATAATAGGCATGTCTTACAACCAGTTGTATTATACTCAGTTAAATAAGTAAACACACAAATATATACACCACAATATACCGGCCTTCCATTTTTTGTATTGTAGCACCAGAACAAAAGCTTCGCAAGTCCCACATATTGTGTAATTGGGTTCCTTTTTTCATATTTTGTAGCCATGAAAGGTGCAAGAACTGAGATTTATGGAGAAGGAACAAGGCCTTTATTAACTCCCAGAAAAGGCAGAAGATCACATGAGGTCAAAGTGCAAGCTCTCCTCACCATGTCCTATCAGAGCAACACAAACATGTAACATTAATTCTAGGGCCTTTTATAAACTCAAAATCCTGAGGCACTTCACAGGTGAAACAAGCACTAAACATGCTACTAAAAACAAACAGAGCTAGTCAGAGTGATTTCAATTTGATACATTGACTCTCCTGACTTCCACAGTAAGGTGACCATAGTTCATGAAACATACATTTTTGACAGGGACGCAGGAGCAAACCTCGAACCTTGACCATTGAGAATCTTAAGGGTACTGTTGTAATGGCCAAGATCCATTGGGCCACAGGCAACCAATACAGACTACATAGATCATGTATCAAACCCAGCAGGAGGTGGAGCAGAACAGTCAATCAACAGGAATAGAATAGAGTAGAATCAACAGTTTGTATTGGATTATTCCTGATGCAATCTGATCTATAGGCTCCTATCTGTAGGAGGCTAAATCTATGATAAGAGTAATGAAAAACAAGTCATCTATTCATCATGCACATTTCAGCAAAGATCTGTCACAGGTTTTCATGTTCCTTTACGTGCAATTGCTTCATATGGAATATTATATCCTGAATGGTTATTTCGTTTCCAATTTTACCCTGAATCAGCCTGCCTTATGTGGTCATAAGGAGGTGCTCTCCAATTCATCTGTCAATTAGATGTCTGGGTTTATATCTTTTCTTCTTGCTTCCTTGGAATACCTTGCTTATAGTACATCGTGAATTACAGTGTCATTTTAGTCAATTCTTCCAATGATATATGCATTACTGTTGGTAAACCATGTTTAATAATTCAGGATGCTTCCAGTATTCTTTCATTTGTATTCTACACAGCTGTGATCTGATCATTTTTAAATCAAATTGTCTTTTTAATTGTTAAATGTAATATAATGTATGCCATGATTTGTAATTATGCCTACTGGGCTTATTTATTAGGAGCACCACCCCCTAACAATAACTGGAAACTATTTCCATAACACAGACACAACTTGATTTCTGCTAGGTCTATTCTGAACTAATTAGAATATGCTTACTCTTTCAATTCACCAAATCAAGTTACCAGCTAAGTTATTAATTTGTGCTTCTTCAAAGTTTGTGTTGCGTTTCCTTGGCATACAGAAACACTTCATCATTCAAATAAGATCCATCCTGTATTCATGCTCTCACTATGGACCACCAGAATTGTTAATTATGGCACTAAAGTGTTCATATTTCAAGATTCATTTGTATTCCTCCATTCTTTTAGGGAAGGAGATACACATCAAACTCATAGCCAGCAGAATAATTATACTTCCAAATAAAAAGGCTGAGTCATAACTGAGCTGCCTGGGGGATCGCTGGCAAAGTATAGCACCGTCTTTAGACAAAAAAGACACAAAATGCAAAGTCAATTAAAATCATCAGACATAAAAGGCTGTTACCATAATGGCCTGATATTCCTTAGACTCCATTCTATAGTTTCATTTGTGAAAACAGTAATGGAGTAAACTAAGGTGGGTTCTCATTTATTAATAAAGATAAGAGGTTTATACAAAACTCGATACAGACCATTATTTATTTAACCTCAATGGTTCCTTTTGAGACTGTACTCCCCTTAGTAAAACACAATGAGACAGTAGCAGCGACAAACATGCTGCCAGAACACACTATCTTACAAACAACTTTTTCGTTACTGTAGTGCTATAATCTGCAGTTATCCTGTCCTATTCAAAGCTTTCATAAAGGAATGACTCATCTTCCTTTTTAGTAGTCTCATAACATTCACAACTCATCAAGTGCTGCATTTCTAACTCAACCCAAGCCTGCATCTTCAATATATTTTGTAGGTTTGGAATATTGTTCTAAAGATATCAAAAGTGTAGCACTTTACATCAAGTGTCTCGAATTACTGTGTATTGACATAGTAGTTACTTAGTAAATACATGTGTACTTACACATAATTATAATGTTATTAATCATAGTTACAATGTACTTAATGTGTACATCTTTTTTACACAACATATATACGTACACAATTGTATCAGAAAAGGGTTAGGGTTAGGTTTAGGGGGATTAGGGATAGGGATAGTGTTAGGGTTAAGGTTATATTGTGCAAAAAGATTTACACATTAAATACATTGTAACTATGCATAATAATATTGTAATGTTATTAACCCTAACCTTCACCCTGACCGTTTTCTGATACAATTGTGTACTTATATATGTTGTGCAAAAAGATGTACACATGAAGTACATTGTAACGATGTCTAATAACATTGTAATTATGTGTAAATACACATGTATAAGTGACTACAATGTCAATATACAGTAATTAGAGAGACGTAATGTAAAGTGTTACCCCATTATACTAGCACTGTATTGCCCAAAAGAAAGCCTAGGCAAACCAGTATCATACTGGCGCAGTATACTGCTATATGGTACCATGGTTGGAATTATTAAACAAGGATTAATTCTTTTTACCACTATGCTTTAATGCTGATGCACGTTTATTTATTTTGTTAATGCATTTCTTTTTATTGAGCATGAAGTACCTATATGCATGAATTACAGTAATATATTTACTGAACATATTTAGACAATCGCTGCGAAAATAATGGAGACGATAAGGCAGATGTTTGCATGAAACACCTACCAGAACCATGATTTAAGCCTAGCATGAGATACTTGACTCAGACCTTATCATTTATTTGATCTGAACCTCCACTGACTGGTGTAAATGGGTGTATATGATAAATTCAGACTGGTAGTTTATGTTTATGACATCAGCATTTCCTACTCTCCCACTTTATGTATCCCTTGCTGGGTAAAAATGTGTTTAAATAGATGTGCTTACACAAGCGATTGATTAAAACATGACAACGCCCCTGAGATGTATGATTATTACACAACCGTGCACACCCTGTCATGGTTTATTGTTTACTTACGACTATACAGTAAAAAAATCATTAACGTTATGTTTTTGAGTCAATTATTTCTTTTTTTTTATTTTGTTAGTTGCTGTACTTTTAAAACTTAACAGGGACAATTGAACAAATAATATAATACATTCAAACACTGAACCACAATTTCTAGAAACAAACGCTATACCTGATCTTATTCTTTTTATTAAGAAAAAATATACAAATGGGGTTTTTGAGAACAATAACCAAACCCCCCGGGGAGCACAATGTTAGGGGAATGTCATCTGTGATTGAATGTCTTTTAAACATCAGATCAAATAGATTTGTTATAAAGTGTGTGATGTGTTATTATAGACATGGCCATAGGTTAAAAAATGTAGCAGTGAAACAGCTTGTATTAATGGCCTATTCAGTAATAAGCATTTACAGTATTGCCAACGTGACAAAGACAGAAAATGAGATACGTCTTTCTCAAAAAGGGACAACCTGTTTCATAATTCTAGTTTAACAGGTTAACGGTTAATAAACAAAGTATACATTTTTAAATAAAGCTCAATAATTGCCACATTATTATAAAAATATAAGGTCATTGATTGGGGGGAGGGGTTATAGTCATCACCTAGCCCAAATATTCTTTTCATTATCTGCCTTGTTTAGTTATTTTAATAAAAGGTGTGTTCAATAGGTGTTGGTGGTGCTTGGGGTTTAACAGCTGACAGAGCCTTGTAGATAGGTGACAATCTGAACTACCTTGGGTATTTACAGGACCGAACCCCTTCCCTTCATTGCGTATATGCAATTCCACAACTGTGCAACACACTAATGAAATCTATGATTTGCCACAACTGAGCAATCTCCTACCTAAGAGGCGGTTTCTGTGGGCTGTAGCCCATTTACCGTTGGTGGAGGTTTCAAATGCTTTATTTAACCAGGTAGGACCAACTGAGAGCTGGTTATCATTTGCAGTTTATTGTTTCCAGTTTTAGCTGACCTGGATTTAGGTGGAAGCTGGTAAGTAATGCAATGCAGGATATTCTGCTGAGCAGTTTAGCAAAACGACACCGAACCAATGTAAATTTTAATTTGACATTCAGACTTGTGAGATACACTTAATGGCATTCAATGTAATATGTATTTCCTTTTTTTCACTTCTCTTGATTCCATTTCTGCAGAGCATCAATGTCTGAGATTGTTCTTACCTTTGTCTTTCTTCTCTTCCAGTTTATCGCCTTCGCCTCCTTGTTCTTCATCCTCGCCTCAATCACCACCTTTTGTCTGGAGACCCACGAGGCTTTTAATACTATTATAAACAAAACAGAATTGATAAGGAACGACAGTCTATCTGATCAGAATGCACAGTATGAGATTGTAACAGACCCCGCTCTGACTTATGTAGAAGGCATCTGCGTACTGTGGTTTACTCTTGAGTTTCTGGTGCGTGTCGCATTCTGCCCTGACAAGCTTGAATTTGTTAAAAACCTCCTGAACATTATTGACTGTGTGGCAATCTTGCCGTTTTACCTGGAAATGGCTCTGAGCGGACTTTCATCCAAAGCTGCTAAAGATGCTCTTGGCTTCCTTAGGGTTGTTAGGTTTGTCAGGATTCTACGAATCTTTAAGCTAACCCGTCATTTTGTAGGACTACGAGTGCTTGGGCACACCCTGAAAGCTAGCACCAATGAATTTTTGTTGCTCATCATATTTTTAGCTCTGGGAGTGTTAATATTTGCCACCATGATCTATTATGCTGAAAGATTAGGAGCAAGTCCCAATGACCCAACTGCCAGCGACCACACACAGTTCAAAAATATTCCTATTGGATTCTGGTGGGCAGTTGTCACCATGACCACACTTGGGTATGGTGACATGTATCCTCAGACTTGGTCGGGCATGTTGGTGGGCGCTCTGTGTGCGTTGTCTGGGGTGCTCACAATAGCCATGCCTGTGCCCGTCATTGTCAATAACTTTGGAATGTACTACTCACTAGCCATGGCCAAGCAGAAGCTTCCACGGAAGAGAAAGAAGTACATACCTCAAGCTCCTCAAGGTGGCTCCCCTACACTCTGCAAGACTGACCTGGACATGCCTTGCAATAGCACCCACAGTGATGCTTGTCATGCCAGGGAGAACAGGCTGATGGAACACCACAGATCAGGTATGGGAGCATGTGGATTTGTTCAGCAAACGATGACTATATAGACCTACCTTGTTCTTTAGAATCAACACAATGTGCTATTTTTACCGAAAGACTTGATTACAGAAGCCACAGTTCCATGCAGTGCATTTTCATTCCTTGGTTTCCAAGGAAACCGGCAGAATGAACACGTACACCACAAGCATACGAGATATAGTGAAATGATGAAATCAAGCCTCAGGACGAGGGAAATGGTTGGTAAAAATAGCAGCCCTTATAGGCAGGTGCTGTGGGGAATATATTGTGTCTGTTTCTAGATCATTTCTAGTCATTCACCTCCAATGCACTTACTGTCCTTGCATTCTACAAGTAGTTGTCTATATAGTTCAACCTACTTTGCTTTTTTATGAATGGAATGTGCATGTTGTCCCTTTGCCTATGTGCTTATTTTAAAATTGCATGTGAATGTGCTTGGTGGCAAAATGTATTGTTTTGTTGTGATGTGTTGACAGTGCAGTTCAGCATGGTGTGTAATCAAACACAAGCGCCTAGCCATATGAATAAATATGCATATGCCTAACTGTACAATACCATTATTTATATGGGAGTTTTGCATCCTATGGGTCTATTAAATTATTTTAAACAGTACTGGATACAAATACTGTTGTCCTTTAATTCCAATGTTTGACATCTTTCCACTGTATTGTTTTTTTTTATTGTATTAGGTGCTGATAATAAGGGGGTGAAAGAGTCACAAGCAGGATGGATTCAAATGGGGTTAAAGCTATATTTAGATCCACTGCTATTTAGAAGATGAAATCCCAATGCCTTATTAAAAAAAAAATAAGAAGAAATAACAAAAGGCACTAAACACCCTTAAGTGATCCAAATCTGGATAATGCTTAGGTCAAGGACTCCAGCACCCAGAACATGTCTCATATGCAAATATATGCACAAATAGCGCAGACTAAAATGTGTATATTTACTTTTGTAACCCAGCTTGTTATCCCGTTGCATTCTCCCTCTTGACAGTGTTAGTTCGATGTTGGTGTTTGATGTTGTTTCGGTGTACAGTGATTACACAGCTCTCTACAGCTCATTGTAAGTATAATTTACGACTGTCTATAAATGGCGTGGTGCTTTGACCGGTGTTGTCAGGTGAAGCCAGTGGAGGAAGTGACCTGCCTTTGTCACCTGACGAAAGGCTCCCAATCAGGCGGTCTAGCACCAGAGATGACAACAGAAGAGGGGGAACATGTTTCTTACTGACAACAAGCGAGTACACGTGTTCTACAGGTGGAGGGATCAGGAAAGGTATGGATGTATTTCACTAGATAAAGGCTACATAGATGTGCCCGGAAGACTGCCACAGCTTAAAGCTAGATCAATCAGTTTAGTCCCTTGAGATATCCCTCCAAATTCCATTATCATGCCACATTGTATTTTGTATGAAAAAAGAAAAGAAAACAAGGGTAACACTTTATTTTTAAGTTCTGTTTTTTGATTTGAAATTATGCCTTCATTACGAATACATTAATAAATAGTTTAATAGAAACAGATATTATCTGTACATAATAATTAATTGCCAAATATTTTTTGGGGGGGATAACTAAACTTTTTGAAGGTTATTTCAGGTTTAACATTAAGAGTATGGTAGGTCTTGTGCTGTACTCTGCAACGTTTATCCTTAATGAATATTGCAGTCCTTTTAAGAAATGTTAGGATTACTCTACACTTCTGTCTACTTTTTAATTATTAAAACTTTTTTGTAATCATGAGGAAGTGCCCCTTAAGGTCATTCCAAGTATTTTAAACTTTTCTGTTGATTACATGTTCATTGCTTTTAGCATTCCATTAAAGATGCACTACATTGCAGAATATTTAATGTACAGCACTTGTACATTAGTGGAAATATGTGAACACTGTTTCGTGAGAAATTAATGTGAGAGATTCACTTGTGAAAGAATCAATGAGCCTGAAGTTAAATAGCAATTAATCATGAAATTAATCTCATTTGTAGTTAAGTTTTAATTACAGTACATATATCTGATTCCATTAAATCCTTTGCTAATTACTTAGCATCGAGGTATAATTGTATATACACCTAGTTATCAAAATCCTGTGTTCTCAGTGGTTTAAAGAAAACTTCTTTGCACACATCATCAAATCCTTGGTTGAGTACAGGGCTCAAAGTGGACAATAAAGTGCTCATCATCGCCAGCCTTTTGTAATGTTTTTTAGGGATTAATTTACAAATATCACTGGTTATGCAGGTGAGTAACCTTGCCTGGGTGTGTTCCCCACACACCAATACAAATGCGCTGGGCACTCGTTATTTGAAACAAGCAGGTGGAAAAAAGCATGGCTGGATCAGCCCTGATAATTTCATTTGTACATGCACAAACAAGGCAGACATTTGAACATGCAAGGAAAATGCACCACTTTGAGCTCTGGGAGAATGCCAGGCAATTTGATATTTTTGTAACAAATATACATATAAATACAATATAATAAATACATTTTAGTTCCATCCATCATAATGCATGCCAAGATTTGAATGAAACCGTGTTGTGCTGTTTTTATAGAAGAAAGCAGAACATGATGAGGCGTGCTGCTCTATGAGTCTTGATACACAGGGTGACTAAGCGCTTGACACCTGCAGTGAACCCTTATCACACCAATGCATCTGTTTACACGACTCACTAACGATATATAAGGCAACTGCATCAAAGTAAGACATTAAGTACAATGGCCACAATTTGAAACTCTTCTTCAAAACTGTGCAGAGTCCTCACAGAACTTCACGTAAGCTGTGCAGTCCTCACAGAACTTCACGTGCTCCTTTCCCTGTCAAACACACATATTTTGTCACATGACTGTTGTGTGTTACAGTAACATTCTGCCATGAATATTAAGCTGCTATGCTGTATTTCGGGGGAATAGGTTGTGTTCCCCACATGTGACAAGCAAGCAGTTTCCTTCTATATCAATAAGTTTTGCGCCTCATTAAAACCATACTCACAGAAATTATGAATGAGCTGATCTTAATTATTTGTGAGGCCGGGAGGAGTAAATTTGAAAAAAGCCCATTTCTAATTTGTGTTCTTTCTTTTCTTGTCTACTAGAACTGTCCTTTAAAATAAAGTGTTACTGAAAAAAGGGGGAAAATACAATAGGTATATATATTTTTTTCATTTCATAAACTTTTCATGGTTATCTTAATTTACATAAGAACTTTCCGCTGAGAACAGCTACACTCCATGTTGCTTTTTACTATCAATATGGCCAGTGCTGTTTATGCAATCTGTGAAATGCAAGCAGACAGAGAACAGGACATACCTATCCATCTATATATATATATATATATACTCTGAAACATATATTGTTATTTTTTTCTAGCGCTTTCCAGAACTTGGCAGTCCACTTGTCATATCGGCTGCATTCAGCATAAACACAGGATTAAATGCAGCTGTCAGAAACAAGAAATTAAAACCATTTACAGAAGCATTGATCAATGAAACTAGGCAACAGCGCTGCCATTCTGTATGCTTACTATATTTACGCATATAGAACAGTGCAATGCTATGGGGGAGCCCTTATAAAAGTTAACTGGGCTATACCATGGTAAAAGTGTAGTGCAATTGTGGTAGTGAAGGACTGCTAATCAAGGGTTTGCAATCCATTGTCTTACCTCTTATAAGCACTAGCATCATTATAACTGGTCACCCTTTTCCTTATGTTAAAAATATGAGGAAAACGTGAACAGTTAAAATGTTGCTGCTGCTCCTGGTTCCTACTCACTTCCTGTCTTCAGTGTCACATTGATGGCCTTGCAGGGTGCAAAGGTCTTAATATCCTTAAAAGTAAAACAGAACACCAAAAGATACTCAACAAGAAAAGGATGACAAGTGATAAAATTGCAAATGCCAATAATACCTAACAAAATGGATTTGAAATCCTTGTTTTGCACTCCTTTAACCATGAGATACATACTACAGTAAACTGCAAAATGACCATACCATACTTTTACAATGTAGCATATGTTCTTGGAGTCTTTTTGTATGAACTGATAAACAGATATGCTTGATTTTAGGTTCCATAACACTGTAAATCTCTCATAATGTAATATCATTTGGAATTTAAACTCTCCCTATAAAGGTACAAGTACACTATTAGAATGTAGCTGTGAAATAAAGATTGTAAACTAAATTGTATGTTATCCATTTGACCTACTGTATAGTTGAAATTGTATCTCAAAGACTTTCCAATATTATAGATCCCCTTGAGTTCACCAGATAGGTACAATTGTACTGAATATGGATGCTGCTTTATAAAAGAACAAGGCTAAATGTGCCTGGAATATTTTAAAGTTACATTCTGTAGATGTGATGCTTTAAGAATCTATTTAAATGGTCATTTACAAGTGCATTGAAAGTTCTTATGTAAATAGGGGTCTAAATAGCCAATGCTATTGTTGCTTGCAAATAATTATATTTTTATATGTATTTTGTTTTTAAGGTAAATTCCTATAAGAGACAAAATACACTATTTAATCATAGAGCCATAATTGTAATGTCATGTTTGCTTACTGATTTTAAGAAATACCTACATTATTATTATTATTATTATTATTATTATTATTATTATTATTATTATTATTATTATTATAAAACAGAATTTTAGTATGTTTTGAAATGAATGCAACAAATAATTTATCAATGAATGGAACTGTTAGTAATATATTGTTTTGTGTCCATTAATTAATGCACAGAATTAACCAACTAAGATACAGGTATGCTGTTATTGAATGAAACTGGAAATTTCATTAAAGATTATTAAAACTGTTTATTACAACTGTTAAATATCTTGAAATTATTATTTCTACTATGTTTGGGTTAAGAACATTAACCGGAAAGCTAATATCTCTCTAATTGCATGTTAATTAATGGGCACATTATATATATATATATATATATATATATATATATATATATATATATATATATATATATAAACATTAACCGGTGTGTTTCTGGATAGATGCATGAAGGAAAGTCTTGCACTGTTTGTCTTGTGTCTTGTTTAATTTCTTAGGCTGACTCAAACTTATTGTCTTGTGCGTTTTCTTGCATTAAGGATATGAAAAATCCAGAAGCTTAAACAACATAGCTGGCTTGGCTAGCAATGCTCTGATGCTGTCTCCAGTAACTTCACCCTACAGCTCACCCTGTCCTTTGAGACGATCTCGATCTCCCATTCCATCAATCTTGTAAAACGAGGCTGCAGCAGTGGGTCCAGTAGAATCCAATTCCAAGTATTGTAACTGCATAAAGGAAGTCATTACATGTAGTATTAAATCTAGCCACTAGTACAGTAGTTTAACTTAAATTGTGCATGAGGTAAACTGTAAATAGTAGGCAAGAGGTACTTTGTTAACAGAAGATCCCTACTGTATATCTTTGACTTTTAACATTATTAAACATTGTGCATCCCCTTTTTAAACTAATTGTCCTGCATTACTTCTGGCAATACAAGGACATTTAGTGGATCTCTTTGGCCAGTATGCTGAATAACACATGTATTATATTAGTGAGAATATATAGATATATACATATATAAAAACAAAGAAAATATGTGCTTCCAAATGATATCACTTTTTTGGACCTCTTCATCCCTGTGACTTTTATCCATTCTGAAGATGTGTGGACCCCTGTCTTGATCACACACTCACACATATACACAAACCTTCAAAAATATTTTTTGCATGGATCATACTGTCTCATCGTCTGAAAGCAATGTTGCTAAATTTGCTGGGACGCAGATGGCACTGACTATGTGTGTGCGCCTTGTACCATTCGCTGACACAAATGCATCAGCCAACTTGTTTCTGCATGTGCCAATATATTGTGCTGGTTGCTGCCTGGTATGCTGTACAAACTGGAGTTTCGACTAGCAGGCTCCCAAACTGAGTGTCTTCGGTTGTTTATACACGCAGATAACTGCAAAGAGGTTGTCATTACTGGGTACACACAAGCAGAGGCCAGCTCTCTTTCTTAATGGCTTCGGGAAGGCACAAGCGTGACAGAAAGGTAACACTGACATAACGGCTGGCATTTTATAAAAAACTAAATGTTTCAACAATTCAACACTCACCTTAAAACAGCCCTAAAAGAACAAGTAGTATCTCCTTGCAGTGCATGCTTTACATTGTTCACCAGCCATATAGAATATATAAACATAGAACATACATAATTAAATGTTGCCACACTTGCTGAATTACCCCTTTTGTTATGGTGAGGATTTACATTTTAAGTAAAAAAACACTAAAATCTATCTATCTATCTATCTATCTATCTATCTATCTATCTATCTATCTATCTATTATACAGTATAATATATGTTAATGTTAAACTATATGATAGTTGCTGTATATAGTTCTAATTCTATAGCATGAATTTGCATGTCTAAATCCTTGTAAAATATACAGTCTATGATTCAAAATGAACATTTCTGATATTTAGAGATGTGTATTGTTAACATGTTGTTGGCATCTTCAATAGAGATATTTATTTTAAAAAAAGGCTGTTAGCTATTAATATTACATTGGTGCTGATGTTATTGACTGCAGTGTTGTACAGCATTTATCATTGACGTGAACAGCTGTCACAATGGACATTGGGTTTGAACCACAACCAGGGAGGTTCTGGAAACTGACTTCTGCTTGAGAAAGAAAGGTTGCGTGTGAGCGGATCTCGCCAGATGGTCACCAGAAATGTGGATGGATTGAGCAAAACCCAAAAGAGTGAAACACACACAATGATAAACCATGAAGCTGCTGCTCAATGGAAAAACCATGCAAACTAAATGGACACATCTTGATATAATGACCTAGCACATGAGCTATTGATGTCTGTCTTCTGTGTTCTGAGGCCAGCGGGGTTCAGTCTTCACTGATAATTTGTGATAGAACCACATCTTACTGTATTATTCATGAAATCCCTGCAATAAATCTACGCTGTAGTGCTGTAGATGTATATGAACGGCACACAATTATAAAGAGAAAAAAAAGAGTGCTAATCTTAATAAATGTGACATCTGGTCATCAATCCTTTTTTATTTATTTGGTATTTTTGTGAAGTCATTGTTTTTTTCTTTGAGTTGCTTTTCTCCATTACCTCAAACTCAGCAGATTTATACATATATAGTATAATAATAATAATAATAATAATAATAATAATAATAATAATAATAATAATAATAATAATAATAATAATAATAAAACATGCTTTAATTAGTATCTAGACATGTATATTTTGAAAAATAAAATATTCTCACATCTCAAATAAATATACTCCCCAGTAATGTTGTTGAAGCTGACACCCTAGGATCCTTTAAGAAGCTGTTTGATGAGATTCTAGGATCAATAAGCTACTAACAACCAAACGAGCAAGATGGGCTGAATGGCCTCCTCTCGTTTGTAAACTTTCTTATGTTCTTCTTATGTTCTTATACTATATATATATATATATATATATATATATATATATATATATATATATATATATATATATATATATATATATATATATATATATATATATATATATATATATATATATATATATATATATATAATATGAAAAAGGAAAACTGCTGTGTACCAAAAGGTGTAATCTCTCTCTCTCTCTCTCTCTCTCTCTCTCTCTCTCTCTCTCTCTCTCTCTCTCTCTATATATATATATATATATATATATATATAAATATATATATATATACGTTGAGTGTTGTGGAAATTCACAGTTATGATAATACGATATTCCATTTCGTGAAGAATAAAGTGGAAGCAAGTTGGAGAATAATATGACATTAATCTGACTTTGTTTCTTTAATTTATTTTACAATTCTATTTTTAAGAATGCATATATATATATATATATATATATATATAGAGAGAGAGAGAGAGAGAGAGAGAGAGAGAGAGAGAGAGAGAGAGAGAGAGAGAGAGAGAGAGAGAGATTACACCTTTTGGTACACAGCAGTTTTCCTTTTTCAAATTATATATATATATATATATATATATATACACACACACACACATTACATTTATATTATTACATTATGCACATAAATTACATTGGTTGCTATGCAACTACATATCGGCAGAAGAACTAACTAGAGTAATATTAGTGTCAATATGTGGTAATTATTTTAGCAGTAACTACTTAGAAACAGAGCAAAGTTCCTTTTCAGCTACATGGCACATACCAATGTATTATCATCAGTAACCAGGTGCTACATGTAATGCCCTGCTCTGTTAAGGGGGGTAATTAGTCGATATAAACACAAATGTGTGCACTTTATAAGCATCATACAGCATGATTAATGCACTGCCTCTGTAATTGTATTATAATATCATGTGCCCTGTAGCTAAAAGCTTTGCCACTAAGGGTTTAAACTAGGTTGCGGTTGTGTTGCAGTTGAGTTTAAGTGTTTGGTTAACTCTGTAACATTGGATGAGCTTTATTAACCTAAAGCATGCATGCACACTATAAAGGGCTTCATTGACATAATGTCGAGGTAAAAGCTTTGTGACAGTCCAGAATTTTCTGCATGAAGTTGCTACAATTACTACCATAAACAAACCACTGTGCAGTACACTGGTTTACTAAGCGGGGCATTGACTGGATGAATGTGGCAGCATGAAGGTAAGATGAAAAGGGGAGGCTTGAGCTTCTGAACTTCCAATTGCAAAGGATAAAGCAGCAGGTGCAGGATAAAGCAAAGCAGGCAGAAGGGAGGAAGCCTAACCCAGAACACATAACTGTGGGAGTACAACTCCAGTCAGAAGGATTGCACCTTGTATATTCTTAAACAGGTAACACTTTATATGAAGTGTCTCGAATTACTGTGTATTTACATAGTAGTTACTTTGTAAATACATGTGTGCTTACACATAATTACAATGTTATTATACATAGTTACAATGTACTTAATGTGTACTTTTTTGCATGATATAACCCTAATCCTAACCCTAGCCCTAACCTCTAAACCTAACTTTAAACCTAACCCTAACCCTAACTTTTAACTTAACCCTTTTCTGACACAATTGTCTACTTACATATATTGTGCCAAAAGATTTACATGTTAAATACATTGGAACTATGCATAATAGCATTGTAATTGTGTGTAAGTGCACATGTATTTACTTGGAAAACTTGGTTGTATTTCTGGAAGGAGAATCTGTCTACTAATCAACACGTCATATCCAAGCGCCATTCATTTCGCTTCTTTCGTTTGGCCTCCTCCTCCCCGGCCACCACCTTGCAGTGTGCTTTGTCTTTGGGGGGAGGAGTCCCTATGAGCCACTTCCTATCTGTGGCACTATACTGCATGATGTCATCGTGTATTCACTAGTTGGCCAGCATTGTGGATAGCTGTCAGCACACATGGAAATGGTCTCCGGCCAAATTCATTATCTGTCATTAATTCGTCTGTTCAATTGCAATTTAAATCGGATTGTCCATCCTGAAAAGTAACTACTATGTAAATACACAGTCATTAGAGACACTTAATGTAAAGGGTTACCCCTACATAATAATCTTTATATAGCGCCTATCATAGTGGACCACCATCACAAAGCACTTCACAAGATACAAGACTAGGGTGTCTAAACTATGCATCAGCTGCAGAGTCACTTACAACATCTCACCCGAAAGACGGAGCACAAGTGACTTGCTCAGGGTCACACAATGAGTCAGTGGCTGAGCTGGGTTTTGAAAAAGCCTGTTTCTTTAACCACTGGACCACACAGCCTCCTATTTTGTTGTATGAATCACTCTACTACTATAACTCATGAACTCAAAAATCTAAACCTGGATCAACAATTCATTGATGCTTTAATTACTTCTTAGCCTAAAGTAAAGGCAAATATATATGTACACATGTGCATATGTATAGTACTGTATGTCTATGTTCAGAGACACTCCCAAACTGCAGTAATATAAATGTTACAGTGTTAAGCAGATTACTTCCATAATATTTAACATTTTGGAAGCCTTATAAAAGCTTACTGCAGTTTACTATGGAGAATGCATGGAATAGTGAGGTAAACCACAACACAGGAAAAGCACGGTACATTGCAAAATGACTGTGCACATTTTCCATGGTAAACATGGGAACACATATGCTTAACAAAGATACAGGCTTCCTTAGCTGCCTATGTATTCAGCAAGCAGAGTCTGAGATCTTATCCCTTCAATTGTAAACAACGGTCTAAATCCATACCCATTGCCATGGAAACAGTTCCAAAGTCAGAAAGAAGTCAGCAACACGAGGATGAGCTTCATGTAGTTATTTATTAAATTGCTTTACTGGGAAAATAAATGAATTAGATAAGCACATATGGTTTTCATTAGTGGCCTGTTAACTGTTAAGAGGCAGAACACATCACTTTATTAACACTTACATGCTGGTGGCCATGGCATCCCTTAACTATGCGTCCTAGTCTGTTTTTTCCACAAAAGATTATTATTATTATTATTATTATTATAATTATTATTATTTGTTTATTTAGCAGACACCTTTATCCAAGGTGACTTACAGAGCCGACTTATAGTAAGTTAATATGTACAGCCGGGACTGACTATGATATCAAATCTATGGCCTATTAAATATTGCTTTTCTGGTGTTGCTCATGAGAAGACTCATGAGCTCATGAGAAGACTTACTGTGTTCCACAAGATGTATTGTCTTCCACAAGAAGCCAATGTCAACTGTACACAGCAACTCAGTTACGGAGATGTTGATGGATTATCAAGTTTTTCCAGGTAAGTGAGAAACTCTAACTTGACTAGATATCTCAAGATACAGTCACTCACACACATTCTTCATGAATTAATGAATTGATTTCCAAGAGGTTCAGACATCCTAACAGCTTCTGTCTATTATCACTGCTTACCTGCTCATGTGTAGCTCCCATTACCCTTTCTGGTCCCAGGTCCCAAGGGGCAACAGGAATGTACAGTTATACAATTGATTAGAAGGGGGGCAGCATTATACAGCAGAGTCCATTACACAGGACACCCGTCAATTCTTCACAAATGTGGCAAATATAATATTGTTGTGAAAATCTGGCATAATATCTCTTCTCTATGGTCTTTTAAAATTAACTGGACTAAGAGGACCAAGCAAGTTATGGGGATTTGACTTTACCCTGCCCGAAAAGGCATTGCAGTACAAAGTTGTTGATTGGAAGATTTTCCAGTTCAGAAACAATTAGCGTCACAGTTGCCTTTCACATTTAACAGTGATGCTTTGTTACTAAGGTCAATACCTTGGGGTTGCTTGTCCTTTAGGTTAATTAGGTTAATTAAGTATTCTACTGAAGAAAAAAAAAACAATGACACCTTAAATGTGTCCTTGATAACATCTGTTTGCCAAACTGTAAACTGCTATTTACGAAGAACGTTGAGAACAAAAGCCAGCTGGCAATAAAAACAAGCAAACATTTTAATTGTATAGCCTGTATAAGCAGCTGGTACAGTCATTTATTGTAATGAGCAGAATGTGGGCAGTTCAACTTAAAAAATATATATATATATATATATATTATATATATATATATATATATATATATATATATATATATACACACACACACAGTATATATAGGTTTAATAAGGAGTTACTCATCTGAATGCTATCATTCACATTTAAACAAACAGAATAAACTGTTAAAACATTACCCTTCATAAATATGCAAAGCTCTGGATCTAAAAGCCAAATTTGAAAACAAGAAAGCTAATAACAGCCATTCTTCACCTCAGTACACTGTTAATGTACCGGTGATTACCAAGCATCGGCCACCCGGATGAAGATTGAAGGGCTTAGTGATAAATACTGTGCTTGAAAAGGCTTTGGTAAAGCACACACAACACATAACAATACATTAGATCAGCATATAATGGGGTCTATTCAACTGAACTAAAGGACAGAGGATCTAAACACATTTAACGTCATTAATAAGTAAGCAGCTTCCAATGTCATTTTACTTGTGGCCATATAACTCAGATCCACATACATTCCGCATAAAAAGAGTGATAGAAATGTAAAGAATGAATTAAAATAACATTTTAACTTACGCACGCTGCAAAGAGTTCACACGTTAAATACATTGTAAATATGCATAATAACATTGTAATTATGTGTAAATACACGTGCATTTACTAGGGAAAAATACACAGATATTAGAGGCACAGAACATGTAAAGTGTTATCCAAATAAACTAGCTGAGCCATCAAAGTTGATAAATAAGAAGTCACCTTCAATACACTGTACAAGCATGATGAGTTGAATCATATTCCACCCACAACTAATTTCAGCTGAATCTACATTAGTCATTGTGTTGGCAAGACAGATATCAACATTCAACCAAAATCTGTCAGCTACTTCAAACCGTGCTGTTAACACAAATGCATGTTGCCTCTGTATATCTTATAAAGGCTATGACCGACATCATTTTGATTAAAACCAGGCTTTTCTGGAGAAACAGATAGCTGCTTCTCTACAAGTGGGGGGTCTTTTGACTCCGTCCATCTTCATATTTGCCTCCTGAATTTCTAAACTAAGGAAAGATAATTACTAAAAAGAGTGCATTTTCATTGGCCTCAAACACAAGGGCCAGTCTGCTATACTTACTTAATTTATTTTTCAGTTGCCCTTTTCAGTGTGCATAGCTTGTTATAGCTTGCTTTATTTGAATATGATTGGCTAATTGGCATTTGAATTAAAGTCAAACAAATTAACCTATACATACAGTACTAACACATAGGGGCCTGTTCCTTTCATCTTAACAGCAGCAGATCCACATACCACTGTCTAGATAATTCAAATAGGGACCTTTGTGTACCAGGGTTATGAAAATCATATAGTGCATTTCTGTCTGTAAACATCTATAAATACCAGGGGGTTTCTCTCTTTCTTTATATACAATGTATATTAAAACTTCCTACTCCAAGGCCATGATGCCATGACTGACTACTAGCACGTGGTTACCCGTTTCCCAGGGAATCAAAGCAGCTGCACACCACAGATTACATTTGAAATCCCTCACATCCATATTTTGTGAACCACATCACCATAGTAACACAGAACACTGCAACCTCTGAAAGCATTTGTTAAGCTGAAGACATGCCTCCTGTAGATAACTGTGTTAATGTTATAGTCTGGTGCATTTTGTAATCAGCAGCAGTTTTAATTTTTTACGTTGTCCTTGTTTTTTGACAGTCAGAACTTAAAATGTCTCGACTTGACATTGCTTTATCATTCAGGAATTGGAATATACCATATATATTATACCAATACTTGTTTATATTGTGGTCTTAACAACATTTATAACATGGGATAATATGATAATGATAGCTCTTTATGGGCATTTAAATAAGCTTTTTGTTTATATTTAAATAAAGAAGCATATAAAAGGGGTAATAACTACATTTTACGTGGCTTTTTTTGCACACCATCTTAACATTTTTTGTACTGTATATTGTTTTGTTTTCCACAATATTTTTTTCACTTTGACTCTTGTGGAGTTTATTTTTACCTGCTAGAGCACTGTAGATGAACTCCTTGTGCAACAGGTATTAGGGTCCCACTTTAAACTTTAAACTTTTTGCACAATATATGTAAGTACACAACTGTATCAGAAAAGGGTTAGGGTTAGGTTTACAGTTAGCTTTAGAGTTAGGGTTTGGGAAAGGGTTAGGGTTAAGGTTAGGATTGGGGTTATATCATTCAAAAACATGTACACATTAAGTGCATTGTAACTATGCATACCATTGTAATTATGTGTAAGTATACATGTATTTACTAAGTATATACAGTAATTAGAGACACTTAATGTAATGTGTTACCAGAATATTTCAACTGCCCTTACTGTGCAGCACCACACATTGGAATGTATGTTTACAAGAAGAGTTAGTGTCTCACAAATCCAATATAATGTAATAAAGGCAGCAGTGTGGCATAGTGGTTAGGGCTCTGGACTCTTGACTGGAGGGTTGTGGGTTCAATCCCTGGTAGGGGACACTGCTGCTGTACCCTTGAGCAAGGTACTTTACCTAAATTGCTCCAGTAAAAACCCATTTGTATGAATGGGTAATTGTATGTAAAAATAATGTGATATCTTGTAACAATTGTAAGTCGCCCTGGATAAGGGCGTCTGCCAAGAAATAAATAAAATAAAATAAAAAATAAAGGTGCCTGCACAATTTTGTATTCTTGAACACATTTTTTCCTTTGTAAAAGATACTGTATTAAAACCTTATTTCCTCATGAATACATTTATAGACCAATGTTCCTGCTACTATCAAGAAAATATGTCCATCTCAAGGATTCTGGTGACTTTCATAGCTTATTGACATCAGCAGAACCCCTGGAGTAAATTACATTCTTGCATCTTACTTTCCAGCAGTTGTTCAAACGTTCAAACGTAGGGCATCTTGCTGAGTGCAGTGAGCCTCTAGATTCTCAAAGGTCTCCAAGCAATAACATATTTTCTAAATGCACAGTACACATACAAACCTGAATTAAAATCACTTGCAAAAAAATTTGTAGTAAAATAAAATATATATATATATATATATATATATATATATATATATATATATATATGTTTTCATGCAAACCACAATGGTCTGGCATCATTGCAATTGTTTTATAGGGAGGGGTATTTTTGAAAACACTGAGTAAATATATACAGGCTAACTTTACTATAACAAACCCCCCCTGGGACCTGGAGAAATGTTCGTTATATCAGGGTGTTCACTATGATAGGGTTTGGCTTTTTTTGTATCAGAATAATGACAAAACAGCAAATTTAAATTGAACATCAATATATAGTACTTTCATGAAGATTCCTTCACATTGATCAACATTTAAACAGTATTGTGACAAGGTACTTGTGTCACATGTGTGGGTAACCGCATTGCAAGACAGAGGAGTTGGAGTTGAAACACTGGCACAGGCGCGCAGGATTTATTAAACACAAAACAGAAAGTAAACAAACGTGTCATGTGACACTGCCAACGATGGTAACGCACAGAGGACACATACAGAAGACAGGCAGGCAGCAAGTCTCAATCGAGCAACCGTCTGTAAACAATCATTTGATCAAACATAACAACTCCAAAAAGCACACAAAACAAACCCGTTTCCACATGTAAATTACACCAACACTAATTCCCCCCTGTGGTATGTTTAAAAGAAAACAGTAAATAAATAAAAAAGGAAAGAATGTACACATACATGCTGAATACAGTAATTACATGTACTTTCTCTTGAAAAAACTATCCAGCGTAGATTGCTCCTCACGCGCGTTGCCTGGTTGTAGTTTGTGTGAAGCTGACTGACAGACAAGGATTGCATTCGTCAGGCATTATTCGTACTACAATAGATCATCTTTGAATTAGCATTACCTTTGAATTAGTCAACCATGGTCTTTGTTTTCACTGAGAGAATAACACACTTGACACTGGAGAAAGTTCAGTGTCAATCAGTACTGAGATTGTTGTATCCAGGTTGATCCTGTAGTTGATCGTTCTAATAGGGCTGATTTGGATTGAAAAAATCGGTTCTTGCTGTTGAGATTGTTAAAAACGGGTGTTCGTTATATAAAGGGTTCGTTATAATGAAGTTAGCCTATATATATATATATATATATATATATATATATATATATATATATATATATATATATAATAACATCTGTGCACTGCAATTCTTAACCCCAATGAGGTGCCGACCATATAAGGCAATTGTATATTTAAACAAAAGAAAGTCTGTTTGGGCTTACGCTCACTTCTCAGATCGATCCACATGCCTTGATTTATAGATTGAAGTCCAAAAGACCAATTGGTCGCACACTCAAAATCAGGACGAGATTTACTGTAGTCTTTTAAAAAATATTTTCTTCATTTTATTAGTTAAATCATGTTTTTTTACTAAACCGAGCAAACAAACAAAAAGGCAGTAGAACTACGCGTTTCGACACAGGTCTTCGTCAGGTTCACAAAGTTGTATATATATAATCTGTCTAGAAATCAACTAATAACATGTTGCACTGTATAGTTTTACATGAGTTGTTTACAGTATATTAACTACATTTAAAGCTATACAATCTTACACTAGATTGGAAAGAGCTGCTTTTTCCAAGTCATCATTATCAAAATAAATAAATAAATACATAAATAAAAATAATAATAAAGGACAAATTGACCCAATAAAGTTACCAAACAAGGAATAAACAACTCAGACATTTAAAGTAAGGGCTTGTAAGTTTTTTTCCACTCGGAACAAAGTTTTGTTCATGACAATTAAGAGTAAATAGCTTTGAGAAAAGGAGCCCTTCTCACTGTGGAACCTGTACCTTCATGTAGAGTAGGATGTTCTCTTCTTCTGACTGGAATGCCACGTGTCGTTTAAACCGTAAGATGAATGTTGATTAAAGACAAACCTCTGGAGGGTCAGAAGACAGCTAACAGCTCTGAGTGCTACTGGAACTGGAACCTACATAAGTGTTAAAATGTTACCGACACCCACTATGTATAATTTAATATTTCAACATCTGCAACAGATCAAATAAACTGCACACTCATCCTACACACTTGGGCCCTGCCACCACAGATGAGGCAGAGGCATTGCATTCAGTACCACATTGCTTCCCTAAGGTATTCTGATTGGTTCATGACACTTAAACATTGAGCTAATGTGTGTTTTAGAAATACTCGAATGTAAATATACATCACAGATTTGCAGTTAAAAATACTACAAGGTGCCCTGTAAGTCAGACGACAGGTGCAATATCGTACAACATGAGGGTTAGGATGTTGTCTGTTAAACCGGGCGGACACACCCCATTAAATATCTGCACCACACATCAAAATGATGTGAATTCATTCCTCTTTGTATAACAATATTTCACACATGAAATAAACAGAGACAACCTGCATTAACAATTATGCTTATGACGCCTGACTTATGGCCCAGTATGTATCTTAACTGTAAATCACCAAATCTTGGTGATACATATTTACATTTTAGTATTTCTAGAACACACAGAAATTCAATGTTTTTCAATATATTCATTGTAACGCTTTACATTAAGTGTCTCTAATTACTGTGTATTTACATAGTAGTTACTTAGTAAATACACGTGCACTTACACATAATTACAATGTTATTATGCATAGCTACAATGTACTTAATGTGTAAATCTTTTTGTATGATATAACCCTAACCTTACAGTGGAGACACTATGTAAAGTGCTACCATGTTATTTTTTAAATCAATGATTTAACTACTAATTTTGACCTAAACAAATCTTAGAAAAATTAGATCATACAATAAAGGCAAACATACTTTGCTTTGTAACTTTTTTGTTTCCATGTTCTATCATCACACCTTCCAGTTATACAACCTGTACATACACATAGGTCAATAGTTCTGCCTAATCAAACATCTCTGAAAAACACACAGCAATGGTATATTAGTCAATTCAACAGCATTAAAATGCATTCTCGGAAAGCTCAGTATTACAGGGCTCATTAGAATTACAATGTGCATGTTCCCATGTCACGAACAGGCAATCAGAGTTGATTACCTATGAATAGACCAGCTGTAGGACTATACAGAGCTGCACAGAACTGCCCAAACTAACAAGCCCAAAGTCAAATTCAGCAGTAGGGAGACAGGTTACTCAAGCTATTCTACCAATAGTCTTTGGACCATTACTTTCAGTGGTGTTTGATTTTCAGTGACAAGATGCCGACAGGGCTCCAGGCTCATCTTTGTTAACTCTGATGAAAAGCACTGAAGATCGCTTCCATTAATCATAATACCCCAGCTACAGCCTTTTACTTCTACCCTGCAGCCCACATTTAATGAAGCATTAATAATGACAGAATGGAACTTTCATATTGTTCAGGTCACAAATGGAAGTTGGATCATTGTTATCAGGCAGTAGGGTATGCACAAAGCCGAACCCTGAATCATGCTGAATTTGAGAAACATTTAAATTTGTAATGCCTACATCTAAATTGCAAATCACTTGCAAGCTAGGGTGTGTGTGTGTGTGTATCTAGGTTTAGGAAGGATAATCAACTGTTTATCTGTTGTGTATTACTGCCCAACCAAGTCATATTATTATATGATAACATATTCTGACGCATATTTTATTTTTTTTGTAATTCCGAAGTTACTAAATCAACATCTATGTGTGTCTTTGCTTGTCTAGGCTGCCTGCTTATACTAATGGTACTAATATTCATATTTCGTGATGTTTTCAAACTGGGTAATGAGGTAATGAGCATATGTTATGGCTAAATCAGGAGACATGAAGCAGGAATTATTAAGATTTATCACAAAAAAGACATCTTAATGTTGTGCTATCTATCTTTATTGGGTGTTAACTATAATAAATACTCGGTGACAGTCTTACAATGATTACAGAACATTAAAACAAGCTAATTGCCTTTAAACATCCTTAACGTTCATTTGATTTACAGTCAGACTTAGTAGAAACAGCTCAATGTGTAGGCAGGGAAACAGTCATTTGAATGAGTGCTTCTTTTATAACATGTGCACAGTAGCATACATTACCAGGCAGTTTAGATCATAGATTATAGCTTGGTGCTTTAAGCACAGGGTTCCCAGAATTAGAGTAGGCATTCCAAGCCAGAATTTGAAAGTAAAACAAGGAGTCAAGCGGCTATAAAGAAAATGGTCAGGATTAGTGTTTCAGTGACTCATCCTCATGTTTTGTATAGATAACTTGCAATGGGTTAGGTGTTTGAGGTAAGGCTGGAAGCACATCTTCCCCACTATGGATTTTGTTTCTGCTCTTTGCTTCCCAGAGTTACAATCTGCCCCAGAAGAGAGCAGAGTGGCAGAGAGCTGGTCATCGCCGTGTACCTCTGAGAAGACTCTTAGATTACAAGTTAAGAAAGAATTTCTCACTTTTTCTAATGCAATCACATTTAAGTATCCTTCATTCTCTTGCTTTACCAAGACTTTCAGAAACCAAAGTATACTATAGGAACATTTATTTATGTATTTATGTATGTATGTATGTATGTATGTATGTATGTATGTATGTATGTATGTATGTATGTATGTATTTATTTATTTATTTATTTACTTATTTATTTATTTATGTATTTATTTATTTTTAAATTTAGTAGTTGCCAATTATTTTTTATTATTTTCTCCCAATTTAGAATATCCAATTTCACACTGCAGTGTCACCATGCAGCCACCTCTGAGCTACAGCGTCGGAGAACAACGCAGCTCCGGGCAGCTTACAGGCAAGCCCGCAGGCACCCGGCTAGACTACTGGGGTCGCTGTTGCGTGGTGAGCCGATGACACCCTGGCCGGCCTAAACCCTCCCCCACCCCCGGGCGGCGCTCGGCCAGTTGTGCACTTCCCCCTTGAAACTCCCGTCCACGGTCAGCAGTGGAATAGCATGGACTCGAACCGGCGACATTATTATTATTATTATTTATTTCTTAGCAGACGCCCTTATCCAGGGTGACTTACAATCGTAAGCAAATACATTTCAGACATCCAGACTATAGGGCACATCCTGCACTCCACGCGGAGTGCCTTTACCAGATGTGCCACTCGGGAGCCCCCAAACAAGAATTATTTTGATAGGAATTTGAACCAGTCACATATTTTAATAACCCAGCAATAAATTGACCTGCTACACTGGCAGTCTTTAGTTAACTCATGAGAAAAGCTTAAGTACAGATTGACTAAATTACAGCTTTACAAAATACCACACTGGCCCGGAATACTAATTACAATGCCTTTAATTCATTTTTAAAATATCTTTAGTTAATGAAAATGTTAATTCCTTAGTGTTAGATCAATGCAATATTAAGTTTCTCTGTCCCTATGTGGTGCACACCTGTTAGGCAGAAATGAAATGTATATGCCTTACTACGTATATATGCCTTATTATTGACAGCTATATTCAAAGAAGCAGAAACATGTATAGAAAATGTATGTAAAAATGTCTAAAATAATTTCTAATTTCTATAGTTGTTTTGATTTGGACTCCGATTTCCTTGAGAATGAATTTAGTCAAGAAATGCCAGTTACCGATCTGCTTGTGATTGATTTATCCGAATAGCATGTAGCCCCTTCATTAACAGCGGTATGGTAGGAAACATCAGAGAGGCTGCAAATTGACAGACTGAGCTCAAGGCTCTAGCTAAAAAGACGGTTGTGAAGAGGCCATAAACAGTGTTCAAAATGAATCTGCGTCGAAGCATAGTCTGTTTGACATTGAAAGTTAAGATCCATCAGGTAAAATAATCCCTGAATTAATTGATTTCATATATAAGATGCACACATTTCATTGCTATTTATTTAAAAAATATGCTTGTGGCATAAACAGAATACTGATTGATCATTCGTGGTATACAGTATTTCTTGTGCCACCAGTTAAAGAAACGGTACCAAAAACTACAAGACTCAATTTCATTTCCAAAATTACTAATCAGTTTTCCCCTCACAGTAAGACTGCTAAGCTTTCTAATACATTATAATAAGTGTCTGTCCTCTAAGTAAGATATGTAAAAATATCACTGGAATTCAATTTGAATGGAGTGACTCACCGTGTAATAGGCTCCTGAATAAGAGAGGGATGTGAATCATCCCCACGTCTCAATTATATGAAAGTTTCAAATGAAAGAGCAAGTTCAAAATGCCTAAATTATGTATTTATGGTTTATTGGCACACTGTACCACAGGGCAAATGGTAACACTTTACATTCCGTAGTTCCTTAATAAATACATGTGTACTTACACAAAATGGCAATGTTATTATGCATGTATCAGAAAATAGTTAGGGTTAGGTTTAGAGTTAAGGTTAGGTGTAGGGCTAAGGTTAGAGTTAAGTACATTGTAACTGTGCATACTAACATTGTAATTATGTGTAAGTGCATGTGTATTTACAAAGTTGCACTATGTAAATACACAGTAATTAGAGTCACTTAATGTAAAGTGTTACCGGTCAAATTCATTGAAAGTTTAATAAATAAATAAAAATTGATAAAATATCATTTTAGTGGTATCTAAACCTTATGAAAACATCTAAAGCTCTGTGATTAGGGCCCAGCGAACCAGAAAAATGCAGGCCTCATGCCTCCCAAAATAGAATGACCAATGTGGCATTAAAGCATCTTAGGATGAGTGGGATCTGGCAGCATCCACGCAATCTCCTACATGTCGGTTTATGATCCGCTGCTCTCGAAGATGAATAGCCCTTGCACTTTGTCACAGCTTTTGGCCTTGGATACACTAAGCTAGTTGGCTGCTTAAAAAAACACCATTTGTTCTATCTACAGTACTCCGAATTGTTGGCTGTCAAATTATCTGTACAGCTGTGTATGGTTAAGTGTCAAGGAGTGTTTATATGTGGTTTTGACGATGTGTATTGTAAAACTTCATTAGCATGGTTTGCCAGCCATTCATTTATGAATAAAAAAAAGAAAAACTATGTAATTCAACCAGATGATACTTAAGGGATACAGTGTAGTGCTTTTTGAGATCAATAGAAACCAAGGGCGAATCAATTTAGAGAGACATATATTGCTCATCCTTCTATGGTATACTTGCTATCATTTTTCTACTTCCTGTTTCTCCTTGCTTCAATTGCAATTGATAAGCCGACCTTCGCTATATATTGTAGTTATTCCTTCAATAAAGATCTTCGGTTACAGTTGAGAGACAGCAGACAATTATATGCATCAATTTAAACAGAATTTGTGCAAATGTTGTTTTTCTGTCAGCATAATCATAAGTTTGCAGAATATGGTTTGTAAATACTGAAACCAGACACCCCACAAAGCCTATAGCATAACCTTAAGATCCTTCTGCAATGTCTAAGTTAACATTAACAGAAGACTAATGTAATACATCTCCTTTATCTTTTGCTCTTCAATGTAAATGACACTCAGTAGTTGCCTCCAATTTGGATGCATATTGGCAGAGAGTTGAGCTTATACTATAAATCATTGTCATTACACCTGACTACCAAATTCTACAATGAAGTTAGAAAGCAATTAAAAACTATTTTATTAAAGGCACACTAGGTAAGCAAAACTCATATGAACAATAATTCATTATCTTTAAATTGGGCTGAAATGTCAGATGGTAAAGCTTTGAGTCTTCTGAGATTCCACAGATTGTGTGGCTATGGCTCATTTAATACAAAGATGGTTTGGGTGCTATTGTGTGTTATCTTAATTGCAACTTATAAAGTTAACCCACAAACGCCCTTAGAAACGTGTACTGCAGTATATGAAGTGACTGTTTTATTCCTAAAATACCAGCACACTTTTGACATATTTGCAGTATGTGCTTCATAAATGACACAGTGTTGAAGTATCAAGATTTGTTTCCGTTGTGAATCAGAACTTTTCTATTCTCATGTCATTTTGCACATCTAGTTCCTGTAGGTTTATATAGACCAGTTGCTGGCATGGTCCCTGTTCTTTCCAGCAGTGCCTAATGGAATCCAGCAGCAAGCTCAAACCCCCATGGTGATTCTGATGTAGCCCTTTAACTTTTACCCAACATTTAGTCTTCCCTGGGGTACCTATTATACACTTAGTTAAATTTGAGTTAAAATGGGATAGTGATAATATCGAACACCTCCATATGAGTCTGTACTGATCTCAGTGTCATAGAGCTTTTTAATACTACTGTCATAGAGAACTTACTGTAACTGTCATCAGCAACTGACATGTGCACACTTTTGCAGTTTACTTTTCCCATGAGTAAATCTTTGTTTTAAAAACATTGTAATTAGAACCAATTTGTTTCCCAATTACATCTAAGCCCAAAACTAGTCAAGGGGCAGTTAAAAAAAAAGGACTGTTAAGCCACAGTGTAGAAACCTGTGTATACTGGCCCTGTTGGTGTTTTGACTGAAGTCTGAGAATAACATGGCCTTTTCACAAACAAAAGGAATAAAATAGTGCTCTTGATTAAAAGCCCATTCATTTGGGCAGTGTAAAGGAAAACACAAACTCTTTAAAATCCAATAACCTCCACTGAGAAATACTTAACCCCCAGGGACACAGAACAAACCTGTCTCTGCACACAGCTTTAATTAACAATTTCAGAGTCGCTATTCAATTACAGCTAAATTCCTTTACCTCGATTTACAATTAACAGAGCTATAAGATGCAATTAGTGCTTTTAGGTCAAATACAATTGA
The DNA here is from genome assembly GCF_902713425.1 of Acipenser ruthenus. Lineage (NCBI taxonomy): Eukaryota > Metazoa > Chordata > Actinopteri > Acipenseriformes > Acipenseridae > Acipenser > Acipenser ruthenus. Next base: position 65,699,453 of record NC_081195.1, read on the forward strand.
CACAAATCAAACAAACAAACAAAATCTCAACCACAGTCAATCGAAGCAGATACCACGAGAATTCGTAAAAGAAAACAGCGTACGATCAATGAATCAGGTGTAAAGGGTGGCACAATCTACAAGAAAAGCAAAAGACTTTGGGGGGAAAATTAGTTTTCTTGTAATGTTTCCTTTGTTGACTAAATTGGAGTTTATTATTTGTTCAGCATGTTCCTTTTTTCTAAACTCAGTAATGATTTCCAAGTTTCCAAGCTTCCAAGCACTTGTCTTTGGATGTGGAATAGTATAGTGAAATGAATTCAAAGATAAGTTACAGGAAAGCGCTATATAAACACTGCAAAAAGTCCACCATGCTGTAATAAACAATGTAAAATGAAAAAAAAGACAAGCAAAAAGAATCCAGAGGAAAGTATAAAGTATGGACAACACAAAGTGCTCACAATCTATTAAGAGCTTACAGTACAAGGTGGTAAATCATACAGAATGAAAGGAATTGACATCGATCCCAAAACATGCCACAATAAATTGTGTACAATACTGAGTGGTATTATTAAGCCTGGTCAAATCATTTATTGTAGAAGGACTGGTAACCCGAGATGCAGAACACTTAGGAGTACTGAATTAGAGAAATCAAGGTGCTATAGGGATGGCTCAGCTTTATTTAATCAAACTTTGCTCGGACACTGTTACAGCAATTTATTGACCGTATGGTGAATGCAGTGACCTACTTTTTCATAGTATTTACTGAAGATTGGCTTAAATGTTGGTGTATAAATTTCTTCAAATTCAGTCAATGGCAAAATCTATACCAGAAGCAGTAGATGCCATTTGTGGTGATTGGGCCTGAAACTGACAGATGCCACAAAATAAGCATTGAGGATTTCATAACTGTGTTGTGCACAGATGTGAAGCTGTTAATGGCAGCAGGGTTTTTTACAAGGCAGATATGAGGGTAGCATACATTTGCATTGCATTTTAGCATCTATTTGTTTATGAGAGGCCACTCCTGCAAAGACAATATTATGCATCTCTCTGGGGTTCCATAATTTGCAATAGCCTATAGGGCAGCATCCAGATGGTTATAGCAGCTGTCTTGGCTGGACAAGATGACACAGAACAGGGAAATGAGCAAACCTTTTATTTTTTACCAGCCTTTGCTGACAAATAATTAACCTACTGGATAGTTAATATTGGTAACCAACCAGAAGTGCACGTTTAAATTTTGTGAGTTTTGGAGACAGATGTCCAGCTCCACCCCCTTCCCCCTAGTATAGGAACCTTTTTAAAAGTAAATACACAATCTGAATTGACATTACGCATGTATTTTCCATATTTCAGAGGCCTGTTGCAACAGTGATGTCACAATAACAGTTTTTCACTCTCCACTGCAACGTAAATGCTTCATCTGTAAAACAAAAATGACTTTTAAATCTGCCATCGTAAGTAAATGACAAATTACTGTATGCACAGGATAAAAAGAACATGCAATAGTTTACTGTGGGTAAGTCAAAAAGCCCTTACTAATTGTTTATTTTGGTGTTACCCACCATAAACCCTGCAAGGTAAAGAAGCAGGTCAAGCATTTCTGAACCTGACTTTCTGCAGCTTATGTAAATGAATGTGTGGAGGGGTTAAAGCAAAATGAAGTCTGGACTCCCTTATACAGTAAATATTATCCTCAATGTTACTCTGTCATCTCACAACCTCACAAAACATACAAGGAAATCCTAATGTTAGAGACAATATGAACGCATGAATCTCAATGAAATCAACACTACTCTCCTTCTACATTCCCTCCCTTTCACCCACACACTTGTGTGTGTTAAGTGTATATCCTGTTTATTAAGAAAGCTGTTCACTTCTTTTCCAGCCCTGGATCTTCTCTTACATGTGCTGTTTAATTATTAATATTGTTGTAAATTGCTTTTCTACTGGGGTCCTGTTTTCTATTAACTAGGATGAAATCATTTGCTTTCCCCTGGAGGACTTTCCCCCCCCCCCCCCCCCCTTTCATGTTGTATTCCCTACGTAAAGATAAACAGTTTAAGCATGCAGCTTATTTATTTGATCTAGTCACTTGCATATACCATGCCAGGGAATGCTTATTTACTGTAGTTCACCCTAAAGGGGTAGATATCACATACAATAGCAGTACGCCCCCGTGAATATGATTTCATTGAGCAACTGTTTCAAATGAAGTGAGCATGCTGTAATGAAACTTGAACAGTGTAATGCACAGCTTTATATTAACTATACTCATGTGTAGCCCCTTTATCCTGTCACAGAATTATACTAGTGTTACTTGGTTTTATGTCCTCATTCACTACCTGTAATAAGACTTCATGGTTTCCTACAGTATGTGCAACATAGAAAGTGTGTGTACATCCTTGCTCCAGTCCTTTTACCTGTAATACAGGAATTGAAGTTAGAGGACTTTTTTTGTCTATACAAAATGGTTTTAAAAAGTTAAATGAAAATGTTGTTATGCTAATAAAAGGTAAGAAGGTTCTTACACCTCTTTTTTTTTTAGTCTTCACAATTATTTATTCTCCCTCATTTGTGTCCCATTATGTTCCCTCACTACAGAAACCCCAGCACAATGGCTCAGGAGAACTGAAGGTCAGTGGACCATCTCCAATCTCATCGGCAAGCCAATCACCTGATTACATCCCTCTACAGTGAATGCTGCAGAGATACTGGCCCCTGAAGGATATGTGTCTGCTTGAGCTCACTGGGCACCTGGCCAGAAGGGTCTGCTGAAGTGCAGTGAGGAGAAACAGTCCCTGATGATTTTACCTCCCCAACCTGCAGGCGCGCCAGAGCCAATGCAACGCACCGTGTGGAATCCCCAGCAAAGATCTGCGACTTCGCACAGTCAGGACCCAGTCCTGTGCTCCCCTGACTATGACTCACCTTGCACACCACATGGCTGTGCCTTTACCAGGTGAGCCACTCAGGAACCCTTTGGTTGTTACTCCTTTGAATCAACAATGTATTGTGCTATATGTTTTCTGATTTAAGCTCACAGCAGTCTTAGTCATACTGCCACAACATGGTTTGTGAGATTGTGCAGACAGGCAATGGATTAGATGTTTCCAAAAAAAAAAGATGAACAAAATGAAAATCTTCACTATCGCTCTTGCTGTTATCTGCTGGTATTATCGATGTGCTCTGCTGACTTGGTGTCATCGGCTACACAGACCAGCGGCAAGGTGACAAATGTATTGGAATATTGCAAAGAAAATGTTTGTTCTGACAACAATGGTTGGGTGAACTGTGTTTTTTTGGTAACCACATTTATGTGAATTGGGAACCAGAACAATAGTAACCATAAACTACACTTCTCACAACTAATGTTATATCACATTTTAGTGAAGTCTGAAAAAAGTATGATATGGTCAAATCAGTGTATAACAGACCTGTCTTTATATTGTAACACATACAGTACTGTAGGATATTTTGTTGAAATGCCAAACATAGGTAGGGGCAAAGCAGAACAGTGCTTAGACCCCAAAAGCCATTTATACAGTCATGAAGTCAATGAAGTTGAGATGTGGAATCATTTGTATTTTTTTATTTTTTTTTTTTTTACTCATTTTTAGTCTCATTCATCATTCAGACTGAAAGTTAATTTTTGTAAACATAATAAAAGTCAATGAAGCGTGCTACTGTAATAGAAAGAAACAACCATTCTTTTTTTGTATCTCTGTACATTAAAAACCTTTCTGAAGTTTTCATTAAACAGTAACTCATTCTGAAAATCTGTTTATTGTTATTGAATGCTTCAGATGCTGGTTTTACCCTCTGGGCACATCCCATAACAGGGCACACCTGTTGCATATATAGCTGGGTTTATAAACGGAAACTCGGTTTTTACCAACATATTTGCCTTAAAGCAAATCTACTCCATTTCCAAACAAACAACTGTTCAATTCCTTTGTTTTTACTTGACCCAGTACAATACCGTTGCTGTGCTGTAATCTATTGTCATATTTCCATCTGCACTGTGAAACCAGTCTGCAAAACTCATCTGGTTACTGGAGCTGCAGTCAGTTCCACATTACATAAAAATCATTGATTTTGTATAATTGCTTTTTATAAATGAATTCACTGACTTCCAACAATTCCCAGACAAGATAATATATTCACAACCTTCACGTTCAGTCTACTGTATTTTCTGCTGCAGTCAGAGATTTAAAACCTGCCTCTCTTGTCCTTCAAATTGGATGCTTATTAGTTAAGTTCCACTCCCAGAATCCTAATTGAAATTAATTGAAATCGATCTCCTGCTGATGGAAATGAACAAGCCTGAATTGCTTTCAAGTTAATCCCATTGGTTGATTGAAACAGATTATTTTATTTATAATCTGAGTTGTCACTTGTTTTCTAAATTTCTATGTTGGTTGATAACATACTGCAATTACCCAATTATGTTGTGTTCTATCAGGAAGCATTAAACATAATTCAAAAGCCAGGTCAATGGACCATAATGGACAAATAAAACAGAAGAGGTGTAGGATTCAGACACTGATGAGAGTAAATTGTGTGGGACCAAATATCATTGTCTGCAATTTTGAAGAACATGGAAAAACTCTCTAGGAAATCATAGTTACAGAGGGGATAGAAATAACAGCTGTGCACCCTGAGTGTTCGTTTTTATGTCTTTGGTATTAATTTGTTACCGTAAGTCTGTAACTATGAACCAAAATGCATCTAAGAGTTCTTTAAACCAGTCCTAGAGTTTCACTGAATGCTAAACAGACTGATACTCCTGTTCTGGGATGTTGCAAAGTCAAACCGAAGTGGCCTTACCCTTTGTGGAGATGCTGACACACAGAAGTAATGTTACAATAGGATTTACACCGCCTGGATATACTAGATGGGAGATAACCTTCCCAGTGTTTGCATTAATACTTGACCTGGTTAGACCTATTCATTTGCCTGTGGGGATGTGACCAAGAGACTATTGAGGCATTGAGAACAACAGTGTAAACGTTTCAAGGGCATTTACAGAGGGGCAGAGTGACAGCAGGGAATGCAGTTTAATGGATGGCATGCAAATAGAACCTGCACTGATGAATTAAAAATGGGTTTGCAAGGCAATTCCTGTTTACAGAATAAAAGCCGCTTAAGGCCTGTGCATTAAATCCAGCAAAAGTTACGTGTATAGTTTTAGAAACAAGAGAAAAAACCCACCAGGCAACTAAATAGGTACCAGAAATGTCTTACTAATGGCCCAGACTCACAAAAAACAACAACAACAACAAAAACAAATAAAAAACAGAATCTCACTAAAAGATTCCTTTCCCTGTAGACCAGGGTGCTTCTACATGGTTCTCTTCCCTCATTGGCAATGATTTCACAGCTAAGAGTTATTTTTGTGTTTTTGTTGAAAGACAGTGGGCAGGGACAGGTGGAAGGTTTGCTTCAGTTTAATTAAAGCTTGGCATAAGCCCCTCTCTTCTATGGATTGATTGGCAAACACTCAAAAGAATTATTTAAAAAGTTTTGGTTTCGAACACTCAAACCTTCAACTTACTTTGATTTTGTTCTTTTCAGGACTTGCACTGGTTTCATGTGTACTTACACATACTTACAATGTCATTATGCACAGTTACAATGTACTGAATAGTTAAATTTTTTGCATGATCTAAACCTAATCCTAACCCTAACCCTATCCCTAACCCTAACCCCCTAATCCTTTTCTGATACAATTGTGTACTTACATATATCATGCAAAAATATGTACACATTGGCTCCCGAGTGGAGCATCCTGTAAAAGCACTCGCTAGAGTGCAGGATGCGCTCTATAGCCTGGACGTCGCCGGTTCGAGTCCAGGCTATTCCACAGCCGACCGTGGACGGGAGCTCCCAGCGGGCGGCGCTCAATTGGCCGAGCGTCGTCCGGGGGGAGGGAGGGTTAGGTTGGCCAGGGTGTCGTCGGCTCACCGCGCACCAGCGACCCCTGTAGTCTGGCCGGGCGCCTGCGGGCTTGCCTGTAAGCTGCCCAGAGCTGCGTTGTCTTCCGACGCTGTAGCTCTGAGGCGGCTGCACGGTGAGTCTGCAAAGTGTAAAGAAGTGGGTGGCTGACGGCACATGCTTCGGAGGACAGCGTGTGTTCATCTTCGCCCCTCCCGAGTCAGCGCAGGGGTGGTAGCGGTGAGCTGAGCCTAAAAATAATTGGGCATTTCAAATTGGGGAGAAAACAATAAAAACTAATTGACAACGACTAAATTTAAAAAAAAAAAATAAATAAAAATATGTACACATTAAGTAAATTGTGACTAAGGATAACAACATTGTAATTATGTGTAAGTACACATATATTTACTATGTAACTACTATGTACATAGACATAGTAGTTACATAGTATACTTTATTAAAACTGACTGTGGAATACCATGGTAAAAGCACAGCAAAGTAAAATCATGTTGTAAAGTAAAATCATGGCAAGGCACAGGTAATCATGGAAACTCATATATAGGTATGGGAAACCCTGGTTAACCTTGATAAAGCATGGTATAGAAAGTATAGTAAATTCTTGTATGCTATTCTGGCATTGGTGCTGTATATGAAGTAAAGTCCTGTATCTACACAGTATAATAATAATTTACCATAGATCACACACAGTAAGCCAGTGGCTGCTTTGAGATTTGAACTCAAAAGCTCCTTCCTCTTAATTATTTAGAACTACCACAGCCTGCCTCCAACATGTCATCCATGAAATAAGGAGAGCAATGGGGAGCTGTGTACTGTCACAGATTAATTACAGATATGGGGGCTGCTGTGAAATAAATGTAAATATTTAGCTATGTACTCTATCTCACTCTCTCTCTCTCATATACTACAGGTGGCCTTAAATAGGAATCAGAAAATTCCATTCACCTGCTATTCCAGACGCCCTCAGGGTGAATCAAATAAGCAGCACAAAAGTATATCAGCATTCAGAAGAAATACACTTTGCCATTTATCTTCAGCCACAGCATCTAAGATTTAGTCTGAAAGACGAATCCCTCTGAGGCACTGGAACTGTGTGACTCTGAGCATCGAAGCAAGGCAAGAGGAAGGCCTGACGATCACTGACAGGCAGGGTTTGGATTATTTTTCTCTCATCTCCCAGTTCCAGGTTATTAATCATGACATTTCAAGGAGTATGAGCAACAAGAATATAACATTAACGTCGTCTTTCTTTAAATGTTACAATAATCTGCAAATCACTGAGCCTTTTCAATGCATTAATGAATTTGGCATGATATTTTGGGATTAGCAAATGGAAAGAAAATAGGTCAGTTTCAATGCTCATTTTCATACCGATCATATATCATTGTTTCAATTTCCTTAGAGCCAATTAGTTATATTTTTAGTGTTTTTTATGATGTATAGTCATGCACATAGCAATATATATATATATATATATATATATATATATATATATATATATATATATATATATATATATATATATATATATACTTGCATGCCTAACCATATTATGTTTCTCTATCACAGCAACCCCCAAAACAGGGAACTGAAGGTCAGTGGCTGTCCTCTGATCCCATCACCATCAATCGCCTCTTTATACCAAGGTCCTCGACAGAGGATGTCCAGTGGCTATCCCTTTTGGTGCTGTATCATTGGAGCATTGTTTTCAGCTGTTGCAGTGGCATTTACTAAACATTGCTATTGTCCTATTCAACCCTTCCTCCTTCCTCATCTTAGTGGGCATTGAGGCGATTTTAATGAATAGAGGTAATTTCTGTTTTATCACTCTGCTTGCTGAAGCCAATAAAACAAATCTTTAAGGTCACAGTCCAAGGACTCAAATATTGCTGTTGCAATATAAGTAGACTGCCTATTCTTACAAGGTGTTTATTTGTATAAGATGAAAGACAAACAATATGCATGTACTGTATAAATATGTAGTTGATGCATATCACAAAGTGTTTGTGATAGGTGAATATGCAAAGGGTAGCTAGTTACCGGAAAACCCTATTGTGAATGTATGGTAATAATATGGTATGCTAAAGGGTTACTGTGGCAGGGTGGAGATGGAGTAGAGAGAGACTATGGAGTAGAGAGGGAGAAAAATAAGCAGTCTGCATCCTTCCAGTACTGAGAAATGCCAAACTAAAATAAAACTGAAATCGCTTTTGGTCTTTTTTATTATTTCTTACCAAGTATCAATAAGAAATTACTTATTGGTGGATCAATCACTACATTTTTATTTAAGTAAGCTTAAAACTTAAATGTGATAGAAAAATAGGAGTTTGGTGTTTGCTGTCTGGTTTAAGGTGCGATGTGTTCTGTGTGAAATATTTTTGCTATTTATTTAAACTATTACTGAAGAACCCTTTTTTATCTGAAAATAATGAACATTACTTATTTTGTAACATGCATTATTATGCTAAACTCTTAACCTTTCAAGATACATTTCTTTCTGTAATATTAAGCAAATTAGGTTGAGTTTATTGATTTTGAATATATGTGTGAGTATGCAATAGTTTTAAAACTCTGTTTTGTCTCAGTTGCATAACTTTGACTGTTTTCATTTGTAACTTCCATGTTTTAAGACCTAGAAGCAAGATCTATAAAATTGTAAATAAATGGTTAAATGCATTATTTTATTTTGTGGTCTCCATTACTGTACATCCAACCCAATTGAGCATAGATAAAAGGGCCTCTGTATGGTCAATAACAAAATCTGTTTATAAATAGGCCAAGGAATCATGAATTCACTGAAATGGAGAGACAAAACACAGAAACCGTGGACATTTAATGGTGAACATCAGTGGGGAAGTATGGCCACATTATTGTGCATCTCAATTTTGTATTTTTAATTGAAATGTTATTTTCTTTTTACTTGTAGATTGCTAATCTCCTGTAAAATAATTTGATTAAATCAAACTCTGTCTCAAACTGTCAGAAATAATGACTCGAATTGGCTCGAGCCAGATAGGTGACTCAACTCAACTCGACTCGAGCTTGACATGTCAAAGACTTGACTCGAACTGTCAGAACTAATGACTCGAATTGACTCGAGCCAGATAGGTGACTCGAGCAAACTGTGACTCTACTCGACTCGAGTCCCAATTGTTGTGACTCGATTACAACACAGGGCCACACCTGTGATTGTTGGCAGGGACAGAATAAACCCCATCTCTGCCAACCTCAGCCCCATTTACACATGCAGGGCTTCCACCCTGCCACAGTTACAAACAAGCTGTTCATTTTTTTTTGTGTCCAGGCAGACCATTTGCAAGTAAAGCTTAGCAGGAAAAGGGAGTTGAATAAGATTCAGAGAGATCAATGCAAAAGAAGTGAGGGCAGCCACTGGATGAAATCTTAAACCCTCACAAATGACCTCGACAGCTTAACGCTTGTTTCTCCTGTACAATTGTGGTGCCAGTAACTACCTTCACAGTTGTCGCAAACACAATGTCAGAACTTAATCTACGTGTAGTAAATGTTTACATGACGAAAAATGTGCCTGACTTTGAATGTAATAATCTAATCGGCAATATGATAAAATAAGACTTCTATGCACCTGCTTCCATGATACAGATTATTGGTAACTGATTATTTATTTCTTAGCAGACACCCTTATCCAGGGCGACTTACAATTGTTACAAGATATCACATTATTTTTACATACAATTACATTATTTTTTACACATTATTTTTACATACAATTACCCATTTATACTGGAGCAATCTAGGTAAAGTACCTTGCTCAAGGGTATAGCAGCAGTGTCCCCCACCTGGGATTGAACCCACGACCCTCCGGTCAAGAGTCCAGAGCCCTAACCACTACTCCACACTGCTGCCCATAACACACTTACATATACAATATATATTGAAGATGCCTAAGTGCTAAGCATTTTACAGTATCAGTAAACCTTGTGCTAGTGATGCATATTGATTTTTTTTTTTCTAGGTACCAATTTATATAACAGATCACTTGATAAGCAGATTTAATATGATATTACCCAGTAAATTAAAACATGAATATTCAGAAAAGACATTGGTTTACCACCATACTAATTGTGTATAAGTTACAATATTCTATTTTATTCAAATTTCTTCTCAGATTTCCCCTTTCCGTAGTATTTCTAATGCATTGCAATGTTCCAAAACTTTCTGACGCCCCCAACATCCAGTACAAATAAAACATTTTTGTATTTCTTATTCATTTGGCTTCAAGGAATCAAGGATTATATCTCATGAAGTAGTAAAATGAATGTGCATGAGCAGGAGTCGAGATATGATTCCCTCTGCACTCCTGAAACACTGTTGTTCTAGTCTGTACTTTGAAAGCGATTCAGCGACCACAGTGCGTTCTACAAATACAAAGAATTACCTGACAGCATCCTAAATCACCCAAAATGTTTATAAACAAACAAAACATTTACTGTAGTGAAATATTTGTGTGACAAACTTCAGGCATGACAAACCAATCAAAATGTACTTCACTAAAGCCCCTAACCTATAGAGTTGAGTTTTGGGACACAGTGCAGCATTTCAGTATCTATGGTTGCAGTGTTTACTCGAGATTACCGTAGACCATGGCATCAAAATGCAATTCTTTACAGGAGAGCTTTCTAAATTGTTTTGCAGGACCCAGAACACTTACTGATCCAAAATAAATATGGTAAAAGCCATTTTTATAGAATATGTTGATGGAATGAATGCCAGAAGGAGAAGCATATCCCCCTTAATTACAAACTTCTTCACACTGATATGAAGATTCTGAAGTAGAGCCTGTGAAAGTTCCGGTTTTGCTTGTTTAGTTTTCAATATGCTAGTTATGTGAAATGTTTAGTTTTCAATATGCTAGTTATGTGAAATAAGCTCTAGCTCTAAATAGACTAATGTGTATAAGGATAGTACTGTACATTGTCCAATTGTTTAGTGTAGGCTAATGTGTTACACTTGCCATATTGCATCAGACTTTGCTGTTAGTGTTACCCTTTATTGTATTTTATTTTTTTTTACATTATTGGTTCCTTTTTTTATTTTGCTATTTATGAATTTGGTCCAATGTCGTATATTACTTGTATAGCTATTAATTAGTTATTATAATTTAGTATTTATTTATTTATATTGAAAACATGTTGTTTTTTAAAATATTTTACGGACAAAGTGCACTTTAAGTATTTTTCTGAAACTAAAGTTGTTAAAATCAGAAATATATATATTTTTATGTTTGCTTTGCTCAGACATTATTCATATTCTAACATATGTATGTACGTAAGTATAAAGATGATATTTGTTATGAACTAAAAATATTTTTAAAGCAATTAAAAAAAAAGGCAAAGATGTGTGTGTTTTTTCTACTTTTGTTTTGCTATCTAGTTGGGTAAATTAAGATTTTACTTAATGTCAGAGTGTAACCTTTGGCATGTCCAGGTACTACAGAAAAAGGTATCACACTCTATGCTTTAAATGGATATATACATTAACTTACTGTCACACGGCTGGCTGAGTGGTGCCGTCAGAGCCAGGAAATGAATACACAGAGACAGGACAAATGAGGTGAAATGATGAAAGAGCTGTTGTGCGGTTTATTATAAATAAAAGGTTTAAACAAACAGAAGACAGGACACGGCGCTTTACGCCAAATAAAACAGATAAACAAAATGGACTAACACTTAAACAAAACGGTGGACGGACAGACAAACAAACACAGTGAGTCAAACAGTTATTATTATTATTCTTTTTGTTATATTTTATTTTACCTCCTTCTCCACACCCATTCTCCACTCACCGAACACACCACCCCGAGTGAGTAAAACGTGCATCTATATATACTGTTGTGCTGGGATTCAATTAATAATTAATTATTCACTTGAATCCCAGCACGTGAATTAATTATGTGCAACCTCGTGCTCACATATTATATACTTTACATGCACGTGAAGTGATGTGCAATCCCGTGCCTAAATACAATTATACATTTTAAATAACTTGTGCTGCACACACCCATTTATATCCCGTGCAGCCATCTCTATACACCAACATTAACACACGCACGCAACATACAATACAGAAATGCACACAGGGGCGGGGCACATTGCTACACTCACATAATAAGCTAAAACCCTGCCAAACACTTCTCAAAAAGGTAAAAATGCATACCTGTCAAACAATTTTGTATAAACTCAAGACCATACATGATATTTTAAAAATGATTTCAGATTCTAGTTCCTGCGGTGTGTGGCTACCACTGATAACTATATATTTTAAGTAGGAGATCAGTAAATTATATTTGAGGGCATTTCTAAAGAAAAATGAATTTTCAAACAGATTTTTAAACTTTTGTGTCACATTCAAACTAGGTCAGTGTGGGTATACTGATAATAGAATTAAATCATTATTTATTTAATAATCTGCAGAGCAAAAGTTTTTTGTTTTTTTTTTAAATGTATAATACTGTGTATTTTAAGTAGATATTTGGTCTGATACATGCTCTAAGGTTATCTCAGTCGGCCCTCAAAATGTTAGAATTCTCACAGTATGCAAGGGTTAAAGCAATATGACTCATACAGAAGGCTGCCAATGCATCCAGAGACATCATTATAATACTCCTCCTGATTTACTTGGATCACCTGCCTTTCTAAGGCCAAGACTAAATAAACCAAGCTCCCGGGACATTAAGCAACAAACAGACACAGTGCATTCAGTACATGCTTGACACAAATATGCGTCTCTGTGCCCTCCCCCAGGATCACTGATTGGCTCTGACAAGGACAATCAGATTTTTCATTGGCTTAATAACTAAGTAGGTGTCTCAGTTGTTCATGCTGTAAACAGGAAAGAGCCTGGAGTTGAATTTCTAGTAGGACTTCTTTGAAGGAAATTACAAAGCTTGGGCATAAAGCAAGGGAATTGTATTTGTCCGTTCTCTTCAGTTGAACATATTAAACTGGTTTATTCATGTATTTGTACTTCCTCCTTTAAGTCTGAAGCTGTACTTTTTTGTTATTGTTGGCCAGCTACTGAAATGTTGTTTTACTGAACTGTCAATCAATTGAGTAAACTCGGATGATGTCAGGTCCTTGACTGGGATGAATGCTTGTTGGAGGCATTCAGAATGACAAGTAACCAAAGAATACCTAATTCATTTAGATATAGATGCTTCTCATTACTTTAACATTAACGATAACAGCATTTGCTTGAACTCTTGTCAAAGCCCTTGGCCATAAATTGGATTTTGGTTCAAATCAGGGGATGGTGCAATGACAACAATGAAGGTTATTACTAATGTGATAAATGACTTGGGGTGGAAATTCGGTTAGGGGATATGAAACATACAGAGGATCTGACGAATATGACAGAGTAAACAAGGATGACAAACTGTAACTATTTGTTTACATCAAACAAATTAATATTTTAACTATAATAAAATACATATCATGGCCCCCGGTGTAATTGTGTTGCTTACAAGCCACCAAACCATTTTTCTTCTTCATCTTCCTCTTTCTTATCTGGAAATTCAATTTTCCACATCGTCAATCAAAACCAACAGAGTGTCACTTGCTTGAAGTTACCTGGCAGCAGCTAAAGTGATGACATTCTCATAAAGGTTGAAATGCTAAAATGCTCCGCCAAGGGCAAATCAATTCATGAACATAACCAGTTATCAAATTACAGCACTTATCATTAATATTTGTCACTGGTCCCCATTCCCTGATGCTCTTTTTTTTATTTGGATAACATGATATTAGTGTGACCATATAACAAGTGACATCATATTCCACATAAACAGGGGAAAACATATGTTATATTCAACCGTATGTAAAAAAGCAAGAAAGAAAGCAAGAATGATTGAACAAACCTATGGTACCGTAACCATCTACGTTCTCTGTGATGTTTAAGCAAGAATGATTGAACAAACCTATGGTACTGTAACCATCTACGTTCTCTGTGATGTTTTCTTTTATGTAAAACTGTTATCATTGTTAGATGTTTCCATTCTTTGAACAGTTATAAAGACACTGGGACGATTGAATCTATGCACAATTCCATATGGTCATCTCCTGGCCCTAAAATACTACATTAAAGTCCCTAACACCCAAGCCAGTCAATTACCTGCCCCTGTTTCCCCCAGAGGTATCCTGGGACCAGGTTGTAGTACAATTGTGTTGGCATACCTTCCGTGTCTAGCAAACCCGCCCGCTACTCATTATTAGTTACCGACATGACAAAGCGCTCCTGAGGGGAATTACCTGAGATTCACCTGTTTTCAGCCCCTTCCTTTCTAACTCTGGAGCTTTCTAACAGCTTTCTTTTGAATTGGAAACAGGAGCCCTGTAAGTAAATACAATTGAATTAAACTAGAAGATTCCTAGTTTGGATGGAGAAATCTAATTTTACAGAGATGACCGTACTCTTTACCTTGCTGTGACACAGTTTACATGACTGGTAGACTTTACCGGGTTCTTCCCAGACCCCGTGTTAGGGAGGAAGAATTCTCCACTGGTCATTTGTTAAAGGCTGTACATTGTAACAGGTGTGACTGAATAGGTAATTGAGTATATTGAGCAGCTTACTCACCAGACCAATTTTGGGACTGTAATAAAACACCAAGTAAAACGTGCTTCCCTGATATAGAATCAAGAAGATTCCTGTATTTCATGCAATACTAGAAGATATATGGACTCAGTGATTAAAATGAATGTATCATATTTAAATGTATTTAATAATGAAGAATTTAAACAATGTATTCTTGAAAATGTGAAATTATTGTTATGTTTAGGGTGTGGTAAAAACATTTTATAAACAAAATAAATATGAATTAAATGGACTATCTGGAAAAGACATTCTCAGGTGAGGGCTGAAATGCATGGTCTGATGTTCAGGTCTTGGGTTTGTGCACACCCACAGCATCTTCCCATTTGTGTACACTACCTACCATCCAGCAAACCATCAAACTGCAAAAGAATAATTGGAAGAAATGACAAAACATATACAATTGCTTACTGTGAATCAATCAGCTCAAGGTAATCAGTAAGTGGAGAGGTTTTGGCTGGTTGCTTGTTTTTTTTTTACCCTCAAGCAAAGCAAAATGAAAAAACATTTTCTTTCACCTGACTGATTCAAAAAGTAGCTTGTGTGGTTTAGGGCATATTAGCGTCACACTTCAGTACTGCCAAGGGGGTTGACTCATTTGGGATTTTTTAAAAACAAAAGAAAATAGTCATCATTATTAACTTAGTTCTGCTGTTTTAAATTAAGCACAGACAAAGGCATTACAGCCAATTAGTTCAGGAAGGAGGAGTGTGGTCGATCAAGCATATTTAAGGCCTGTGCCATAAATCTAGTACAGGTGTACTCCACTTATAAATCAGTACTTTAAAAAACAAAATACGTAGTAAACACAATTCGAAAAGGTTGCATGTAATTGTGAACATAAGTACCTTGAATATAAACAATACAAGAAAGCTTAACTGCCAAAGAATGGGAGTTTAATATTTATACAAAACACGCCCCTGTGGGCCGTACGATGTAGAATCATTTTACAAATTTATATTTTTCCTAAATGTAATTACATTTGTATACATTATGTGTTTAAACTGTACAACGGCTGTGCCAACAAAAACATAGAAGAATAAAAGTAAACAGAAACAGTTTTTCCTGCCTGACGTCACAAATCCCGCTGTGATTGTCATTTACTGTCCCGGATGTACATTATTTGCACCAAGCGGTCGGCTGACGGAACACACGGACAGCGTGTGTTCGCCTTAGCTGCTCCCGAGTCAGCGCGGGGGTAGTAGTGGTGTGCTGAGCCTAAAAATAATTGCCAAACGGAGAGAAAATAATAAAATAATTGCTGATTACCAAATTAAAATAAATAAATAAATAAATAAATGAGTCTGTTTTAACCAGAGTAATTCCCAATTAAAACCCATGCTGTTTGTCAATATGTTGTGAACAGTTCCAACAGGATAATTAACAAATAATTAACCCTTTTTTACTTTTCTTTCTTTTGTTTTTGTTTACAAAAATCATTGGTGGTAGAAATCATTCTGTATGTAACAAAATGTTTTGACACATCTTCTCAGCTTAAATAGACTTTTTACAGTTAAGTATTTAACATCCACTTAATTAATTAAAATACATTTGATGAAAAGAAATCCAGTATTTTAGTCACATTTGACTGATTCCACAGACCAGGATTAGCACAAAACTACCATTTTCCTTTTATGAAACAAAAAGTGCGCTAATGACAGAATAAATAGAGCTAACTATTTAAAGCATATTACTTTTTTTAGTTATAGTGTCTGACTCAAAAACCCTTCATGTAGCCTGTGGTCCCTTTCTGTCAAGGCTGAAATTCATAGTGGGATGTAACTGCTAAATTGTTTCCTGAGTAGCCCATTCAATTCTGTAATCAGCAAATAAACAAATAATTATTGATTGACTGACACATTTATGTTTCTATGGGAGATGAAACAAGTCTTTGGTTACTGAGTAATACAATCTTAGCCATTTTCCTTTCTTCCTGACTGTTTTAAATTAAAATGGATGAAGTAGCTTAGAAAATTATGGCCTTAGACCCTCGCCAATTAGAATAGCTTCACTGATATTCTGCAGTCATTAACTGCAAATAAATCATTTTATAGTTCACAGTTTTATGGGTTCAAGTAATAGGTTATGTATGTATGTATTTATTAATTTTTTTTGGCAAAGATTTTTAGCAGGCATTTTAAAAATGAGTATTAAAGTACTAACCTTGTGGCTTGTCTGGTTCCAAATAAGGTAGTCAAACCTTCTGGTTGGTAATTATGTTTCATGTTCTTTTGTTGAGATAACCCTTTTACATACAGTATGTTTCCAGTCACTATAGAAGCCTGTTAGTTATTTTGCAGCATTTTTTATTTTTTTTAGAAATCTACAGAAATGCCAAACCTTAAGCCGATGAACCATGTTAAACTATACATACTATCCGCGAGTGAAGACGATTATTATTATTATTATTATTATTATTATTATTATTATTATTATTATTATTATTATTATTATTATTATTTATAAGAATGCTGAGGACATTTAACATGGTTTTTTCCCCTGTGTTGTCTCTGGGCAAATCTTTCTCCCACCACAGATGAAATGCAAAGTGAGTTTCTACAGTTTTCTCCTAATGAAGCTTAGCTGGTCTTGTCTATCTGCAGATTCAAAAATGACAAACAACTGTCCCTTATAGGTTCTGTTACCTAGCAAACCTAGCTTCATGACAGTGCTGACAGCGTGTGATCTTCAATTTAACAAGCACAAGCATTTTATTTAGCAGATTTCACAAGTATTACCCTGACAAGCTTTGAGGTCCTCTTTAACTACAGGCATTAGTCCTGTTCTCCTCACCAAGGACTGCAGGCATATTCTTAATGATGACTTTTACAAAACCCAAAGTACAAAGCACAATCCCATTGCATTGGTGCATGACAGATTGTTATAACAACCTTACACTGTGATGCAATGCAAACTGGGAGACACATTTTCAACACCACACCAATGTAGGGAAAGTAAGGAAAGCTATTGGAGGTGGGGCCCACAAGTATATTATTACAAGTGGGACAATTGGCTTGGGGGTTCCATGTTCTCTTCATTTCTTGAGCACTTTTATGGAGGTCTTTTTATTTTTTAATTGGGTGATACTGTATTAGTGGTCAAAGAGGTGAGGAACAATGGCCCTGGCTACAGTTAGCTGTTATCCAAAATCAAAGCAAATCATTTAAATGATGTGAGGAAATCCATTTTTTTCTATATAAACATACTATACATATGCATACACTTTTCATGTTGTGTAGTGCATCTAAATACAGTATGAAGAAAGTTATGTAATTACATTATAGGTTTTGTAATGGCTACATTGATGTAACTGTGGGGACCAGATGAACCGGTTGATGCTAAAGTGATGGGATGAAGAGTTTGGAAAGATCCCAGTTAGATTTCAGTGGCTATGAAATATGTGTGACTCCAGGGACAAGTCTTCAGAGATAGAAGTCAAAGATAAGTATGTAATCCATACACATTTTAATACTAGTGATGGCACCGCTTGTGAGTTTCAATATACAGTGCCTTGCGAAAGTATTCGGCCCCCTTGAACTTTGCGACCTTTTGCCACATTTCAGGCTTCAAACATAAAGATATGAAACTGTAATTTTTTGTGAAGAATCAACAACAAGTGGGACACAATCATGAAGTGGAACGAAATTTATTGGATATTTCAAACTTTTTTAACAAATAAAAAACTGAAAAATTGGGCGTGCAAAATTATTCAGCCCCTTTACTTTCAGTGCAGCAAACTCTCTCCAGAAGTTCAGTGAGGATCTCTGAATGATCCAACGTTGACCTAAATGACTAATGATGATAAATAGAATCCACCTGTGTGTAATCAAGTCTCCGTATAAATGCACCTGCACTGTGATAGTCTCAGAGGTCCGTTTAAAGCGCAGAGAGCATCATGAAGAACAAGGAACACACCAGGCAGGTCCGAGATACTGTTGTGGAGAAGTTTAAAGCTGGATTTGGATACAAAAAGATTTCCCAAGCTTTAAACATCCCAAGGAGCACTGTGCAAGCGATAATATTGAAATGGAAGGAGTATCAGACCACTGCAAATCTACCAAGACCTGGCCGTCCCTCTAAACTTTCAGCTCATACAAGGAGAAGACTGATCAGAGATGCAGCCAAGAGGCCCATGATCACTCTGGATGAACTGCAGAGATCTACAGCTGAGGTGGGAGACTCTGTCCATAGGACAACAATCAGTCGTATACTGCACAAATCTGGCCTTTATGGAAGAGTGGCAAGAAGAAAGCCATTTCTTAAAGATATCCATAAAAAGTGTCATTTACAGTTTGCCACAAGCGACCTGGGAGACACACCAAACATGTGGAAGAAGGTGCTCTGGTCAGATGAAACCAAAATCGAACTTTTTGGCAACAATGCAAAACGTTATGTTTGGCGTAAAAGCAACACAGCTCATCACCCTGAACACACCATCCCCACTGTCAAACATGGTGGTGGCAGCATCATGGTTTGGGCCTGCTTTTCTTCAGCAGGGACAGGGAAGATGGTTAAAATTGATGGGAAGATGGATGGAGCCAAATACAGGACCATTCTGGAAGAAAACCTGATGGAGTCTGCAAAAGACCTGAGACTGGGACGGAGATTTGTCTTCCAACAAGACAATGATCCAAAACATAAAGCAAAATCTACAATGGAATGGTTCACAAATAAACATCTCCAGGTGTTAGAATGGCCAAGTCAAAGTCCAGACCTGAATCCAATCGAGAATCTGTGGAAAGAACTGAAAACTGCTGTTCACAAATGCTCTCCATCCAACCTCACTGAGCTCGAGCTGTTTTGCAAGGAGGAATGGGCAAAAATGTCAGTCTCTCGATGTGCAAAACTGATAGAGACATACCCCAAGCGACTTACAGCTGTAATCGCAGCAAAAGGTGGCGCTACAAAGTATTAACTTAAGGGGGCTGAATAATTTTGCACGCCCAATTTTTCAGTTTTTTATTTGTTAAAAAAGTTTGAAATATCCAATAAATTTCGTTCCACTTCATGATTGTGTCCCACTTGTTGTTGATTCTTCACAAAAAATTACAGTTTCATATCTTTATGTTTGAAGCCTGAAATGTGGCAAAAGGTCGCAAAGTTCAAGGGGGCCGAATACTTTCGCAAGGCACTGTAAAAAACAAATATAGCCGTCACTCTGCAATTCATTTTACCTGCTTTAATATATATATATTGAAGTCATGTGAATTTAAATTGCTAAAGAGCTTCTCAGAAGGACGAGATGTAATAAATAAGTTATGTCCTCCTTTGATAGACACTTTGAGAAGCTCTTAATACCATCCACTACTGTTACTTTCAATCTTTGGTTTCCATCTAATCTTTATCACACTTACCTAGAAGTACTGATATTGATTTGTATGATATTAACGACACTTAACCTTGTCACTAAATGGATTACTTACTTCAGCAGCCGCCTCCATTAGAGCTGGCCTCTTGCAACTAAATCAGAAAAAAGAAGTTTGACCTTGCTTTTCTTTCTGTTTACATCAAACTACTGATTAAATCTACCACACATGCAGTGGTCCTGATCATGGTAGCTTTTGCCTTGCTCTGTGTTCTGTTGTTCGAACCGTTCATTCAAACCATCGGTAATTCTGTCCGTTTACACCCATTTAACAGTTCTGACTTTGACACTTGGATACTTCCTCCAGACCCTGCATTTTTAATACCTACACGCCTTTCAGCTCCAGCATTCTGCTTATTGGAGCCTATCTGTTTCAATGATCCAATCATCCGATTCAGTTTGCAAAGCTTTTGACCTTGCGTTTCGATCACCTACTCTGCTTTAACCATTGTGCCACACATGATCTATAATTAAAGCTGTTTTTTTACTTGCATTTCATTTAATTGTTGGTGCCCTTTGCTGTGTTTTTCTATAATAAGGTTAACATCTGGTTCATAATCAACCACAGATCCCTTCTCAATTACTTATTATCCTATATTACACACAATGACAATTGCCTGAGCAGCTGTTGACAACCAAATTGCAGTTAGCAATCAAACAAAGTTCATCTTACTATACACTCCTGGAATTTGTTTTTTTTTTAACCTGCAGAGTGTTAGCAAATTACCTTCAACAGCCACGGGTCTGCAGTGTATAAATAATGGTAGCACAAGGGCAGCTACAATTGCATGAGTTATTAGTAGAATGGTACCACAGTGGTAGCCTTGTCATACTGTGACATACCTTTCATAACACAATGGCATGAGGTGGTAATACTGGTAACCCACTGCAGTGTAATGGTATAAGTACCAGTGCGCTACTGTATCAAGACAAGGGTACATGGGAATTCCAATGATATCACAGTTACAATTTCAAATTCCCTGAATGTTTATAGAACTGTTTCTTTTTTTACTAAACTCAGTAATCACTAGGCATTGTGTGCAGATGTATTTTTCCCTTATCATACTAAAAGCCTGTATGCAATGAAATTCCACATTGAGTGATATGAGACAATTATTTGCAAAAGGTGGTTATGATGACAGACACACATAAGAACACAAGAATATAATAACATTTACGAACAAGAAGCTCATAAAACTTTCCCCTTTAAAGATTATTTTCAGATATACATTACAGTAAAGTGCATCTTAGTATCAGCAAGTTATCCTAAAGCGATCATTTCTTCTGTTTCTTAAATGGTGGAGAACCAAGCTAATGATTCCACTGTGAGGGTGAACTGTTTTTCTTTTTGTGCTATAATAATAAAGCATTAGCGTACTGCTAAATGCATACCCCAACAAAGCGTTTACTGTCAGACTAATGCTTTATGGATAGTCATCTATAAGCCGCTTAAGCAACATGGCCATCGCGTCTCTTCTGCTGTTGCTTGGCTTTTGGTGAACTGGCCTCCCTGCCCGGAAACCTGACAGACTGAGCATACTGACTGACACCAGGTAGAGTGAACAAATGACTTCAATACTGACTCACTTACAGAACACTGGCTGGCAGGATATGGATTTAAGCAGGGGATCATTTATGCCAGATAGCACCAGATCCCAGATCCAGTACCTTTTTTTCTGAATTATACAAATTGAAAATGATGAAATGTATGACAAAAATATACAATTCTCTCTTTATACATAACAGGTGCATTAAAAAAATGCTTTTTGTTCCATGAATTGATTGACAAAATTGTACTGTAATGATATATTTTAGGATGCACATCTATGAGTTAGAACATTACTATTTTTTTTACAACCCAATTGGTGATACACCTGAATATTAGCGCTCTTAACAACAGCTGTGTCGTTGCTCCTGTTCCTCAGATTAGTCGGCCCACCACTGGTATTGTTCGACCCTGAAGATAATGTTCAAACTTGGCTAGGCAAAGGTGGGC